>NC_054058.1:92160738-92799756 GCF_017639655.2 Falco naumanni
TGGTTTATACCCTGAGTGTTTTGCAATTAAAATGCGGAAAACACAAAACTGAATTAAGTCTGAAAACTGTCAACCTGTAGTTCTTCAATCTTTGTACCGATAAATAATGAAGCAATTAAGGGGGGGAAACTGCCATTTTCCTTTTTAAATCCGTTTCTTTGATCATGGATGCACAGCTAGTTTCCTGTCAGCATCCCTCTCTGTACTTCACTGTGTTCGCACCCACCGTACCTGCTTCTCCTTCCCCTCTTACCTCGAGAGCAGTGGGACAATGACACTGGCCTTCTTTTTGGTGCGGCTGAGACCAGGAGGGAACAAAGTATGCATTTAAGCACATTGCCACGGCTTTTAGAGTTTTTGTACGCCGGTAATATTTCTTTTATTAATGACTAAAACCACAGATGGTTGTGCAAAACCCCCTGGTTTTGTAAGTGAGGTAGCCTCGTAACTTGTTTTGCCCGCTGGGCACGGTACATCAGCGTCTGGCTCTTTCTGTTTGCCATCGAACAAATAGCCTTGCTTTTAATTCATTAACAGCAGCTAGGTGATTACATCAATTTTTTGGCCTCCTGCAAGGAGTCAGGGAGAGGAGATAATGGTTTCTGTAAAGCAGCAGATCCTTTTCTGCCTGCAATTAGGGCACTTGGTCCTAATTTCTTTATTTCAGGCAAAATGCAGCACTTTGCAGTTTCAACCAAGGCAGAGGGTTTTTGTTCTCAGATAACCGCAGAGAGGGAAGACAGTGCAGAGCAGAAGCTGGACCACAGCAGAGGGCATGTGAGCTCGCACAGGGGTTTTGGTGCACTTGTGTCTGCGCAGCTGGAGAGGGGGTACCCCAGGCCTCGCCAAGGCTCGAGGGTGGAGGAGCCTGGCGTGAAAACCCACCTACCTTGCCAAGCAGATTGTGGGGATGTGCTGCTGGTTTGCCTTTTGAAACCTTCAGAACAAACCGTTTAAAAAAACTCCAGCATCGAAAGCCTTTCTCACAAATCTGGTGGCGGAATAAAACTCCGAATTCCCAGGCGGGGGACCAGCACAAGACAAAATGAAGTGACACCCGAGTCGCAGGGGCTTTCAGGCAGTGCCAAGCCCCTGTGCTCCCAACAGCTGCGTGCCCTCACTTCCATCCTGCCTGGCATCCTCTCTGGGGAGCTCTGACCCTTTGTGCAAAGCCAAAGGGTGATAACTTACAGCCAGGCTCTTTTCAGAGTGTGAGAATACATGAGGGGACATCCTGAACTGATACGCATATATATAGATGTTTCCTTTCATTTTATCGCTTTCTACTGAAGCAGCTTCGTTAGGAATGCTCAGGA
Source organism: Falco naumanni (assembly GCF_017639655.2). NCBI lineage: Eukaryota > Metazoa > Chordata > Aves > Falconiformes > Falconidae > Falco > Falco naumanni. Next base: position 92,162,055 of record NC_054058.1, read on the forward strand.
TGTTGTTCTATGGAGAACTATTTGTGGATGCAGATATATTTGAAATGGGAAGTTCGAGCACCACACGTTTCCATTTTCTGTTGCCTTTTTCCTCTTCTTTGCTTTATACAAAGAGCAACAGATAAAAATCTGGCACCTCAGACCGAAAGGAGTGACCATATATTGATTTGGCTATTAAACATCTATCAATGATTAGGATCTCTGTTACTTAGTGATCTACTTTTCAAATGTTATGCTGAGCTCTGCTTTGGTTTGGAGACGCCCGGTGTAGTCAGGAAGTAATTAGCACTCAGCTTGAGTGGTTAATAGTGCAGTTATGTGCCACTGCAGTAAATCCTACCGCTACAAGTGTGATGTGAAAGTCTTTACAGTGGACGAGATGTTGTAGCTGGTGGATTAGTTACTCACAGCAAGTTTTTTAATTTAACTCTCCACCATAACAGTGTGATGGATGAAGAGTTGTGCAGTGTTGTTTTATTTTATCTTCCTTGCTTTTTCTGTATGGTGAAGCGGAAGGGTAACAGTGTGCACACATATGGGTTTAAAAGAGAATTTGTGTTGTCTGGGATGCAAACAATGGATGCTGCGATCCAGAAGTGATCCATCAGTAGAACTCATCACTTCATGCACTCCCATGGGGCTCACAAATTTAATGTATTGGTATTCAAAATTCCGTTCCTTGTTTTTGTAGGGAGTAAATGTAATAGAGCGCCAGTACACGCCAGACCGCACACCATCGTGGACAGGCATAGGATTTGTAAGGGTCCCCGAAGGGGCGTACCTGGAATTTTACATCGACAACATCCCCTACTCCATGGAGTACGATATTGTGGTCCGCTACGAGCCACAGGTAGGTCTGTGATTATGGGCATTGCTGCCTCCTGGCAGGCGCTGGCTGTCCTGGCGCATGACTGACAGGAGCCCGGCGCTTCCAGGCATCTTGAGGACTCGGAAGACGAGGGTGGACACTCGGCTGGATGTTTGAGATGTGTCAAAATCACAAAGATGTTGACTGTTACGAGTATTATTTGCTTTACAGTTTCTTTCATTATTGCATTGTTTCAGCACTTGTTTAATGAGCAAATTAAAAAGTGACAAGTCCTGTCAGGACAGATTAGAATATAAATTTGGTATCAGCCAGATGGCTTTCTCATGGGTGGAAATGCTGTTACGGGTCTTAGAAGACAGCTCACCCATCTTGGATGTTGAACGCCAGCAGCCAAGAGTTTGCAAGCAGTTGGTTTTGACAGTGGATAATTCGCAGGGTGAAGGGAAAGGCAAAAAATCCCCACAGCTCCTCACCTAGAGCTTGGCAGCAGTTGACTGCGGTGAAATACTCGGGTACAGTACCAAGAGGTGGGGGGAGAGGAGGCTGCCAAACCCCCTGCTGATGCCGTGCTACAGATGGGGCTGCTGACCACCTACACCTAGTCATGTTTTTTTGGGAGGGAGGGAGGCTGTTGTGCTGGAAGGTGCCCAGGGGCACTTGCCTTGCCTTGTCTCAGCCCGAACCTTCAGCCAGTCGATGCCCCGTTGATGCTGGGGCTGCAGCCCCTCCTCTCTGAAGCGCAGAGACCACCCTGTCTGTGCTCATGCATTTCCTGCTGGCCTGAGCTCTGGATGCTCCTGGGAGCTTATGGCCATTCCTTGATGCTGATCGGCCTTTTTTCCCCCCCAGTTGCCAGATCAGTGGGAAAAAGCTGTGATCAGCGTCTCACGCCCAGGGAAGATTCCTACGGGTAGCCGGTGTGGCAATACAGTTCCTGATGATGATAATCAGGTCGTCTCGCTGTCACCTGGCTCCAGGTCAGTATAACTGGATGGGACAAAAGGAGAAAAAACATCTACAAAACAATCAGGACAGAGTAACATCACGCTTCCAGTTTGCCATGGCCTTTATGAAAAGGGATGATATTTCGTTTCCAGTGAATTACAAAAACATATTTAGCATGGTATCTGTAGACTCAAAGCTTCTAAGTTTCTTCTTGTTTTCTGATTTGTTTTGTTCACCGAGTAAAGAGGGGAGGGAAATGTTTGCACAGCCTGTGAGTGAAGATCGGTATGGCTCTTTATCTGGTGGATTAACTTTTCCAGTTATGACTTGCACAAGCCTCCAAACTGTTTCTTTCACATCAAACTTTTGTTCTGCCCATTATCTTGATTGCTTTATAGGGCTACCTGAAATGCTTTATGGCACTGGATGTTTGAAGTAAGAATTGTTTCCTGTTCCTCATCTAGATACGTCATTTTCCCGCGGCCTGTCTGCTTTGAGAAGGGGCTGAATTACACCATCCGCCTGGAGCTGCCCCAGTACTCCTCAGTGGATACAGAGACGGAGAGCCCATACACGCTTATTGACTCTGTGAGTAAAAACTATTTTGGGGATGCTCTGGGGTACAAGTGTATTTAGAAGCCTGAAAGTTTGCATCTCTTCTGGCATGAGTCTGTGTAAATCTAAAGTAATGTTTTACAACGTTGTTGCTTATGGCTGAAGCCAGGTTTTAACTGAGCAAGATAAAGCAGTTGAGGTTTCTTCAGTCTCAAAGTATGTGGGTTTTTTTTTGCTAAGAGGCTTTTGCTGTATTTTACAGAACTGCAGCTAGTTCCAATGGCCTGTAGTTTCTTCGGAGAGGATAATGTGTGCCATGTATGTCATGAATGTCAGCATCAACCTTTTTCTTTTGAATGGATAGAATTTGGTAGATTTGGTAGATACCAGAACTATTCCACAAAAACCTAGAGAAATACCGTCATTTCCCTTCCACATTCTGTCTGGCTCTTTGCTTTTTGGCCAATGAAGGATGATAGGAAATGGGATAATACTGAATTTTCATAATTTTGGCAGAGACTATTTATAAATAGTGACACTGTCACTGTGAAATTGTTTTGTAGCTTGTTCTCATGCCGTACTGCAAATCACTGGACATATTCACAGTGGGAGGCTCAGGTGAAGATGTGGTCACGAACAGCGCTTGGGAAACTTTCCAAAGATACCGGTGTCTGGAAAACAGCAGGAGTGTTGTGAAAACTCCCATGACTGATGTCTGCAAGAACATCATATTCAGCATTTCTGCGCTATTACACGAGACCGCATTATGTATGTAACTGTCCACTTGTAGGGCACCCTGCACCTGGAAGCTGGGCAGCGCGTGCAGGCAGAGTGGTTTGCGTGAGATGGGGCAGTTGGTTCGTGTCCTGCGCCACGGTACTCACTCCTCCCGATGCTTTTCTCTGCTCAGCATGCCAGTGTGACCCCCAGGGCTCCCTGAGTTCGGTGTGCGATCCCAGCGGAGGACAGTGCCAGTGTCGTCCCAATGTTGTTGGAAGACAGTGCAACAGATGCGCCCCTGGCACCTTTGGGTTCGGGCCAAGTGGATGCCGATGTACGTTAAACCCTTGGCTCCGGGCTGTGCTGCGGCCGCGGCCCCGTGTTTAGGACTTGCTGTGGAAACGCAACCCCTCTCCCCCTCTCCTTGCAGCGTGCGAGTGCCAGGTCCGAGGTTCTTACAACGCCTTCTGCGATGCAGAGACGGGCCAGTGCCACTGCTTCCCCGGGGTGTACGGGCGGCAGTGTGACCGCTGCCTGCCTGGCTTCTGGGGCTTCCCCAACTGCCAGCCCTGCAACTGCAATGGTCACGCTGACGACTGCAGCCCCTACACCGGAGAGTGCCTGAGCTGCCGGGACCACACGGCAGGGCACAACTGCGAGAGGTACGGCGTGCATGCCCCCTCCCCGGCCCCTCTCCTTCCCTGCAGAGGATGGGCACAGCAGCTGCTTCCCTCTGGTACTGGTGCTCAGGCGGGTGTGAAGCCATGGAAAGTCCCTGGACCCTTGGAGCCAGAGCAGTGCTGGTGGTCCTAAAGGAGGATGCGAGTGGGGAACCCCCTCTTCCCTGCCCACCGACTTGCACTTCCCAGCAGCGCCTGCCCAGGCGGCCGGGAGCACGCTGCGGGATCCCAGGGCTTCAGAAAGGCTTTCTCCATCGCAAGCCTCCTGAGAGGCATCTGCCTTGGGTCTCCTGCTCTTACACTGGCATAAACCAGACAAATTTGCTTCTGTGGGCACAGCTGCTTGGAGTGTGAGCGGCGTGAGAGAGCCATAAGGATATTTTTTCACCCTTTGGTTCTTCACGATGGTTGAAAACCAGAGTATAGCTACGGCAAGGCTGCGGTCTGTTTGCCTGTGGTCCCCTGCATGCCATGTACCCCGCCGCATAGGTGCCAGGCTGGCTACTACGGAGACCCCATCCTGGGCTCAGGTGACCACTGCCGCCCCTGCCCGTGCCCTGACGGCCCCGAGAGCGGACGCCAGTTTGCCAGCGGCTGCTACCAGGATCCAGTCACGCTGCAAGTCGTGTGCGTCTGCAGTGTGGGATACATAGGTACTTGGTGGGTGTGTGGAGGGGGCTGGGTGGGTTGAACCTCCTGGTGAGGAGGGCTGTGTTCGTATGGATTGTTGGTTGTGACCACGGTGCCGGTGTCGGTGTGTTGCTGCTGGAGGTTGGCAGCAGTTGGAAGGTACCAGGGCTGGGCAGCTTGTGCAGGTGATGCCGGCCGTGAACCTCATCGCCACCAGCGTGGCAAGCAGGGATGGATGGGAAGGACAGCAATGGAACTGAGGGGACAAGTGTGCTGGCAGCTGGGCTGCAGCACTGTACCTGGGTGCCCTAGGCGGTACCATCCATGCTGCGCCAAGCCACCGCGGTCTCATGGAGCGCTGCCTCTGGAGCGCTGCCTCTGTTGCTTCGAGCATGATCTGATTAACACTCCCCACCCCTTAACAGCCTTTTTTGTCTTGCCTCAGTCTTGCCGTCTATGGGGCCGCGCACTAGCGAGCCATGATGGCAGTTCCCACCGTGCCTGTTTGTTCAAACAGGCAGTCGATGTGATGAATGTGCGTCTGGCTTCTTTGGGAGCCCCGACGAGGTTGGCGGCTCCTGCCAGCCATGCCAGTGCAACAACAACATCGACACCACAGACCCGGAGTCTTGCGACAAGAGGACGGGAACGTGCGTGAAGTGCCTGTATCACACGGAGGGTGAAAACTGCCACCTCTGCAAAGAGGGCTATTACGGGAGCGCCCTGCAGCAGGACTGCAGAAGTGAGTCAGCTGTGGTGTGGGGCAGCAGCTGCCTGAGCTGTTTCACCTGGGAGTGTTTGGGGCGAGGGGAAACCTCATTACCTGCAGCTGGAGCCGCATGCCTGGCCAGGCGGGGAGTCCTTTACATTTGACAGGGGGAGCAGGGACAACATTTACATGTGCTGAAAGGATGAGGCTTTTGTGGGAGGGGGGTTTCTTGCCCTCTTGTTCGCAGTCTTTGTGTATCTCTTTCCCCAGAGATGAGGGTGGCGGGGTGAGGGTTTGGCTTTTGCATGCACCCGCGTCCCTGCAGATGTGGCTGGGCAGGGGGAGCGAGGGCCGAGGTGAGGAGCCCAGCCAGGCGGCGGGGAGGCAGAGCCACCTCCTGTGGCACCAGGCACAGCCCGGCAGGGAGGCGGGCTGCTGGGGGGAGAGCGGGGCCCGGCTCTGCTTGGCGCGCCATCGGCTGCCCCGCGCAGGCCTGCTGCTGTACAGCCGACCGGAGCTGGCCGGCGTGGGCTTCGGTTGCATGCGGAGCGGGGAAGGAGAGCAGAGGGAAGGCTGGGCTGCTGAGTGAGGGGCTCCTGGCACCTGCTGTGTGCTGGGGCAGACGCTGCAGGGTGGCCAGCCTGGGATGGGAGAAGAGCTCTTGTATGGTCCTGGGAGTTGGGTCAGCCACGGGCTGGCCCGGCCTGGCCACAGGCATTGGGATGTGCCGGCGTCTGCCCACACCTCTGGGGGCTCGGGAGGAGGAACTGAATGTGGGCTCCGGGCAGCCTGGTGGGGGGGGCAGGCTGACGGCGAGGCGCCGTGCTCTTTCCCTCAGAGTGCGTCTGCAACCACCTGGGCACCATCCGGGAGGACTGCGAGGGCTCGGAGAGCTGCCGGTGCGAGGCGGCCACGGGGCAGTGCCGGTGCCTCCCCAGCGTGGTGGGGCAGACCTGCGACCGCTGTGCCCCGCACACGTGGAGGCTGGCCAGCGGCGCCGGCTGTGAGCCCTGCGGCTGCGACCCCGCGCGCTCCCTCGGGCCCGCCTGCAACGAGGTGAGGGGAGCGGGGGGCACGCTGCGCCAGCTCGGCCTGTGCTCGGGGCGGCCGGGCTGCTCACGTCTCCTGTTGGGGTTCCTTTTGGCAGTTCACGGGGCAGTGCCAGTGTACGCCGGGCTTCGGAGGCCGGACCTGCCGGGAGTGCCAGGAGCTCTTCTGGGGTGACCCAGGCGTGGAGTGCCGAGGTGAGTCCCCGGTGCCTGCTCCTCCTGCTCCTTTTGAAAGGACCGGGTGGTTGGGTGTGCCATCACCCCCTGGTGCGCTGGGACACCCCGGTGCCAGGAGCAGCCCCTCCGGTGACCCCTGCCCATGCCCGTACGAGCCTTGGAAATGAGGGAGGAAGGTGGGGGGGGGGCCTGTCCCCGGGGTTGTGCTGCCTCCGGGGACGGGAGTCGCGGCAGGAGCCTGGCCTGGCGCTTGTGGTTTACTTTATTTCTTGTAGGACCCTTATTTAGAAACAAACTTCTCTGTTTAGAAAATAGCTCTTCTTTAACTATGAGGTTGCAATGCCGTAAGGTAAGCTGGTGTGGTAAGAAAACATGCTGAAAGTGTTTGGGTTTGAGAATTTTGAGTTTCCTTTGCCTTTGGATTGTACGTAGTGGAAGGCGACTGCTCTTTTGTGTCTTGATAGGGAGACTGAGCCTGAAGAAATAAGGTTTTTGATTTAGTAGGGAGACTGTCCTTATATCTCAGACTAAAATAAAGGAGCAAGCAGAGACCGTGCAGTGCGTTAGTCGTAGCTACATGCCACAAAACCGAGCACCATGAAGTCGCTTGTTTAGAAAACTGGATGCTCTCTGTCCTTTTGTTATAAACAAGTCTGTTCGTTAGCTGGAAAAGAAACTTCAAACACTGTCCAGACCAGAACAAACTTGTATCTCTGATCTGTTCAAATAGGAGCCTTTGCCAGGAGGGTTTGCAGTACATTAAGGTATTTTTTCTCCTGCGGGGAGGAATGTGCTTGCTGTGGTCTTTAATAAATCCCTTACAATAGAGATACCTTAAAGCCCATTATCTAACGAGATAGGCAGGTCACAGCTACTTGGTTAATGCAGCAGATGAAAGGACTGGGGAATTGTCCCAGCTCCTGAGTACATACTGGGTTTCTCGGGGGAGAGGCAGCCCTTTGAGGAGGCTGTGTGTATTCTGGTGTGGTGGAGGGCGCTGACCCTGCTGGCTCCAGGGCAAGGATTGTCTCTTGGTATCAGCTGTCTCCATCAGGGTTTATTGATGGAGTCCATCTGCATACCTTATCAGCAGGATTTTGCAGCGTACCAGCACTTCTTGCGTCGTGGAGTTTCTGCTGCCTTTTGAGCAAGTGAAAACCTGCTCTTTAATCTTTCTGAAGTAAAGAGAGGATATTATTCAGAGCCTGGTTTTACCATGTAAGCTCTATGCTCTCCTTCTAGCTCGTTGCACTTACTGCCCCCAAGTGACACTGGAGACTCGCACGAGTAGAAATGCAGATTTTTCTTCAGGATTGCATCCAACATGAAGTCTCTGTGGCAGGTGGGGAGAGCTGGTGCCCAGAGCTGAGCCATGGCAGCCTGTGGTGTGATGCTCCAGATGGGCTTCAGGCATGCACTTGCTCATGGAGCACATCCAGCCCCGCAGCACTGCCGAGTCTCCTTGGCATGGTGGGGTCAGTGTCTCCTGCCCCGTCTCCCATCCTTCCTCCGCAGGGAGAAAAGCGATTTCTCAGCCCGCATTTAGCCCTGGCGAGCAGAGGGGTGATGCTAAGGCTGGCAGATGTGCAGCCGCCATGTGGGCAGGTAACGGCTCTTAGTGGCGGGCAGTTTGCAGGCACCCTGGAAAGCTGTGCCGTTTAAGGAGCTGCAGAGCAGTGCCCCTGGAAAATCGCTGAACCGTGGCCTGCAGCCAAGGTGAAGCTGGAACTGAGATGGGGATTCATCACAAATATGTCTGCTCCAGCTGTAGGGGGACACCTGGGCTCCTGGCCATGGTGGTTGCCACCTGCCCTTGGCGGCGTGCTCATGCTGGCCCAGGCAGCCAGTACGGCCACATTTGTGTTGCGTTGGTTCGTAGTTCCTTCCCCAATCTGGATGGGGAATGGCAAGAGCTCTGAACTGCGTGAGTATGGACAGAGTTTTTGCTGTGGGCGCTGAGCTGATGTGGAGGTGTGGATGTCAATCCTGACCACTCCAGGGTGGGATCCTTCACTGGCTGGGGCAAGTGTCTTCTGCTCAGGGTTGGTAATCACAGGGTGAATCGCTCAAGTGACAGTGATACATGATCTCTTTACAAGAGGTCTTCAGGCTGCTGGCACCAAAAGACATGAGTTCCTGCCGAGAAATGGGGGCTGTGCTGCCTGAATTGCTTTGACATGCTTTACAAATTTTTTAATTACTAAAAAAAAAGTGAGGTCATGTGAACACAAGTGCCTGCAAATAACCTGTAGACGCAGCTGTGTGGAGATGTACAAAATAGCCCATCTAGGACAGGCTGGGGGCTGCAGCCCCCAACATGTTCCCAGGCACTCACAGCAGCACCAAGCTGTGGATGTGGCCCCGGGGTCCCAGCACACTCTGCTGCAAACCAGAATCCAGGGAACACTGCTGCCTTCCCCATCAATGGTAGTGACCATTGCTGGCTGCTGCCTGTGACTTGTTTCTGTGATCTCCATAAGATCAGAGATGGTGAAGCAAAAGCTGGGGGAGGCAGGTTTTGCACCTGGTTTGGGTGCTTTGATTTGCAGTCTGTGCTCCCTGGAGTGGAGAGAAAGCATCACCTGATGTTTCCTCTCTGCATGCATGAACAAGATCACACGTGGACCAAACCGCTGGGACAAGCTAAGGTGGGTGCCTACGTTTGGGCAGCATCGTGACCCCTCGGTACCTCCTGCCACCCACAGATGTCCATTGGGGATTACACACTGCAGAGACTGTAGGACTGGGTGCGAAAGCACAGCAGTTACTCATTTAATTTAACATAATGCGTGAAACAAGCACAGGACGGGTGTAGAGGACAGGGACACAGTCTCAGACTCATGCAGGTTCCTATGAGAATTAGTGAGCAGGAGCTGTGCTGTGAGTGTCATCTGCCTGGGGGTGGGGGGGGGGGACAGTGGCAGCCCCTTTGCAGGTCTTCTCCGGGCATTGCTTCAGAGCTATGCAGCTCTGCGCGAGCCTGCACGTGAACATGTGCGTGTGCATAAAAATCCTTGCTAAGGTAGTAAATAATAGGATTACAAATTTCATCAAACTTGAGTCTCCCAGGCATCTGCTGGACCTTTTCCAAAGCCTGGCAACCAAAGTGCAGGACTCGGCATGCTGAGCTCTGTGCTGACTTCAGCCTGCAAAGCACGTTGCTGGGAGGAGGCTCCAGGGAAGGCTGAGGTACCGTGTGGCTGCAGATGGCAGCTCCAGCAATGCCCTTGCACAGCAGATACTTGAAGTTTGTGTTTCATGTAATATAAAGGAGACAACAATTTTACTATATCATTAGTAATCACCATTTTTAATACAACTTTTAGTTAATTGAACAAACGGAGTGCAAGTTAATAAAAGGTACTGTATGAGATTGAAGGTTAAGTTGTATTGCTATATCCCCTTTACAAGAAGCATACCTGTGTCAATATTTTTGTGTCGGACTTGAGTATCAAGCCCTATTGTAAAAATCAGAATTTAACTGAAATGAAATGGGAGTGGGGGTGAAATGATGGTTTTTATCAAATACTCATTTCAGACATTGGCAGGAAGTTGTTTTTTTCAGTTTTTAGTCTTTGTTTTGTACCTGATGCCAAAACATCTGTTCACTGAAAATTACCCCATTGCCATTTAAGAATAGGTCTGTCACGTAGGCTGATTTTATAGGAGGTATTTATGTTGCAGAGGGAAAGATTAGCAGATACTTCTTTTCCTTCTCTGCTAAGTGTCTAAAGGAAGCCAGACTAATTCTACACTAAAGAAAACAGAATTTTCGCTTTGAATTTCATAATTTCAATTGACCTGTGGTTTTAAAATATTGTAACGTACATTGATTGTTTCCAGAAAATTGCCCTTTTGGCAAGGTCTGCTAGCATGTTAAAATGCAGCACAGCTCTAGTAATTCTAGGCTGGGATCTTACCTTACCTGGTGTACTGAAAGTTGTAACACTGAGGAGTTAGCAACATGCTTACAGGGTAATTTGAATCAATAGCTGATTATTCAGAAGAAATTTGCTAGCTCTGCAAAACTTCCAACCTTGTGAATGGTTTCCTCATCATAGTGCCTCACTACCTCTGGGAAATGATGCCAGGAAATCATGTTTGAACAAACCCTTTGTTTTTTTGCTGCGGAGGAGTTAAACATTTGATGCTCTCCATCCCCGATCTCAAGCAGTAAAGAAAGTATTTCTGCAAAAATGATCTCTGTTCTGTGTAGGATGATGTATGGCACTTGCTCGTTCCTAGCATCCTCCAATAAGGCATTAAACACTGAGGCCGATCTTCATACAGCCCTTTTAGTACCCATTATATCATCTCGGCTGTACTATCAACTGCTGTGACACGCCTTAGCTAAAATTAAGTGATATGCAAATATGCCACATACTAAATTTACAGTCGTTTAAATGGAAGTGAGTTCTAAATATTCAGAACCAGAGGGAAAGGTAGCAGAGCTGTCAGAGTAAGGGAAAGATGAAGCGGTTCATAGATCCTTGTAAGCATAAAGCAAACCACTCGAGCTACTCATTTACTTCTATGGGATTTCTCCCCTTAGGTTTCCACAAGATTACATTCAATAAATATTTATGAGTGTTACTTTTATCTTTAAGATCAGGAAAAAAATACAGAAAGAGAAATGCATTGATCAAGGTGGCATAAAATTACCCATGGATAGTCTGTGTGTGCATGTACATATGTGCATGGGCATTTGTGAACAGATGTGGCTACAATCTTTTATACTCGTAAGCTGATAATTAGCAGATCCTGACTGAAGAATTTGGCTAGAAAATGTTCCTGTCAAAAATGTGATTTCATTTCAGTCGGAGTATGCCACAGAAGAACGTCTGATTGAGTTAAACAATTAAAGAAAACAATATACCCAGTTCCAAAATGACATTTCAAAACAGAACCCTATTGTTTAATTTAGTAAATGCTCCTTTGAAAACCCTCAGATCTTTGGCCGTTCATTACAAAAGACTTTTCCTCCACTGTATTTTCTATGAGAGGTACTGCAATGTCCTGCTCTTCTTACCTGGGGACAGATTTGAGCCCTGTCCAACACTGCTCTTCACAGCAAGCAGCCTTGTCTATATTAACTTGCAGCCCTTTACCTCAGCCTTGGTCCACCCCCCCTCTGCATGAAGGGAGAGTTACCAACCGTTGGCCCTGAAGGCCATTTCCAACTCAAACCTGTTAAGGCATCTAAATATCTCACGGTAAACTCACCATCTGTGTATTCCCAATTCCTAGTCATGTAAGCATAGGCAAAGCATTTAAAAGGAGCTTACAGGACATTGTGTCTTTCCCAATTCCACGTACACTTTAAGTGGAGTATAAAGCCATCGCTAGCCTCTGAGTAATACCTGAAACATGTCTGCATCTCTAGATGTGCCTGTGTGTTTCTTGTTCTTCTTGAAAAACAGAGTTGGATTAACCAGATGTGCTAAAATCAGATGTGGTATAGCTACTCGGGTGTTATATCAGACTTGTGAGTGTGCTGGTTAGAGCCGAAACCTCCAGAGCTGAGCAATACTTTATAGATTGTGTTTCACTTAGGTTGTTTGAGTATATCAGAAGCAAAACTGCCATAACAGAGAGCATCTTTAGCACTGGACTGCATGGGAGTTGACTCGTGGTGGCCGTGGAAGAGTTGGACGTTCATGAAGGAAGTGTTACTGTGGCTAGAAGTGATGTTGGCATAGTCTTCACAAAGAAGATGTTGGGTATGATGCGCTGGAACATTCCGCGGAGCACAGTGTTCACTCTGTTTCTAGCGAGTGATAGGAATCGAGGCGTCTCCTGTTTTCACATCCCGATTTGTTGGTGGTGATAATCAAACGTCGTGTAAATCCTTTTGTTGGGTGTGCGCCCACCATCATGAATGATGGATGTGTAACTCAGTTGTTCTTCCGTGAGCTATTTGCCAATCCTGTGCTAGACTTTTCCGGTTTGTGCCAGCTAGGAGGTCCTCCTTTCCTTTCACATGGATCCTGCCATTGTCACTGTGCTTTTGTCCCTTTAGAATAAAGTTGCTTGCTTGCCGCTTTTAGGATGAAGTCGTGCCCTGAAATCTCACGGAGACTGAAGCCAGTGGGTGCTTGATAGGCGGGCGTTGCATGAGGCAAAGAGCTGAAACCTGTGCACTGAGCTATTTGGCTGGTGGCCCACGGTGTTCCAGCCGTTCCCTGCTACCTAGAAGGCTTTGTGTGGTCTTGGCCCGGGCTTGCTTTCCTCCTGCTGAGGACTGGCCGCAGCTGAAGTCAGTGGAGGGTTTGATCCCCACCGTGCTGTAAAGGGAAGATGTTCTCTGCAATGGCCTTGGATGTGCTCAGTGCTGGGGTGTAAAATAGCTTGTTGGTAGAAGCCAGGGCACAGGGTGCAGGACTCATCCGCGAGAGGTGTTGGAGATGGTGGAGGTCCTGTTCCACATGACTTTGGAAGGCAGTTTCTGTGGCGTTTTGGCTAGCTTAATGTAATTATTAACGCGGTGTTCAGAAATTGGGCCCCAGCTTCTGATAAAAGTACTCGGAGACTGACTGTAGGGAGGAACAGAGGTGGTGTCAATCATCTGTCATCAAAGTGCTTGGCTGAGGTCATCTGGACTTTAAAAAAAGAAGATCACTGACATGCGTGTGTCATTTGTGAGATGAAAGGTTTGCTTGCAGGGTGTGAGCTGTAAGAGGAGCAGTGATGCTTTTGTGAGAATTTAATAAATGGTTCAGTTAGTGCCACAGCCAGGAATTGTCCAAGGGCTGTAGCTAGAGAGACCGTACCACCAACATGTAGAAATGCCTCTGAAATTTTCAAACTGGAAAGAAACTAAAATTGACTAGAGTCTTATTCCAGTACTGAGGGAGGCTTTTTCTTTTTTTCCTTTAAACTATGTGGGTTTACTTAAAAATAGAGATAAAGTTATCTTCTGTTTTACCTTTTGGCTTGAAAGCTGGTGTGGTCCTGTGCACAGCTAATGACTTGGGAAGATAATGAAGAAAAGAAAAAGCAAGTGTGAAACCAGCACTTTTGCAAGCCAGTTTATATACGTTGGATTCTCACTACTGAGGTAATGCAGAGCCAGCGTCGCCTGCTTCTGGTCTTGGTAGAGAACTCTAAAATGGAGAAATAACCCACAGTAATGTTTCTAGCTGCCTTGGACGATTTTCTCATGAGTCCCACAAAGCTCAGCTTGGAAGTTTTGTAGAATTCTAGAAATGTGATGATTCTTCCAAATGTTGTGCTGCATTTAGAATAAATTACTACTTTGTTCTTTGTCATCTCCCAAAGGCAGCTGTGGAGTTTGGGTTTTCACTTTGCAAATGAGTTAGTACTTAAATTGTCCTCTTTCCCTTTCCCAGCGTTTTCTGCCTCCAGAGATTTTGGAATCCACATTACCATGTAAATGCTACTAAAGTCATGTCATCTGCCTTTCCTGAACATGCAGGTATTCAGGAGTAGAATTACCAACATGTTTTTTTTTTTTTTCACTTTAAGCTTTTTAAATCCGCAAGTAAATATAGTGATCTGATTTGCCAGCAGCAAGTATTCATGTAACTTGATCAGATCTCAGGATCTTTGAGAAAAACCACAGGCCATTTAGCCTCTTTCTATGCAGAGGAATTTGGACAATTCATCATTATACTGAGGGCCTTATTAGCTGACAGAAGGGTTAACTGACCTTCAAACAGGAACTCAACAGTTTGCCTGCAGGGAACATATTCCATGGCTAGTCGACTACTTAAGCACTTGCGATGTAAAGTAAAAACAATCTCTTGTGTCAGGGTATGATTCCAAGAACAAAGGACCATTTTGCTCAATTGTGCAGGCAGCAGAAGTTATTTTTGTCTCTTGCCTATCACATTCACATTGTACAAGAAAGTCGTTTTGTTGAGGAGCGATTTGTTCTGCCGAGGCTCTTTGTGTAATTTTTGAACCCAAGACCACCACTGTGTTTTGGCATTGAAGCAAACAATGTACGCTCTTGAAACTGCTTTGTGTTTTGCCCTTTTTTTTTTTTTTCAAGGGGGCATGTGCTTGGGGTTTGTGAATTGATTTATGGACCTTTTTGAGCCATTAACCTCCTTCAAGGATGCCTGGTAAATGGATGTGTGAGCAAAGGCTTTTATCGGGTATTGCAGTCCTTTTCCTGTTCAGGGAGCATGTGCTTGTCCTGCTTCAGGTGTACTCTGCCACTACGATAGGTGGATGACCTGCATACTTTCAAGCCCTCTCTTTTTTTCTTTGATGCCATCCCTTTATGAAAAGCTTTGCAGGTTGGTAATTTCCTTTGCTGCTGTTGCCTGCATGATTGAGGAGGAGAGGAGGTCCAGTGGCAGCCCCACTGCATGGAAATGCTTCTCTAGCTAGCGTTACTGTGTACAAAGTGTGTCTGCTTTTAGAAATGACCGTGCGTCAGTAAGTTAATTGAGTAACTTCTCTTCATGGTGGGTTAGTACCAAAGAAGAGCAGCTTTATTCTAAAAGCTTGTTAAAAAGAGGTGTTGCCCAAACCTTATCGCTGCAATTTGGCAGCCACCTGGAGCTCCTGGGTCTTACCTGACTAGCATAAAAAGGTAGGTAGGTGATCATGGTTACAGAAATAAAATAAGAATGAAATTCAGTTCGAGGAAGGTGTGAATACTAACTCCTGATTTGGTGCTCAAAGTGTGAATTAATTAAAACAAAAGATATGTATATTATTCGTCCTTATTCCCACTTGATAGTGACAGTGGTTAGGCTCTTGGTCATTAGCACCCGTGTCAGAGATTTCTCTTTTGTCTCTTAGACAGGGCTGCCCATGACCACATTCTTTGTTCTGTTCCACTTTTCACTGCCTGATTTTTTTTGTCCCATTTTCTGTATACCCAGAATGGCAGCTCAGTGCCAGGCTCCTTGATGCACGTTGTGAATGTTTTCCCACCATCTGTGGCTGGAGCATGTCCTGAGCCAGGTCCTGTACCTCTGCACAGAAAAACTCGAGGGCCGTTACTCCATAAATTTGTCATGTTCTTCTTCGAAGCCACCTGAACTTTTAGTCCCCGCAGTGTCTTGTGGTAGGGAGCTCCACCACTTAATGCTGTGTAATCAGCTATCTCCTTTTATTGTGCCGGCTGGCTGTGGGAGGTGCAGGGGAAGGTCGTTGGGTTTTGATCTGCTGGATTCCTCGGTTGACCTCTACTGCTGTGCGGGAGGAGACAGTAAATGGTTGTTCCTGTTTGCTTTTCCCATTTCAGTCATGTTTTGCTCTTAAACTCTCTGTTATGTGCCTGCCTGTTGTTTCTTTTCCTGTCTGGAAAGCCTTGCTCTACTTACTTTTCATTGTAGGAGTGAAACTGGGATCTTTGTCTTCAGCTGGTATCCAACTGACATCCAAACACCGCAAGAAGCATCCGTCCTTACTCTGTTATTGTGCCTGTTTCTGAGATAAGCAAATCCTGGTCTCCCCTAGAGTTATTTCCCTGCCTCTTACTCCCCTTCCATACTCAGCCCCGGTTCCCCTGTACCCAAGCAGACTTACCCATAATTAGCTTTTTATAATGCAGACACAGACCGTGGCTATACTCATTTCACCACTGCATTGTAACCGATTCTTTTTCTCCCTGCCAATCACTGTAATTTCCCTCCCCATAGCCTTCACTCGTGTCTTTTTCTCCTTCCAGCGTGTGACTGCAACCCTCATGGCATCCAGACCCCGCAGTGTGACCGTGCCACCGGGCAGTGCATCTGCAACGAAGGGGTGGAAGGGCCACGCTGCGACAAGTGCTCCCGGGGCTACTCGGGCTTCTTCCCCAACTGCCTGCCATGCCACCAGTGCTTCGCCCTCTGGGATGTGATCATCAGCGAGCTGTCTAATAGAACCCAGCAGTTCCTGGATAGGGCTAACGCCCTCAAAATCACAGGAGTCACTGGCCCGTACCAGCAGACGCTCAACACCCTGGAGGAGAAGCTCAGTGAAATTAAAACCATCATCACTCAAAATCCAGCTGCTGAGCCCCTGAACAACATTGGGAATCTCTTCGAGGAAGCAGAGTGAGTACAGTCGCAGTTATGTGGGTAAGTCTAGTGTGGGAGGGAGTGGGAGTGCCGGTGAGCTGGGATTTACTTGAGTGACTGCTGTCCCCACGCTGGGCTGACACCCCAGCTCCGTTCGTCCAGCTGGGCAAGGTACGCTGCAGCTCCTGGGGCTGGCGGAGCACCTTGCCATGCTCGGCACCAGCAGCGGGCATCCATCCTGTGAGCAGAAACCAGGCTGGGGAAGGTGGGAGCAGTGCAGCTGCCACGCTCTGGGCAGGGGTTGTCCCGCTCCCACTGGCACCAGGCAGCTAATTACCGCAGAGCCACTCATGCTTGCCTTGCGCTCCCCTGGGGCAAAGGACAAACACTGCTATTATGCGAGAGAATGAAGAGGGGAGAGATTAAATTCCTGGATTTCCCTGTGTAGCTGATGAGTTGGAAACTTGGGCTCCTTTCTGCACTCCGAATGTGTGGGGGGGAAGCATCAGCTTTATAACAAGGATTGCTTCCATTTTTCTCAGGGTAGGAGCCTTGTATTTTGTTTTAGGGCTAAGCATACAAAAGGTAGTAGTTTGTGCTTTTGGAGATGGGGCAGTTTAACATCGAGTAGGATTACAGACGCTTTCTAGCCCTGTGTGCAACTGCTCGCATTTGCTTGTGCATTGTAAAGGAGACTGCACAAAGCAGAGGGGCGAGGATTAAAGCACAAATGTCCCAATTAGGGATGTGCTTGTGCCCTGCAGCTCCCTCCCTCCAGCTGGAGAGCTGGGGGCTGCTGCTGCATTTGAGCTCTGTGTGTACTGAACGTGTCAGACAGGGAAAAAGCAGCTCCTCAGCTGCTCTAAGGTATGTGTATATACGTATCTGTTCTTGCTTTACTCTGGCTGCATAGAAGTAATGGGCTTTGGAGGACTCCTGGAAAACAGCAGGCTGCTGGGCTATTGAGAGCACTGTAAATCGATCATGGAGTTTAAATACTGCCTGATTCTTTCAGAATGAGGAAACACTGGGTTTGGTGGAATCGCCATGGATGGGAATAGCTTCCTATGCCTAGTTCCACATCAGCATTGACGTGTAACATCATACGCTTGCTTTTCCTTTTAGGGTTATCCCATTAGCTAAAGCCTGCTCTGTGGCTCGCTGAGGCTATGCTGCATGCTGAGGGCAGGAGGTTTTCCATCATAGCCCTAGAGAAACGGCTGGTGAGGAGGGATCTTTACAGACAAGTTAAAAGAATCCATTGTGTTGAAACTAAGGCTTCCCCCCGCCCTGCTTCCTGAAGTTCAGATCTGTCCCATGAGCTCGTAGTAATCAAAACTGCATTTGTAACTGTGTGGGATGGGAAGCAAATTATGTATGGATCATAGTAGTCAACTCTGACCTATGCAGTTGCCGTGATACAAAAGCATTACACCAGTCCTCTGGAATCTGCCTCCAGTTAATCTTACACAAAGCAGCTGTTTTCTGAGCAATTTGGTGCTTTGAGTTTATAAACGTGCTGTAGATTAAAAAGTAGTTTTGTGTGATAAAGGAAACAAAACAGTATTCTAGGTAGGCATGTTGTTACAAATCACTCGCAGCTCCACAGAGGGAGGACAGGTCGTGCCGTGGGAGAAGCTCGGCATGGCTCTAACCACCACTCTTCAGTGACGTGAAGCACCGAGGCTTACAACCCTTCCTCCTCCCGCTGTTGAGTCCCATGCCTCTGTTTTACAGAAAGCTGACGGCAGACGTTACAGTTAAGATAGCTGACATAGAAGAAAACCTGTCAGCCTTAGCGGTGAAGAGCAATAGCACAGACACTGACCTGAACGCACTGGAGACAGATGCCAAAAGCCTAGACCATGTCGTGAAAGAACTTGCAGAACAGCTAGAGTTCATCAAGATCTCCGATGTTCGGGGTAAGTGTCACAGGGAGGGGGAGAAAGCAGTGGGGTGGCCAAAGATTTAATTAGTGCATGGTTTTAAATGGCAGATTACTCTTCTGACTTGTAATAAAACACAGTTCCTCGGAGGGCGCCTTCTTTCTGTGCATTAACAGAACTGCTGAGGCAGCAGGAATGTTGCTTTGCCCCCTCACTTTCCCTCCCTCTGCACATTGCAAAGCCAGGTCAAGTTCTTGGGGCACAGAGTTGTCTTAAAGTCTCTTGTTTAGATGAGACACAACAGCAGAAAGTGCAGCAGATTCCAAGCTACACCTGGAGATCTCCTTTGCTCTCCCCAGTCTGTTAAACTGTTGTTTCTGGTTGAAAAAACTACCTGGGTCTTTGTGACTAAGAGGACACCATAAGGGCCCAGTTCTTCTGAGCTACCCAAGCTTTGCATGCCCCTCGGCACGCTGAAATGTGCCAAGAAACAAAATTTTCTGGAGAAACAGGAATGTCACAGAATTCTTGAGAAATTTTGACAACCGACTTCATTCCAGCTTGAGACAAAAGATTTGATTTTATTTTACATTTCCTGAGAAGTTTAAAGCCTGAGTTTCCAGTAAAAGTGTGATTTCACAGAGCAAGGCAAGTAGGATGTAGAACAGAGGAGTCCCCAGCTGGTGGCAATTCTGCAGAGATCTGCCCTAAGGTGCAGTGTGGCCACCCCCGCGGGGTCCCTCACACTCGCTCAAGGCCTCTCCAGGAGATGTCCCAAACTAACAGTTCCATAAATCAGCATTTCTCATCAAGCGGTTGTTTCTTGGGAAAGCTCTGACCAGTTTCCAAGCAGTGACTCCATAAGCCAGACATCCCAGGGCAAACCCTAAGAACTAACGGGATAAGTGGATCCTTAGATAATGGACTGTTGCCCTGTAAACCTAAAAGGCCAGATCTCCTTTTGTCCTCGGGGCAAGCGGAATTCAGTCGTTGGGGTCAGAGAAAGGCTTAATTTCAAAATTCAGCAAACTTGACCCACTGTCAACCATGCAAAAAAACCCCAAACCCCAACTTTCCCCCCCCCCACAGGGCAAATTCTGTCATCCTTGCAATGGTGCTGAATACAGCTGCAGAGGCTAGCGTTTCATTTAACTTGATACTCATATCACTAACCTCGATGTGTCATCTGCCAACCTCCGTAACGTAAATAACTTTGGGTTACTCAATAGATTCTTGAGCAGCTCCATCTGATTTCTGCAGGAGCCTTGGATAGTATCACCAAGTATTTCCAGATGTCCTTGGAGGCAGAGGAGAGGGTCAATGCCTCCACTGTTCACCCTGATAGCGCCGTGGAGCTGTCGGCGCAGACCCGGCGGGAAGTGGAAGACTTAATCAATGAGAAGGAGGCCCAGTTCAAGGCTAAGCAGGAGGAGCAGTCACGCCTCCTGGATGAACTTGCAGGCAAGCTGCAGAGCCTGGATCTCTCCGAAGCAGCTGAGAAGGTACGCGGCTGAGAATCGTTGGTGGTATAAAACCTGTCGCAAAAATAAAGTTGGGTTTGTGACAAAGCACTGGGTGGGGAGGAACTGTTGAGGGCTCAACAGTGTGAGGAGATACGCAGTTTGTTCGTGAAAAATCCATGTTTCTTGGATGACAGGGGGTATTCATCGGTGGGCTCCGAGACCTGTTGGCTTTCAAGCCCCAGCCCTGCATGTTGGTCTCCCTCCTACCCCTCCCAGCCCCAACAGAGCACTCATTTTTAAACGGCCCCTGCTCTAACACAACACCCTTTGCTGTGGGCAGAGCTCCCACACGCGGGGAAGTGTAGTGAGTCTGCTGGACGGAGCGCCATCCTGCTAAGGCTGTCCTCAGGTCACGTGCTTGCTTTGTCCAGCTGCGCCTCTTCCTTTGTGCGGCTCTGTAGGGCACATGCTACGCCTGGGCAGCGCCCGGCCAGGCAGCGCTGCTGCCCGCACCAGCGGGCCGCCCTCCTTGGCATCACGCTGCTGTCCTCGTGCTTGAGACAAAGCCGAACTTACACGGAGCTGGAGTCAAAAGGGCATTTTCTCTGTTGAAGCTGCCTGTTCATCTGTAAATATGATCAAGGGTGGCTTTTTCTTGGGAGAGGCTGGGTGTTCCCTTAGTTTCACTTTGAAGTCGGCCAGCTGCATTCAGAACAAGCCCGCATGAAGGCAGCATGAAGGCTGCTGCAGGGGACTGCTCATTAACTCCCCTGGGCAGGCCAGGCCTGTGTCAGAGGATTGTCCCCTGTCCTTTACAACTGACTGTCATCCCTCCCTACTCCCCCAGCCCTCCTTTTTTCTCTGGAGGGAAGAGAGAGACATCTTTTTGTTTAGCTTCCCTTCCCCAACATTCCTGCCTAACTGTTCTTGAGGACTGAAAATCTTGGCTAGATGTTTATCAAGGCCATAAACACCCAGTTGCTTGGAGGTGGAATCATGGGACACCAAAAAAAAAACAACCACCAACCCAATGTTTCTGCTTTCCAGCTGCTGCTGGGTTGCATGCCAAACAGGTAAGAGGGACTCATTTACACTTCACAGGAGGCAGCTGCAGCTAACTTGGCACAGCCCCTAGGTTTTCCCGGCTGCAAAGTATGTCAGTGAGCGACTATCATCTGGCAAAAGGGTAGGGGGAGGAAGGGAAAAGAATCTCACAAGAATGGGGAATTTCCCAGTTTTCCTTCTGGCTAAAACAACTGTGTCGTTTCATTGCCAAACAGTTGCCCAAGTAGTGGACAATTCTCAACACAGTGTTGCTGATTGCAATAGTTTTGCTTTTTTTTTTTCTTCTAAAAATGTCAACCCTGAAACAAGTTCAGGGTTGTTTCTGTGGAAACACATATGTGTTCCCACATGTGTTTTCTATGGAACACATCCTTGATAACAATTCAAAAATTGGAAAGTGTTCTGAAAAGATGGAATCAGAGCAAACATTTGGTGGAAGGGAACGGGACAGCTTTTTAAAGGAGATAAAAAAAAATTTCCTGTTCAACTTGGAGCATTTCAGCTTCTATTTCATTTCCAGGGCATTAGAGTAAAGGAAAAGACACTACTCTGCACCAAACACTTTCTTCTTTATAAAATAGCTTCTTGGGATGGCCAGTTTTGTCTCCAACAGTAGAGAAGACTGGCTGCAAACAAAAGGCATACAGACGGTAGCAGCTTCCAGCTTGAAACTAAAGCTTAAAGGCAGTTCCCAGTGAAAGAAGAAAGTCGATGAAGGCACAGCAAGGCTTCCCTCAACTTCTAGCTCCTTCAGCAGCGGGGAGCTGCCTATTTGTAGCCAAGTTAAACACAGGAAGGTGCAGGGGACAGAGAAGAAAGACTGAAGTCATGCTGGTACAGACCTGCTGCAGAACCCACCTCCAGCTTGCAGCTCTACTTCAGCTTCCTTCCCTTGGGGTGCTTGGGATGCTACTGCGAGGGGCAGGAACGTCGCGTTTCTGTTGTGGTCGAGCAGCGTCCTACTCCACCCCCCTCGCAGCTCAGCAATGGAAATAAAGCTGTGACCGTTCCCTTTGTCTGATGTGTCTCTGCAGACATGTGGCACTCCCACGGGAGCCTCTTGTGCCGAGTCAGAGTGTGGTGGTTTGAACTGCCGAACAGACGAAGGGAAGAAGAAGTGTGGAGGACCTGGCTGCGATGGGCTGGTGACCGTAGCTCACAATGCCTGGCAGAAAGCCATGGATTTTGACAGAGACATCCTCAGCGCCTTAGCAGAAGTTGAGCAGCTCTCCAGAATGGTAATATGCCAAATCAATTGCTAGATATTGAAAAAATCTTTGAGTTGTAACACAAGTTTAGACGCTAATTGACAAAGTATGTGCCTGGCTTACTTCAAAATACTTCTTTTCAATTGCGTAACTTCATCATGCTTGTAAAGATCCTCAGAAAGGGAGCTTGCTAAAGTGAACCTTCATGGATAACTAAACATTAACCCGAATTGTTTGAACTAGCATTGGTGGTGTGGATCACAGCCAGCTTTTAGAAGTGTTCTGTGAGTTTTACGAGGAAAAGCATTTCTCATTACCATTCTGACTCCCACCGATTTTTTGTTTTAAAACAGGCCTTGAAGCATAGGCGAATATGCAGTCAGGCTCTCCATTTTCCTCTCTTTAGGTCTCTGAGGCGAAACAGAGAGCTGATGAAGCAAAACACAATGCACAAGCAGTTTTGCTCAAAACCAATGCTACAAAAGAACAAGTGGACAGAAGCAACGAAGATCTGAGAAATCTTATTAAACAGATTAGAGACTTCCTAATGCGTAAAAACCTTATATTTAAATATTTTAACTCTGGGTTTGTGAAAAACTATCTGTATCTCTGAATCATCGTCTAAAGGGTAAATGCAATAGCTGTGTTGTCCATCCCCCCTGCCCTTTTCAGCCAGACTTAGTGCGTATGACGAAATCTGGAAACAAGAGAAAATGAAGACAATAGGAAAGTGAGAGCAAACTGTGCCATGTTCTTGTGTTCAACAGCTGAGGCTGTTGTACTGCTGTAGTTGCCAAGCATGTTCGTAAGTTCTGGCTGGAAAGACAAAGTACTGTTAAAGCGGAGGAAAGTCAGGAAGTGGGTTTATCTCTTAGTAAGAAAGCAGGCACAGGTTAAACGAGG
This sequence comes from Falco naumanni, assembly GCF_017639655.2. NCBI lineage: Eukaryota > Metazoa > Chordata > Aves > Falconiformes > Falconidae > Falco > Falco naumanni. The sequence continues at coordinate 92,184,857 of NC_054058.1, forward strand.
GCCTAGTTCACTAGCAAGCGGCAGCACGGCAAACCCATTCCTTCCCTGTTTGCACAAGGCTGAGTATACTGTTAGCACAAACACATTTATGTGCAGCTGTTGGCTTAGTTTCCTGCAGACTCGCATCCCCATCCCCCACCCCCCCTCCCCAGCATGGTGTAGCTAATCACCAAGATCTTCATATGGCTTCCAAGAGAGCTGTGCGGGCAGGGCCTACGTGCCTGCTGGGCCTCTCCTGACAGGCGAGTTTCACCCTAAGGATGCAGTTTTAACACTTCGATTTTCTGTAAGTCTGGGGGAGGGAGTTTTCCCATTATTTTATTTCTTAAAGGAGAAGCTGGACAAGAATTTGAGTACTGAGACTTGACAGAGGGAGGCTTTTATTCACATCTTTTGTCATTTGTGTCCATCTACTAGAAGACAGTGCTGACCTGGACAGCATCGAGGCAGTGGCTAATGAAGTGCTGAACATGGAGATGCCAAGCACTCCCCAGCAGCTGCAAGCCCTGACAGAAGATATTCGTGCACGTGTAGAAAGCCTTTCTGATGTCGAGGTCATTCTGCAGCAGAGCGCTGGAGATATTGCCAGAGCAGAAATGCTGCTGGAGGAAGCTAAAAAAGCAAGGTATGCGACCCTACTCACCAGGAGCCTGAACAACACTTTCATTTCGTTGTATCAGAACATGCAGTTTTACTTTCCCTGATGTAGATTCTCATTCCTTCACTCGGGGGCAAAAATGGCCCTTTGCAGTGTACAACTAGTTCTTTTTCCAATTCCAAAGTAAAAACGTTTTAAATAGCATTAACATAGTTTTGGTCCACAGCAAAGGTGCAGCAGATGTTAAAGTCACTGCAGACATGGTGAAAGCAGCACTGGAAGAAGCTGAAAAAGCTCAAAATGCAGCTGAAAAAGCCATCAAACAAGCTGATGAAGACATTAAAGGAACTCAAGACCTGCTGACCTCAGTGAGTTCTTCCTAACTCTTTCTTAAGATACAGCAACAACACCAGTCTGATAACTTAGGTACTGACATAAGCCTGTCTAGGGAAGGCTCTTGGGTACTGCAAATCAAAGACTGCACTTAATATGAATCTAAACCATTCCTGCCTTCACATCAACTTTTGTGTTAATGTGATAATGCTGGGGGACCATTTGCTCTTAAAAATCCCCAAGCTTTTCTCACCCCATATCCTGTACCACTGAAGTTAAATGAGCAGGACTGTGGCTCTCTACTACAGTAGGTGTGCCAGGATCCCTGGAAAGTCACACATGTCAACCACACTGGTAGCATATTAGTGTAGCCATGCTATCAGTGTCCTCTACTGCTGCAGCGTGAGACTAAAATAAAGAAATGCTGAATGAAAGTGCTAATTGCTGTAGTCTTGTCAGATAATCTATTTTCAGACTCTATCTCAAAGCCCTTGTGGGACCATAGTGCTGTCTATACCCGTGAGGCTTGGGCAGCTTAGAGAGAAGCAGCTTCGCAAGTCCATGATTACATGATGGAGTCACGTGCCTGAAGTTTTGCCTGTGGATTAGGCAACTCTTGCATGTGTAATACAATCAAGTACTTTTTAACCGTGTTCCTTAATGCTTCTGCAGCTCTATATGGACCCTGACAGCAACTGGCCAGTTGTAGCAAAACTAAATCACTGTTTTTTACATGAGATCTGCTACTGTAATTAGCTGATCAGGGCTTATTCTGAAAGTTTAGTATTATTACATTCTGTGTCTTTTGAAAGTGTAATTCTCATACTTCTTTCTGTTAGATTGAATCTGAAAATGCAGCATCTGAAGAAACACTGAAGAATGCTAGCTCGCGTTTGGTTGAGTTAGGGATGAGTGTTGAAGACCTTACGAAAAAGGCTGCTACAAATTCAAAGAATGTGGACAATATAGAAGAAAAAATTATTACTGCAAAACAAAATGCTGAAGAAGTTAAAAAGGTGAGAAGCTCAGGAAAACGGTAAGAGAAAGCCAACAAAGGGTTTGCCTAAAGGAACATCGGTGATATTTGTCATCCATTTCATTTATTGGTCAAGTACTGAGAACAATAACAAAAACAGCATTTAATGCATTTACCAAAGACAGCTGCTTTTCACTTACTTTGCTACCAGGTACAGAGAGGAAGAAGTATTGGCAAGTTTTCAGGTTCTAAAATAGCTGCAGGAAACCTGTCATGCTGTCACACTGTCAGCCTTTCCTAGTAAAGCTAAGGGACAGAAATGAATCTATCTGTCACAGGAGTACTGGTAGTTGTTTTTCCCCATTGTCATTTATGGTTCCATGACAATGACAGGTTCAAGACAAACAACCTGGAATTTGGCATATATAGAATCAAGTGACAAAAACTCTTAGCTCAACATAAAACCGAAGTAATTTCTAAATAGCAGAGACCCCAAACTTGCTCTGTGACCATATGTTGTTGCTCCCACTGTCTGCTACACACCTTCGTAATGGCAAAAGAATGCTCATTAACAAAACAATTGACAGATCTACCAAAGGAAGTTTCATTGCTCCTGTCTGTTGTCTATAGTTAGCCCACCAGTCTCCAGAGAGGCATTCTCTGCCGGGAGAGATGTATTAACCATCAAATCAGTTAGTTCTGAACACTTACGTAGTATTGCAGGTGGCTGTCAAGTAAACACAAGAGACTTGCAGTACTGCTGCAGCTTGTTAACTTACTTATTGGTTGAATTCATTTGGGTCATATGACTTCATCATAACCTCACAGGGAGAAGCACAGCTGAGAAACCACCCCTTGTGACTTCTCCAGCACCTTCACCTACACAGACTAGGCAGCTGTTCTCATTACGGGAAGGGTAACAGGGGTATTCCTCCCCAGCTGTGAGCACTGCCAGTTCCTTACCACGTGCAGCTTTCCAGCTGTACTAGGAGCTATGGCACAGTAGTTACACAATTGGGTAACTGAATCCCAGAAATCCTTGCCAAGTGTCAGCATTAAAGCCATGAAACAGCCACAGATCTGACAAAGGGGAACTGATGCGTCTTCACCCTAACTCTTAAAGTCTTTTAATATTAAAAGTAGGAAATACCCTAACACTGTTTCTGCTTTTTGTTAACTGAGCTAAGGTAGACTCTCTTTACACCCGGATTACTAAGGGCAGAGGGAGGAAATGCAAACCCCGGTGTTGTCTTTTGAGTGAGCTCCATCTTGTGCTTGGGTCTGGAAAAACAGGTCCTCAATACCGAGCTGAGTGACAAGTACAAAACCGTGGAAGACCTCATTGCAAAGAAGACAGAGGAGTCGGCTGATGCTAGGAGGAGAGCTGGCATGTTGCAGGATGAAGCTAAAGCCCTGTTGACTCAAGCAAACAACAAACTCCAGCTCCTCAAAGGTAATTCTTCGTTACTGAGGTCTGATGGGCTTTCCTTATTCTTACTGGTCTTTCCAATCAAAGATTTCTATAAAAAAACCTGAAACTTACAAGTGAGATGCAGACTTCTGGTATGGCACCTATCACTGCTCCAGGAACTGCCCCAGGGAGAGAACATAACTATTAGGCTTAGGAACAGGGAAAGAACATAACTATTATGCTGAGGAGGAGGACTCACTCGAGCAAGACCACCATCTTCAAACAATACTCCACCCCCCCACCGCCCGGAAAGCTATTAAAACAAAAGGTAATTAGGATATGTCAGTTCCAGTTTACAGAGTAATTTAACCTTCACTATTGACAAAGTTGATTGAAACAGGAGGGGGCAATCTGCCCACAGCTTCCAGGAAGGGAGCTAGGTTTTCCTTCTGGTTTTGCCAGGCCAGGAACTCATTGTTCCCCTTAGCTGCTCCCACACAGTTACAGTGACTCACTGAATAGTCTTAACCGTAACAAGCCAAAACATTTCACTGTTCCGTAAAAGCCACCATAAAGCAGAGAATGACAGTTATTTTCAACGTGAATCAAAGTATACTTCTGGATTTGCATTCATGGAAAATTACTTCCTTGTTGCTTTACGTCCCAGTGTTAAGGAATCAAAAAGGTGCCATTCCAGCCTTTGCTTTTTTTTTTTCCTAATCAGATTGTCTTCTGCTAAATAAATTTTAATAGTAGTTTATCCATGATTATTATAATGGATTATTTACATTTAACTGCATTAAAACACCCCTAATAAATTGATTTTCCCCTTCCTTTGCCAACAGACTTGGAAAATACATATGAAAACAATCAAAAAGTTCTGGAAGACAAAGCTAAGCAGTTGGTAGAGCTGGAAGAGACAGTTCGCTCCCTCTTGCAGACAATCAGCCAGAAGGTTGCTGTTTATAGCACTTGCTTATAAATGGGAGCAGGAAATGCCTGTGTTCAGGATGGATTTTACAAGTATTATACTAGTTCTTTTTTGCATTATGCTAAGACCTGATAAAATGATCAGGTTTTATATTGACTTTAAAGTCACAGAACCAAAGACGAGTAACTTTTTGATGTTGGAAATAAACAGTACTTTTGTATCACTGTATGTACCTAGTATGACTCATGAAGTTCCTTCCTATTTTCAGCAGCTGAAATAGCACATCAATTAATCCTTTAGCAAGTCTTGGTTTTAAACTGGTTAGAGATCTAATAAAGTCTTGGCTCCAAGTACATTACCTCTAAATAAGGGCTCCCATTACTATGAACTAAAGCGTTGGCACTCCAAACAAAATTACAAGTGAATGAAGTAACATCCTTGTGTGGTTAGCTAGCATTTACGCCACAGTACTCAAAAAAAAGGATTATTTACCCTCTGCATGATGGCCATTTAGGCTTGACACTAGTTTCATGTCACCGATTATGAAACACTTGATATGTGAAGTGGAAACAGAGGTCAGCACTGAAGGAGCAGATGTGGTTTACATTTCAAGCACTAAATTTATGTGATAAACCAAGCTTGGAGGATCAAGGCTTTCTGGAAAAGGAACTGTAAAAATTGACAGGGCACTTGATGTGAATCAGTTAAGGAGCCGTACACAGGCAGCTTTCTAAGAACAGCTTGGACTTCACAAAACACAAGTAAGATATTTTTCACAGTGCAAGAGTAGCATCCAGTTCACCATACTAAAGCTCAGTGTTACAGGTAGAACAGTGCACCTTCAGACGATTGTACAGTACTACACAAATTGATTTACAACATTCATCAGCTAAGTGACACGAATTAGCATCCAAAACTGCAACACGCACTTACATCCTGACTGCTAACCCTGACCCGAGGAATGTATCTACATATATACTTTGATCAGCACTTTACCTAACTTTCACTAACGTGACTGAAAGTCGGTCAGGACAACTATGGCAGAATACATCACCACCTAAGCAAACGGACAAGCAGCCTGTTTAAATAATTAACTAAGCTCCATAGGTTAGAAATGCTACAGGAAAAAAATCCATCACAGGAACCATTACCATACCACCATCATACAGTGTTTCACTGCCAGGGTAGCAGCTGTTAAAAAGTTTGCAAACTTCAGAACATTCAGACTTAACTGCCATCAGCTCATGGACAGGGGCTCAGTAGCTCATCCTACTTTTAACTAGAACAGGAATGACAGTGAGAGAAGCAACAATACAATAATAATTTTGAGGCCTTGGAATTTTATTTTCAAGTGTCAGGGAAACTATAATCTCCAGTATAATTTTAGTGGTATTCTTGATTAAAGTTTGCATGACTTTCCGAACTTTATTTAGCAAATTTGTAACCGGTGAACTTCAAGGCTGAACTGCATTAAGCCTGCCATAAGTACTGAGGGAGGTGGACAGTGTGGATACAAAGAGCAGACCTTCTAGGAAGAACTTGCAAAGTACAAGATAGACACTTCATAGCATTTACCTGCAGTGGGTAGAAGTGATTCTGAAATGTTGATATCTATTGGAAAAGTTTTTCTTCCCTCACTATTGTCTTACCTTTGCTTTCCCCTCGGCAACTTCCTGCTAAACACCTGAAAGCAGATTCGCATTAATTCATTTAACCCGGCATATCCATGAATCAGATTATCTCATATCCTGGTGGTAAGCTTAATGAGTTGTCATCGTTTAACCCCATCTACATTTACAACAGGAGTTAAAAAAACCAAACCAAAAGTATCACTGACATTTGTTGATTAACTGGTATCAACAAAATGGTAATGTTTACATATGTATTTCCATCGCTCAGTATGGATAATGGATCAATACTTGAATAACAAGCTCTAAAGAGAAGTACAAGGATATACCCAAGTAGCTTTTGCGTCACTTTCTGAATGCACATTTGTCATTCCACTGGCATAATGAAAAAGGGCACACACAATACCAGCAGATATTAAGGTTTTCAAGGCAGAAGAGTCTAACAAAAAAAAAAAAAAAAACACAGAAAAAGGTACTCTGCAAAACAAAACTTAAAATGAGCTACTGGAGTTGGGCACATTCCATATACATGTTAGGGATCTTCCAAAGAGATGCCATTTGTATGTGAGTTTCTTCATGTATTCAACAACCTAGACAGTAAAAGGAGTAGAGTAACGGCCAATCAGCAAAAAACCAACCAAGAAGACCCTCCAGCATGTTAAATATTTATTAAGCTCTCTTGCTACAGAAGAGACAGAAAGAGAGCACAAAATAGGAAACAAGAAGAAAGTGTGGAGAGCTGACACTGCAGCCCTTATGTGTGGAAGGTGCAGAATAACCCTCATATCAGCACTTACTTAACAGCAAATGCTGCTTCACTACCCAGTTTTAGCATTTCCAAGTTTAAGAGAGTTGGACATGGAAGCTTCAAAACCAAAAAAAGATTAAGTAGCAGTAAGACTAATTTCTCTTCAGTCTTTCATTTCTCCATCAGCACTTGATTTTTCCCTTGATGAGTTTTCAATATGAAAACATGACATGTGGAGAATCACACACACAGAGTAGTTTTCTCTTTAAAAAGTCAATATAGTTTTAATCAATCTACACGAGCCCCTCTTCTCCCAACATCCTAACACTACTAGGTCAAAACAGTTATGGGACTTGTATGTAAGAAGTATGTTAAATACTGAAGTTAATTCTTCCAGAAGGAAACGTTTTTGTGCGGAAGTGACAGTGGCATCAGAAGTGTCAGCATTCGACTGGTGCAGTCTATCACTACTTCAAATATGAAAACACCAGGTATGCTGGACACTCATTCAGCATTTTGACCAGCACACCATGCAGCAGCAAAATGTTTGGTTTTGAAAGAGAGAAGAGTTCTGTCAGGCTGTTTTTCTGCAATATTCATCATGTAAATAAACATGTAATTTTAAGTATTTGGTTTAGAGAAACTGGATAATTCCACTTGTTCCAGACTCTACTTCCTAAAATATTTGATGTTTAAAATGAAGAGATTCACTTAATTCCACCCTAAAATCCTCAAACTCAGCCTTCCATAAGGGCCCACAGTCCATTTTCAGAGATGTACTATACATGTAGAAAGACCTGCTCCTTCATTTTAGAAGTTGATAGCTTTGCCAAAAGATGCTGCTAGGTTTGCTTCCCTGAAGGCTTCTGACACTGTCTGTAGAGAGTAAACACAAAAAGGTACAGGTTATTAATAGTTACAGGTTATTAATAGTTACATGTAATGACAGCAGGTCTGTGTAACCCTGGTGTTCAACAGTCCATTTCAAAAAACAAACTTACTGGATGGGCATGGCAAACCCTGGCTACATCTTCACATGATGCTCCATATTCCATAGCAAGGGCAGCTTCATTAACCATTTCACCAGCACCCTGTAATTTTAATGGTATTTTTAATTGGCACAAATCTTTATGCAGTTGTTCTTCTGCTAAAGAAGAAAAGTTGTATTGTAACTAGCACTTCAGCTGTGTTCTAATATAAGTCATAAATACTCGATCTGTTCTGTGACCGTGCTCAAGCCTAGCACAAATCTAAGCATAATTCTTAATGAGAGTGTTTGTTCTCTCAGTAATGAGAATTGTGCAAAATTTTTCCACTACAAGATAGTGGTCAGATAATACATTCTCAAAGCTACAGCGTCTATTATCACTGCTGAGACCTCCCCAAAACTTTCCTCCTGGGAACTTAAATACACAAAAATACAACAAACAAAAATGAGGGTGCAGATGTAGTAACATGCTTTTGTTCATCTAGTTATCTATTTACTCAGGGAACATTTCTTTGAGGAGTTATAACTAGTGAAATCTCCCGTTAACATTTTTAGCATTCAGATCCACAATCACGTAAGATTTCCCCCCTTTTTCCCAATGAAGAAAATTAGTCTGCCTCACACCGATAAACCCAAGTTGTGCTTCCTTTAAGGCACGCTGATTTTTAAATGACTTGCATTGTAAAAGAAAATAACTAGCACAGTGTCTTATGTACTCCTATCAGCAATTACGGTAATTGGATTCAGAAACAGTATATCCATCCATAGGAATACAATTTCCTTTCCAGGAAAACAGAGCAGTTCTAGTGTTTCTGTTAAAGAAAGCTATGCACAAAGATGTATGGAAATGTTCCTGCATGCATCTTTAGGGGAAAAAAAAAATAACATTTAAAGCTAAGAAAAAGAGATTAGGGTGTAACTTTGGAATGTGTGGGACAACAAAAAGTTATACTTTCCCAAATAGAATTTTCTGATTTCTCATTTTTACAAAGGATTTTTAATCTAAATTACTGACCCCAGATTTGGTGACTGCAGCATAAGGTTACCAGCTTTGCTGAAGTCTGAAGTTCAGGGGGAGGGGGGAACCACCAATGAAAAAGCAACAGTCTGTTCAGCTCCCTCAACTTCCAGAACTTGAGCCAACAGTTCTGCTGTTCTCTTGAGTATTCCACAGTAGTAAAAAAAAAAAATAAATAAAATTATCCAACCAAAACACTACTGGTCAGAGAAACCAATTAACCATAGCAATTCTAGGGGAAAAAAAAATAATGCTGGGTCAACACTGAAGTAACAGAAAAGTGAGGAAGACTACAGGGCTGCAGAAAAGAACAGTAAATAAAAATAACTATGGTAGACTCAAATATTCCTTCTTTTTACAAGCACCAGTTTTAACTTGACAACTACTTTGCAACTGTGCAACACGAAATAAAAAAGACCAAGACAGCAGCACAATTTACAATACTTACTGCGCCTAAAATGTGAGCACCCAACATCCTGTCTGTCGATTTTTGACTAAGTATCTTCACCATACCATCTGTGTCAGCATTTGTCTTCGCTCTGCTGTTCGCAGCAAATGGAAATTTCCCAACTTTGTATTCTACACCCTACAAAACCGATACAGGTTGTTGAGTTAATGACCAACAAGAACAATGCAACCATACAGACAAGTACGAGAACAGAAGCAATACGAAAATAAGAGGCACATAAGACACACAAAGCAATGCATGTATCAACCACCAAAAGAGCTATAAGGGGTTATTAAAAAGATTAATTAGCAAATGAACAGTATTAACTTCACAGAATAGAAGTCATTAAAGAGAACTGTGATCCTTGGGAGAGTGAAGTGCAGGAGAAATCATTCAATCAGACATCCTAAGCAATAAATTCAGATGCAGAAATTCTCCTGGAAAAAGTAGCTAGATAAACTACTAGACAATGAAACCACACCCAAGGTGGGAAAACAAGGCAGTTTTGTCCAAGAAGAAAACAAACAGTACCTCTTCTTTCAGCTGTTCTTCTGATTTGCCAACCCAGGCCACTTCAGGGTGAGTGTATATCACAGAGGGTACGCAGTTATAGTCAATGTGAACTGCTCCCCCAGCCATCCCTTCTACACAAAGAATGCCTTCATCCTCGGCTTTGTGGGCCAACATAGGTCCAGCAACTACATCACCAATAGCATAGATGCTATCAGACCAATGAAACAGAATGAGACACTGTTTAAAAACATCCTAGCACACCTAGGCTACCTTATATAATAGTCAGTTTGAAACATATTACTGAAAACTAATCAAAACAGATTAAAATACCAAATTTCAAAAGAAATATGAAGTCTAAAAGAGCAGTTTCCACAGAATGACCACACTTCAAGAAGTACTAGTGACTTTTAAATTACAAAACTTAAAAGGTTGGCTAAAAATCTTTAGTTCCCGAAATAAACAGAAATCTCGAGTTTTCCTTTCAGAAAAGAAAGTTATATTCTGCAATTAAAAGCAGAAAAAGTGCTTTAGTTGGCTAAACTCTTAAAAATAAGACTTCACTTTAAAAAAAAAGTAAAAAATATTTAGTCTTACTTACTTTGGAATTTTGGTTTGGAATCTGTTATTGACTGGAATTCTCCCCCTCTTATCAAGTTCAATTCCAATGTCCTCAAGACCTAGATTTTTTGTAAAAGGACGTCTACCAATGCAAACCAGGAGCACATCACAAGTTATTACTTCTGCCTTGCCACCAGCTGCAGCTTCAACACTACAAAAAAATGAGTAGCAAAAATGCTCAGCTGTAAACTTTCTGCATTGTATTTCTCTGATTAGTAACTGGTATGATCCAGACGGTGACCTACTGGCTGGATCTGTCATCCAAAACACCTGCATTCAGCCTGCCCCACACTTCTTCCTTGCAAGAGGTGAGGAGTGGCGAAGGGAGGAAAGGACAGTAACTTTTTACTACTAGATGGAGAAACTCAGGGTATATACCCACTAGCACGTAGCATGACCTGATAGGATAAAATCTGTACAGCAAACTAATTGATGCTGAGTACTCAACATCCAAACTATATATATTCTGGAGTGGGGCAGGGCCATGCGTTCTGAGCAAGCTTTCTTCTGGCCAAACAGCTGTTAGGAGCTGCCCTGCATCAGGTGCATCCCTCAACTGTGTCTGTGTTTAATTGCACACCCAGAACAACAAGTTCATGTGCTCTGAGAGCACGAGGACCAAAGCATGGTAAGCAAGGGTAAGTAGGAAGTGTGTTTCAACAAAAATAAAACTCTAAATGTAGAAACAGACCAAATACAAATCACCGTATTAAGATTTCAGTGAAAAAACATTTAAACTTACTTTTGTTAAGTAACATTAAGCATTTTCTTAAAACTCAAACTACAGTTTCTGCACAGAGAATACGTTAACAAGAGAAAGAACAGAAGTAGTGTATATGTATAGGTTTTCACAAAGCAAACTTGGTTTATATGTTTCCACATTAGCTGTTCATCTGGAAGTCTTCAAAGGGCTTGAGCATGGCCATTAAAAGACACTCTGGGGTAGCTTCATTTACCTCTACGCAAAAGCAGTAAAATCTCTGCCATGCTTATTTTGAGACAAGAGGAGGTATGGACAAAATGACCCCCAGGAAGCAGCCAAGAATTAATGGCTTAAAAATGACTGTATGAACAATCATGATATTTATGTTAATTATACCAGAAGCAAAGATCTTCCATGAAAAGAATTAAGAGTTCTGGTTTTATTTACTGATCTCACTGTAACACCAGTTTTATACTAGCATGCTTTCAACTCAAGTCAATGGAACCCTCCTGTATAAGCAAAGCCAAATTTATGAGCTCTGTAAGTTACTAACGTTACATTTCACTAAAGAATTAAGTTTCATCCTAAATCCATTTTCTCCTGTTTAAAACATAGTAACAGATTGTATTTTTTAATAGGTTTGATGGGATTAGGAGGAAGAATATATATTCCTTTAGCTTTATGTTGAACACTTACGCTACATCAATTGTTCCATCTGGTTTCTTGGTAGCACCGGTAACTTTGGTGTTCAGTTTAAACTTAAGTCCCTGTTTCTGAAGAATACGCTGGAAGTTTTTAGAGATCTCCATGTCAATTCCCATTCCACCAACATGCCCCATGAACTCAACAGCTGTCACATCTGCACCAAGGCGCTGCCAAACCGAACCCTGCAGTCACAACAAAATACGTAAATATAGTTTTTGAAAAGCAAACTTCAGATTTCTTTAATATTTACCAGAGACTGTAAACTTTGCAAAAGCAGGACAACACAACAGCGAACTGGTCAGTTTTTACAAATGCTACAGTGCAGAACACGACAAGTCCAACTTTCCCTAGCCTTTGCCCAAAAATAGATTGATCACTGCTTGCTTACATACCCAAAACTTCAATGATTGAATTCATGGAATTAAGCTTTTAAATACATACCTAATTTATACTCAATTATTTTGTTAGCTATGTTTTAGGTTGTAAGTATAGAAAAGTTCAAAATCAAAGAACCCGAATGTAGCACAGAAAACCCAAAGGAAATTGCTTGTGGTGTTCTAATACCACTACAAGTTAAATCAAAACAAAACTACAGTAAGGAAACCTTATGCAATAAAATGGAACCACTGCTGCCTCTGTATGTATTTATAACCACAACCACTATCATCAGTTTCACCAACAAAACCCATACAGATCCTACTTACTTGCAGTTACCCACATTATCTAATCTATCATAATACTATCACAGTATTTGACTTTACATACTCTTTCCCTGCTTAATGGTGAGCAGGCTAAGCAACTGCTATGCAGATGTGCAAATTTTCACACAGTTGCAAAACCAGCAAATACATTTTTTAACCACGCAGGTATGAGGCAAAAGGACTCAGACTCAGATGAACTACAAAGTCTCCACTCCTTTGGTTGTTAGACAGAATGTGTACAATCATACCACAAAAATTTCTTGGGATTAACTGCTACATACAAGATTGTGTCCTGGTTTAAAATCAACTTCCCTTAACAAAAGTTCTCTCACCTATACATAGAGCAGGTACAAACCTCAGAGAAAGTTAATCCCCACACGCCGCCCCCCCAAAAAAAACCACCCCAAACCAAACCAAAAACATACTGGATGTGAGACCCTGTATGTTTCCCTCTCATTTCTCTGCTTAGGTAACCAGCTGCAGGAGTATTGATCCTACAAACGCTTACCTCAGCTTTCTGGGTAGGGAAGGGAGCTACCAGGCTGTCTGCATAGTTATATTACAACTTGCTCAAAACATCTGTTAAATCACAGCAACATCATCAAATGCAACACTCATTTCCTCTATAAATGGAAGACCAAGTGGCTTAAATATCCTCTCACCAGTTCTACACCAATGACTCCTGCACCAATGACAACCATCTTTTCAGGAACTTTTTTCAGCGACAGCGCACCAGTGGATGACACAATATTATCTTCATCAATCTAATGACAAAGAAATCCACAAAGGGAGACTTACAATCTCTTTTATGCACTATATATAAACACACAGAAGGTGAAATGCAGTATTATATCCACATGTTTTAACGTCTTAATAACACGTTGAGAAAAAGTACCATTAAGACTTCAAATACGTACAGTAATTCCTGGGAAGGGAGCAACTTCTGAGCCTGTGGCTATGAGTATGTTCTTTGTATTGACAACTTGCGTGCTGCCATCATCTTTGGTTGCAGTGACTTGGTTTTTCCCTGTTATTTTTCCAAACCCAGATACATGTACAACCTTTAGTAATCAGAACACAATGAATTCAGATTAAAATTACTTTATATAAATTATGCTGCATTTAATCTCACTAAGCTTTACAGAAGCTGCTAACATGTATATTTTCATCACCATCTGGTACAAATCACAGAATAATTGTATACCATTCTTTTAAGTAGATTAAGAATGAAGGAACTGTTCATTTAAAAATTGCCTAGAAGAGACGCATTCAAATTCTGCCCTTGCTGAGTCAGTCACTTGAATTAATTTATGTGGCAAGAACACAAACATGGAAAAAGCAAGAAATTCAAATCAGAAAAAATCATGGATATACCTCAGTATACAATCCAAACTAACCTTGTTTTGTTTAAATAAATGAGCAATTCCACCTGTTAAGGCCTTCACTGCACCACTCTTCTGTTCCATCATCTTCTCTAGATTCAAACGGATTCCTGTAACTAAGGTTAAAAAAGAAATTCTGTCAAGCACTGCAGTGCTTTTATTTAAAACCTAAACACAACTAACAGCTCTGACACAGTAAGATGTGTTGAACGGCCCTACTAAATACTAAAGGTTACATTCAACAACTGCTATATTAAAGAGCAGCATTACACTTTTCAGATATAACTTATCTATCCCTAATTCAGGATTTAAGGAGCAGACACACGGCCCTAACACTCCAACTGACAGATAAAGAATATTAATTAAGATTTGAATTACTAAGTTTACTTGTTGGTGGGAACCATTTATGTTAACAGGCACTGACCAGCTGCTCTTCACACTCACTTTCGATTCCTCTGTTAGCAAAATCTTTCCCGTGGGCCAAGTGATATAGATGCGAGTTGTTCAGCAAAGCCTAAAATACACACAGAAAAGTGACTTGTGACATACATTCATGATTATTCTGAGGGAAAAAACCCCACCTGATGTTATTTGCAAAACATTCTCAATATTAAAAAAGTCTAACATCTACATATTTTAAAAGGTGTATTTCAAACACAGAATTTTTACACAGTAGCTCTTACTGAAGTGTTTTATAAAGTTAAATATTTAACAGAAAAATAGAAAACATTAAATCCCCACCTATCCTTTTTGCTCATGTCACCACAGAAATTGGAAATGACTCCATGGGGATTTTAAAAAAGAATAGGAACAGACTTTAAGTAGAGAAATAAAGATAGAATCACAGAGTATCTCAAGCTGGAAGGGACCTGTAAGGATCATCAAGCCCAGCTCTCTGCATCTCTGCAAGACTAAATTTTACCTTGCAGATAAAGACCTAGTACATCTTACCACATAGATTCTGACTGACTCACAGGAGAATTTCCTTGTTACCTCAGACAAGAGATTACTTGTTAACAGAAAAACTGGATGAGGAAAATCTATACTGAAATCCCTGTTAAGATTTTAGCCTGTGTAGACATAATGTGAGTTAAAATTTTGTAGTTGAGTTGTTGTGCGGCTGCATAGCTAGTTGAATTGAAACTAGATGGCTTAGAGCTACCTCAGGTCACTGACATTCAGAATTCAAAGATAAAATTACAATAGTTTTCATAAGGATGTCTATGAATCAGCAGCTTGAAATACAAAACCTCTAAACCTGTATTTTGATTAGAAATAGCAATATAATTAGGGAGGGACCTTAGTAAGAAAAATTATGTCTTTTACTATAGCTATCCCAGACATGAATTTATCAGTATCTTTACAAGAAAGACAACAGTGGAGGTCTGTGCAGACTGAAGTCTAAAGCAGGCACAATAAATGATTCAAAAGTACATTTTGAAATACTTGCCTTATATACACATTTGAGTAAAACTAATACTATCAGAATAAGATAATTCCATTTTTATAAGTCTTATCAACTCCCTCTCTTTAAAATTCATTTGCTCATTTCACATAACTGTCACAATTCCAAATCTGTAACAACCAACATTAATTACACAGCCACCACTTCAGACTTCAGCAATTAAAAGGAAAAAAATTCCATGCCCAACGTATTATTTTGAGTGGCTTTTTGGAAAGGAATATTTGAATAATTTGTTATTCTTCAGTGTATGCAGCCTACGTATCCGCTTCTTCAGAAGTTTATTGCCATTCAGAAGATTATAGATAGCGTCCAAGTTTAGCCATGGGTTCAGAAGCATTTTCATAAGAACTTCACAGGATTAAAAAAAAAAAAAAAAAAAAGACTCAAGACAGTAAATAGATGCCAGCAGAGTTCCCAACTTTCAAAGAAACACTGTGTTGGCTGACACCTCATTTTTGAGTCTTGCCTCTATATATATTAAGATATTCTGAACTTCATTAGAACTATTACTAAAATGTTTAGGAAAATTAATATATCATTTGAAAACCTTTGTATTTAGACTGTATTTTTTCCTACCATGCTACAGGAACCTCTCTCAGCAAACAGATTAGAAACAGCAATACAGTGAAGAGGGATCTTGGTAAGAATCTTCTGTCTGTTACTATAGCCATTACAAACCTGGCACTGCCAGTGTCTTCCTTCACCTGCTGGGTGCTACATGAGGCAGATCTCTCTCATCTAGCAATAGCACTGTTCTTACAAGGTCCTCGTTCTGAAATGACTTAAACCTGGATCGACAACATCAAATACTAGGTTCTGAATTTCTTCTTAGCTCTCCCTTCTTTCAGAGTACATGCCTTGTACTCTCCCCACCTGCACTACTCCACACAAGCACCTCCAAGTCATCCTATGCAGCTGGTGAGAATACTAATTTAGCTTAGACAAATATTTAAAGAGCTAATCAGCTAGGCTCTTTCTACAGTCAATGGAGACACACAGCTCTCTTCAGAGCATGCTGCATCCAACCAAAACCAGAGTTTGTGATTTTTCAGGGGTGCCTTTCTCCCTCTAATTTAGATTTACTTTCCCTACCGCTAGTGACACAGTTCAGCATTCCTTTGACGTAAGGACATCATCTTGTCCAAAACTACATGCTTATTTTGAACAAACGTATATGAGGCGATCAACAGCAGAAGAGGTACAGCCACCTAAAATAGTCAAGGTAGACTGTAAGAGATACGGCCACCTGAAACAGGAGTCATTACTGGTTACAACACAAATTCAACAACTCAAAGTGGTAAGATACATCTGTATGCTCCTCTCGTTTTCATCCTCTGCCTCTCATCTAAGAAAGCCCACAAAACAGTTTGCAAATGAAACCTTTCTACTGTGCAAATAAAATTCTAACTCTGTGTTACTTGTATTTATTTGTACCTTCAGCTCATTTGGATTACAATTTCAATTTTTGAAGTATGTCAATCTTGAGAAACTCCTTCTTAATGTTCTCCCAAGTGAGGCATATAACATCTGTTGTTTTTAATGGAGTTATGACAAACTGTGTACACTTACCTTGGATGGAATACATCCAACATTCAAACAGGTTCCACCTAATGTTTCATTTTTTTCTACACAGACAGTCTGAGGAAAAAGAAGGGGGGGGGGGTGGAGAATTTTTTAGCAATACTATGCATTAATGTGTCTCCATTTCATTCCTACATTTATTCTGTGGCTCAGATTTGCCCTCAAACACAAAATGGCCCTCTGCCACAAAATCCTCTACCAGAAGAGCACCACGTTCCCCACTGCACCATTCATACTTTCATAAAAGTTTAAGTTACTGTTGTTCTACTTCAAAAATCCACCAAGCTGCCTCAATTAAATACAACACTCAGTTCTGTGAAAGATGTTTCCCTTACAATTAAAAAAACAACCCCCTGCAAAAAGCAAAAAATGTAAATCATGCAAGATTGCTAAAACCAAGTAATCACAAGTGAACAACAGATAAACGAACCACCACAGGTTACAACTGCACAAAGTACTTTTTTCTTCAAATAAAACCAAACAGAACAAAACACCCAAACCACAAACATTCCCTCTCTAAACATGTTATCCTGTGAGACACATGGCTATAAAGTTGTGCCAATACCTATAAAGAAAGAAAAAATAAAAATCAAGTAAAGCAAACCCAAGCAAAGATAAGGTCAATACCAACACAGATAGAAAATATTTCATCTCATTAACTTGCCAACAAAGTATGCAAAGGAAAAAAGCAACGGACAAAACTTCAAGTAAATTTGATCACTTTAGGAGGAAAAAAGTATTGTAAACTTTTTTTAATAGAAGCAAAATAATTGGTATTTCCTTCTTTGCAAGGTACGCACATGTTCAAAATAATAGTTCCTTGGTTTATACTCCAAGAGCTCCAATCTGCTGATAAGTGACTACCCAGGTGAAAACCTTTCATAGTTCCTTTAAATTGTTGCTTTTATGCTGAAGTAGAGGTGCTGGTAACATGAAGAGCAGAACTCACCATATCAAATGACAGAAACACACTGAGACATGCTGATCCCCTATCTATCTTTTCTCCTGTTTTAAGCACATGAATGCATGAAAAATGATCCAAGGGCGTTAAAAGCTGCGCTATGGATCAATCAGCACCAGACTGCTCCTACCTTTACCTGATAAGGAGGTTCTGCCTCGTCCACTTTACATCAACTTCACCAACAAGGCCAAGCAAAGCTTTTGAAAAGCCAATGCCCAGAGAACATTGTTGGCAATAACATGGGACGCCGCGATGGTGATACAAGGACTTAACACTTGTGCTAGCAGATGTAGCACTAAAATTGAAGGTTAATGTTCAGTAATACAGCAGAGCCCACTCGGATTCTTCCATCAATGGTGTAACTATAGAATCCAACTTTTTGCCAGTCTTACAAAAACATCTCCTTACATTCCTCAAGGGCAGAATAAACGTGCTTCATGTTTATCCAGTGCTACAGGTGATGGATGCAAGCACGTCCATGTATTTTGCCCACTCCTGATTAGCTGTGAAGCAGTATAACAAAATTATTTCTTACTATGATTTAAAACAGAATTTCCCAGGCCCAGAGCACTTTTTAACCTCCTTGTATACAGTATCCTATTGTCAACCACAGGTAGGAAGGACCTGGGGAAAACATTGTTTCAAGAAAAGCAGGGATACAGCCACAAAAAATAGCTTTAGAATAAACAAACATGAACGTATGAGGCAGAAGGCCTCAGTCTCAAATAAAACCTGTAGCACTGAGCACATTTTCTCTCAGGTATAAAGCTCAGTAACAACGTACATCTAAAAGCAAGATTATTTATTAAGACAAAAAAATAATTCACAAGCATGGATAAAGACAACTCAAATTATCTGTACTAGGCCACAAGAAGACGTAAAACTTCTTAATCTGATCTCAAGGATTTGTGTTTTGGTACAGTTACACGTTAGAAGGCGGAAAGATACCCAAAGAGACATCCCCAGTTGGGGGAGTAGTGACTAATGATGGACAACACTCAGAACTACAGAAAAGTTTAGGCTGAAAGGACCTCCTCTGGAGGCCATCTCGTCAACCTCCCGCTCCAAACACTGTCAACATCAAAGATGTATCAGGTGGCTCAGGGCTTTGTACAGTCAAGTTCTGGAAATACCCAAGGGTGAAGATTACACACTATCTGAGCACCCATTTCAGCGCTTCACTGGAACTCCATTCATCAACAGGAGCTCCTGTCCTTACCAGGTGGTCTAATCGACTCACTTTTGCCATGAAGTCCAGCTCTCATAATTCAGAAGCACTGGAACATACCAGCCAGCAGGACCATGCTCAAGACTGCTAGCACCTCCTTCTCAGATTTTGAAAAAATTAACAAATGAATAATGCAGTACCAATAAAGTAAGTTGGTCTCATATTAAGAAGTGAAGGTAAAAAAATATCCTGAAGTCACAATCCATATTTTCGTAAGTTCAGAGAAAATCTGAAACGCATTATGCACCTATAACTCTCCCAACACTGTTAAGCAACACATCATTAGTACACACCAAATAAAAGTAATGTCTTTCAAGTAGCATTCAAAGACAATGGACCAATGGACAGAACAACATAAACAAATGTAAATTAGATACTATAGTATTTCTACAGACATATTTTCACCTCTATAATTCTCACATGGCAATGGAATTCCTCTACCCACATTCAAAAAGCACATCAGTTGAATATTGGGTTTCTCCTCTTTTTGAGTTCCCTCAGTCTGTTCTTCACGACAATTTTTCAGTGGCCTTTTTGTCACTGTAACTTTCCCTGCCCTCCCCCCTGCTTCCCTTTGCTGGGAGAAAAAGTCCTTCCTAGCATTCTTTTCCTGCCTTCGCTTCCACAAGAGCGTAAGCCCACCTCAATTATTACTTCCAATCTAAAGCAAGCTGTCCTGAGCAGCTTTGCCAGTAGTACAGCTATAGACAGTAAGGCCTTCACATATCCATTCCAATTTCTGTATAATCTGGGTAAGCAAGGTAAAGAAAGATTACCAACATGTCAACAGCATCTGGTGGCCCAAGATGTGACAGAATTTCAGTTTTTCAGTATCACACTAACACCCTTCAAGTTCATCTGGATGAATATTCTGCTGAATGAGATCTCATTTTACCTTAAATCCAAGCTGAGCTGCTTTGATAGCAGCAACATACCCTCCAGGACCAGAGCCAATAACTGTGACATCGGCATCAACTGAAACAGAGAACATTTGAGTTATTGTTTCAGCAATTAAAATTTTTGTGCAGGAATACCAGTTTATGATTTCTGAAATAATTCAGGTTTGATTTTTTTTTTTTTTAAAGAAAAGCAGAATAGCTACTAAAAATGATGCAACTTAATAAACTAAGTTTAGATAAGTAAATTACACTTTACATCTAAAAGTAACTTTCTGGACAAAGGGAAAGGTTGTACGGAGGTATTCACTCTGCAACAAAAACAGCCAGTCTTAAATTTTACAGGGAAAATAATGCAAAATGAAATGAGGAAACTGAATTCTGTCTGTCCCATCCCTCTTACTATAAATCCTTTAAGAACTTAACCCAACATGTTTGGATAGTTTATTATAACATTTTTCCGATACAGTTTCTATTGATGTCCAGTGCAGAAGAGAAATGCTTACAGTTTACAAAGGAGAAAATATGGCTGAAGTAGATATCTATGCAACCTCTATTGATTATGAATGCAGCAGGAACCTATGAACTTTGTACCCAATTCATATCTCATAACCACAGCCTCCTTTGGAATATTAATTACCATCACTGTTCTTAGTTCAACTTCCATTTATAGCTTTAGTTTGCTGTCAATTAAGGCAAGTAAGACACTATTTTTCATTTAAATCTCCATGCTGACACGGATTCCACTGTCACCAGGAAGACCGATTTCTAAGTTTGAAGCACTGCTTTGGTTCTTGTGGGTTTTAGGCATGTGTGGGGGTGTGCACATGTTGGGTTTTTTTGTCCAAAGAAACTCTTCACAATTAATTACCTTGATCAGCATACGACCTTTGTGACACCGCACAAACTCCCTGAAGGCCATGATGAATTCTATCAAAACAGCTTCTCTAAAGAGAGTGGGGAAAAAACACTTGGTTTTAAAAGTCAAAGTCTACCCTTGAAGAAAAATAAGCATTCGGCAACACACACAGACGGACACAGCTGCAGTCACCAGCTAACCACAGCAGGAACAACATGACGAGCAGGCACAGAGGGCCTGGAGCAGGAGCTGGAAGTGGCTCTGCCGTCTCCGAGGATCACGCCAGTTCTCAGGTCAGCCTCGCCTAAGGCTGCGCCTCACTACGAAAACTTCCAGCCCTTCATACGGGGCTCTCAAACTACTTAATGACATAAATCAACACCTACAGGAGCCTGTTAAGTCCTGTTGTTCCACAACCACCCTCCAGGCACCTCCTGTGAGCTGTTTCCGGAGGCTGCGACGTTGTAACTGTGCCGGGAGAGCACAGCACGGCTGCTACCAGGGTCTCGGGGGCCGCTCACCCCGTACCCGGAGCAGAGGACGCTCCCGAACGTACTTCCGAGGCCGCAGCGCCGCGCACCAGGCGGGAGGCGCCCGCCGCCGGCGGCTGCCACCGCCACGAAGGCTCCCGGCCGAAGGCTCCCGCCCCCGCCGGCCGCAGCCTCCCGCGGGCCCGGCCCCGCAGCCCCGCTCTCGGGAAGGCCAGCGCCCGGGGACGAGACCCCGCGCCCGCCCCTCCCGGGGCCAGGCGACACGGCGGGCACCTCGCCCCCTCAGGCGAGCAGAGGCCGCGCCGTGCGAGGAGCGACGCCCCGTCCCGCCGCAGGAGGGAAAGCGGAGAAGCGGACAAGCGCGGCCCAGCCGCCGCGCCCGCCCCAGGGCGCCTGCTCCGGCTCCGGCCCCGCCCGCCCTCACGCCGCTCCGGCGAGGGGCGGGGGGCGCGAAGAGAGGCCAGGCCCCAGGCCCCGGCTCCCGAGCGCAGCGCAGCGCAGCGCAGCGCGGCGCGGCTCCCCCCGCCCGCCCGCCCGCCCGCCCGCCGGCCCCGCGGCAGCGCCGTGCCCCGCCGGCGCCGTACCCGAGCGAGCGCGCAGGAAACGCGCCCCCAGCGCTGCATGTCCGCCACCGCCGGCCCGCGCCCCTCAGCCGCCGCTCCAAGGACTCCGCGGACTGGCGCAGGCGCGGTGGGCGGGGCAGCGGCGGGGGCAGCGGCGGGGGCGGGCAGGGGGCGGGGCTATGCAGATGAGCCTCTTAATGCGGCAGGGCGCTGCGGCGGGCAGCCAGGTCAAGTGGAGCGGCTCGCGGACTCCCGCCTGAAGAATCAAAATAAAATTTGGGAACAAACGGAGGAAGTACAAGCATTTCGTATTACACAAAGAAGCCCCATTCGTCTAAATGGCAGTGGAACGCACATAAATTCAAATTTTAAATATCCGAAAATATAAAATATTTCAGTTTGGAAAGGATGTCAAGTGTCTCGGTATAATTGCTTTCAACTTATTTAATGAGGGGGAAAAGCAGCACCAGAATTTTGAGACATATTTATAATTGACGCCGTTTAGTTTAATGCTATTTATATTCTTCCAGATTATTTGTTATCTAGGAAAAAAAGGGGTGCATGCCTCCTGGCCTGCTGTTCTTTGCACTTCAGCCCATCAGATATTTGAAAACCCAAATCCTTCGTTGCCTGGGGGGGGGGGGACAGCAGTGGCCGAGGCCGTGTTCCTTCTATACTGGGTTAGAACATGTGCAATGTTCTGTTCAATTGATGCTATAAATATCTCAGTGTAGCTTTAGGTAAGTAATGTGCGATGTAGTTCATAATATTGATCACCCGTCTTGCCTGAAAGTGAAAGTATTTGCTGTGAAAAAGGTTTCTCGAGTTTTCCAGACTTAATAATTTCTTGCTTGAAACCAAGATCTCCGTCGGGTGGCAGTGTTCGGTTATTTTTCATACAGGGAGGCACATCACTGAGCCCAAATTTTGGAAATCCCCTAGAAGGGAGGCATAATGCTCATCAATGACAGTCTTTCTGATTAGAGCAGACATAATGATCTAGAAGAACCACCTGGAAGAAGAGCAATTCACCCATTAATAAACTACAGTCAGATCTGTTGAAAGTGTGTTAGTTAACGAAGGTGCCAGCACCTGGGTTCAAAATGAAAGGCTATACGCAGTGGGCAGAAATCCTCTTCTGCTTTTGCACGTAAGGGTTTCTCTGATTGCACTCCAACAACACTGGAGACTGGATGTGCCTGATATTTTTACACTTAAATCTCTAACTTAGGCTGGCTTATGAGAAAGCATCCCAGAGTCCCCAGTACTTGCAGAGAAAATATCAAGGCCCCACTATTTCCTCCCATCCTCACTAATGAGCCGACCAAAGAGAATAAAAGGCAAACATCTTGCATCTGCAGCTGACTGGAAATACTCAGCCAACATGTTTTCAATTCTCCACCGCCTGTCCCCTGGCCTCCCAGCCCTGGTGCGCAGCAGGGTATCGGAGCCCTCCCCTCTCTACAGGCACTGTATGAGTATTTGTAGGGAAATTAAACTTTTGTCAGACATAGATCTGAATGCCATGAGCACATTGCTACGGCTGTCAGTGAACAAGACCATCTTCTGCAAGAAGAAATTACTTGAGGGTCTGAAAGATGTGCTTTGGGCATGTCATGTCTGGCTAAGAGAGCAATGTCTGGGTAGCAAGTGCAAGAACAGGACAGGGCAGAGAAAATGCCTGCTCCTCCCTGTGCCCCTCTGAGAGGGAAGCCGAGGCCCCAGCAGAGCTGCTGGAAAGCCCGAGGGAGAAATCTCTGCAGAGATGCAACACCTCTGTGCACTTCCTCTGTCCCAGCCCAAGGGCTCAGCCATGGGTTCGTGCTGCACCGTGAGGCTTTTGCAAATTAAAGATCCTGATGATTACTGTGGCCATGGAAGGGAAGGCGGCTTGTGTGGTGATTGCTTCAGGATCCAGGAGTAGTGAGAGGGTGTAGGGGACCTGGGGAATGCAGAAAGCATCAAGGTGTGTCTTGGTGTATGGGGACTGTGGGAAAGCAAAGGGGCACAGGGGGAATGCAGGGCTGGACCTCTCCATCCCATTTTCTGGGGGCCTGGCAGTCACCTCCAAACAGGCTTGCCCATTAACAGTGTGTTACTTGACACATTACAGTGTCATGGTGGCTGGATCTGCATTTCTGAACCTTCTTGGGGACTTTGCTGGAATTTGGAGCTAGTTAAAATACTTTCTTGAGGTTTTACGTCTCTGAGTAATACAGACCATAAAAGATCAGATCCTCAGTGCATTGCCTTTAGCACTATGGTAGTTGTAAACCATGATCACCCGAGTGCTTCTTGTTCTTTTGCTCCTGGCATGACTTCTTCACCTTTCTTTGCTTGTGGCACTCCTTTTGTGAACAATGAGGTTACGGTACCTGGGTACACTCCTGCTTTTTATTGGATTCATTAGTACACATGAAATGTCCCTTTGCAGCAAAGCAGGCTGTCAGGATCCTGGGCTGTGTGCAGAGGAAGGAGTGCTGCCAGCAGGTCGAGGAGGCACTGGTGAGAAACAGCTGGAGTGCTGTGTTCAGTTCAGAGACATGGACACACTGGAGAGAGTCCAACAAATGGCCACAAAGATGGTGAAGGAGCTGGAGTGTCTCTCCTGTGAAGAAAGGCTGAGAGAGCTGGAAGAGAAGGCTCAAGGGGGATCTTGTCAATGTACATAAACACCCAAAGGGAGGGTGCAGGGAGGATGGAGCCGGGCTCTTCTCAGTGGTGCCCAGTAACAGGACCAGAGGCAACAGGCACAAGCTGAGATACAGGAGGTTCCCTTTGAGGAAACATTTTTTCACTGTGAGGATGACCGAGCGCTCTCCATCCTTGGAGATACTCAAAAACCATCCAGACACAGTCCTGGGCAACTGGCTCTAGCTGGCCCTGCTTGAGTAGGGGGTTGGACCGGGCAACCCCTAGAGGCCCCTTCCAACCTCAACCCTTCTGTGATTCTGTGTCAGGAAGATAAACTGCATCATGGAGCCTTCTGGTGAGCTGCCCTGAGAACTCTGACTGGGAGCTAAAGGAAAGCTGCAGGCACATACTGAAGTCAACAGAGGGCAACATGACTGCATAGACTAACAGACATCTGCAATCATGTTTTAGCAAGAAGCATAACATCGTATTTCTTTGAATATTTAGTATTTTCTTGCATTAAAAATTGCATTTTTACACATATGACTATGCACACATTTTTATTTGCACACATCAGGATTACCAGTCTAGACAGACTATGACACTGGCTCTGACTTGGGAAAACAGAGCAGAAAACATCTACCATACCCCATCCCAGGACTGGACGGTGGCCATCAGTGTTTAATACCTTGCAAAGCCATATTTAACAGAACACATTTTCAGATTATTCCTCCTATCTTTCATAAATCATTTTGGTAAACTGTCTTTGGTGAGAGGGAGCACCGTGGCAGGGTATGGTATATCCAGGCAGAGGGGTGGCATTTGGTTTTGCATCCTTGTCCAAGGCAGGGCACTGTAGTGCTTTCCAGACTGCTCAGCTTACCCCTCTGCTTAGAAAAGCTTCCTATCACTCAAGCTGTGAAGCAAGATGAGTAAAGAAGTGGGGAGAAAGTTCAGCAAGTCCTTGACCTCTGTTTGAGGTTCTGCACCAGTACATGGGCAATATGGGATAAATAGCAAGGAGGAAGGCAAGTGGGACTGGGCCAGATGCAAAATAGCAGCATACCTCAGATTCACTGGGGAGGCAGAACAAGCGTCTCAAATGCATATCAGGAGTTCTGGTATGTGCTCTGTTCTCAGGTATTTTGCCAAGATCTATGGCTCCCAAATGTTTGCAGGAGAGTTAAGCGGTTGGGACATTCCTCTGCTAGTTGGAGCTCTGAAGGCGCACACGTAGGCAAGCAGGGGGTTGGGGAGGATGAAGCCCTGCATTTCTGAGCCAAAGGGAAGTTAGAAAGGAGTCCCAGACACTACAAAGGCCACCAGAGCTGGGTCTGATGGCAGGACCCATTTGGGTTCTCTCACACCACATGGTGACCACAGAAAAGCGTATTGGTCCAAATGAACCATGGCATATCTAAAACCTTGCCACATACCTTGGTTAAACACCCAGCATCCTGCCCCTGGCAGTAGCTTGTGAGTGAGGTGCAATCCAGTTGCCTCACCTGGGGGACTGACTGTTCTTTGCATTTAAATATTAGGCACGTAGTAAAGCCATCCTCTTAAAGCAAGTACCTAAATTCCCTGTGCAGGTGCCTTTGAAAAGAAGCTCCCAGGAGATCCTGTCTGCCTACCTTCTATGCATGCACCAAGACCAGCATGACCTTCCTTGGGGCCTTCAAGGATTCCTGCCTCTGCTTTTATTGTACAGGGAGAGCGAGCAATCAAGGCAGGTTTGTCTCACATCAGTGCAGCCGTCAGGATCGGACATCTGGTTTAGCAGGTCTAATAGAGAGCTAGGCTTCTGGGCTCCTATGGGAGCTGCAGAAAGGCTGCCAGATCGAGAGGGTCGTTCATCCTGTCCCAAGGTGGGCGTCAAGGATTGCCCTCCAATGGCCGACTGTAGTGCTGCCATCCGCTGAGCAGAGAGGGGACCCAGGTGACCTGTGTTAAACATCAGCCTCTGAAACAGTCAAAGCTGCTGGGGAAAAAAGCTCACCCCATTTCCGAACGAGTGCTCCGTAGTCATGGAAAAATTGGGTGCTAGTTGGGCATCTCCAGCAGTTCAACTGGGTCCTGCCCTGAGCCTCCCAGGGACACAGCTGCACTGCAGCCCCTCGAGGGAGGCAGAGATGAATCTCCCTTTAGTCATCACTTTGCTTAATTTCATCGTTGTGCTGCACCAAGGCAGTGGGAGCTCTGTGCTTGATGTCCTTCCCTCCAGTTTCCTTTCATCTGACTTCCTCCTGGGTATTAATTATCTTGCAATAGCAGTGAGTGGCTTTGCGTATCAGTTACACAGTGTACCTTGTAAAATTCTGTTCCCTGCGCATTACTCAGTCCTGAAAATTTGCGACCTTCTAGCTAGAGAGGAGATTACCGATGAGGCCGATGCAGGATAGGAAAGCCTACTTTGAGCACGGGGAAGTCTGCATTATTTCTAGTAGGTTACACAAAACAAAAAAAATTATTCATTGCAGGATAAAATTGTGCAGTGCTCATAATTCAAAATCTTTGCAAGCAGACAGGACCGGCTTATGTATTACTGATGTTTTCTTTCTCCTGTGTTCAATTTGTCATTGCCCATTTAAACTTTTTAATAAACATTTATGCCAGAGCTGATCATAAAGTTAATTTTCACATGTGAAAAAACCCAAACAGTACTTTAATTTGTTTCAAGCTTCCAGTCAAATTTTCCAGTTTAAAATAAAAATCAAAACCAAAATTACAAGTGTTTTGTATTTCTTAAACATTTTTTAATTTCTGTAAAATTCATCGGTTCTATTCTTGTTGGAAAACAGATAAATATAAACTGAGGTGGAAAGTTTCCACGCAAGTGTTTATGTTAACTAAAATCTCACTTTTGTCCTCAAACAAGGTCATTAGCAGTGCAGTGACTATGCAGTATTCCTCTTTCTTCGATTCCAAAAGCTCTGGCAAACAAGGTAATTAAAATAAAAATAAAAGCTAAATAACAAGGCAATGAGCTTGCAGGTGCCCTTCAAGAGATATGTATTACATCAGGGAAATGGCACACTGCTACTCAGGGGATGGGTTTTCTCATGCTCTGCTCTCTTTGTCTGGGATTTGGCCTTTAAATCCCCCCCGAGCAAGGCGGTTTCGTGACCGACTGAAAATTTTACACCAGGAGTCAGGGACATTTTCTGTGTTCAGGGCAGAAGATCTTGGAAGTAATAAATTCCCATTGTTAGATCATCTTGGCTTTATGAAAGTCAAAGTTCTCCTCCAGGCACAATGTTATTGTGCAGCTTGGAGCTCCCCGGCTGATAAGAGGGTGATAAGCAGGGCGCATTTCCTGCATCTAGGATCGCTGCGGTGTTAATGTTGTATAAGCACTGTATGGTACCTCGGCGGAAGAATGTCCTGATCTAGCACAGTAAATCAACTGACACCGTGAAAATCCAGGTGCGCACACCGTGCTAATCTGCAGTTTGCCCTTTAAGAACTATAATTGATATAGATCAGTTATATTAACATTACTGTTTGCTCGTGATATTGTGTGCTAGTCTGTTAATATAGTACATTATAACAAAGTCACGGACCTGGGAGGCACTTACCCCGTGCTACAGTGTTGGCTGAGTTCCAGCTGGCGAGAAAGCAGCTCTGGAGAAGAGGTCCTGGCGGTCCTGGCAGATGGCAAGCCGACCGTGAGCCAGCAGCGTGCCCTGGCAGCACCGGCGGGCAGCAGCCTCCTGGGCTGCCTCAGCAAAGGGGCAGCCAGCAGGTCAAGAGACAGGATTGTTCCCCTTTATTCAGTGCCTGTGGGACCACGTCTGAGTTTCTGCATCCAATTTTGACTCCCCAGTGCAAAACCATGGTGATGGTGGTGATGGGCACAAGGTGGGGCACAGGTGCTGTGCCCTTGCTCTGGGCAGCTGCCCAGCCATCCCCAGGGCTATCTAACCTGCTCTTTAGGAGCCCCAAGGAGATTTTACAGTGCTGTTGGCTACCTGATCCTCAACTTGAGTGCTGTTATCGTTAGAAAGTTTCATATCTACTTTAGATCTACCCTGGGCTGGTTGGTCTATCAAAGAAAACATTTTATCAGTCTGATACAATTCATTCTGGAAAAAAGTCTGTTCATCATTGCTTATCTCTTTATAATCTTCAAGGTGCTAAAATGTATATAGAAGCGTGAAGTAGTCTGGGATTCCCTTGGTTCTCCTTCAGTTAAAAATAAAGTAAATCCTTTTGCACTCAGCAAGACTCCAACATCCTGTCCTTCTCCAGGTCTCTGACAAGTCAGACGTTGCTCCTCTGACTCATTAGGTGGTCCAGATTAATTTCATTGAGTCCTGCCGACCTGGGGGCCTTTACCTGCAGTCTGTAAGCAAAGGTTTATAAGCCAAAATGTTACACATCAGTTTTGTGCTTATTGTTAGGGTACACAGGATAGAGAAAGAGGTTAAATAACATTCAAACAATCCAGAATGGTACGCGACTAGTCTTTACACTAAGGGTTGGTGTTACAACCATGAAGAAATGTAACTTTGCAAGCCAAATGTTGCCTGAAACTACTTCCACAGAAATACGAGAAAAGGAAGGAGAAAAAAAGAAACATACAGAAAAAATGAAGGTTAAACCGAGTAAAACCAGCATGACTTGCACTGGAGTGAACAAGCACAGAGGCAAGATCTACCTCTACTTTCATGTGTAGTATGTTTTACCGGTTTTGGCTGGAATAGAGTTATGTTTCTTCGTAGTAGCTGATATGGTGCTATGTTTTGAATTTGTGCTGAGAACAGTGCTGATAGCACAGGGATGTTTTAGTTACCGCTGAGCAGCGCTTGCATAGCATCGAGGCTTTTGCTTGCTCCTCACATTGCCCTGCTAGCGAGTGGGCTGGGGGTGTGTAAGGAGTTGGAAGGGTGACGCAGCTGGGAGAGCTGACCCCAACTGACCAAAGGGATACCCCATACCATATGATGTTGTGCTCAGCAATAAAAGCTGGGTAAGGAAGGAGAAAAGGGGAACATTTGAAGTGATGGCATTTGCCTTCCCAAGTAACTGTCGTGTGATGAAGCCCTCTTTTCCTGGAGACGGCTGAACGTCTGCCTGCCGATGGGAAGTGGTGAATGAATTCCTTGTTTTGCTTTGCTTTTGCTTCACCTATTAAACTGTCTATCTCGAACCAGAAGTTTCCACACTTTTACCCTTCCGTTTCTCTCCCCCATTCCACTGGATGGAGGAGTGAGCAAGCAGCTGAGTGGGGCTTAGCTGCCGGCTGGGTTTAATCCAAAACGTATCTACAAACCAGGAGTGGATTTGTGCAGCAAAGCAGTTAGTGCTGAGGACCTGAAATCCACATTTCAGTGTTTTTCTTTACTTTGGATGAGCTGCAGCCTGGCTCTGTTGAACTCCCCTTTGCAGCTGCTCCTGGATATGTCCCTGGAGGCACCCTTGCAGCACATCTTGCTATTCATTCCCACCCCCAGGAATCTGGTTCAGGCAGTCCGAAGCTGCTCCACCAAAGCAGAGGAATAAGAGATAATCAAGAGATTTGCTACAAAAGTGGACTTGTCTTCTGAATCAACACACTGATTTAGATGCTCCCAATGAGACTGCAGAAGGAAGCTGCAGGTGCTCAAAATAATTATATGGCAGAAAGTTTGGAAACAGCACTGAAAGAGAAGAGGTTATTTAGAGAGAGTTTCAAAATCATGTACTAGCTTACAACCTCCACTTTTTAAAAGTGCACACGTGTCAGGGAGGGTGATCCTCCTGGATTACTCATACTGATGCCACAAAAGGAAGGAACAACAATAATCATATAATTATTCTAAACTGGCCACAGGGGTATCTTTAGAGGTTTACTAGGTAACTAATACTAATTACTGTTCCTCCCCAGCCAGCCTTAATAAACATTGAACCCAAAAATGTGAACTTCACCTTCTCTTCTGTTCTACATCTTAACACAAGGTCTCATTGTCATTATCACGGAGACGGACTAGGAGCTGTCTGGAAAGGTTTTTTTTTTCCTTCTGTTTAGGGTCTCCAGCTCTCACTGCATGAAAGCAGCTGGTGCTGGGATGGCAGGAGCGAGGAGGAGGCAGGTCCCAGCCCTGCAGCAGTTTGGGATACCGCACACATCTGCCCGCAGCAGGGCTGCGCTCCCTTCTGGCAGCTTGGTTTGCTCTACTGCAGCCCAACGTGTTGTGCATTGTGTCTTTCACTCTAAATTTTGTCCTAGAAAACACTTTATGTGCTTGAGTTCCCAAAATTGAACTGGAGACCAGCACAAATGTGCTTCTAGTGCCAACACTCTTAGACCCAGATGCACAGGAGCCTGGACAGACAACCCCGTGACTCCTTCAGTAGGGAAGTCTCCTTGCACATAGATTCATGGACTTGCAGGCAACTTTTCAGCACTGGAGGAAGGCTAAAGCGTAGTCAGAAGTAAGCCAGGGAGACAGTAAGATGAAAAAAATACAAAAAATGTTGGATACAAGAACGCAGCAGCTGCAGAGCAGAAAAAAAAAAGGTGTGGAGCAGTTTATATGCAACAAGGTACAAATCAGACCGGAGTGTTTCCTGTTATCAGCATCTGAATTAACCAGTTTTAACCAGTTCAGGTATGTCTACGTGAGAGGGAGTGAAGTGCGACCATACTCCTAAGCATAGCTTCAGGGTGACAGGAGTGCCTGGACAAGCTCAGCAAGGCCTCAGCTTCTTTGGGAAAAGCATGTTCATGGGCCTTCAAGGTTGGTTCAAGTAGAATAAAAAAAGAAGCACCCAGAAAGGTAATGCTCCTGTGCCAACGGCTAGGCAGATGTGTGCCCACTGCCCTGGGTCATCAGATGCTCCAATATCCCAAAGCCACCAAGCAGTAGCCTAAAGTCCATTGTCAGCACCCGTGAGGACTCCAGATCTGCTCCTTCTACAGGATTAAGGAATCTTTATTTCAGAGCTTTTTACTCCCTCTAATGCCCTTATTAACTTGGGCATATTGAGACATTGATACAGCAACACTTTAAAACATGGGCTAAAATTTATTTATTTTCTCTGTCAGTTTGTTCTAGAGAGATATTTCCGTGGCTCACCAGAGATACTACTACATCCACTTCTGTTGCAGCAACAGACATCTGAGATGGCTTAGCCCTTCGTGCATTTAGAACTAAATTTAGAGTGGCTATGCTGTAGCTCAGCTCCAGATTCCCCATGCCCATGGTTCAAGCATATTTATTCTGCTTCACTGTAAAGTAACTTCTCTCCCTCCAGAGAAAGCTGAGGGAATCTGAAAAGCCCAAAAGGCACCTGGGCTGGGGAAGGATTGGGACTATGGACTGTGTGTTGTGCTGCCACCACAAAGTTCACTTACAGGGTTGCTGGGGAAGCTTAGTAGCAGAGATTCATTTCAAAGCTTTTGCTTTGCTGTTGCTCCTACAACCTGACTCATGCTGTAAAACTGTGATCTGACTATACCAAGGGGATATCGAGTAGGTCTACTTGGAAAAATGCAGAACAGACTCACAACACCTACCTTCAATGGCAGCCACCAAGTTCCCACTCATCTTCCCCCTCTTTGCCTTACTGTTCCTTTTCTACATGTTCCACAGTCACTCTACACATTAACACCTTTGCCGCAGGGCAAAGGACACAAAGCAATGCACAGCAGAGGTGTCAGGGTGCCGGAGAGGGGAGCAAGGCTCCCTGTAGGCATCCACGGCCCCCTAGATCAGCCCAGCTCACCTGACGGAGCTCAGCTGGCTGCCAGCTCAGCAAACACAGGGGTCGCCTTGTCACACCGGGTCAGAATCTACACTACTCTGTCATGGCCCAAAGGAGACAGGTGCTGGAAATTCATCTTCCGTTCCTGAAGCCCTCTAACTTTTTCAGACCTCCCTGTATGTAATGGAAATGGCACTTGCCATTACACAGCAAGGATAGGAGTCAAATCAAGGGACTTTAAACATCTGCAAAGTCGACACCTGCATCTGAGAGGCTCCTGTGGAGTCCCTCTGCAGTCCGTGGGAGTGACAGATACTCACAAGGCACAATTGGGATGACCCCCTGTAGAGAGTCACCATGGAAAGATGGGCTAGTCACACCCCGGGAGTGCCCGTCTTTTCATAAAGACAACTGTGACAAGCTCAGCTGCGGGCATCCGCATCAGCCTCCATCCATAAATCGCCCAATCCGTTTCTAGCGGAGAGTTCTTTTGATCTGAGAGGGGCACGGGTCCTGTGGGACACAGCCATGAGAGCCTGCAGCTAATGTCTATACCCAACACATACGCACATAAGCAACCTGAATCCTGTCGTGTCCTAATTTGGGATGCTTTACTTTGCAGGATCAGTAGTTTTCTTCAACTAGCATTTGTTTCTGGGGTCTTTTAAAAAGTGATAACAAGAAATCAGGAGACCCAACACTTGGCTTTGGTTTGGTCCTCTCTCAGCCAGCCTGAGCCTTGAGGCCCACTGTGTGGAGCAAGTGGGTAAGGCGGCGTGTCAGTGAGTGGCGGTGGACGTTTCACAGATAAAAGCTGACAGGAAAGGAATGCACTCTTCCTAAGACATATTCTTAGAAGTATCTGAACTGTTTGGACCGAAACCACCCCGGAATTCATTCCTGAAGCAGATTCTGTACACAGGAGCTTATTGCACTGGTGCGCAGCTCAGCATGGAGCACTGCAGCTGCAAAGTGGGGCAGTCGATATTCGCTTGCTAAATTCCTGTTGGACTACTGGCCTCAACGACACCATCTGGCAGGAACTTCACGTTGAGTTTGAAACTTAGAGAAAAAGGTTTTCCTTTATGCAGTTTGAATTTGGTTCTCTCTAGTTGCACTTACACTTCTTTGTTTCTAATGGTGAGAGCCAGGAAGATCAGGAACTCCCACTCAGTGTCCTTTGCACAGAGGTACATGTGCCTTTTGTGTAGCCACATTCTTAAGATATTTGCAGAGTATGGTCATATTAATGCCTAACAGACTAATAACAAACACCTGCAGTGCCCCTCACAGACCTCCGAAACAATCTCAGCCACAGCTATTGCAGTTCTGGAATTCTTTCTGGTGGCCTAATCGATAGCTAAAATGCATTAAAAAGAGACATTATTAGGAAACAATTACGGAAAACATCTGATGAGACATCCTCGTGGATGGCAGCACATGAACAATAAGACCTGAACAGCCAGGTCGCATAGCTGAGGCACAACAACCCATGCAAGGACATGGCTGCCTGCCCTGTACGAGCTAGTTGGTCATGGAGCAAATCAGTGCAAATTCCTGAGGAACACGGTGGTCATTTGGAGTTGGTTGGTAGCGAGGGAGATGGGAAACCATGTCAGTTTTCCAGCCCCACTCCGATCACGACACAAGAGAAACAGCTTTGCTAGCAAAATTCCCGTTCTGCTTTCCAGAGCCTGCTTCCCTGCCTGGAGGAGAGAGCAGATTTCTAGGGCAGGGTTTTTCAATCGAGGGGTCTTAAGACCTAGAATGGTCTCAAGGGCCTGCCACTGATTTGAAGCACGAGTAAGAGATTACATAAGGGTGGAGTTTTGCCTCCCCTTGAAATAATTCAAAACTTGGTCAAGTTCTCAGGCAGCTTCTCCCAGTCAAGGTTATTTTGATTCCAGAATGAAGAATATGGGTTGTTAGGAGCTAATATCTGCCTCTAACAAGAGCTGCACTGGGCTGTCTGCACTGTCACAGGGGAAGATGTCCTTGCAAAGGTAGTTTCCAAAATATCTATCAATAAAACTTCCTTTGGTATGGCACTGAGTAATTTTTACATGGCTCAGTTTCTTTTAAGTAAAGCAAATACTTTACTGTTTATCTACTATGGAACACTGTTATAAAGTCACACCAACAGTCATAAAGCAATTCAAGAATCTGGAGTGGAAGGTCCTAAAAAGTGACAAGTGCTACTATATCATTAATACATTAATAGTGATTGGGTAATGTTTAACTGTATAATGAGACAGTAGTAATAAAAATGATACTAAAACAAGCATTAATCGTTCTTCTAATCAAAGTACTGTTCCTCTAATTGAACTATTATCTTCCAAAAAATTGGAGTGATTAAATAAAAGGCATATTTACAAACACTTGATCTTCAGACAGAGTGTAAAGGTTATCAGTATAGGTTTATCTTAATAAATTATGCTTGAGTAAGAATTATATTTTGGATCAGTTTTCAAATGCTAGCTGGGGAATACAAGAGTTCAATAACATTTCGTATGATGCATTTTCAGACTGTCAAAGCAATTTATATATATATATATATACACACACGTACATGAATATCAGTATCATAAAATATCAATATATATAAAAAGAGTGGCTGACAGTGGTCGCAAGACCCCCAACTCATTTTTGTGTATGAGCAGGCCAGTCTAATGGTTGCGTTTGCATTGTCGTTAATATTGATTAGTGGTTGTGTTGGAACTGTAATTAGTATTCATTTGCGGCTTCATAAATGCATGTAAGGAATCTGGCACGGGCAGACATAGATAGGTAGATGTCTAGGAAGTGAGGAGCTTTACACTTTGATCCTTAAGAAAAACAGGTTTTCACAACTGCATCAACCAGGAGCAGGGTGCCTGGGATATTCACCCTCAGTCTTTTCTCCTGAAGGTTTAGATGCTCATTTGCCGTTACCTTAAAGAGACACCTACTACTCCGCAACACACGTCATTTATTCTTTCTATGCATTTAGCTGGCACCTTGTTCCTCTGCCACAGACATGATACTATTTCATCCTCTCCCTCCTGCCTTCAGAATACTAAAACTACCCAAGGTTTTTTTGCCTCCTGTGGGTACAAGGCATGTGTGGTCATAGGATGGCAGGGATGGTCTTCCTCAACCGTTTATAATCTTAGCTCTCCATCAAAGTTGCTCTCCTCTGCACCCCCAGCTGAGCCTCTGGCCCCCTGTGCTACTTGTCACCGCTCCCTAATCACGGGGACAATGGCAAACAGGTTACAGCCATGGCATGGCACGTGCTGAGGGCCTGCACGCCGGGACTCCTTCCCGGCATGACTCTCTTCACTATCCCGGGACACCGTGCAGGTCAGCTCTCGGGTGCGATAGCTTTGCCAGAAGCACCGGCTGCAGCTCGCTGGGCAAGCCTGGCTCATCCACTGTGACTGCCAGCCCGCGCACCTTGCGAGCTCCAGGTCTGCAGGTGCGTGTGAGCTCTGCCTTCAGCACCCCGGCCCACCGGGGCTGTCTGGCTCACACGGCGCCGCTTACGTCACAAACCCCTGCCACAGCTTCTGGGGTAAGAGTCAAAAGACGGAGTTTAAATATTAATGGAGTCCTCTGCAGTGCACAAGGCAGTCAAGGCTGAGCACTGTGGTCTGCGATTATTTGCACCAGTTTGGAAAAATCTTAGATTTCAATTGCTTCGTGTATAAGCAACAAAGTTTCATTTTCCGACATGTGGGCAGCTGCCAAGAGAAGACATGACCTGTTGTCCTTAAGACATTTTTTTCTTACCTCATGTGGCTAAACCAAGACCAGAATTGCCCCTTTACAGCCCAGAATGAGTGCGCAGTTGTTTCTACTCCCCTGTGGGTTGACAGGCGGAGGGGAAGGGCTGGGAGCAGGGCGGTGGGGACATCTCTCTGCTCCTCCTCCTTGGTGGGGCCAGTTTCTGAGCCCTCCAAAGAAGCCTCACAGGAGGGTCACCCTTTCAAAACAGCATGCCCGCAGCCCTCTGTGCAAGGGTAAGATTCCAGCTGGGGGTGCGAGGAAAGCGGCCAGACCACCCCCCTGTCCCTGTCCCCTTGTGCCCTTCTTGCACACGAAGGAGTCACAGGACCCCGCAGGGGCTGATGCCACTCTGAGGATCTGTACCCACCTTCCGCACACGTGCCAGGCTGCAGGCACAGAACACCTCGCAGGAGCGCACGGCCCAAACCCCTTCGTAGCTTAATCTGTATTTCCTTGCCTCCCACCAGCTCCCCAGCGAGCGGGGTTTCCCAGTTACTTCTGCTGTCGCAGCCATCTGCAGGTCAGCATTTCCACCTGCGTTCTCCTGAAAGTGCCCCCACTTTCTCCTTTGCTTCACCCTGATAATTTCACCAGGTTTTGGTACGTCTCGCTACAGGGAGTTGTGGTTTAGTCAGTCATTGGAACAAACCCCAGTTGCTTAAAAGTAATGAAGACTTAGCTTGAGGTGGAAGAAATTTGTCCTAGAAACTTCAGGAACATCTTAACGTGCACAAGAAAGGCAGAAGGGTTCTTGTGGAGGTGGGTATGCTTTTGGCAAAGCCTCACTTTACACCCAGGAGATGAGGCAGAAAGCTTTTGAGACTTGCCACCGCTCGTCTAGGCGATGCAGCCTTTCCAACCCGAACTGCAGCACCTCAACACTCTTTAGAATTTCATGAGTCTCAGCAGAATTTTGCGTCTATCATTTATTTATTGTGATCGCTATTTAGGAGCTGGCACCACTGCGAAGAACAGTGCTGCACCGTACCTCGCATCCCATAGCTCAGGAGGTCCCTGCTCACCTTGTCCTGACGGTGAATCCTGCCGATCCAAAACAAGCTGCAAGCTGACTCCTCAGTGCTGTTTAAACCAGGCTCTGAGTACATAGTTCAGCAAATAAAAGCTGGATTGGCTAGAAAAACAGAACGATTTAACAAAATAAAGGCACACACACATGTTTGTATGGTGGGTTTTCCACGGACACATCACGGGACAGAGGATATTTAATCGGGGCTTGTACTGATAGTGACATGAGATTGCAACCAACTCACACTTAACACATGTACTTAGCTACACGGTTTTTATTTTAAGCCCATCACGAGTCATAAATAAAGAAGTCTTTCCAGTGAACCTTGGAAAATATTACATCAAGCAAGTGCAGCCGGTAGGTAAAAGGCAATTAACTTCTGATCATAAAGGCAGCTAATAAAAAGAATACAAATATTTGAATGCATTTTTCACGAAAGCCACTATCATATGAAAAGGTACTACTATACGATGAATCTTAAAGAGTTAGTTGTTATTAATGCCTTTTTAAGGGATATGACATAAGTGAGGGATTTTCAGACTGTGGCACTTTGTACTGCTGTTTCAGGATTGTTTTCAGGATTGAGGATTTGTGGTGTTAGAGCAAGCATTTAATTTCAGTCAACGCCAGAATGGATCACCCAAGCGTACTTATTCCAAGCTCATTGTCTGTGTGACCATTTTTTTCACGCAAACTTCCTGGGAAATGAGATAGGGAAGGCATTTTGAGATCCGAAGAAGAGTCTGGTAAGGGCTGATTACTTTTCTGACCTCCTCACACCTCCAGCTGCATGTTTCCACCCAGGGGACTCTGTTCTGCCCAGCCTGGGCAGCCACCCAGTTGTGCTTGTGGAGGTTCCCCAGGTGCTGTTGTCCCCATCCCGAGGTGTGTTTGCCACGTTGTCCCCTTCAGGGGAGAGCCCTGCTGGGTGGGAGTCCTGCCCTTGTTTTATCCCCCTCCTGCTTGCTCTGCATTACCTTCATAGGTTTTGATAACAGGCTGGTAAAAATATGCAGCTTCCAGGTTTTTTCCCAGGTTGTTTTCCCCAGTTCCAACGTTGCCCTTTAGGCCGATCAGCTTCTTACCACTTTATTTTCAGGTGGTTTTGCCTGAAGCCCAGCATCGGGGAGATCCCCTTTTCAGTTTCACCCAAAGGACTTCTCCATTTCGCTCCTGCAGCCCAGCGCTCCGAGCCCCATCGGTGACTCAGTGGGAATGGTGCCAGCTATTGAGAAAGAAGCTCATTTCCTGGAGTGACTATGTTTTCCAAGATGGCCTTTATCCTAAACTGATTAGGCACAATATTTTTAGCTTGTTTGCTCTGGCACGATTACAACCTGAAGCAGTCTGTCAAGGAGCGACGGGGAGCACCAGCGCTGGCGGCGGGTGCTGCAGCCAGGGTCTGTTCCCCAGAAGTTGCTGCAAAAGAAGGTTGCACCACCCCTGGGCTGGAGGGTTTTCCCATGGCTGGTAGTGCTGGCTAATTGCAGAATGGCTTGGGAGTTGTGATTTTGTATATTTTTATCCCAGCTGGAGGAAGTACAGCTTTTTATCAATAATGTTGCAGATAGGAACTGCAATAGTGGCCGCTTTGGGATCCAAAGACAACGATGAGCCTGATTACAGCCCTGGGTGGCCGAGCGTTCCTTCGGGATTGGCACAGGGAGTAAATAAGCCTCTTTTTTTACTGAAAGAAACAGTTAATGCAACAGAAAAAGTATGAAACCATAGGCTGTGTGCAAGGCACAGCTAAGCCACGTGAACTAAAGGCTTCCCATTGTACGAGCGGAGGCCAGAGTAGCAGCTACAGGTATTGTGTGGAGGAAGAAAAAACCAAGGTCTCAGGACTCAACCGACCGCGAGGCTCTGTGGATGAGCCCAGGAGTCCCAGAGCTGGCCGGTCTGGGACTGTGAGCACAGAAACACAGACACTGCTACCTGCTCTTTTTTTCACCGAGTGATACATGAAAATTCATTCAAATGCTCCATTCGGGGCAGGGTGGTGGGGGGTTTCACTGGATCTCTCAGCTGCCATTCTTGTAAACCTCCTCAAGCAAGCAGCGCTAATAAGGAGTGCTACGGGTGGAATTATCTCCGAGTCCTCAGTTACCACTTTCCTCCTCCTGCCTTCCCCTGCGCAGACAGCGTGCCAGGTCAGGCCACCTGCCGATCTGCATGAGGACATGTAGTTGTTTCCCTGTGTTGGTTTGCAAACAAGCAGATAGGTGTGGGTGCAACAGAGGGTACCGTGGGGCTTTTCAACAGGTACTATGAGAATGAGAAGGATGAACAAAATTATGTTTCATTTCTGCTTACAACAGAACTCGGCTCTTGAATTTTACCTTTAATTTACCCTACTAGTACTTATGACAATAGTAAATTTAAAATAGATTTAATATTTTATTTACTGTGTAATGGATTTGAATGTTTTTTAAAGTATGTGTCTCTGTATGATGTAGAGAAGAAAACTTTAAAGAAGTGAAAGCTTGCTAGCACTAATCTAAAAAATTAATCTAAACGACCGATTTTCAGCATGTGGTCTTTGAACCTACTGCTTTACATCTAAGGATCTTTGTAACACAAGTAAGAAAAGCAAGCTTTTCTGTGCTAGATTGCAACGCATACTTGGGAGGCTTGCATAGAAATGTTTATGAGCCCACAAATGGAATAAGGTAGGTACGTTAACGTTGTAAATTGAAAAATAATTTTAAAAAATCAAAGAATTTCAGTTCCAATTCATTGCCACACAGGAACTGGAAGTCCCTCTCTTAACAATTACCAAAATATTCAGGAAAGTGAGGCTCCTTAAGTAATCTGAAACTATCCTGACATAAGATCAAAAGACAAAATACTCCATATCCCATGACTAACCGGTTTGGTCAATTCCATGGGACGAGCAGGCTGGTAATAAAGGTGAGTTCAGGTTAAAATTTCCAAATCCAGATGTGATGTCAAAGGGCTATAAAGAGCAGGGCTGTACGCACTCGAACAGCTCTGAAACAAACACTTAGCAATGATGTGGGAGTTCGCAGACCCCAGACCTGTCGGGCCGCCGAGTCTGCAGCTAGGTGAGCCCCTCTGCTAGATGGACACAGGGATGTTGCTCCATGAGCAAAGCCCCAGATCGTTTCATTTTGCACATTCTTGCAAAACAAGCTGAAGCTGATAGGAACGCAAGAACTGATAAGAAACCAGGTGAAATATTGGGAAATACATTTTTCCATTTAACCGTTACCTGAGGGAAACCTCAGGCATAATTCATGCAGTTTAAGGAACGGCACAGTCTAAAGTATCTGGAGATAGTGGAGCATTTTATTGCACTGCTATCTGCAAAGGTACGCCACACCGAGAGACCTAGAGCACAAACATAAATGTTTACAAGGAGCTGGCTCCGACTTGGTGTTCAGATATATTCAAATGTTTTACCAGCTAAATAGAAATATCTGCTGCATACTTATTTAATTTATTTTTAACAGTACCTTTAAGGGTGTTTCAAAATGGATAAGCAACTGAAAGTGTGCTCAGCTGGACTGTAAAGAGGCAATCGGGAATAGTGGCCAGGGCTTGCCTGGGAAATACAGTGCCAGCATCCCTTCGGAGAAGCTGCTTGCTGTTCTGCCAGGCAGTGTTTTGGCCATTTATAATTACTGTTCTGTTTTGGTTTTACTTTCATGCCACTTTGTCTTTGCCCCTACTTAACAGAAATATTTTGGGTTTAGTAATTGAAATTCAGGTGACTGCTGTTGTGGTCTTCAAGGATCATGATCTTGACTGCCCTCTGGGGAGGCCCACGCCGGAGCCAGCCACGGCCTGGGGAGGGACTCACAGGCAAATGGTTCAGCAGTGCTGAGGGCTGGAAAATGGGCTCTTCTGGCTCAGCAGTGCTGGACACCGCACTGGTTCCAGGCCCCATCCAACACGCGACAGCTCCCAGGCTTCAGCTGGCCAGCTCCTGCCAAGAGAGGAATGACCTGTTCCTCCCTCTGCCACCTGCCCTCGCTCGCCAGGAGGGAAAGCCCTCTAAAGAAACCCGGTGAGGACATCACAGGTTTCCCTGAGGCCAGCACCACATTACCATGGTACTTGCGGAGCAGACCTGCACAACCCTACAAGGGCTGCAGCACACAGCCCCAGGCGGCTGGCACCGTGGCTCCCTAGGGATGGGACATTCCTAGAGGAGGCACATCCACAGCTGCTGTGCGCAACTCCGAGGTGAGCAGGATGCCCTGTGATACCTCTCCTTTAGGCTGACATTTTCGCACTCTCACATGGCCGAAAACCCTTTGCAGGTGGGTGTGCTGTAAGTATCTCCTGGGGCAGGTGTCCTCAGAGCCAGCAGAAAGGAGCTCAGGGTGAAGAGGCCAGGCTGAGCCTCTCGCTGCGGCACAGCACAAGCACGGCTGTCTATGCCTCTGTTGTATTTTCAGGTATCTGAACACTCATTACCCTCTGTGTCAAACCTAACTCCATGCCCATGTAGCAGTACCTGCACCAAAGGACAGAGCACATCAAACTGTGATACTGCAGACTCCCAGACTCACCCAGGAGAAGCCCCGCAGGACTCCGTGGCTGTGCATCCTCCCATCGCTGTGATTCCCAGCCTGGCCGAGTCTCAAACAATGTGTTGCTATATTCAGCCACAGCGTAAAAATACAGTCAAATGCTGAATCAAGTTTAATCTAGTTTGTTGCCTCTGATGTGAGAGATCTCTTAAGAAATTAATTTGCTTCCTGAAATCCAGAGAGGCATATAGCTTTAAATAAAAACAAGGGAACTACTTATGCCTTAAGCAAACTATAGAAAGTTCATAACAGAGAAAATAATATTAACATTGGATTAAAATATGATACTTTTGTTTTGAAGATTGAAGCCAGATTTTTTATGTTGGCAGAGGATGACAAAACTCTCCCTGCTCTGACGGGCAATGTTGCAGGATTTTGTGTTTGTGCTGTGTGGTGTAATGCCATCATATAAACAGCACCATCAGACCAAGACTGCTGGCTTATCAGGGCACAATAACTCTTAAGTCCATGATTAAAGGGAATTAAAATACATAAGTGTAATAAGAGAAGTGTGAATAAAAAATGAGAAGGATGTGAATATTGCACCAACCCTTTTATTAGGAATTTCCAGCTCCTCTGCACGATGCACTGCTTGAACAGCACTGGGTGCTCCTGCTTGTTGTGTGCTCTGTGCAAAGGAGTGATAACGTTCAATGACACATATCCTAGCAGGGTGTTATCCCTTCCTGAGTCACTAAGCAAAATTCAGGCCCTTTCTCTGCAAATCTTGATAAATCTGAGAGATCCAGAAATATTGTTGTTAATGGAACTGACCTTGTGTTCCTGTCCAACCTCACCGCCCTTTCCAGTCTTACACTGACTGCTTGACACTCGCTTAACTAAACTTACTCATACTCACCCCCATTTTATGAATCGCTACTGAATTTGACCCAGTAGCACAGCTGATTTGATCTGTACCTCAAGGTATGAGAAAGAGAAACTTGCTGTGAAAAAACCAGGGTACTAGAGTGTACAAGAAGCTGGAAGAGAAACGACATTATGCCTCCTTCTGGCATCAGTGTCCTGACCCTGTGAGTGTAAGTGATGCCTCTGCTTTCCATGAAGACCTCTCAGGGCCATCCAGTTTTCCTTTTCTTTCTTGGAGGTCCCCAGTGGGGTGGGGAACTGGCAGCCACCAGCGGTGTGTGCCCGAAGTGACTACACACTTAGTGCCGAGCAAAATACGTTTCTTTTACCCACAGAGCTGCCTAAGTAGAGCAGAGTGCCATATTTGAAAGGGTTGGAAGAACCTGAGTTGGGGGTGTGTTGCACTAGAAGCATCAGAGCAGATGGTATTGTGAGCAATATTTTGCTTGAAGGTTTTGGCCAGAACCTGGCAGCAGGGTGACCAGCTGGGCAGCAGACAGGATGCGGTGAGAAAGCTACACGTGAGGACAGAAGCTTTATACAGCACATGGTGAAGGAAAACATTGGGAAACACTACAAATCCACACAGGCTGATGCTGTTATCCACATTCTCAGCTAGCTAATCTCCCAGTATCGACACTGGTGTTTATTTAACACTGAAGAAGACATGGAGCTCTTCACAAGACAAGTAAAATGCATCTCTGGCAGAACTGTTCCCTTTTTTCTCTGTAGAAAATAGCTTCTTTCTGCAGTTGTAAGCTGCTTAGACAACGTGTTACTGCTTGATCACCTCCAGTCACTCGTTCTGCCCTTCCCACCCTGGCTGGGGCAGGAGGCAGCGCACGTGAAGCCCTTCAGAGCTCAGCTCGCCAAATGGCTTTCAAGAGCCGTGTGTGCTTTTCAGCTGCCATGAAAACAAGAGGAAGCTCAGGGTACTTGAGACTTGGAAAAGGATCAGGCCGTGACTGATTTATGACACTGAACTCTGCATCTCTGGGGCTGCCTGAGAGCCAACGCAAAGACAGATTTTTAATTTCCTCCTCCTCTTCTCTGCCTTGGCAGAAAAGGACACATCTTCCCAGAGCTTAGCTGGTGTTTAAGCGCTCGGTGTAAAGACATCAGAGGGTTTCACAGGCGGACTTCTACAGTGTGGGACAGAGGCAACCCGCCGGCTGTATGACTCTTGTGCCCAACACCTCTTCTGAACCATCAGGAGAAAATCGTGTTCTTAACGTTACTGCTGCAAACAGAAAGACCAAAGTGCTTATTCCCTTCATCGCTCCATATAGCACCTTATTACTTCAGTGAATTAGTGGAAATAATCCAAGAGTAAAGCACTTACAGGTGGACATGATGAAACCAAAGACAAGGCTTTAATGATTTCATTAGAGCTAAGGGTCCCTCCTGCATTTAAACCTAGTCCTAAAAAACCTGTCTGACTGTTTTGTGTTGCAGCTTCTCATGACATATCCTGAATACAAAGAGTTAAGAACACATTCAACACTTCAAAGGGGTTTTAAAGCACTTCTATGACCAGACCACCTTCACTTTGAGGAGGGAGGCCAAAAGCTCTTTAATTGTTTTATGGTGCGAGCTGTTCCACATCTTTTCAAATGTTTGTTATTTTAATGGCAAAAGTAATTTCAGTAAATTCAAGTAATGTGTCAGTTTTACAAAGGGCAGCAAACCCCTTAAACCAAAGAGCAGTTACCAAACCCAGGGGTTTGTTGTCACAGAGAAGGTGTTCTCGAGAGTTTAGGAGGTGACCTGGGATCTTTACTGACTAGGGGAGCTTATGTTCTCGGTTAGAAGTGTAGCTCCAACTTCCAAAAGCACCTGAGGTCCATAAAGACTCTCCGGGAACTCAGAGGCACGGGTTGAAGCACAAGACAGAAATCCTGACTGAATGGTCTAACAGAGCTCTCACCTTGTGGGGCTGGATGTTGGGGTCCTGCTTGCTTCGTTATTTCTTGGTCTAATAATTGACTGAAATACGGGCAAACCACCTGACGGCAGAACCTCAGGCTCCTCCTGCCTCTCCTCCTCCTAGACCCATGCAGGTGACAGTTCTCCTGAGTAAACAAGGTGCCCTCTCTCACGCTGTCCCCTTCCACCAGATGAAGAAAACTCTTTCTTCAGGGGCAGGGTCTGTGATTTCAAACCCCCAAAGGCTAAGGTTTCCAGCCCAGAGGAATGCCCTAGGGCACCTGGCACCCCACAGCCTTCCTGATACCGTGGCTATCAACAGCTGAAGCATTTCTAGGTGTTCATGGCAGTGTGACATATGAAAAGGGTGATAAGGATGGTTTTCTTCGGGG
This sequence comes from Falco naumanni, assembly GCF_017639655.2. NCBI lineage: Eukaryota > Metazoa > Chordata > Aves > Falconiformes > Falconidae > Falco > Falco naumanni. Next base: position 92,229,467 of record NC_054058.1, read on the forward strand.
ACCTTTGATGCTATGGTGTCCTCAGCACCTCAGCACTGAAGGTTTACTGCTCTCCTGACAACAGAACACCTGAACACAGGGACCTGCGACTGAAGTTGTGGCCTGAGGCATCGAAATACTGTTTCAGCTATCTCCTTTGGTGGTTTTAGTGTCTCAGTGAAATGTTTACAAAGGCTCACTTTGGCCTAGGGAGAATGATTTCCCTCTGTTCCTCCATGGGCAGCAGAGGGGAGCAGGATCCCACAGGAGAGTCTAACCCACCTGCGCCACATCCGTGCCCAACACTTGGCCGCACACATGGTCTGCACCTTTCCACTGTCTGTCATGGGATGCCACAGCTGTCAGCTCCACCAAGTCACAGCTGCCCCTTGGAAATCCCTGCAAAGGCTGTTTTGGGCAATGATCTGAGCATGCAGGAATCCCTTCTGGAAAGACAACTGAGGGTCCCTTAAAGGTGCTTCAGGGGAAGGTTGAGAGAGGCACGCTTTGCCCAGATCTGGCATGCCCTGCGGCCCCGTCTCCCTCCCCGCTGGCTCACACTCCTTCAGAAACGAAGGGTACCATAGCTGAGCTCTGGTCACCGCTTCCCACCGTGCTCAACAGAAACCTGGCAGATGCACAGCACAGGATTGCAACAGACAGTCCTTCTTATTCACCTCTATTTTCCCATATTAGTCTCTGCAGACCAATCACAAACAGTTCGCCAAAGTTAAGCAATATCACAGAGAACTTTAAGAAATGACTCTTATCATCCCTCCTGAGGATAGGCTCAATGGTCAAGGCCACAGTGAAATCTTCCTTTTCTTGTAAAAGTTAACTAAAGTTAGTTATTAAAGTGTTGCCAGTATTTAGGGAGGTTCTGAAATGAAGAACAGCACAAGATACCTGCACTGCCTCTGAAAATTTCAAGGATATCTTTTTCCATAAAATCTTGGTGTGGCTTCTTCTGAAGAGCTTCCTGTATCAGGTACAATTTTGACTTGCCGGTCAGGATGTGGGGTATGTGAAGTAATGCTTATAAATGAAATGTGTCTAGTCGTATGTTGTTTTTCTTGTAAAATGTAGAAGTTTTCCTTGTGGAATTTGTCTGTATTTTTCAAATGTTTGTATTGCAGAGGAGTAGAGTTTGTGAGTGCGTATACACAGATTGAAAAGTAGGACAAAGCATGTTAATATTTAATCATTCAGTTAAATTTACCAGATTTTTGTGTACTTCTTAGTCAATATTTAGGATAAATTAATAAAGAGAAAAAAGTATCCCTTTGTTAATCCCCTCAACAAAACGACACATGTCAAAAATATGCATTGCCGAAGGTTCACGGTTGCGGGGGATTAGTAGTGGAGTTACATTTTTTTATGTGTGAGAGACGGTAATGCTGTTAATTGCTGGCCCAGAACAGGATCAGAGGCTATATGGAATAAAACCGAACCAGGATGTTATCTCTGGGGTTTCAGTTCAGACCTGGTCTTGGTCAACAGTGAGTGAAAGTTGTTACCTACCACTCAACAGCTGTGCAGTATGAGCTTGGTCTGTGCTCCTGTTCCCCATGTGTGAGTGGACACATTAAAGAGGTAATCAGAGGAATTGTGCGAATTAGTGGTGTCCCACAAGGAGTCCAAGAATTTCACGACGGGAGCACTCTGGAAAGGCAGTGTGCATTGCTGGAGTACGGACCTCTCTTTTAGGGGGTTTGCGGAGGACGTTGGCCTCCACTACACTGGTACTCAATTACAATATCCCCACTTTCTTTAAAGCGTCTTAAGTAAGCAATGGTGCCAACAGCCAAATAAAACCTCCCCGTGCAGAGGGCACCCTATCTTTCTTAACATACAGGGGAAAAAAATGAGAGTGAGCAAGAGGAAGGCAACACCTGGCTGAAGTCACAGCTGCCAACAGAGCCCGTGGGAGAGGGAATGAGACTAGAAAAGCTCAACTAGTGGGGCAGGTGACTAACAGCAGTGGTCACCTAGCTGCAGCAAGGTACCACACCATATGGTCTCACTTACCTGCCAGGAGGCAAGTTGAAGGCACCTTCCACTGTGCTTCAGGCGCTCAGGCTGGTTTGGTTAAACTTAACTTGAGTGATGCCTCATGACACCACAGTCTCTAGAGCAGACTCGTGGTTCAGCTTGATGAGATTCCCAGGGCGATGCTCCAGGTCTCCTTCTGCAGCTCTAAGCCACCAACCCGAAGATAACCTGGAGGAGAGCCAGTAAACTGGGGTTCCTAGCAGGAGGGAAAAAATACATGCAAAATACTGACACCTTCCACAAGACCAGCACTAATAAACCAAAGGACATTCGGAGAGCTGCAAAGAGGCATGTTGTACATTGCCTGAGACTGGGGTATCGGATTTGTCCTGAGGAAAGAACAAAGGCTGGGCAAGGGGCAGGAGTGACAACTGAAGTAGTCACAAAAGCTACAGCAGCTGCAGCACTGGGGATAATCTGAAACGAAAGAGTAACCCACGCACTTTTTGGTTTTATGGCTTATGAACATTTCGTAGGGTACAAATAGTACCTCGTGTGCCCTACAACGTAGTGAACAAACCTATTCAACAGGACTTTCAGCAATATTCCTTTCTGCAACGGGAAGTCTATAAGACTGATACACAGGCCAGGAAACAGAGCCATTCTAAAATCTTTAATAGATAAAACTTGTTCCTGCAAATCTAAGCACACTCAGATTTATCAGAGAAAGAACTAAATAAACCAATTTTTTTCACTGAAATTTCATCACCCTCAGGTTTGGAGCTCTGATGACAACAGAGAGGGGGACGGTAGTGTACAATTTCAGGATCAGGGTTTGATGCTAACTGACCTTGGATCAGCGTCTTGAATGAGCTTAGATTTTGAGTTTTAATATGTTAGAATAATTACCTGCCAGTTTTTGGAAAATGTTACATGTCTAATTTTTTAAATGTTAAAACAGATAATAAAAATTTTAATCCATTGCCAAAATAGTGATTTTTTTTTGTGGAAAAACAGCGTATCAACAAAACCAGCATATCTAAGAGGTTCATCTGTCATTATTTGAATTTCTACTCATCCACTAATTTCCCCAGAACAAACTAGGAGGAAACTAAAATGAAATCACTTGAAATAGGTCAATAAAGGGCCCTGAGCTGTAGCAAAGTTTCAGGATGGGATTCACATTTTAATGCCAAAATTGCCATAGAAGAAAAGCCTTCCATCTGTTCATAATTACGCAAAATGCCTTGTGCCACTTTAAAATCTGTCCTGTGATCTCTCCAAAAATTGAGTACACAAGAATCTGAATCAGAAATGCACATAAGCTATTTCAGTGCGAGTCAGGCGATAGACCTGGGTGAGGAGCTAGTGTTGGTTGGGCATCTGTTGCAAGCCCACCAGCAAGCACCAAGGCACCGAGCCGCATTTGTGCTAGCGGAGAGAAAATGCAGAAAAATGCTCTATTATCAGTGTCACAAAAGACTTTTTACTTCCCACAGTACATCTTTGCCTCTGAGTCGAAAGAAAATAGAATAGGATAGAACAGATTAGTTCCGGTTGGAAGGGCCCTACAGTGATCGGCTGGTCCAACCATGGCTACCAAGAGCAAGTTCCACGGCTCCTGTCTAGGACTAGTACTGTTTTAAACATGCAATGGTGGCTGCAGCAGAGAGAAATGTTTTTAGATAGTACATCTATTTAAGTTAATTTAACACGGAAAGAATGTGGGGATAGAGAGAACACAGTAGGCAGCACAGTGATGCCATTAATTAATTGCTGAAAAATACCCAGTGGTATCGACTGCAACGGATCTTGAATCTCCTGATGTGTAACGTGGACTTCAGGGGTCATTTCTGGAGTGACTGAGGAGAGTTTCTATTCAGCGCAAACATGCAGACACGGGTTGGGACAAGGCAGAAAACAGTATTTAGGTCAGACATTGCAAAAATTGTTGGTGAGCATGAAACATAGGAGAAGAAGCCCGGACAACCTGTGGAAATAAATCTTACAAATAACAAGCAGCAATACCGTGCTTTTTTACTACTGAGCCTAACCTCCTCACCACACAGGCCTGAGCTGAAAGATTCAGCCCTGCCTCCGTGAGAGAGGATGGCTGAGCCCTGCCTTGGCTCTGCCTTTCCCCTCACATGTCGGCGGGTTTCAGCGAGATCCCAGCCCTCCCAGCAGCGCCACAGGGAGAAACCTCTTGGGATCTGCTTGTTTGTTCTTTAAGAATTTAGTCTCTCTCGAAGGAGGTGGGGTTTGGTTGTAGGTGGCTGGCTTTGAGATAAATTAACTCGTAATCCATCTTCTCCACTTTTGGGCTGCATCTTTAGAAAGAAATAGAAAACACTGCCCTGCAGTGGGAGGAGGAGGAGGGCAGGACAACATCTTGGCAAAGTGAGGCGGGTGTCTCAACCATCTCTCTTTTGATCTTCAAAGGTGGTAACGCTCAGCTTGGAGTTCACTCTTCTATGCTACGGCCACCTGCCCCGCAGTGCATAAGGAGCTAACCCTGTTCTTCATTTCAGGTTTTTAAGTGACTAAGGCCAGAAAGAAGCACACACGAGTCACCATCTTCACCTGATACTTCAGTAGAAATGGTAGAACCTGTGGGCAACCACTATGTTGTAGCCAGACCTGTGTACTCAGAGAATTTGTTCAATGAAGAGCATGAGAAACTGCACAGATACCATAAAACCCTTTGGGATCACCTGAAACTCTGTTTTCGGTAAGGGTTTTTTTTATTATTTTTAAAATATAGATCTAAGAAACAGCTTGAGCTGTTCTTGGACAGCATGAACTCCATCCTGACAACTTCCACCTCATATTCCAACAAAGCAAATTAAAGCTCATTAACCAAATGCAGCGTCAGATTTTTTTGAAGAATTTTAGCTGCTATTACCCTTAAAAGTCTTCCTGCAGTTGTATCCCAGGCAGCTTCTCTTTTCCTGGGCGCTTGGCAGCACAGACTCTGGGGAGACCTTATTGCAGCCTTTCAATACTTAAAGGAGGCTTATAAGAAAGATGGAGAGAGACTTTCTAGTAGGGCATGTTGCGATAGGACAAAGGGTAATGGTTCCAAACTAGAAGAGCCTGCATTCAGCTAGATATTGGGAAGAATTTTTTTTTTACGCTGAGGGTGGTGAAACACTGGAACAGGTTGCCCAGAGGGGTGGTAGATGCCCATGCCTGGGAACACTCAAGGTCAGGTTGGACGGGGCTCTGAGCAACCTGACCTAGTTGAAGATGGCCCTGCTCATTGTAGGGGGGTTGGACTAAATGATGTTTAAAGTTCCCTTCCAAACCAAACTATTCTATGAAAATTTTGGTTGGAAGGGACCTCTGGAGGCCATCAGGTCCTCCTTGAAGCACAGCTAGCAGAGGAAGTTGATCAGGGCTGTGTTTGGGTGAGATTTTGACCTCTGGCAGCCTGTACCGGAATCCTCCCTCCGTTCATATCCCCTCTGTAAACAGGCTGTGACTCAGCCGACCCGTTTACCGACAGAGCTCTGTCCTCTTTGTGTCTTTACAGCTGCTCCCCGCAAAGGGTCAAAAAAATTGCCTTGCGTTTTTTTCCCATCGCCTCATGGCTGCCAGCATACCGCTTCAGGGAGTGGATCCTGAGTGACATAGTCTCCGGCATCAACACGGGCCTCGTGGCTGTCCTGCAAGGTACCTGCGGGAAACGTGCCCTGCCGCGGCCTGCTGGGCCAGGGGCGAAGGCACTGCCGCCCCCGCCCGCAACGCACGCCACCTTCCCCGGCCCTCTGTCCCCACAGGTCTCGCCTTTGCTTTGCTGGTCAACGTCCCCCCTGGTTACGGACTCTACGCGGCGTTTTTCCCCGTCCTGGTCTATTTTATCTTTGGCACATCCAGACATATATCAGTGGGTGAGTTCAGCACGCCGCCCACCCTCCTCACGGCTGAGGTACGCGCTGCCCCTTCGGGTCGCTAACGAACGCCTTGTGCTGCTCAGGTCCCTTCCCCGTCCTAAGCCTGATGGTGGGGGGAGCTGTCACCAGGCTGGTCCCCGACGACAGCGCTGCAAACGGCACTTCCACGAATCTCTCAGCAATAAACGAAGAGAGGGTGATGGTGGCTGCGTCTGTAACCGTCCTTTCTGGGGTTTTTCAGGTTGGTGAACAGAGGTGTGTGTGCCCACACACGTCTGTATACACGTGTATGAGCAGGTGGAGGGCAGACTGACCTTCCTCTTCGGTTTCTGCTTGGCATGGTCACCAAAGTGATTCTCTGCCCCTTCCCACGTAACTGACCTTGGCCCACTGGTTAGGAGGCATCTGCCCCCCTGCAGTGACCAGGCACTGACCCATGCTGCGAAATCCTGGGTTTGACCAGACCTGCATCTACAGCCCACGCAGCTGACCCCCCACCAGCAAACCCAAAGCTGCTGCATAGGAAAAAAATATATTTGCGAGAGTAATGCGAGTGACGCAGACACACCAAAAGGAATAAAAGCTCTGTCTCATAAATGCCAAAGAATTTGGATTTGTCCTTTCAACAACAACAAAAAAATTATCCTTACTTCCTACAGTTCCTTCCTTCCTAACATGTAACATTTGTGCTTCGTGAAACACTGGTACCGTGTGAAAATATCGGTACCAAAAACCCTGACACTAAGGCATTGCAGCACAAACAAACTAGCAGGCTGCAACAAGGCTTTTACCATCTGTAAGATTCTACTGCCCATGCCATGTCTCCTTCCTCCAGAGGTCAGGTCAGACCACCCCTCCCCCACCCAACCCCCTCTCCCACGCTCCTCAGGGCTGTTTAACCACTTAGCAGGAACAAGCTACAGCTGCACATCATCCATGTCAATCAACCCACTGCCTCTGGGGCAAGCCCACAGCTGCATGTTATCAATGCTGATCAGCCCACCGCCTTCAGTCCTCTACACTAAGGAGATTTATTTTAGCTATAAAATAAAAATAATAGGTTTTAACTGCTCTAGTGATTACTCTTACTAGTGTTATGCTCCCTGTTGCTAAATTTCAACTTTGATTGCAAATCTGATGACACTATCATCTGGATCATCCTTAACCCCTGGACATATGGGATTAGGTGAAAATCTTTGTTTCCATTAAACACAGTTCTCTTTGTCACAGAGATTGCTTAAAAGCACAAGGAAATCCCACTGATGTATGGTCATTTTGCATTTCAGTTGCTCCTGGGAATCCTCCAGTTTGGATTCATCGTTATTTATCTATCACAATCGTTAATCAGTGGTTTCACAACTGCTGCAGCTATCCATGTGGTGGTGTCTCAGCTGAAATTCATGCTTCAGCTACCTGTCCCTGGATTTAATGTACCATTTGGCATCATCTACGTGAGTGAAAGTGTTCATTATTTGCTAATGCTGTTGAAACCTGGGATGTATATCTGACTGCAAGGCAGTAATAAGAGAACTCAGCATAAAAACAGCCAAGCAGGAGGAAACACGAGAGAAAAATACAGAGGATGTGTTATTAGCATATGACCAATCTTTAAATTTATTGCCAAACACCAAGTTACACCCCTTGGGCTACTTAGATAATATTTTCTATTGCGTGTTGGTGTATTTTAATTGTGTTCAGCTCTGCCTCAAGCATTTAATTATTCACTTTTACTAGGCTGGTATATAGATATTAAATTTGGATATGACTCTGTGAGGGCTGTTGGATGACAAAGGAAGAAAGACAGGGAAGGGGGAGCGGAGAGAGGCACCTGCTCAGTAATTCCATTGCTCACGTTTCCTATCGTGCACGTGTGTGTTGCTCCGATCCTCCCTCGGGGGGTGCCAGGAGGAGTAGGACAAGAGGCAGTGGGAAGGGTCTTTCACAGACGCTTTCGTCATTTGGACAGTGCACACGCACATTTTCTGGGGCTTGCAGTCCACACCGTGCCACAGGGAATAAATCCCAACTGCTGCAATCCTCAGAGCAATGCGGGCTCTTCTGGAAGGGATAACGGTACTGTGCCAGGACACTATTTCTAAAACACCCCACGTTTCTTCCTGATTTTGCAGACTCTGGAGAGCGTTTTCAGCCAGATCACAAAAACAAACGTCGCTGACCTAGTCACATCCCTTGTTGTCTTACTTATCGTGTTTGTGGTGAAGGAAATGAATGATCGATACAAAGCAAAGTTACCAACTCCCATCCCGATCGAACTCCTTGTGGTAATGGTCACTTGCCTTTGATTTCGCAATGGCTCCACCACTATAGTGATATGGGAAGCAGAGTTTTAACTATTTCTTCTCCTGCTCTGCATTAAAAGTTGGGTTATCATTTTACCCATAAGGAAGAATTGGCAACACTCACGGGCTATTGCGAGATGTTTTACCTCTACTAAAAAGTTTTACCCTGCTTAGCTGTTCTCGGCTGAATACATCTGTAGTGAGTAAGATGTTATATGAGTTTTTCCCTTGGATGAAACTGTCTGTGACACCAGCCAGCTGCAGTCCCACAGCTGGGCTCTCTCTGAACCACACCAGCCACTGAAGTCCCGGCCATCCATGGCCAAGCACAAACCAGTTTTGCCCTCCAGCAGCAGGGAGTTTTGCCTGCCCTGACCAGCCGTGGGGTGGGGGCAGCCTCTCACAGGGGCAGCAAGCTCCTAAAGCCCTGGAGGATGTTGCTGTAGATGCAAGTAGCGCTTGTTTCCCCCCGGAGTTATTACAGCACCTTGTTAGAAAACACCTGGTTTGTTGGGTGGGATGTTCTCTGTTGTTAGTGAGATATTTTGATATATGCTCTCTGTGATTTATGAATTAAACCCGCGCCCGTAAGGTGGTTCAGGAATGACATCTGGACAGCGAAGAGTTGTGCAGACTCTGGGCATAATTCTGTCGCTAGTGATGACACTGCAGGGTGCCTGGGAGAGGGAAGGTAATGGGGTTTAACAGTTTCTTCACACTCTGGCTGGAATGTACTAATGGAGATGGGGATTTTTACCTTTCAGACAGTCTTAGCAGCACTGATTTCCTATTTTGTTAATTTTGAAGAAAAATTTAACGTAGCTGTCGTCGGAAAACTTGAAGACGGGTAAGTGATTTACTCAAAATTCGCCAGTGGAGCAAAACGTTGTCTCTAGTTTGTCAGTGTTAAATCAGTTCAGCTATGATTCTGATTAAAATAACTGGCTTCATTTTCTTTCAGTAGGTAAATAAACATTTTGCTCTCAACAATATAAGGAAACACTTTCAACAGATAAAAGTTACTCACTAGAGCACATCTACTCAACAAAGAATACACTGCAACATGAAATAATTGCATGCTTCATTTTCTAAAACCGCTGTTGAGCAGGAGGTTGATGCTTGTCCCTTTTAGTGAGCTACTCAGTCCCGAACCCCTCAGTTTCCCCTGAAGTACGTGCACAGTTCAGCAGCCACCACCAGCTCTGGGAGGCCACCAGGACACTGCACAGTACTCCTGCCTGGTCCCATGACTGGCCACCAGCATCTCCCCAGGCACCATCAACCCCCAGAGGCCTCAACATCTGCTCCTCCAGAAGCACATCCATATAGAGACTACATCCACATATAGAGTATATATCCATATAGAAAGTACATCCAGCTATGCCATATTACCGGACTTATTAAATATTTGTTTAGGTGTCTAAAGTGCTTCAATGAGTCACACGGGGATTATTTTTTTTGGTCGTAATTAAGTGAAATCCTTCCGTGTGCGCATTGCCTGTGCAAGGGCCTCAGCGCTGTGTGAGATCTGACATGTCCAGCTAGAATGCAGAACTGTGCGTGCACCTCAGACAAAATAAGCTGTCGCTGGTCCTGGCCCAGTAAACGAGACACAAGCTGAGCCAAATGTGGCCAGAGTCCCTGTCCTGAGTAAGGATTCCCCAAAGTTCTATAGAATTCAGACCTGCAATTCTGTGTCGCATGTCTCCAAAGTGCTCCGGCTGAGGTGGACCGCTGCCTCGCTCCCTTGCTTGACAGCTGGTCTCCTTAGGCGTATCCTTTACGAGCAGAGCTTTTTGTTTTTCAGATTTCAAGAGCCTGTTGCACCCGATGTAGGTGTCCTCCAAAAATGTATCGGCGACAGCATTTCCATCGCAATTGTTGGGTTTGCAGTAGCCTTCTCCGTGGCTAAAGTGTATTCCATCAAGCATGACTACCCAGTAGATGGCAACCAGGTAGGCAAACCACACATAAATCAATACCGTGTGTTTGTCAATGGGAAATAAGTAATTTCTGGAATGCTTTGCCTTGTGAATAACAGTCATGAAACAGCTTTTAAGAACAATCTCTTTTGTTTTTATTTCAGGAACTGATTGCCTTTGGGCTGGGTAATATAGTTGGTGGTTCATTCAAAGGATTCGCCTCCAGCACTGCTCTGTCGAGATCAGGGGTGCAGGAGAGCACAGGAGGCAAAACACAGGTATAGAGGACAACAGATTATGATGGCATTTAATGCAGGAAAGCTCCCCTTTTTCCTAGCTGACCATAATGCCTGCAGATAATTACTTACGGTGGAATTGTTCTCTCGTGCAGATTGCTGGTATTATCTCAGCTGTCATCGTCTTGATTGTGATCTTGGCCATTGGATTTCTCCTGGCACCATTACAGAAGGTATTCACCAGTTTCACCCCGTGCTTCCTCCTGCTTGCTGGAGACAGGACTGTTCTGGGAGTCACTGGGAGTGTTCATAGGCTTCAGTGGGAGCCAAACAGGGTTTTGCATAGCTTGGTTCTTCTTCTCAGATCATGACAGAGAGGACCACTACACCTGGTCCCTCAAAGGGAATGCAAGTGCCCAAACACCAAACATTACAGCACCAGCTTTTAGGTGCCCAAAACAAGTGGGATTTGCAACCTCAAGTCAGATACCTGCACTGCACCACAGCTAGGGGTGTTCCAGGGCAGCGATACACCAGGAGGAGTTCCCTGGCCTTTCAGCTGTACTTTGGCCCTATTTGTATGACCTTTTTTTTACTTGAGCCTCAATGTTCAACGTTTTCTTTGTTTGCTTTAAAATCCAACGTGTATTTTTGTCTTTTTAACAGTCAGTCCTTGCATCTCTGGCTCTTGGTAACTTGAAAGGCATGCTCATGCAGTTCAAGGAAGTAGGCATCCTGTGGAGGAAGGACAAGTATGACTGTGTAAGTTGAGTCCCACAAGCATTCAGGAATGAAGCACACTGGAAAAAGTCATCTATTATGCAAATTTCTTACAGGTCGTTCCTTTGTTATACCTGCCTTCACTGAACAGAAAGTACAATAGTGGAGTGCCTTTTTTTGCTTGTATAGCCCTTGCTTGTGTTTTACCTTTTGTCCCACCTATTTTGAGTTGATTCTCTCACCTAACTTCACGTTCATCCATTTCATCAGAATATATTAAAATATATTTCATTACATAAAATCAAATATAGAAGGCAGTTACAGAAAATGTCTGAATACTTGCTGTGTTGGCCATGCGTTCACATTCTCACGCAGCCTGTTAGATGGAAGTTACACAGCAAAAAACAAGTGACGACCATGGCTTGAAGGGTTTACTCCAAATGGTAAAGCTTGTGGCTGGAGGGCAGGACCGCATACTTCTAATACTCAGAAAATTTAGGCTCCTGCCCTTCTCACCAGCCAGTTTGTTGTGTTCCCAAATGGTTCCAGGCCTCAGTTTTCCCAGCTAGCCGTTATTTACCACACAAAAATGCTTTGAGATCTGTGGTTAAAAAATGTTCAGTATTATCTAGTCATTTGTGCTTATCAGTCACGTACATTCACAGCACCTACATTTGCACATTTACTTCTCTCAGCTTTACCAGGATCCTGATTTACTTGTAACCTTGCCTTTCTGCTGGATTTTTGAGCATTTAGTGAACCACCTATAGAAGATCCACACCTCTGTTGTTCTAAGCCTTGATTGTGTAGGAATTGTCACCCCTAGAAACACCCCCTGGTGCCAGTCATTGAGTCTGACCCCGTGTTACAAGAAAATACTTTAGGAAACACGAAGCCCCTCACCAAAGGCAGGTGGACAGCCCGGACCAGACCTGAGATCTGTTGCTGCTCCCACACTGTGCTCCTGACCCAGGTCCTCGACATGCTCATAACTGCTGCCACCCACCTGCTCGTTACAGGTTATATGGGTGGTGACTTTCTTAGCTGCCGTTTTTCTTGGCCTGGATATCGGGCTTGCAACCGCCGTGGCGTTCCAGCTGCTGACCGTGGTGATCCGCTCCCAGCTGTGAGTACTTGTTGGATGTGGTTAAAAATATCTTTTTTCCTCCTGTTATAAACTAACTCCCCCTGTACAGAGAAGGCCTACAGTCACGTGCCTCCGACTGTCCAACGACTGTGCATGGAAAATCAGTTTCCAGGCATAAACCCTTGGATGTGGGGTCCCACTTCAGCCTCACACTGCAGCTGAAGTTGCTTTCTCTGATCCTTCCCTTCCACCAGGCTTCAGTATAGAGTACAAACAATTGTGTGTGTGTGTGTGTGTTTGTTCACAGTCCAAGCTGCACCCTTTTGGCCAATGTTGGGAGAAGTAACATCTACAGAAACAGGAAGGATTACACCGATGTAAGAAATGTCAAGTTTCTTCTATTGTCTGTTGCGTTTGTGTTTCTACAGCAGATGTTGTTACTGATGCTTTTGCTTCATTGTACAGATCTATGAGCCAGAGGGAGTGAAGATTTTCAGGTGCTCGTCTCCTATCTTCTTCGCTAATATTGAATTCTTCAGAGAGAAACTCATCACCGCTGTAAGTGTCTGGGGCTGTCGTTCTGAAAATATAAATTGCACAACACATTAAGGTGAATACGATTTCCCAGTAGTTACTATATATACAGTCAGTCCACAGTTCAAAGATGAAATTTTCATGAATTATTCAAATATTGTTGCCACTCCTGTAATCCCATGTGTACTTAAGCAAGAGAACAGCCTGATTCATGCTGAACTTATATCATAACAACTTATATACACATTTTAAGTCCTTTAGAAGGAAGTAGTACAAACATAGAGACTATAAAGGGACATTATTCTATTGGCATTTCTATTATTTATACCCAATAAATGCTAGTTTACTCATCTCGCTGCAAAGACCGTAACCACAACAGTCAGAAGAAAAGTTGAATGAAATCACACTATCAAAGATGTCTTCATGACAAACAGGGTGAAGGCAGCCAATCTTTCTGTGAGCAGCACAGCCAGCCGGGACCCTTGAGCCCGCACCATGCCAGAGGGCCCCCCATCCCTAGGCTGAACCAAAGGTGCCCTCATAACCTCCCCTTCCTGCTGCTCTTAGCAGGGAGTCGATAAGCAGTGGCTACCATGAGCATGGGTAACGAGTAGTTCATTCTTCACAGGAGGGACTGAAACTGGCAGAGGAACGAGGGAATCCGAGACAGTCGGGTCTCCGTGTGCTTGGCTTTCACCTCGGAAGAGCCTGAAGGGTTTTCCCTGTGAGCGCAGATGCTCACACCACTCTCTTTCTTTACAAATATGAGTACTTCTAACACCTCCTGCCTCCACCCACTAGATTGATGAGGCAGGAGACTTGCAGGAATTTAGTGTTTTCATAACCCTTATTAGCCTAATTCACCTGATCTGACGTCTAATTTTGTTAAAACCAGCTAGGAAGTTCAGGAGACATATGCAGCCAGCATGATCAACTTTTTTTCTTCTTCCAGAAAATAAAAAAGGATGGGTGCACAACCCATGCTGCAGTCAGGTGCCACGGAGCAGATACGACCTGTAAGCTCTCTGATCTCGGCCATCTGGGTGGCCGTCTCCATTGCGAAGTCGAGTAGGACACACTCTGGGCCAGCCAGCACTGCACCAGCCTGCTGGAGTTACTGGCCTGTGCCACAGCACCGTCACTGCGGTAATGCTGTCCATGCTGGTGTTGTAAAGCTAGTACAGATGGGCCTGCCTGGTTCGCAGTCATACCTGTAGACATCTTTCCAACCAAGACAAAGAGCCTTGTTTGAACTGATGAAAAGTAGTAGGCAACATTAGGTCCAAACTATGCTCGTCGTGATTGTAAAGAAAAGCCACGTACGATGTTGTGTCCTTCTCCTGGTGCCATTGTTTGGGTTCTTTTAATTATTCAAAGTGCCGTTTCTGCAGGTTGGCTTCAACCCGCTGAGAGTCCTGAGGAAACGCAATAAAGCTCTGAGGAAGATCAGAAAGATGCTGAAGAAAGGAGAGCTGCAAGTGACACCCGTATGTAAGGCAACTCCATCTGGGGGGCAGTTAAGCAACCAGCTCCCTGGCTTGACACGGCAGAGAAGTGCCTCCTCTCCTAATTGCCTCCTCTCCTAATTAGATATGCTGTTCTCCAAGTTGCCACTGCATGACATAAACACATTTCAAAAATAAGGTTTTAAATGGCTCTCACAGTTAGAGACTTACAGCTTTACCATGAGCAGAGCTTGTATGTGTCCACTGGAGTTTTGTTTGGCATCAAATGGCAGAATCAGATCCCACAGAGGTGATGTTCGTGCTACATTAATGGTAGGATAAAGCTGGGTTTCTCCCAGCACAAATCCTGCATGCTTTTTGTCGACTTGTTCCAAAATTACTGAATTAAAGCATATCAGACAATTGACTTCAGGGAATAATAGAAAGCCATCATTAACTGATTATGATAATGATTAAATGACCGATGAGAGGAAAGCCAACATTTCCAGACTCCTCCAGACAAAGGACAGAAATTTTTCTAGCGTAAAGTGCACATGGGTCCTGCTCCATCTCATAGGAGGATCAGCTTTGCATTGCTACCGCTCTTGCCCTTGTGTAAGATGCACTACTACCCTGGCTGGGTCTTAAAAGGAAGTATTAACTACGACACTTTTTTCTGTCAACACAGAAAGGCTTGATTTGCATGGCTAACCATGCACATGAGTCAGATGAAGAATTAGACAACAACAGGATAGAGGAGCTGGACCAGCCCACCAACATGACAGATTTGCCCGTTCAGATCAACTGGGGTGGTGACCTCCCCCCTGGCATCACCGTGCCCCGCGTCGACATCCACAGCATCATTCTGGATTTCTCATCCGTGTCCTTCCTTGATTTTTCTGCCATGAGAGTCCTCCAAAAGGTAATTGTAATTCACAAGACAAGTTGATTATATGAAAGAAAAACATATGACTGCAATTATACTTGAGATATGCTTGAGGGAAGGGATGGCACCCAGTGAGACCTTGACAGGCTTGAGGAGTGGGACAATGTGAACTTCATGAAGTTCAACAAGGTCATACGCAAAGTCCTGCACCTGAGTTGGGGCAACCCCCATGGTTGGGGGATGAAGGAATTGAAAGCAGCCCTGAAGAGAAAGACTTGGGGGTACTGGTGGATGAAAAATTGGACATGAGCTAGCAACGTGTGCTCACAGCCCAGAAAGCCAGGGGTACCCTGGGCTACTCAAAAGAAGCGTGGCCAGCGGGTTGCGGGAGATGGTTGTCTCCCTCTACTTGGCTCTAATGAGACCCCACCTGCAGTGCTGTGTCCAGCTCTAGGGCCCCAGCACAGGAGCAACATGGACCTGTTGGAGAGGGTCCAGAGGAAGGGCACAAAAATGATCAGAGGGATGGAACAGCTCTCCTACGAGGAAAGGCTGAGAGAGTTGGGGTTGTTCAGCCTGGAGAAGAGAAGGCTCCGGGGAGACCTTGTTTGTGGCCTTTCCATACTTAAAGGGTTTTTATGAGAAAGATGGAGAGAGACAAGGCCTGTAGTGACAGGACAAGGGGCAATGGATTTAAACTGAATGAGGGTAGATTTAGATTGGGAGGTGAGCCCTTGGCACAGGCTGCCCAGAGCAGCTGTGGCTGCCCCATCCCTGGCAGTGTTCCAGGCCAGGCTGGACGGGCCTTGCAGCAACCTGGCCTGGTGGCAGGTGTCCCTGCCCACGGCAGGGGGGGTGGACTAAGATGATATTTAAGGCTGCTTTCAACCCAAACCGTCCTGAGTCTATTCTGTGTTTCTAGCCTGTTTTTAAAGGAAGACATCCCTCTATGGATTGGAAAGTCAGTGGCAACCTTTGAGTTTATGTGAATATTTAATGTACATTTTCCATAGAAAATGTTTAGGAAATGGATTAAATAATAGATCTGAATTGTCTTGGAATTAGAGTGTTGGCTGTGGCACCCTTTCTGCACCTGCTAAGATTTTGGGAAGTTTTACAGAAATGTACCTATGAAATACAGCTTTAAACACTTGGCTGGGAGTTGGAGCATTGGAGTTTCATTTCTGCTCCTGCTCTCACTTCCCTGGACGACCTTGAACAAAGCACTAAGAACAATATTTTCAAACAGCAGTAGCTGAAGTTAACTATCTATAACCACATAGGGTGTGTAAATTTATTTCCACTGGAACTAAACACCTGCCACATCAGTGGGAACTGTAGTTCTGCTCAAATTCCCAGTTATAAAAATCTCTCCAGAAAATTTTGGAGTCCTAGTTTCATCATGTGTCGAGTAGGTACAATAAAGCCATACAATTGATGAAAGATCACCTTTATCAGTATGGACTATGGCCCCTTTTCTAAAGGACTGGCCGTCCCTGTCAGCAGCCCTGTGAAGAGACTGTCCTGCCTCTTGGTGCAGCAGTTCAGAGCTGCTTACCATCGTACAGCTCAAGTATCTGAAAGTGGTTTGTATATTTGCTGTGGCTGATCACCATAATGGCTGATATCAGTAAAAAGAGCAGTATCTAAATGGTGCCTCCTTCTGGTTTAACAGACTTTGAAAGAATTTGTCCGGATCGACATTGACATTTACATTGCAGGGGCACATGGTGAGTAAGTACTTGCCTTCCCACCGGCATCGCCATGGATGCCTCATCCCACCGCCCTTCCCTGTCTACCACTGAGCACGGCTGCAGAGGATCACCCCAGTTACACCTTCCAGCGCTGTACAGCGAGCAGACCCAGCTGAGCAGAGGTGTCACCCCTCCCACGCTGTCCCAGCAGGCTGGGACCACGTGTGACGGCTCGTTTTACCTGTGGCCACCGCTGTGCTGTACAGCTCCGGGGTATCGGGCAGCCTGGGTTAGGCATTACGTAAGAAATGGGGCTCAGGTTCCCTTCTGCCTGGCATCGGGCGAGGCAGTACCGATGATGTTCCACCCTCTCCACACCAGTAAAGAGGAACCCATCTGCTCTAATAAATAGAACAGTGCAGGATACCCGCAAATCCTGTGTTTACTCAGTGGACATGCTCAGGATATACGATTCCCTTCTGAAGGCCTGCAGGTCAGTCTGTGCTTTCATTTTGTTCCCCCACAGAGGGATTCCTGGAAAAACTGGAGAGATGTGCATTTTTTGATGAGGAGATTAAGCCATCCATATTTTTCCTCACCATTCATGATGCAGTTTTACACATTTTGCTGAAGAAGGACATAGCCAGCTCCCCCAAATTAAAGCTCACGGAGGTAAGACTACATACAGTTTTCATCCTTCGCTACCTTAGTGCCTTTACACTATTTGCAGGCGTGCAGCAGTGCCCTGCATAGCTAGCCATGTGCCCTACACCATCTCTATATTCAAAAAGTTGATGACTAAAACTCAGCTGGTCTCCAATATATCCGGAGAGCAAGACTGGCCCCTGGTCCAGGTGCCCAGCCAGCCACTAGTGAAAGCAGTGAATAATTCCCACTGGAGACTGGCCTGGCTGTGGACATTGCTTGAAGCCACCTCCCTGGGAAG
The DNA here is from genome assembly GCF_017639655.2 of Falco naumanni. Lineage (NCBI taxonomy): Eukaryota > Metazoa > Chordata > Aves > Falconiformes > Falconidae > Falco > Falco naumanni. The sequence continues at coordinate 92,247,104 of NC_054058.1, forward strand.
AGCACAGCGTGGGGCACAATCCCAGCTCAGCCGTCAGCAGTCCTCTGTCGTCACCCATCCGGCAGGGACTGCTGCGCACGCTGCAGCGGCTCTTGCAAGGCAGACTTGATGTGCTTGCATGTAGGCTTCCCAGGACGGTCTGCCTTCAAAAGGAACGCTAAGGTAGTGCAGATAAATTAGTACAGCCACATTTGGCGATGGCCTTTCTGGGATTGTTCTTAAATCAAGAGCAAGAAAGGATCCTGTGTATGTTAAATCTGTTTAAAAGTACCAAACCTAGAATGCTACTCACCTGGAAACTGTCTAGTCCCACTGAGCTGGAGTGGTCCAGCTCCTCTGCACTGACCCAGAGACCTGGCAGGGGGCATAAAGGGCTGACAAGTGAAAGCTTCCCTCCTTCCCAGTCAAATTCCCAGGTGTGTTCCAGAGATTTAAAAAGCAAGACCTTCGTCAATGTAAAAAAAAAAAAAGGAGAAAAGAAAATAAAGAAGAAATCCATTTGCCAACCCACAAATTCTTGCGTTTGTTGCAGGAGAAGGGTAGTGGCAACCACTACATCACCATCCCCAGCAACGGACTGCGCAGCCGGGAGTGCGCGGTAAGATTCCCATCTCCGGTAGCGGTAGCGGCGCTCCCACCACCAGCAGCGCAGCCCCAGAGGCTGCTCGGGGGAGCTACTGGGTCAGATAAGAAAAGCATCTTCATCCCTGAGCTCTTGTGTCAGCCCAGGGCACAAAGCATCCAGCCAGCTTATTGATAGGATCTGACCTCAGGCAAACCTTACAGGAAGAGTAAGAGGCTTGGGGCTCGGCTCACAAGCCTTGTCCTGTGCACCGAGGGTCTGCAGAGGGAAGGTGGGCAAAGGCCACCTCACCAGGCTCTCACCTGGCCTCCTCACCTGGCCACAGTCCCCCCACGATGAGCTCACTGCTAGAGTGTCCGTGTGGCAGAGACATCAGCATTAGTCCCATTTATCTAAATGTCTCGGGAGAAGAAGAGTCTGGAGTCAGGGATAAGACAGGGACACGCAGCTTTTGTCACGGACTTAAAGAGAAGGGCAGTATCCAGCACACAGCTATCCCATCAGGAGGAAATGTCAGACCACAGCCTTCCCACACAAACACTTTAAAGGAGCAAATTCTTACATATCACTCACCAGAGGGCTCCTTACAGAGGGTGACATTTATTTCCTTTTATTTCATGCAGATTCCAGCAGAAACAAAATTTTAGATTTAATTTTCTAAAGATAATATCCTCCAGCAACACCACGTCACTTACAGAAGATGAACGCAGATGTGAGCATGAAGACAGAAGGATAGTTTTAAACACCTTAAGAAGCATTTACTACATGTAGTTATGTTTCAAGTTTTGGAATGGCCTTGTTAGGCTTTATGCGTCTCTGTAAATATAGAAATGTATTTATGTACATATATGGAGGCTAAAATCACACAGATTTTCTTATTTCATACCTTGCTGACACCCTGCCCACAGAGCTGAAGAAGCAGGTAATGTTAACCCTATTTGCATATACTTGTACATATATCTATATTATCCTGAGAGTTTGTAGACAATCTGTACAGTTACTAGAGAATATATAAATATTTGAAATCTTGTAATTTATAAGACAGAAATAATAGTTGGGAGTGATATTTTATCTTCAGCTTGTATATAACTTGTATAAAGTTTTCCTGATGGTTTGTAAGATACCTAGTAGACCGAGTTACTGAAGTTGTTTGCAGGTCCCTGCCATGAGCACAGCATACATAGTGACTAACGTATCTACTGTAAAACATGAACGTTGTTACGGCAAGATGCAGCATTTTCAGATCCAGACATGACTCATTGACTTGGTTTGGGCTGATACAAAGTGCACAAGAGAAGATACATTTATAGCGAATATTAAATAATGATTTTGGTAACTAACTCTGCATTGCTCGCTGCATTTGTCAATACACCATCGAGGTGGCTCACGACCAGTGAGACCCAGCCTGTGTCCTGCAGCGAGCGGACAGATGTGCTGGCCCCTGAGCTCGGCTGGGGGGAGCGGTGGGTGCGGAGCTGCCAGGCGGGCATGCTGGATTGCCCAGGTCTCTTAGATGGGTGCACAGAGGACTTTAAAGAGTCCACTCCGACACTCCAGCCTGCACAACCGCCATCAATTAACTCCTGCTGGAAGTCTACAGCTTGAAGATAAATTGCACACGCATTTCAGAGAAAAAAAAACAACCCACGCTCAATGTAGGGGAGCCAAGACAGTGGGTTGTTTGACACTGATAATGTGCAGCTGTGGCCTTGCTTTGACGATGTGCAGCTGTGATCCTGCAGCAAAGTGGTTAAATAACTTTGAGGAGGTGTGGGAGGATGAAGCAGAGACAAGGAGGAGTGTGGTCTGGCCTCTGGAGGATGATGAAACAGCACGGACAGCAGAGAGCAGCCTGTGGCAGGCAGCAGCTGGTTGCGCGGACAGTGGAGTTTGACCAGTGGTAAAGCTTTTGGCAGCGCGTGTTCAGTGCGTAACCTTACGGAAGCTGTGGCTAGCTAACAGTAAATGTCATTGCTTCACCGTCCTTGCAAAGTCCTTGCTATCATACGCCGCAGCCCAAAGTGGCAGAGCTCTTAATTTAGCATAGCAACTGCTGAAGGTATGAAAATCTTCAGCCTAGAGGAAAATGGAGCCATCTTTGGAGTCTAAAAGAAATAGCAGTCTGAAATCACAAGAGTTTTTTGTTTTCAAGTCTAGTTTTGACTTTCAACCAAGCTGGGGTGACCAGAACCATGCATTTGGACTTGTAGCGAAGAAGGGCCAAAGGGAAGGGGAAAGTCTTCTGGGCAAATTTTTATCTCCATAGTAGGCAGGGCTTGAAAACAAAATTTGAAGAAAAACCAATAGAAATAATACATTATTTATTATATATTGTGTTATATTATATATTGTAACAGAAAATATGTATAAGCATAGTATGAGTTTTATCTCCGTAGTATGCAGGACTTGAAAACAAAATTTGAAGGAAAACCAGACAAAAATAAGCGGGGAGAAATTCCACTTGCTTTTATAAAAGGTACATATGCACACGTAACATTTAGAAAACCGAGCTCCCAAAGGGAAATGCCATAGGTGTCGCATCTCTGGACCTGAGCAAAGCCTGCCATGCCATGTGGGCAATTTTTAATGCCGTTGGAGGAGATGACTAAAGGCACTGAAAGGCATAGAAGGATTGTGCGAAAGAGGAGGTGACAACGAGGAGCTATGAAAGGTAAACACCAGAATGGAGGAAGAACTACTCTGTTAAATATTTTCTTTTAAAAAAACCAACAAATATCCCACCAAAAATCTGGAGTTACTTGATTAAATCTGCTAAAGATTTATTTTTTTGATTTAATTTTTTAAATTAAATTACAATTTAAATTTAATGATTTAACACCAGCTTGGAAGACGGCGTTAAAGCGAGAAGGCTTTGAACACAGAAAGAACGAGGTAAGCTTGAAGACTGAGGTAAGAGAAGTTGGGCATTCAGAAAACACAGGCGTGTATTTGCAGACGACTGACAAGCTGTGGTTCTGCGGTGGGTGATCACAGACTCAAAGCGGTGCGGGAGGGAGACATGGCCTTCGGTGGCCATCGCAGCTTTCTGCGGGCACCAAGCGGGGGGTGGGCAGCTGTGCTAGCCCTCTGCCCTGCTGAGCACGCCGCAGGCTTGCCGGCAAGGCAAAGTACCTGTCACCTGCCAGCCAGCACAACAGCGCCCAAAGCCAGGTACAGTCAGGATGTCACAGAATTGCCTTTCTCATGCAGCCTTGCAAAAACCCCAATATTCTGATGATATCGGAACAGATTTCTCCAGCAGAATGAGGAAGACACTAGTGCTGCTGTGTGATGCACAGGGGAGATGTCACTAAAGACTCTGAACTTCAGTACTGAGCCCTCCAGTTCAAGAAAGATGAAGTCAAACTGTGATTAATGAGGAAAACGGCCATGAGAATCTTTGCGGAATGGAGAGTCTGTATCTAAGGACTGGCAAAAAGAGATGCAGATACATCAGGATTTAAATTAAGAGAGGAAAGGCTATTTTCCTATAAGGAAAAAAATGATAATGTATAAACTGGCCAAACATAAACATAAGCTAGATATAGAAGATGGTTCCTAATTTCCACAGTGGTGAAATAGATGAAATATTAGAATAATAGGAGCAAAAACCCTAAACTACTTTTAAGATAGGGCTTAACATATTTATGCAAATCACGATGCCACATCATTCCAGTGGAATCCAGACTTTCTGAGTCAGTCTGTTCTTTCCAGTCCTGTGCTCACATGCACCTATACAGACTCAGGCAACATCCCCAGCAAAAGCAAGTCAGGCTGGTGGGATACCACATATCGCACTTCAAAACCATACTGGATTTGCTGACAGGTTAAGAAAAAAATATTCTTTTCTAAATGGCCCTCCTCAGACCGATTCACTCCAATGCTAATAAGCCTCCTGACACAGCACAGTGCCCCAGAGCACAAATCCCCCTTCTGAAACCACTCACCATTTCTTAAATGGGCATGATGCCTAGACAGCCTTAACCAGAGAGCCTTGTGCTTCCATGCCACGCAAACCTACCAGCTATTCGCCATCCTCCTAAATCACCCTACCCATTTTTTAATGTCGGCAACAGCAGCATTGTATTTCTGATGCTTTATGTGATTTCCCCCTCCAGGTGCTGGTTATTCCTGCATTCAGCTCTCTCTTACTCTAATATTGATGCTTCCCTGGGCAGTTGACCCTTGTGTAGATTGTAGCACTGTCACCTTGCTTTGTTGTGGGGTATTGGTGATGCAGATTTACTGGTTTATTCTTGAGCCAGGGACTTTTGGAAACCTAGATATTTATTGGTCTTCCACTGGGCACTGTTGCTGCTCAGTTATGAGCAATACCACGCACCACTTTTTAGTATTTTACTCAAGAATAAGCTAAAAGGCAAATTTCATACCTGCTTTCTTTTTGGAGAGCTGACAGGTGTCGTGTTAATTCTTCATCGTATGTCCCAAGCCTGTCTCTCCTTGGCACAGTGCAGGTGCTTACTAACTAAGTAACAGGGATTTTACAGGCAGCAAGAGGAATGGAAAACACAGAAGCCATGGAGCCTGTGATGCTCAGGCTTACTCTCAAGCCTGGTTTTCACTTTGCAGTGCAGAAGAGGTTGCCTGTGTGAAGTAAGACAAAAAATTCAAATTTATTCAGTTACTCAAGGTCTTGAGCCCAATGGAGAAAGCATTATAACATGCAAACACGTATTTTTTTCAATTTCAACCTACGTTTCTGTTAAGGAAAAAGTACATTTAAGTACACCTTCACTGAAAAGAAACATCACTCTGTTCTCTGTTCCTCATCCCTGTGCGGAATGCGCACAGCTTGCTTTTCTCACTCTTCTTTATGCATCTGCTCCCTTCTGCTTCCTGAGAAAATGCCTGAAAGTTCTGATCCAGAAATGTACAACTCTCATTAGCACTTACGTGATTTTATAGGAAATAATGCACCGTAAACTATCTTGGAGCAGTGTTCAAGCATTGGTCTTCATAAATAAAACTGAAGAAAACTCGTTGTCAACTGACATAATCACATCTATTTAAAATCACTCATTTTGGGTTTTTTAGGCAGTTAAGACCAAGTTTGTTTGTGAAACATTCCTGCCCACTTGCACACATTGTCACTCTTTCCATTACCAGAAGATGTTTGTTACAATCCAGCACTTGAGAATCACTTGTGTTCTATTGTCAAAATGAATGATTAGAGTTTCAAGATGACTGAGCTAATTTACCAGCTTCCTGCTGCTATTCCACCCACACCTTTCTGGACGCATGCTGGATTTTTTTAATCTTTTGATTTCTTGTACTCGTGAACTGAGTCAAAACTGACAACAATTAAAAAAAAAAACCAACCAAACAACCAGAAAGTTAATGCCCCATATTCAGAGAACAAGGAGATACAATTCAGAGTAGGAAAAGTTTCTAAAGTCACTCTGTCTTATGGCTCAGTCAAGACTGAAAGGAGCTTGAAACTTCATTATTCTCACATTGCCCAAACAAATGCAGCTAACTACAGTCCACAAACTGGTCAGAATAAATGGTCAGCGTGAGCATAACGTACCTGAACACAGCAACGAACCTCATCATTGTGAAGGCACCATTACTATGAAAGGATGACAACAATTGCTAAGAATTGCTTTTAACACCATGAATTAAAAACCAGGGGAAGTACAACTAGTAAAATCCTGATGTTTCCTTTAGAAATGTAGACAGGATGAAAACGAATATAAACCTTGCAAATTTCTCTGCTGCATTGGGCCCTGTAGCGTCATGTAGATGAAGAGAAGCTCAAACTCTTATCCCATACATTCAACACCATGTTGCAACCGCAACCCACTGTGCTCCTCTGGTTTCCCAGGCTTGACAGTACCCCGACACGGCCCTGTGCGTGCTTTTGTCAGCAACACAGCAATGCAGGCAGAGGGAAACAACACATCATCAGCACGGGTGTTACAGAGCAGGAAACATTTTAAGAACAGAGGGGTGTGTTCAGGCTCGGTCCGCAGAGAAAGCATATCTGCAAATGTGCTTTTAAGAACACTTGACTTCACGGAATGCCAGAGACAGGTTTTTTTTCTCCCTTGCTATGTGTGCAAAATCTAACATGGAATGAATAACGGGTTACTCCCACTTTGGTTTTTAACAAATGGAACTGGACACTCCTTTGAGAGCAGTAAGTGAAAAGAAGCGCAAACTCCATCCAGTAAGGTTTTCTAATTCTCTTGGATCAGACTTCTTAAAAGTAATTCACATTTTTCATTTTTCTTTTTTAAAAGGCATGAAAAACTTAAGACATACACGTAACCAATCTTTATGTTAATAGCGCTTATAAAAACCCCACCAAACATGAAGTACACGTTCACACAACTAGCCTCCTTGTTGTGAAGTACGATGCATGGTCGCAGGCAATCCTTCAAGCAACATTATAGATGGAATTGAAGATCAAGTGTAAGGAGACAAGCATCTAAACCATGGATGTTTTCAGGCCATCTGCTGATGTGCTTTCATTCCTTCCACACTGAACGCAAACCTTCACCAAAATCCTTTTTGTTCCCTTATGTGACATTATTAGAGGAACCTACAGAAGCTGACAAATCTGAATGTCATCAGAATTATCTTCAAAACTTGAGATCTGCTTGGCAATGCTTTGGGAGGGAGACCACTGCCACAGACAAGGATACTTATTCAAAATAAACATAATTAATTAAATTTAAACGTTTGTCTTTACAGGAAGGCATAAGTAGGAATCCAAAGAATTCACAAGTACATCTCACCATTTCTAAAGACTGCAAATTACACAATTAAATACAATATATAAATTTCTGAACTTCATACCGGAATGATCAGGTATTTTGCATAAAAAAGCCAAACCAACCAACTGAGCAAAAAAACCCAAACCCCCAAACACTCCAAATCCCCCATAAACAAATCAAAAAGACTGTGAACACAAGATTTTGACCAATACAAACATTTTTTAACTTTGTAAATATGAAAGCATTGACAATACCCTTAGTTACATAGGTATGCTTAAGACTTAATAAATAAAAAATGGATTTAGGTCTTCCTATACAAGCTGGACACAGAAATTTGACCCAAGCCCAAGTCCTGCCTACGTAAGATGACTTTTCAGCAAGTCCGCTGTCACAGACTTTTGATCCATGGTCACTAAACAATTCAAGGGACCCCACTGGTCTTTTGGGCAATTTGTCACTGTTTGTATGACGTAAGTCACCTTTGCCTCAAATACAAAGAGAAAAAAAATCTCACATTTTCTACAATGACATACATTATGTTTTGTGCTTTTTGATAGAGCAAAAGCTGCCATTTTCCCTTAATCAATTCAACCGCCTCAGCAATTTCCAAAAAGCACCTTCCTGGTAACTTCAGCTACCTTGGGACCAGAATTATTAAAGCTTGAACCTTTCATCTGCTTTGCAACAGACTGAGTAACACATAAGCATGCAACCTGACTTCTAGAAACTAGCGTGATGGAAAGAGTTGCCTAATTTCCTCATCACCTGTGACTGACAGGTAACGGCTGATCTCAGAATGTCTTATTTCCAAAGCAGAGAACAGTGGCGAGGTTGATGGATCTCCCTGCACAGCAGCCTGCCACACGCTGTCCTTGTAAACCTGTCCTGCCTTCCCAGCCTAAGCCAAATGCAGCTGGTACCTAGACCCATCACTAAATCCGTTTAAAGCAGGCGTATCAGACCCAAGTTTGGCTTTGCCGTCAAAAGAATATTAATCAGACATACAGATGTCCTCCCAGACGAAGATACATGCTGCAATATAAATGTGCCCAAGCCTACCGCTTCCCAAACAATTTAACAGTGACAAAAGGGTGTCCTTAAAGTTCCTCAAGTGTTTAAGCTACTGAAACAAAATAATGATGGCAGTCCTCTTCACCTTCATCCACACTGAAACAGTACATTTTCGACCAACTTCATACCACAATACACTATTACAATCAGCCTCTGTTCCTTCGCCAGTGTGTTTTATTTAAAATGACTTCAGTTTTCAGAAAAACCAAACCAAAAAACTCTGTCTTAGAAAGAAGCATATTACAGCTGAGCAGACTCTTAATCAGTTGACACTGGCCATTTGTAGATCCCAGAATTTATTTGTATCTCTCAGAATTTATTTGCACATCTCTAAAGAAGTAAAGGTAGTCTAGAAGATTTGCCCATGGTCACAAGGAAATCAATGGCAGTCAAGGACAGAGAGTAAATCCAAAAAGCCCTTGCTCTGGTAATTAAAAATATGCACTTTATACGTAAAATTACAAAATTTCTAACGTTCCACGGCAAAAGCTCTTTCATATATTCAACACTTATGAGCGGGAAAGAAGTTTACAAAATAAATAGTAATACTGAGGTTTTAAGATGGTTCAGAATATTCAAGAACAGTAAGAAATTACAAACCTTAGAAAAAAGCCAAAGGATTTCTTCATCTAAAAGTGCCACTGCTAGAAACGTGGCACTCTGAAAAAAACAGGATCAGCACCAACAACAGTTAGAAATGCAGAGATAAACACTCCAAACAGCAGACAGTAGTCTTCTTGTTGTCCTGTTCTGCTAACAGCTGCACTAAAAACATTCTCATTTTGTATTTGTATTTCTCTCTTTAAGTATGTAAAGCATAAACTCGAGGCCAAAACAGACCTGAGGGTCTGTTTATATTGCTACTTTTTGAAAAAAGCAAAACGAAACACCTAACTATTGCCTATTCAATTAAATCTGTATCACAAAATCCAAACAGATGAAGGATGCGTAGCTTTTTATTTCTTTGTATCTACACACGAGATTTCAGACCACTTCTTTCAGGTTATTCAAATGGGAAGGTTTCCTACTGTACATATTATAAAAAAGTGACAAGAGGCAAACACCGATTCCCTACCTAAAATAATCTGCTCCTCACAGACATGGCAAGCCAATTCACAGCCACTTCCAAGCAAACACAGCCATAGGAAAACACAATAGTTTGAATTCAACTCCAGTGAGTAGTATACATGTAAACAGGATCTTCCCAATCAAAACTAGCTTTAGAACAAACCAGAAAAACCCCAAAACCCAATTGCAAAAATGAACCAAACCCCCCCCCCCCCAAACTCCACAATACATTACAAGGTTTCATGTCAGGCCCAAAGCTCTACTTCTGATAATTTTATCTTGCCACATAAAGAAAAAAAGAAAAGAAAAAGCTGAAAAGCAGTATTCTGCATATCTGATTTCTAGTGCCATGAATTCACCACAGCCTGAATTTCTTACGGTAACTGTTAGTAGATTAAAGCTCCCTTAAGATTTCACAACGCTGCCCATTTGGAAAGTATTAGTGCCGAAATAAGTGTCCCGGAACTACGTCTGTGTTAACTTCACATAGAGCCCCACCACTTTTACAACCATATTTCAATTTAATTATTGTACACAGGTTAACAAAAATGTATCACAAGTGAAACTAAACACCGGATTTAACAAAAACAATATTCAGAATGGTACAACACATGTTCATTTGCTCCAGGAAATAATGTTACAACTGTTCATCTCAGGACAATTTAGCCACACTAGAGACAGAAGTTCTGTTAAAATGCAACTGTGGTCTACTAAGCCACTTATTTTAGCACTACAGAGTATTTGAAGTCAGAGCCCTACAGCCGAGGCTTAAAAATCATTTAAGAGTCAAACCCCCAAATGTCTTACAGTCAAAATGACAGTATTTAAAAAAAAAAACCACCACAAAATAACCCCCAAACAATTAATCAGAAGGCTTCTGTATATAGTTTTATCCTCTTCATAGCACTCTCTATTCATATAATTGCTTGTATCATTGGTAATAGGGTCTGTATCTGGCTTGATCAGGGTGGTGTGGTCCAGGAAGCGGGGCCTGAGCAGGAGGCCCTTGCATCCTTGGAGGTGGCGGTGGCCCCCTTGGAGCTGGCCATATCCCTGGACTCATCCCCCCAGGCTGTGTGAAAGGGGGACTAAGAGTTCCTTGATCTTCACTGAACTGTGGCAAAGAGTTAGGATTATAGTGATGGGGAGGGGGTGCATTTACATTTACGGGTGGGCCTCCGTGCTGAGGAGGGGGAGGTCCTGGAGGAGGATGATTCATATATGGTGGCATCTGGGCAATTATATGTCCAGGTGGTGGGGTTATTGGAGGAGGAGCAGAGGTCATTGGTGGTGGAGGCGCTTGGCTATATACCATGTGAGGAGTACCTGCTGCCTGGGGAGGATGCTGCAGCGGATGGCTTATTGGTGGAGGTGGTGGGGGTGGGGGTGCATAGTGTTGCTGTGGAGGCATAATATGATGAGGGTGCGATACCACTGGTTGACCCTGATATTCAGGATGATGATGAGCAGGTGCGGGGGCTGGTGGAGGTGGTTCTCGAGCACCTGAATTCGAATCATCCTGAATAGGGACGGTTATTAAGTTGCTGTGTTTTCTTGTTGAGATGCGGAAGGTGTCCTGACTGACTGGGCGAGGTGGTGGTGGAGCCATTGACATCTCAGCAGGAGGCGCACGAATGTCTTCATGTGGCTGGTTATAATGCTCATGTGGCACGTGCTGTAAAGGAGGCGGTGGCATCATGATGTGCTGCTTTGGCGGAATGTGGCTCATATGATGTTTCTCAGGTGGCATTATGAAACGCTCAGGAATTTCTGCAGGCGGTGGGGCAATAGGAGGATGTACAGGTTCGATTGGAGGACGAGTAACAGGCTTTCCAGCTCTCATATGACGGTGGTTGATGTGAGCTTGTAAGTCCCTCTGTGACAGGTAAGTTCTCTTGCAGCCTTGAACAATGCTACACATGAAGAGAGACCCTCGCACACACTGCTCAATTCGCTGCACGGGTTCGTTACAGCTAAATCAGAAGAAAATATTGGTTTATTGTCATCACAGAGAACTCTATCTGCAATGCTTTTTTATTTTAAAAGCCAACCAGTTTACCATAGTTACCCAAATTAGAACTGATGCATTTTCCCCTGCTGTAGCAATGAAAGAAACAATTCATTAATTCTGAAGTTTATCTAGTTTTTAAGTCTCCAAACACAACTATGAAAGAACATAAAAATTTCATGAGGTTGAAATTCATAAATAGCATCTCTCAAATTCCTTCTGTGCATTAAGACTTACCAAGAGTCACTCTAAGTAAATTAAACTGCCGTTCATTCCTTTTCAAAATGAGAGTAGTTACACGTTATCTACTCAAATACTTAAAACAGCAAACACTGATCTCTCACAATCCCAAAATATGGGATACAAAACTATAATCAAGTTGTGTAGTAAAGAGTACTCTACTGCCTCTGCTAAACGTGCACAAGAAAGAACCATGTTAACACAGTATCTGAAATAAGATATTTATTTTCCTACATTTCCTTTAACGATAAATCTTGAGATAACTTACCCCGGACACATCTTGTCTCCCTTTTTCTCATGTAGTATAGCACAGTCATAGCAGAAAACATGCTTGCAAGGTATCTAGAGACAAAAAATGGCTCTGTTAAGACACTGTATATAAATATCTACGTAACTTTGCAAAACACAGTTCGTCCCTCCAGCATGTAATAAAACTAAGTTACCTATGAGGTAAACAGGCATAGCAGTACTTAGCGTCCTTACATAGACGCTTTCTAAAACAGTTTGCGTTGAGTTTGGGGTTTTCTGGGGTAGGTTTGTTAGGGTTTTTAAAGTGTTGGCAAAAGTTTAAGTCTTGCAATAATACAAACACTGAATATTCACAGAAGCTGCATATGCAATCTTACTACAGTTGTCTTGCTGGCAAGGAATGAAAGTTTTAAAAGCATTAACTGTCATTAAGTCAGATCCTGAAGTCTGTTACATCACACTTGAAAGTATAGATTAATCTCAGGGATTTTGTTACACTAATTTTAAAGGGACATACAAGTGAACAATGTTTTCTATATCAATTGAAGACTTGCAGCGAAGTTAAAGAGCTTACTTTTAAAGCTAAGTGGTATAAGGTCAAAACCCACTGAACTTGCAGGTTTTTCATTGGTGACAGTGTTTGCTTTTTTGTTTAAATTTTTCAATCTTACTTTATTAAATTGGGGAGTAAAGTGAGATCAGACAGACAGAACAAAAACACTTCAACAGTGAAGGCCCCTGGTTCCATCCTGGTATTCTTCTACCGTTTATTCAGAGGCCTGCTGAAATCAGTAACCTCTAGAGGCCTCAGACACATAGTAAAACCTAGTTTTACCTAATGGGGATGAACCACGGCCGCATCTTCCACTGGTAATTTCACTCACCATACGTCCATACATTTTGATGGGCAATCCACACTTATCACAGAAATGGACCGGTGTATCGTCCTTTTCCCCCAGCAAGTTTATCTGATAGGATAGAGAAAGGGGTGGGAGAACAAAACCCCACATTACTAAAGCTTCTTATTTTGATTATCACCAACACAGCCATTATTTCTGATTTAGCTGAGCAGGAAGCAAGAACACCACAAACGTGAAAAAGCAGATGTATTTTCAGTCAGTCAAAAACAACGGAAGCACTTTTATTTAAGAAGGTATCTATCAGGACTACCTACAGCTTGGTATGATTCACAACTTCCCACCCATGACTTTACCTTATAGTCCCAAAAGATGGGTCCAGGGAACCTCCTTTGATTGCCAAACATTTCACCTCCTTTGCACTCGTATCGCTCCTCTTTGTTATATTCAAATTCTTCTGTGGAAAGCAGAATGAGAAGAAAGACACAAGCCAACCACAACGCTTTCCTAATTGACACCGGCTGCTATTAAGAGCATGTGTCACTCTGTACTGAAGTCATCATGAAATGCCACAGCGCTTCCAATCTGCTTGGCTCAGTCTACAGAAAGGTACAGTCAAAACAGTAAACAGTCCGTTTCGGGAACATGCATCATTTAATGCTCATAGTGTAGCAGTACCCTGAAATTTGAAACTTGTTTTGCACTTAAGACAGAACCTTGGACTCTAAGTCTCCAAGACTGAATAAAGTCTTGAACAATGCTGCAGAATAATATACTTCCCCACTACAGGGCTAGTATTTTTATTAATTTACCTTCATCACCAACTTGTGTCTTTGAAGGCATTCTGTTCATAGTTCTTGCAGTTCGAGGTGCAGGTTTGGTTTTATTGGTCTGTTTTGAGATCAGCTTTATAGGGATTCTTCTACGAACATCAAGACCACCCAATGATCCTGAACTATTTGTTCCTTGCAAATCATTGTCTATGAAAGAAAACAAAAAGTGTATGTAATTTTTCAGTTATCTAGTAGTTTCTAAAGAGGCTAAATATTAACAGAAGTTTTAAGAAAAGTCATTTTTAAAGCTTTTTAAAGATTCATACAACGTATCAAAGTTTAATCACTAGGAAATCAGTATCTTCACACACAATTTCTTGTAAAGGTCAAGTCACAATACTGTATTGGGAACAACTGTGATTTTAGGAAATCTAGTACTAAAAATAAAGCTGTTTTTAAAAGCTAGTCTGTCATTTCTGCACAACAGAAAAAAACATGAATTTTACAGCTCCTCTCATAGTGTGAATAGTAATGAAGAGTCAATTTTTTGTACAACCGTGACAACATACAATTTCTTATGAGAAAAGGCAATTTCTACAATTTATGTAAATTGTTCATTAAAGTTGGAAGGAAACAATATATAAGTATACTTTATATATAAATATTAACTCAGCATCTTGACATATCACTTAGAAGTTTAGCATAACATATCACAAAGACATCAGTACTTAAGATTATGTAGTAGTATCCTCTCTAAACTGAAAATTATTGTTCCTCACTATGTACAGAATTCTCTAACCAGATTTAAATCCAAGCACCAGGACAAAGGAAGCAAGAAATAGCCTGACACATGTGTTAGACACAGGCTCCAAGAGATAATCTAGAGGGAATATTGCAACAAGCAACACCAACGAAGTGGGCACAACTCCCTCAACTTCTAATGAGTCTACCTTAAATTGTTGCGTAGCATCTCATTCATGCATAAATGAAGTTATGTCCTTCATGAATTTACTTAGCTCGCTTTCATCATAATGGAAAATTCCATTCTGACAGCTGTTTCAAAGCAAGACATGCTCAGCCTCGAATGGGCACACCACAAGCTGTTAACGGTGTGAGCCCTGCCACTCCACTCAGTACGGTACTGCAGCCCTGGAATGACTGCTGAGGCCCTGAAGGATTACAGCACGGCAGCATGTGGACCCTATTAGTGTAACTGCACAATGTTTCACAAACTACTGTCCTTCAGACCCTATAACCACCCAACGCAACACAACAAGTAGGAGGGGGGAGATAAAAAAAAAAAAAAAAAAAAAAAAAAGCACTGCTCTAAGTTATTCAGCAGCTACCACCAAAGCCAGGAACAGTTTCAAAACAGGACTGTGTCCCAACAGCCACTTTACCTCAAAATCAAAGGCTTTCAATTTCCTCTGACAGATCAAATTTATTTATTCCTCTTCGCACTGTCGTTGAAATATTTCACTCAAAAAGACAACGTGGAAAAAGGCAAAAACCAATAAAGCTTGCTTTAATTTTGTTCATTTGTTGCTTTTAAGCTGTCCTGTTGGCTAAACAGGTGACCCAGCAAGCATACAGCTATGACACCAGGCTTCCCCAGAAACTGCTGGACTACATCAGAGCTAATGCTAATTTTCTTCCTGTTGGGAAATTCTGTTTTCTACCAGAACACACAAAAATGCAACATTATAGACCAGAAAAAATCCTGCAGGACCTCAATCTATTTGCAAATAGGGATAATGAAAACAAATTTAAAAAACCCCAACACTGTGTATTATTTAACCCATTGAACTGCCAGCAGGAAACAATTACATTCTGACGCTTTTCTTCCATGTACCTTTGCAAGCCAGGAATATTTATGTGAGTTAGCTGCACATCTAATCCAAACTAGCAAGCTTATTAATAATTCACACGTTGTGGAACGATAATAGATTCTAACCTGTGCAAGCATACCTAGCAGGATTAAGTCCAGAAAAAATTTGAAAAAAACACCAAAATTGTTAAGACTAATTCAGGAAGTTTCGATTAGAGGTGATGCATCCTCCTGAACTGTCACCTTCATCAACATTTCTTAATTTTTATTTTTGCATTTCAGGGTTTTTTAGATTCATACAGTTCAGATACTTACACAAATGCATACAAATATATACTTATACATACAAATTTATCATGCAGTCCTTGCTAAAAGGAAGAAAACCAATCAACCAACCAAAAAACCTAGCAAAACCCCCACGCTCACGCATCTATTGATGAGGCCACGCTAGCCAGCAAAGCTCTCGCCGCTACAAAACCAGATTTAAGCACATGAGAAAGTTTCCTCTCCGAAACACAACCACGGAACCAGAAAACCCATCTTCAGCGCCCATGTCAGGAAACGCGGCGGGCGAACAGCGCCTCGTCGCCGCCTCCGAAGCGCCGCAGGCCGCATCCACCTGCCGCGGGCCCCCGCACGCCGGCCCGCCCGGCAGCGCGCAGCCGCCACCGGCAGCGGCCGCGCCTGACGCTGCGTCAGCTCCCCGCGCCCCGCCAGCCGCCCCGGGACGGCAACGGGGGCGCCGCCGCGGAGCGGCCCCTCGGGCCGGGCGCGGCCGTGCCGGGGGTGGGGGCGGGGAACGGCGAGCCCGGCGCTGAGGGGAAGGGACCAGGCCCCGCCGCGCGGGCCGCGGGGAACCGCGGCGAACCCGGGCCCCGCCGGCGTTACCGGGCGCCGGGCCGCATCCTACCGCCACCCTGGCGCCGCCCCGCACCCGGCGGCCTCGCGTGCGGCTTTCCCCCGCCCGGTAGCGCGGAGCGGGCCCAGGCGGGGACGGGTATAAACGCGTCTCCCGGCCTCTCCCCTCCTCACCATTGTGGTCCATGATTCGGCGCGGGGCACTGTGGGAGCGGAAGGGCGCGGCCGGAAGCGGAAGCGACCGGGAGACGGGCGGGAGGGGCGTGAAAAAGTCCGCAGGGGAGAAGCCGTTGTGGTGCAGCGCTTGCTGGCCCCGCGTGGCCGCAGGACGGGGAGGGCATGGTGGGGCCCGGGGGGGGCTGGGCCGAATAGCGCCGCGCCGCAGCGGGACCCCAGTCCGGCCGGCTCTGCGGCGAGGCCGGAGAGGAAGGCGCGGCGATGCCGCAGTGCCTGCCGGGATGGGGCTGGGGGACCGCCGCCCCCTGCGGGTGTAGCGCCGCGCCTGCGCGCTGCGGCCAGCGGCGGGAGCCGGGGCGCGCCGGGCGTGGCGGCGGGGCTAGGCGGGAGCGGCGGGGGCGCCCGGCGGCGCGTAGCTGTGTGCGCGCTGGTCAGGCTTGCAGGCCGGGAAGCGCTGGCAGCCGCCGGGGCGGAGTTGGGGCGCGCTGTGGCCCGGGCGGTGTCGCCCGTGGGAACGCCTGGGAGCCGCCGCGGGGAGAGGGAGCTGGAACCGGGGGCGCAACCCCATGGCTTCCTGCGAAGGGTACAGTTAAAAATGGGGGGTGGGGTGTCTTTGTTCCGGAGCCGTGCCGCCCTGCCGGCAGGCCTCCGTGGGAGCGGGACGGCCGGAACCCGCGCCGGGCAGCCCGGGGATGTGCCATGGGAACGGCCGGTTCCCGGCAGTTCGGGCGTGAGAAGCGCCGGTGACTTGAAGCCGTGAACGGCCGGCGGGCCCGAAAGCCTCGCAGCAGCAGCGCTTTGCCTCGCGAGACCGCTTAGTGTAGTTCGCATCAACTTTGCGTTCTGTAAATCCTATCTGATTAGGTGGGATACTGTCCGTATAGAGTGCCTCTGTAGCACTAAACAAACGTAAATACAGTTAAATCGTAGGTTATAGGGGAGAAGACAGTAGCCTCAAGCCGTCCTTCCACACCCCTAAGGTAGGGTATCTGCTCCGTACCCTTTAGGTTGGTGACTTGTCTCACTGAAAGTCTCCAGGGTTGGGATCTTGTGTCCCTACAGGCAATGCTTCTCAGTATCTTTATAGCCTTAATATTTAAAAGCTACCTTTTAAGCCTAATGTTTCTTGTCTTATCTCCACAATGCAGAGAGAACAGGTTTTCCCTTTTCATAGCATGGTTCGGGTTGGAAGGGATGTTAAAGCTTATCTTAGTCCACCCCCCCTGCCGTGGGCAGGGACACCTGCCACCAGACCAGGTTGCTCCAAGCCCCATCCAGCCTGGCCTGGAACACTGCCAGGGATGGGGCAGCCGTGCCAGGGGCTCATCTCCCTCACAGGAAAGAATTCATTCCTAATATCTAAACCAAATCTACCCTCTTGCAGTTTAAACCTGTTGCCCCTTGTCCTGTCGCATAAGCCCTACTAAAGTCTTGTTCCTCAAAAGGCAGACCCAAGGAAAGCATGATGCTGATCCCTCCATAACATGCTTTATTTTCCCAATAGTAATTCACAAAGAGGAGAGTTTAAAAAAAAACCCAAACGTGCAGATGCATGGAGCATGTTTTCAGTGTGCACAACTTTATTTTCTAGTTAATGGATACAAGTACTTTTAAAATACAGCTTTTTAAAAGGGTAAAAAAACTTAAAATACATCTCCAAATTTAATACCTGACATGCAAAGACAGAATAGTAATACTCAAAATGCATACAAAAATACCACTTCTTCATTCTACTGGAAAAAGATAAGCACATCTAGTTGCATTACTTATGGATGTTTGAATTAGTACAAAACTGTAGAGAATTTTAGCTTAATAGCAAAATCAATTATTTTGGTATCCTTCATTTTGATGGATACACAGATAGAAAGTGAAGAAGCATATACTCCCTGACCCACTGAGAAAGGTATTTGAATGCCTTCTGCATGTTACTGCTTACCGTTCTGTATAACTGTAGGCTTTGTGTGAAAAGCTGTGTTTCACAAAAGGCTGGCTATTTTGTGCCAGTTAAATTAAGAACAAGTACAGCCATGCCTAGAAGAATTATGCAGGCTACAAATAAAGAATAAGTCCATCGCATCCTATTTTATCACAATGAATGCCAGCTGAAATGTCATATTTGGAAAGGAAAGTGGAAGACTTGAATATTCAATTGCTTTTTCTAAATACCTGTATGGACAAGAACTGGAGAAGGTTCAAAAAATAATGTAAGCCCACATCTTGGGCGAGCAAGAGTCTATACTCAAACTTCACAGTGCAGATGTTCCCTTGAGGAAAAAAATAAATCCACTGCTATATTTTATACCGCCTTTTCCATAGTATGTGTTCTATGCAAAAATTAACTGAAAGCTCACTTGCCAGTCCCAGGTATAATATTTTACATTTACTTTTTACATAAAATATACATCCACTTTAGAAAAGGAATACAGCTTCTGAGAAACACTTACTGGCCTTGTCCTTCTGTCACCAGCCTTGTGCACTGGCCACGTTAATGAAAGGTTAATGTAAGTGGGGGCCATGGCCGGAGGGGAAAGTTGTGTTCAGTAGTGTGGACAGAAGTGCCACCCTCCTGCATTAGGCTGGCGAACAGGTGAATGAGGACAGGTAGCGCTAAAAACGTGAATTGTCAAATCACAGCCTGAGCCTAAGCGATAGTGTAAATAGAAATTAATACTTGCATCTGAGGAGGTGCAGATCAGTCCGATTTGCCTCTTAGACACACACCTCAGCCTCTGGAGATGCCAATCTGACATACAAATGACATATGTCTGCTTCTAAATACAAGCCTGAATTTTTGCTGGCTTGGACTGGAACATCGGTATCATCTAGGTTCAAGCCTGTATTGCATTTGAAATAAGAAACTTCACTGACTGAAGTTTTTGTCTTAATTAGAGAATAAAGATGCCAGTCCGGTGCTGTTACCTACTGTGTAAGATACTGTCCAACTGAGTAAAGTTTATAGGATTTTTTTCACTGATTTTGATGGAGTTCACTCAGGTCCTTAAGACAGAAAAAATTACTTAGTGCTGAGCTTTTCACCTGAGATTTTCTGCTAACACTACTTGCAGCAAAAATCTCTGTGTAGTGTGACACAGGAAAATTTATCTGATGTAATCAAATAAGGATACTTAAATATGTGAACATACTGAAGCTAATGAGCCCACATTGTGAAATTTAAAGGGTTTTTATACCTGGACATTTCTTAACACTCTTATTATTATCTGTTCCCTCACCATGCAAGGCTTTTTCCCTTAAAAAAAAAAATATAGTGCTAAAAAATTTAAGATAGCAGTCTTTTTTCCATCAAAACATATTTCTTTGTGAAAAGAAAGAACATTGATTTCCTGCGTATCTATTTTATATAGTCCTAAAGTAAGGATTAAAGTTTTGCAGGTCAAATCGTTTATCTTCTGTAAATTATTGCACTTGTGCATTATGGACTTTCAAATGTAAAAGAACAGCAGCAGTTTGATGTAGAATATTAAAAGGAAAAATATGCTATATAAAAATATAACCATTCATTAAACTAAATAAAATTCTATATTCCATTTAAAAAAAACCCCACAAACGTCTATATTAGGTCACATTCTGACTTCTTTACTTGCACTCAGTAGCAGCCAGTTCTACAAATTCCACCGAGTACTTGGGGACTAAAGTTTTCCTTAATGTAATTTATGTCATGGTCTGCCTCTTGATGAAAGATACATAACCTAGCCGACATAATCTTCTGTGTATACTTCCTTTTAGGGACGATCATTGATAGTAGTGCATGATTTGCTACGATGAGATTAATGCAGAACTAATGAACCCCTATCCAAGGGTCTTTTCTACTGAAACTTGCCCTATTTAAAGTTTTACAGTAGTTCGGTGCCATTTTCTGCTCATGTGACTTTCACCCGTCACCTGTTTCAGTTACCTAACAACCTGCAGCAGTTCAAGGAATTGCTTGGAAAAAGTGATCATGATACATTTTTCAAGACTTCTCAGCACGTTTGCTCACACTAATGTTCTAGAATTGCAAAGCCTTGGCCAGCTAGAACTCCTGCCCTCTTGCTAGGCATTGTACAAATACAGGATAAAAGGCTTGCCATCCAAAGATTTTGATCTCTTTGACTCTCCTGGACAGACCACAAAGCGGCTTTTCATCCTGTACATGCTGATAAAAGTGTAACGCACCTTCTGCCTGACTAGTCCCAAAACTGAGTACATCTTCAGTAGGAGTCTTCTGAATTTTTTAATCAATATGTCATATTGGAAAATGCTTGCTGAATCAAGGTGCAGAGTATTTCTGGGATAACGTTCGCTAAAATTTGGAAATTTCTAGAGATCTGTATCATTCAGACAAACAATCAGGGTTTTCTTCAAGTGCAAAGATTGGTTTCATTGCAGAAAATGCTTATATAGTACTGGTGCGTAAATGTCGCTGTGAGTTCACAGGCAGGACAGTGCCAGCAGTTCGTCTTCATGAAGCAAGTCTGCGCATAGCCTGATGGAATGGTTTTCAAACGGTGGAGAGAAACATGCCATGGTTAATTTTGAGTACACATTGCTTGGCAAAACAAAATGTTTGTGTATGTGTTAACTAAAACCTGCCAAGTTCAACACGGCCTCAGCGAAAGTACAGAGAAAGTGAGTGTTCTGAGGCAGCTGCCCTCTGATGTGTGTCTGCATCGGACAATTCAGTCAGGAAGCTGCAGGTCGGAAGGTTTCTAGCTCTCACCTTCAAAATGAGGCTATAAAGGTGGGGGACAGAAACCTCCCAGAACACTCTTTGACCTTGGATTGGTAGTTTTGGCTTCTTTTCTTATTTAATGACCGATATAAATATCTAAGCAATCCTGTGAATAGAAATCAGAATTCAAGTCTTTTTGGCCTGCCTTTCCCAAATGCTTCTGTTACAGAATCATAGTGTCTCTAGCTTTTTTAATCGTGCCTTTCTGCACTATGACTTTCAGAGGAGTCAAAAGTGCTTCTCCCCTTATTAGCGATAAAGAATAATATTTGGGCCTCTTGCAATTTTCGTACCAATCCAAAATGGATAGGTGAATCAGGAGTACCAAGTATCACAATCTACTGACCAAGCCCTGATGAAGTTTGAGTGGCTTTTGCTTACAGTCTCGCTTTCTCCTCTCACCAATCTGCCTTCCGGGCTGACCTTACCTTTTCCTACAGGACTTCGTGCTACGGTAGATACTACAATGCAGGGTGATGGTGAGAACCTCTACGCAGCCACAGCCTCCTCTTACCAACTTCCCTTCAGGAACCTCTACATCCCAGAGGCACAGCAACCTTGCTGCGGCATTTAGCTAGAGCACGACACAGAGAAGGATCACAGCATTCCTGCTGCTGGAGCAGAGAGGCCAAGCACAGGGTGCTACCCCATTTTAGATCGGGCATTAGGAATGGAGTTCTGACTAGTACCACAGCAGCATGATAGGAGGGATAGATAGTAATCATGCCTTTACCTACATGGAATGTTGTAATGCTTCCAGGGCATTGATGCATCACTAGTTTAATCTGTCTCAGATTATAAAAGGGTATTTAGTCCAATCTCTTGTTTTCTGAGTAAGTGGCTTGTGTGCTGCACGGTTATTTTAGCGGCAAATGCTACTTTGTTTTCTGGCAGTGTTCTGTAACTACAAAATACCACGGTCTTGCTCTAATGGACTTGTGTTGTTGCATTTAGTTATGTCCAGTACACAGCTTTGCTGCAGCTTCCTGTAAAATGTTCACATTGTGCAAGAAGGTGTCTGCTGTGTTGCAATGAGGAACGAAGGGGGAAGGTTGACCATAATTTTGGGCTTGGGTGCCTCAAGCCTTACAAAGTCATCTTTTAGGCACCTAGCTCATGTTTAGATCCATTTATAAGCCTGTGTAAAGCAAAAGTAGTCCTAAAGCAACAGAGGAGATGTTTCTGCACATACAATCTGCTACCTCTCAAGAAAAAATTGACCTCCTCCATTAAGCACTGACATTCAGGTACCCAGGATGGAATTTATTTATGGAGAAGGAAACTGTTGAGGGCTCAGTTCATCCCCCATACTCTCACAGCACGGCTCAGTGCTACAGGCAAAGGAGTAAAGCCAGCAGTATTCTATAAGTAACAGACACATTCGGTTCTAAAGTGCATACCTCTTCCTGAACATCGAGTTCATCATCAGGCCGGCTTGTTTCTGTGAATTCTATGGGTTCTTTAGACTCCTGCATGAGGGAAATCTTGACAGAAAGAAATTAAGAAACATCATGAGTTATGCGTGCATTGTCCATATCACTGAACTTGATTTATTACTCTGAAGCACCTTAAGATAACTTCCACAACTTACAAGAGTCTGTTGTTTACCATTCCGTGACAAAGCTGTTGATTTAGTTCAACTGAGAGGTACTTAAATGTTGAAAAGCTTTTGGTCCTGCCTCTCCTCTTATGACTAGTTACAGCTTTGTAAAAATAATAAAAGCAGAATCTATCTCTGAACTGCTGTATAGCTTTGGCAAAATGTTAATCTCTACTATAAGACAGTGGTATGCAAAAATTATCAAAAAATAAGGGTCCAGTCTTATTTATTAGTAATATTAATTTTAATTACTATTTATTTGTAATACTGTAATAGTGATTGCTAGGGAAGGAATTGTTATGAAAAGACAGGAGAACATTATAAGGCCATTTTCCTAATGGAGGCCCACAGAAACACAGAATACAATTAGGAAATGCACAGAAGAGGGCAGCAGGAATGAACACTGGCATGGAACAGCTTCCATACACACACCAAGTAGAATGGGACTCTTCAGCTTTGATCAGAAGTATATGAAATTATTAATGGTGTTGGGAAAGGGAGCAGGGAATGATTATTTTTTGCAGCTAACAATCCAGAAATTGAACAGGCTTAAAACAAACACGAAATATCTGTCATATAACACGTTTAAAATTACAGAACCCATCTCCACAGGATAATGTCAAGCTAGAACATGTAAAGCGTTTCCAAAAGGAGTATAGCAGACATCAAAATAACCTCCATCTGTAATAATTAAACATAATGGTCCAAATGCAACATCCAGCTGAAGAAATTTTTAAACTGCCAGTTGTTAGAAACTAGAAAATGTGTCTTAGGATAAAGTATTCTCCATATGTCCTGTTTCTTGAGTTCTTTTCACTAACAAGACCCTGGGGTCAACAGACCCTTCCTTTGATCTAGCAAAATACTCATGTACCACAGAAATTGTCCAGTTTACTAGACTCTGCAGTTTTTTGTACTACAGATCTATGTCTACTTTTCGAACATGCTATGCTGTAATGGAAATTCAAGAACAGATGATAGAAGGGAGGGAAATGTACTACTGGATATCCTTACCTTCTCAAATATGGGATCCTGGTTGTCACTGTATGTCATTTGATTCCTTATGTAGAGCACAGCATCATGGACAGTCAAGAAGAATATGTCTTTTCTGACAGTATCATCAAAGAAGGCACTCCGTTCCAGTTGAGATATAAGGCTGTCTGAATAAAAGAAAGTCATAACAGGTTAATACAATTTGAATTTAAGAAATAGATGTCAAAATACATGGTTGTAACTATCAGAAGTCAAATGTACAGCCAGATCAATCAGTCATACATTTGCTTGACTTTTACTTGCCGTATTTCCTTTAAACCCCACCATTTCTTGTGTCCCACCACAGCCCACCGTGTTTATCAGTATGCTAATTCACATTTTTATTAGAACAAATGCTCCCACAGACACATCTAGATATCCTTTCTCATCCCTGCTTGTCTTTGTTGTATTCTTTACATGAGTGATGGTAGAAATATTCGAATGTTTACCTTGATATGAAGCAAAGTATACTCTCACATCAATTCTTTCAAACTCTCTAATTATCTAAAAAAATAAAAGTTTGCAACAAGGACATAAATAAATAAAGTCTGTAAGGAGAAAATACATATATGTACATAAGTCTATGTATGTAATGTATAGGCGCACACACACATGCTTCATTTGTTTCTGATTATCTTCATTCCAAACTCTTATGTTTTATTCATCATAAAAAAGGAACTCCTATACTTGGCTGTTCTTAAAGATCCAGTTGTTGCTGAAGCGGCCTATCTTCGACTGTGTATGTAGAACTCTCAATTTTACACATACATACATTGCTGCCTATTAAGGTTCTCATTCCATTCTCGTAACACAAACAACCTGAGAACCACATGGGCCTGAGCAAGCTTTATTTCCCTCCATGAATGTGTGATATGATACAATCTTTCATTGGCACATGCAAATTTTTTACAGGTTTTTGCTTCATGCAGTGCACCAGATGGACCTGTTCTTGGATGGAAAAAGCTACAAATGGAAAAAGTTATGTCTGTGGACCCCATATCTCTTGTCTGAGAAGCTGGACCTGAATCAAAACTAGTCAGGAGGCTGAAGCAAGGCACACAGCATTCTTTATTTCAGTTAGTTAAAAGGTGGGAGACTGGAGTCTACCCCTGGCTTCCTGGTGGCAGGCAAGTCTCTTAGAATAGTATTTTCAGAGGTGATTGCTAATTCCATCCCCTTCTGCTCATTGATAAACTAGAGTCTTGGTAATCTAAGATCTGGTTTATAGATAGGCTAAGCAGTCCCAGCTGCAAAATGAAGTTAGTGAAAGTAGCAAACATATGAAGTATCAAAAAGGACTGAAGAATCTGGTCCTGCACACCTGTGACTGGGCACCAAAAAGCAATGGAAATACTGGGCTTAATCTCTTTACCTCATTTCCCTCTCCCTAAAGTAGGAATATTATCTCCTTATTACATAGTGTGATGTTTGAAGATGGATGAATGAATGTTGACAAAGTGCTCTGACTTTAGCCACGGGAAACCCTATAAAAGAAATGAATCATTCTTCCTTCCTTCACAATTTAAATAATATGGAATGAATAAATAAACATTGTGGCTAAAGACTGAAAAGTGATGGTAAGATGAAATTTTTACTACCTCTGTGTTGAGTGAGCATCATCCTGTACCCAGATTAAAGCAGGAGGCATGTGGAAAGAAAATACATAACTAAAATATTTCAGAACATATGCATACAAGGGGACCACATTTTGCAGTTCTAATTTTAGAGTACTTGACTATGCATCCTTCATATTGTTCTTTTAATGCATTTTCCCACACCTAAAATACACAAACACCAATATTCTACCTCTTGCTGTAGAAGTTTTGAAGGCATTTTTCAACACCAGACTTTTAAAAACTCAGAAATTAACTTCAGTTAATATCTCTTGATTTACATACTACTGACTAGTTTCATTTTCACGGAACACCAGAAAAAAATGCCCTTACCGTTTTTATTGATCTCACAGCTACAATATCCAAGAAGGTTACTGCTCCAAAATCAAGAATGAGACTGTGGATGGGCACCTTGGGGATGTTTACTTTGACTGGGAGTTCTGAATTCCAGTCCACCTGGATCTCTACTTCTTTGGTGGGAACTTGAAGATCTTGGTTGTCTTCAGGTTCCTCATCAGTCTCAAAAGCTTCATTACTAATACCAGGCTCACTGATGATGCCATTCTAATGTGCAAATAATATATGGAATAAATTAAATAATCATGGAGAAAGTTTTCGAGTTACAAAAAATACTTCCCTGTGATACCGTCTGTTTCAGGAATGAACAAGATGGAAACTTGTGACCAGTACCCTCTGCTCCCACCCCCTGGTAATGTAGTTGGCATAATTAATGCCATTTTAAGGCAAGCAGCCATTCTCTCTGACCGAGCAGGTCACGTATTCATTCCCTTTCCCCTCATTATCAGGTCTTGAAGTTCTTGTGAATCAAGTACACAAACCAAACAGATTTCTTCTTCCCTTCCCTACCAGCCTCAAGATTCCTGGGCATCAGGCTGATTACTCACTCCCCTGCTGGCCTTGAAGATCCCAGGCACCTAGCCAACCAGGTGTTGTTGATGACCCGATCACAGAACAGGGAAGTGTACCAGTGCACAGAGCACTGTCCACAAAATCAAGCAGTTACAAGTCCTAAGTGGGGAAATTGGACTGGAACTATTGCTGGAGAGTGAGACTGTGGCACCTCCACTGGTGTCTGTTCCATATGAGGACTGGGTGAGGGACTCATCTTCTTATATAAAATTTTTGAGTCTACATTATGCTCATTACATTGATGCATCAAATGATGTATTAAGTTCTCACCTGATTTGCGGAGGGTCTAAGTGATTTGAAACCCTAAATTAGGGTCTAGGTGATTAGAAACTGTAAGTTAAGTTGTATTATAAATTCTGTATTATGCTGCTTATAAATTGTACTACATTAATTCTGTTTGCAGAAATCCTGTGCCATTCCAATCATAAGTTCTATCCTATACTACTCATAAAATCATATTAAGAAAAATAAAGCTTTAACTGTAACTACAATTTAGTGCCATCATCATTCTGTAAGGATCCCTAAAAGAACATGTCTGTCCCCTTAGTATCAGGTGACAATACTGCATGCAAGAATTTAAACAAAAACAAGACAGAGCACATAATTTCCTCCTCTGTGCAGTGTATTTCTTTTCCTTTTTTTTATTTGTTAAAAGAGCATCTTCCTGCAAAAAGGCCATTATCCAGGAAAATAAATACCTTGGAGCTACTCCCTCCCTCGATAGCTTTAATTCTAGGAGATATTTAAGACCAGTATTTTCAGCTTTGATTCAGATTTACTATTTATAATAACATGGTAAAATGACTAGGTCAAAAGCTGAAATGTCACATAGCTGAGCATTTAACTGCATCATAAATTGTAATATATACAGGAAATACTGCATCCTGCATTGAGGGCGATGACAACAGAAAAACCATTGTCTATCTTCCAACTCTGGAGATTTGATGTGTTGCCTGTCCACTCCTGTAAGCATTTAATTATTGAAATGTATATTCCATACTTAGAGGAACATGCTGCTTTCTTTAAAGAGCATGTGGAAGGCTGTATCTACCAGCCAACTGATATATCTCACCTGTGCATAGGAAGCTGGATGATAGGAGCATGTACACATGAAAGAGCCAGCACTTCTGCTGCACAGAGACAATGTGAGGTGGTGAGGGGCAGAGCTAAGATCAGGGCATCTCTTGCTTCCACTCTTGTTAGCCCTATGGCTGTCACAGCATCCTGGATCTGTGGGGTCTTTGGCAATAGGTGTACTGCTCTGCTAAGTCTCCTGCAGGTCCCAGACTTCCTACCATAGTAGTAACAATTTTCCATCTTTATTTTAAAGGTAAGTACAAAGGAACTCATAATTAAGGCTAAAGTAATACACTCTAACTAATCCTTTGAGAAAGAATAGAAGGGAAAAAAATGGTTTACCTTAGTAGCTTTTAATTTCCCCTTCTTGATTAGCTTTTGTATCTTCCTCAGTGCTTTGAGTCTTTTATTATATACCTTGACTGCATCAAATCCTACCTATAGGAAAAGGATCCAAATTATTTAACTTTGCCTAGATATAATTCTGAAATCTCAGAGACAGTTAAGAAGCATCCAAAGCCATCATATATCACTTACTGTGGATTTGAGGCTGCTTTTCAGTCCATCGATATTAGCATAAAAAATTGGACTTGAAAATTTCAGTATCTTCACACCTTCTGGTTCTATAACCTGTTGCCAAAGAACGTAAGTTTAATAAGAATATAAGTTTAAGCAGCAACAACCATATTTTGTCAAATAAGAAGCGGTTTAATTGCTTCAACAGTTCAGCTATGTATCTAATTCACACAAAATGGTGTATCTTTGCTGATAATTGAGGCGATTCAGCTTTTAGAAGCTTACAGCCCCAGCATGCAATATGGACCAGCCACCTGGATCAAGATGAAGAATTTAATGCTGAAACTTGTTATCTCCAAGCACTCCACTTCCAAATTCAAGTTGTCCACAGTATGTGAGGCACAACTTCGTCTTACACTGGCTTGCAGACTGAAGAGGCTATGACTTACATTTTTGTAGTCCTTGACCTTCTTGTAGATGTCTGTGCCAGGAATGTTTCCAAAGCCACCCCATGAAGGACTAACGGAAACAAAAAGAGAAGACAGTGAAGGTAAACATCATACTGAGGCATTCACAGAATTGAAGGGATTACTGCATACAAACTGTCATAGACTCTCGTAGTCTCCTCTCTTCTGCCAAACTAAATAGCCTCATTGCAAAAGTGTTGTACCTGTTTTGTGTCACTGTGCAAGGGTCTTTTTCTGATTTGTAGTGAGTTGTCATTTTTAAAGACAAGGTACTTTGGTCTCAGCCTACTTGCTGCACCGTTTTTAAGTAGAGCTGAATGAATAACTTGTTCTGTTTGTTTCCCAAACCAGAGAAAAGTTTTAAAAGCAGATTAGTTTGGTTTGAATGAAAAAACATTTTTTTGACTGAAAAAAACCTGATGACTACTTCCATTTCAAATCAACTGAAACAATACATTTATATTCTTTTCAGATTACTTAAAACTTTTTGTCTAACCCTATTAATTTTTATTTCAGTCAATAAAAATACCAAAATATTTTGCAGTCTCCAGATATATTTTTAACAGTTGAAGCAGATTGTTTTGAAGTTTATAAAGCCTCACCTCCCTTTTATATTTTGATTTCACGTATCTTAAGTTGAATTTGGGAATGTTTTTTGAGGCTCTTCAAATTCTATTTTTTATAATCTACTATTCTGTAACAACTTTTGCATGGCTTTACTTTTATGCATTTGCTGAGAGTGCAACTATCCTTTGGTATTGCTAGTAACCGTACTCTCTGGACTCCAGGCTGAAGGAAAGGAGTTACGTTGTATTTTCAGAGAAAAGATCAGTGAAAGGTAGCAAGATGGCCAAATGAGATTCTGCAAAGCCACCTTTTCTTACCATTCCACTACCATATATTGGCAGCAAAAAATGAGCCACAAGTTCAAAATTTTGTCTTATTCTTATGTTTTCTCTTCCTCTTCTTTCACAGGCATATAATCACTCTTGTATAAGCAATAAGTAAAAAGGTTATTGGCATGTGCAACATCCTGTAGTAGTATTACATGTTAAGAGTTACTGTAATGATCAATTAATTACAGAAGCCTTTCATACATCTTTTTATATTTGATCCGAATCCCTTTCCAGAACTCAGCTATGTGTGTACACAAATTCCAGAACTCAGCTATGTGTGTACATAAATGACATTTGGCTAAGTAACACCAGAGTACCCAACATGAAATAGAATAAATATGCGTCTTCTTTTTTTTTTTTAATGATTGCACACAGTGTTCTGTTCTAAAGAATAGATTTTTTCCATGTAAAAATTTTTGTAAACCCAAGGAGATTTTCTGCCACAAATCATGTTGCTTTTCAGGATATTATTTTTCATGGTATATATTGGTATATATTCAGGATATATATTTTTTATGGTATAACACTAACAATTATTTCTTATTCTGTGTTACTTACAATTGAACTCTCAGCACAACTGTCAGCAATCCAAACAAAAGGCCAGCAAGTAATCCCAAATCAAGTCCCAGAATGA
This sequence comes from Falco naumanni, assembly GCF_017639655.2. NCBI lineage: Eukaryota > Metazoa > Chordata > Aves > Falconiformes > Falconidae > Falco > Falco naumanni. Next base: position 92,277,050 of record NC_054058.1, read on the forward strand.
TGGATGCCACACATGTAAAAACCCAGATCATCTGGAGAGGAAATAACAAATGTAAAGTCTCATAATCAAAATATGTAACTCCTGGTCATTCTAAAGAATCACTAGACCAGGCAATAGGAGCAGCAGATGGATTTAACTTTGGAGACGATCACAGCACACTGGCAATTAGCTGACCCCATACAAAAGTCTTCCTCTTCCTCCAAGATGCTCCTATCCATCACTATCTTATTAGGCATAGTTAGTTTTTTAGGAAATAAGCTTTTTATTTTTTTAACATAACATTTTTCAGGGATCTAGTTCCTTTGGTGAAATTAAAGGAGATGCAGTTAACCATTGCATTTTCTTCTTTCTGATGGTGGCAGTCTTTGTTAATCTTTCTTTAGAAATTGAAAAGTATTTCTTTTCCCAAGATGTAAAATACTGTATGGTGCCCCACCTGCAGACATATAGAGAGGGAAGGGGCTCCTCAGTGATATCTAAGAATCAGAACTGTTGCAAAGGGAAGTATTTCATATTAGCAAGTTGATGGCATTCTCTAAAGTCTCCACTGAATACTCGGGCTGAACAGTTGAAGTGGGCTCCTCAGTTCCTGCTTACGTCACTGCCCAGGCAGAACACCCAGCAGACCCACTCTTTCAAGGACCTGAGTACCTGCACTTCTCACTGAAGTCAGTGGGAGCTTTTATAAAGAAAACTAGTAAATGGTTGACTAAAAAATTTCAGATCTACCTAAGGCAGGTACCGTCCAATGACACAGACTGTAAAATCTAAGCACAGTAAGGATTGCATGGAGAAAATACTTTCTATGCAATCTTTTCCTGCCCTAACAGCCACACTGAAGGTCTGCTCCACAGACAATACAGTGGGAGATGTGAGCAAGTACCCTGAGATATGGCTATAGTGGTTCATAAGAAAAGCCTGTTCATATATCCCCTTGCATGCCGAATTGATCCACATTCTAGCTTGGATTAGTCTTGCTACAACAAGAAAACATATTTTCTGAGGACTACCTGAGATTATTCAGGCAAATGGGACGCTAATTTGGTCACAACAGAAATATATGTGCATGAATTAAGGAAAGGTCAGTTTTTTCTGACCCATTTAAATCGTATGAAAGACAAAAACTGAATGGTAAAGGTGACAACAGGCCATCTTTATTCTGATTTTCAAGCCATCTCAAAACAAGATTGCTGTAAGCTATGCTAACTGCTATGGAGGAGTCATCGCTGCACAGGAATACCCCAACTGGCACTCTTACTGTAGAGTATAGGAAATAATGCAGATAAGCAGAATACTATGTAAAACTCTAAAATGGGGAATTTTTAACTGACCTCAAGGCACTTGCATTTTGAGGATGCACATGAAAGTTTTCTGATGTTAACTCTACAAAATTCTATTTATCTGGTACTGAAGAGAAACTTGGATGGCATTAAAAGGCAAAAAGAAACCAGACAAAAACATTCCGGAGAAAAGAAAAAATTAGGTTACTTACAGCATCCACTCTATTCTGTCTCCACAGACGGGGAACATCAAACACTTGCATGAACATCCCTTTCAAGTTAGCTATGACTACAGCTGCCAACACAGACTGTGAAGAAAAATGATGAAAAAATGTTATTTAGAAGCAAAGATACATACTAAGACAGTGCTCAGCATTATAGACAATAAACCAGAGCCTCTTCTGGTAGCGGTCACCATGTTTAAACAGGGCTATTAATCCTGCTCATCAAACCTGAGCCTTTGAATCTGATCAGTGCTGGTGGCTATGCTGCAGAGGACAAGTACCGTACCTTTTGTAAGGGCTCTAGCAATTTCCCCAGGGCAACAATGGAAATCAAAACAATCCCAGCTGAGATTATACCAGCAACCTGCAAAGGACATAGAGTGTTTATAGGAAATGAACTTACTAAGACTCTATCTTACGTTTCTAGCATTACAGAGAAAAATGTACAAGTAGTTGCACATTACGTTTCTTTAGGAACAAGAAGACCTGCCAAAATGCCATTGTGTTTAGGTGTACCTAGGCAATCATTATACACTTCAGCTAACACAGAGGAAATTCAATTAAGCAGGTAGTGTAAACAACCGCACTCAAGGTAGTAGCTCTTGGAGGGGTTACATTGCATAGACAGATGAAAGGAGTAGTCTGGGTGTCAGCCAGAAAAGGGGCTGCTGGATTACCCATAGTTCTCCACTGTTAAAAAATGCAAAGCTGTAGTACTGTAAAATAGAATAGTTTACTCAACATAAGAAAGATGGCACACGGGCAGATGATGAATGGAAAATGGCAGGGCTGCCCAGGCCAGCACGTGGGAGCTTAAATATCTCATAGGCAGCTGCAAGAGGATTTCCTCCCTCGTCCTGAATTCCTACTGTGACAAACTCAGTCCCTTCATTGGGAATAAAATTCTGGGAAATTATTATGCTTGAGGGATTTCTGACCCTCTAATGAAGCTCACGCTATGTAAAACTTGATTGCCCTCTCCTGGCAGAGCCGTAAAAATGATTCACTACCGCAGCAAAAACTGCTAACAAAGATACTTGTGGCTTTCCACATGCCAGCAACACAATCATTTTAGGACTGTTTTCATCCCTTGTGAAAGCTGTGCCTTATACAAGATTAAACTTACCCATGCATAGTACTAGTAAGAGGTCGTTACCTGAGTCTTTCCACCAGTACTTTCTTGGACTGCGGTCCGTGAAAGAGCAGTAGTTGCAACAAAACAAGAAAAGGCACCTGAAAAAATGTTGCTGAACCCAAAGGCAATAAATTCCTGAAAGATAATTGGATGATGCTGTAAATACAGATGCCTGAAGACGATTTGCAATGGATAATAACAATAGCTTCTACAGTAGTTTGTAAAGTAGGTAGCACAATAAAGTTGAGAAGAGTGTGGATTAGTAAGGGCTGTTAAAGGTTTACAAAAATTCCTCTTGTGTCAGTGTAACTAGCTGTGTTTGGAAACCAATACAATGAAGTCGATATACTCTCCCTGACATGGACACACTCATCTTAGTATAAAGACATTTAAAGCTTATTTCCATCAATGTTATCAAACCTAACATTTCTAACAATTACACTGGTATAATTGCATCGAGAAATGGGACTAGTATAAATTTAACTCCCAAGTATCATCAGCTAAACAATTTTAATCAGTGCAACAGTATGAGTTTAGACAAGCCTTTAATTAATGCAAAGCATTGTATTAGTAGAACTAATCAGGAACTTTGCAATAAAACACAGTTGCACTGAAAACTTTTAGTTTGTTGAGCCAGAAGTTTCTCACTCTAAACATCCCAATGAACTCATGCTGAGTCCCAGGCAGCGTTCTCATAGATTTGCCCCAGGGTCACAGATGCTGGCACCTACTGATGCTGGTTGTTCTGCTCAAGTGACAAGGACCCTGGGAGCTTTATGTCCTGGGATTTGGGCCATTCCTCTGCTGAGAAATGAGGCATTTTGGAGCTGCCTGCAACCCCATATAATTGACAGAAACATTGTTTTCACCAAGCCGACACAGGCACAAGAGATTTTCACTCGCTGCAAATTTTAAAAAATATCATTTAAGATTTGATTTTGACTGTCTCTCTTCTTTTCTCCAAAATGAAATTTCCTGTAAGCTTTTCATTAAGCTCCAACTACAAAAGCAGGGTTTTGAAGCCATGTTCTTTAACAGAACAGCCTAGATGATTCATGCCTATTCCTGTATAATAGCTGTGCTTTGCAAGAAAATGGTGGAAGTATAGTTCCTAGTGTTCTTAGGTCCTAATAATCTATGAATCTATGAAGACAAAATAAACACTTGCAAATAACAGCACTGACCTATCCTTCAAAATTATTTTACTACCTGCTTTTATGATGTTATTTTAACTTCTCCGGTTCAAGTAAACTATTTGCCCATCATTCAAGGCTACATTTAACCTTTGCTGTGTGTAAAATTCATAGCATATTATTGAAAGGAAGGCACTTGGCTTTTATAGACAGTATTTCTACTACTACAATATTTAATTAGTATCTCTGAAGCACATCAGTGCTGGCAGAACAGCATATTCAACAAAAGAACAGCATAAACAGCACTCCCAGGAATATGTATTCTTGATTCAGATTTATCAACCTGAAAGCCAATGCACTTTAGGCAACTTTTAAAGTGTTACCAGATATGAACTTTATGTATTGTGAAGTGACCAGCATGTTCAGAAGTATAATTTTGTTACATACTGCAAAACTGTTTCCGAAATCAAACTTTATGTAATCCATTAGTACTAAAGGACTCATTAAACAAAGTACTCAGCTTATCTATTTATTGTAGTGAGTGCATTTTCTTGTATGTTCAAAGGATAAAATTAAAAATTAGCATAGATGCAGGACAAGGAAACTTTCTGACATTTTTCTTCCACAGCTATATAACCCCTGGTAAGACACTGAACAACTGCAGGAATCCTCTAAGAGCTTGTGAATGCAGCATTCCAGCTACGTGCCTTTAGAAACCAATGCTTCAAACAATGCAGCCATTTGGTGCAGACAGTTATTCAAGTATGTTCATATACTGGTAGGCATTTACTTTTGTGAAACTGCAGGACTTAGCTATATAGTTACAGGTATATTTATATTGGTGTAACTGGTGTCATGCTGAGAATTACAATAATTTATTCTGTAGGAAAAAAATCATGCCTTAACTGAAAAGTTCAATTGTTACAAATCCTGCATGTAGACTAAGCCGAAATAAAGCTGTCCAGAGCAACTTCTTAACTTGACATTGCCTTCCCCCACCCTGGCAACACACCTCAAAACATGCCTTACAAGTGGAAATGGAAAGCAGGTTGCTAAAGCTGGCCATGTCAACTTGACATCACCAGAAAATTCCCCTATAGAGTGCTTAGCTTTAATTACTTCTTCAGAACTACTGCAGGCACTAAAGCCACACACAAGAATTAATTTGTATAAAAAGCCCATACTGAAGACAGAGCACATTTAGCTTATCTCTGTGTGGTAAATTTGTCAGGTAATATATGGCCATTTCAGCTAATTTTTTTTCAATAGTTGAAAGAATTAATCCTGTTATCTTCAGCCTTATTCTGAAAAATGTGTGTGAATGAGCTTTCTTTTATTTGGCTACATAAGTCAGCAGGAAAGAGAACTTAACATTCACCACGTTTATGAACTATTTTGGTTATACATACCTGGTTTCCATCAATAGCATAGTCATACTTGGTTGCATACACTTTCCCCACAGATACAGCAATAGCATAAGCAACAATAGCAATGGAAAAGGAGGCTGCCATCATCTGGGAAAAGAGGCTGACATCTGGAGGTTCGGGAGGCAAAAATCTAGCATTTAGAAAATAGATAGTGTTATCAACTTTGGTCAAACTCTGTTCTTACCAGAATTGTCAAGGAGTTTGAGGAGGTTGCTTATAATATGAAGTGTAATGTTTCAAGTTAATAAAAAGGTGGAAACAGCCCATTGACATACAGAACACGCTTATCTAGCTCACCATAGCCCAAATCCTGATGCTATTAGTCAGCAACAAAGCTCCCATTGTTCTCAGCATGACTGAGATTTGGCCTTATGATAGCAAAGTGAAAAAGTACATTTTTTGAAGCATTGAATAAAGGTTGTATTGAATAGTATGATGAATTACATAAATATGTTAATGACACTTCATACTACTGTTAACATACTTTTCAGAAGATCTCAAAAACATTTTATCCCCTACTGTGTTTCCACAAATTTTAATTAATCAAGCCCTGAATACCAAATGGAATGTGAAGGTTACTACTGTGAAGTGCTCTGAATCTTTAAGTGAAAGTCTCTGCCAGTGTAGTCCTCAACATCCTTGCTCCTCTGAGTATGGAAGTGATGAGATTGATTGGGATAACAGTAGTGCCATGAATATGAACCATAGTGGGATAACTCAGATACACAGAAATTAAATCTATGCAGAATTTCATTATTAAAAATACTTTTTTTTGTACATTTTCCTTAGTCATATATTCACTTCATGAGCATGAAGCAATTAATTCTCAGGTGAACTTCATGAATCAGGTAGATGTTTCTAATCCGATTTTACAGACGAAGGAAAACTGGGCAACATATTTAAGTGGCATAATTGACAGAGCCAGAAGTAAAACTCAGGAAATCTCCAGCTCTCATTTCTAAACTCAGGTTACAGCTCTTGATATCTCTTTTATGTCTTTTTCTCTTACCACAGTCATTTTTAGCCCATTAAAATAATACCTATTTCCCAGAAAACAAAGGCACTCACCCTCTTGGAATGCTCTTAACAATGCCTGCATTGTATTTTTTTTCCAAGTCAGCAGCATATGAAATGCCAGTGGCTACTATTGTCTGTAATAAAATAAAACAACAGCTTTAATACTTAAAAAGGGTTCTTGTCTTCCTGTAGCTAGCCACATTTATTTTATCTGTTATCAGTGTTTGTTATGCTCCTTTGCTTACCACAATAACTTCTATTGGTATAGGTATAGGTATCTTGTGTTTGAACCGATCGTTTATTTCTTTAACTACCATGCAGACAAAAATGGTGAGGAGTCCAGCAGTAAGATCTGCAATGTTGGTGGTACTGATTTTTTCAAATGTTTCAATAAGAGTCTGAAAAATAAAAATGACAACATAAAGCACATCCATGACCACCTGAAGGATGTAAAAATACTCATGAGAAGATCCAGATGCATGGGGTTGTGGAGGAGGCCAACTTATTGCTTTGTTCAGGCCTGAAGGAGCCAGAGGATAACATACTGTCCAGGTGCTACAGAATCAGTGAATGGATTTAATGGTGAATTTAACTGAAAAAGCCTAACTGCGAGAGCTGTCCACACAGGGGGCTCCTGCTTCCCAGCTTTTAGGAAATTAATACTAAGTAAGAAGAGCTAAACCCCTGCCTGTGTTTTACCTCTACCTGTTCTTTGAGCAAGGAAGAGAAGATCTATAGCTTCTTCCACCTTGTCTGAATAGCAATGGAGACCCCCATTTTTCTATATAAAAGACAGCTATAGCAGATTCATGGGCAAAACTTTGGTTCTGACATATACACTGCATGCCCAGTGTATATGGTCTGTGGATTTCTACTGTTGACATACAGAGACATACAGAGAACAAGTACGAACACATGGGTCCTGCCAGGCTGTGGAGAATCCTACACTTGAGAAAAGCAGTCACTAAACCTCACCTTACAGTACATTAACCCTCCCAGCAGAGTTCAGTCCCGGGCTGGAGGACTCTTACAACTGGGCTGCAATAGGCAGCTCCCTTCTCTACCCTTGCTATGCCCTTGCTTGGTCCTACTGTTTATTGCAAACAAGTGTAGAGAGGAAACATGAAGAGCTGATTATAGAAAAGCTACGAATACTCCTCTGCCCTCCTCCTAAGGATCAGGGTAATTCTCACTTGCCCCCGGTCTCCAAGAAAATTTAATTATTCCCTGCACAGTGAAGCAGCTTTAACGGAACGACCTGGTAGAAAAGGGCTTAGAAAAAACAGACTTTTTGCATCCTGGTTAACTCCCCGAATACTGAGCTATCAGTTTAAAGGTAAGGGGAGGGTTGCAGCAGCAGTACCACTTACTACCATACCGAAAAGACCCTGGTTTTGAAATAAAACATCTGAAAGTGCTTAATCAGCTATGTTTTCTAAGCTAAACAAGAAGCCTTCCTGAAACACTGAATCAGATGCCTTTCTTCAGGTGACAGAACCCTTTCCTTGCCTGTGGTACCGCTTACCTTGGATGCCATTCTTACTGACCATCTCTGGCACTGCCCTACTTCACAGGGGAACAGTAATTTCCTAACTTTGGGTTGTGGATTCTTCTAATGTTGGATGCTTAGTGTTGTAGTTTGTCAAACACCACTTCTGAAGCAAGTCCAAAACTTGTTGAAGCTGACACAGCAAGTCACAGGTTGAGCAGACCAGAAATCACAATTTCTTTGCTCTACGCACATCTGCAAGCACATTGACTTGGCTCGCCTGTAAGAACACAGAACCTTTGAGCTTTAACCTAAAAAGTCAGCATTCCATTCAGGCTCGCAGGAGTGGGAAGAACTATGTAATTCCTTTTCAAGAATACTTTCTACTAAATGTACCACCCTTCAGTAATCATAAAAAATAGAGACAGAAAAACCTGCTCGATTAATGAGTCCATCACCCTGCCAGGTCTGCTCTGAAGTCTATTAGACATTACTTTGTCTCATCTAATTTTCCATGTTCTGAGGGAAATAGTTTAACTCTGAAAAGGCCCATAACTTTTTTTTTCCCCCCAATAGTCCACCAAATATTTTTTTTTTAAATTTTGCCTTGCTGTTCGTAGTTATGTTCATCCTATTATTGCTAATCTAGATCTAGATATTTTTGCTAGTCTGGTCTCCTGAACTTACATGTAAAATCTTTAAATACACTTCTCTGTCTAGAACAGCCTCTTTTTTTAGAAATCTGTTATTCTAATGTGAAGTGTTATGGAAGATCTAAAATACTACAAACCTGAATAGTTTTGAACTAAGTCAGTGACAAAACTCTGAATAATTTTCTTGGGGATGTCAACTATTCCATAATATGAGACCTCTAGGAACTCAATGTATCTGTAATCCAGCCAAGACATTTCTCCGTGTGATCATTTTCTCTAAGATCAACAAACGGAGTTGTGACAGCAACGTTTAGCCTCACCTTAGCTAACCAGCAGGTGAGGTACCTGCTGTAGTTCATCATTCAAACGATGATATGAAAGCTTTTGATTTTAGTCAAACTGACTAACTTTTTCTGGTCTCTTCCCCAGTTATTTCATTACAAGCTTTGCACTTGTATCTATCTTAAGTTTTGTTATATAAAAAAGAAACCCAAACCCTAGCATTCAGCTTTCTAAAAAGTTGCAGTGTATGATCTGAGAAATATTCTTCCTGAAGCTTATTGATAGTTGGGAAGGAAAAAATCTTGCCTGGTGCGCTTAGTTAAATTTCTCTTTGGGAGAGGTTTGAATAAGATCATTTTCTCTAAGATCAACAAATGGAGTTGTGACAGCAACGTTTAGCCTTACCTTAGCTAACCAGCAGGTACCTGGCCAAGGGTGGGAATCCACATCCTTCTTTAGATACTCACAAATATGGCTACAGCTTGGAATGCAGAACAATGCCCTTTACCAGAATGACCTGCTGGTTTAAGAGTGAAGAGGCTTGGGACCAGTCAGCTCTGGCAGATGACTTGACAGTGTTAAAGAATTAATGAAACAACCTTCACAATAAGCCAGAAAGCAAGGCGTGGGACAGAAAAATAGTCTCCAGAAGTGACAACCTAAAGAAGAACTCTTTTGCTGGATAATTACATTTAAACTTTATGTGGAAAAGACTTCAAAATGGCAATTAGATTTTCTGTTTGGGGAACCCTGAAAGCAGCTATTTAGAGCCCCACAGATACAAATGAACAGCTGAAGATCTTTGTGAGAGTGAGAATGCCCTATACTTACCACCATATATATGAGCCATTCCTGTATGGCATGGAAGCAGAAGATAAACGATTATATAAAAATTTTGGCATAAGCCCAAAATGTATTAGAAGAGCATACTTACATATATTATGGAAAGGACACCATTATAGTTTTTAGTTGAAACATTGAGGACTATTTTCAATTGTGACACAAGCACTTGAAAAGCAGCTGCAGTTGTAAATCCCCCAACTAGTGGATCTGCAAGGTACCGCACAATGAAACCAATCTGAAGGACTCCAAATATTACCTGGAAAAATCACGAAGAATAACAGCTTGCTAAACAACAACAAGGTACATTTTTATTTCTTGATTTCTCATGCTTTGTTCTTTTCTCTTTGATACAGAGTCTTAGGACCATATTCCCCTATTGCAGCCTAGTGTAGCTTAATAGCATGCCATCCAAGGAAATAAAGGAGACCTGAAGAAATGTGTGGAAGGATGCTCCAGGATATGCACCATTAGCACTTAGTTTCATGCATGTCTCTTGGTCTGCAATCACAGGGCTCTTCTTCTGTTGTCTGTGCTCCCAGTCATGCAGCCACAGACTCTGCCCAGGAGAAGAAGAATAATCCCCCAAAAGCTCTTCAGAGTTTGAGATGTTTAATGTGTCATGACTTGGCAGTGTTAAGTTAGGGGTTGGACTCGATGATCTTAAAGGTCTTTTCCAACCTAAATGATTCTATGATTAATTTTTGTGTTTTGCTACAGGAAAATGTCTTACTGCCCTAGTAGGTATTTCCATTAAATGGTTTTCCCATTAAAATTCAAGCAGTATGAACCTTGTGTCTTCAAGCCAACTATTTTACCTGTAAAATTCCAACCAGAAATGTGAGTGTACTAGCAATCAGCACTCTCTGTGCATCTCTGGATTCAGTGTCTATCAGTGTCCCAGTACCATTAGTCCCTGTAGCATTACTGCCATCTATGAGAAAATTATCATCAGGGGCCATGCTCAATACAACAGATCCCACCATCAAACTGACTACAGGGAACGGACCTGTAATGACAAACAGAACACACTAAAGTTTAATATACCTTGAAAAGAAGCACTTATCAGACTAGACAAGCGAACTTTAAGTCAGAAAGTCCATATAATATTTTAACTGGGGTACATTAGTAGTATTAGGTGGCCAGGAGCCACAGGCACTGCAAATATGACACAAAGATACAATTTCTTCCTTAAATAACTTACATTGTAGATACAGGTGCAGTTTCATGCTTTGCTTAATCCAGTTTAGGGCTGTACCATGGCCAAAAGGGGCAACATGTTCCAACCATCGCCCTTATATCAGCACCACAACCAGACAAAACAGATCACTGATCCAGCTGAAACAACAGCTATTTAAATTTTTTTTTTTTTTTTTGGTCATGGTTAGTTTTCAGCTGATCCAGATTGCCACATAGCTACATGGTCAGGAATCTCACCGCCACGGTGGTGGCAGAAACATGCACCAAAGTGTAGGACCACATCTTTTGGCAGTAATGTAGTATTACATTGGCTAAAGATGACTGAAACTATACTTTGGGCAAGATACAGAGAGAAAGCGATGATTGTGTCAGCAACACACAATCTAAAAGTAATCATATTTGTTGCAGTTATTTACTAAAATTATGCAGAAAAGGAGAATGTCACAAAACATCTTAAAGAAGGATAAGCTAATTTTACAAATACCTTAGAGGACGCTTCATGATTAAGAGTATTGGAAAAAGCATAAAAAGGAGCATTTGATAACCTAGAAAGTAGGAATGTCAACATAAGTACAGGTGACAACTCAGACCTGGATAGCAAATGTGAGCTGATAGGTAGGGCAGGAAGAGGCTAAAAAAGTGGAGAAAACACACGGAAGTATTTGATGCAGCAGAGAAGAAAGTTGATGAAGGAGCCTATATCATGCCAAAGCTTTGGGAGGGGAAAACAATCTATTCTTAGTAGATATGAACAAGGAAAGACTGCGTTTTGTTAGAATGAAGAAAAAGAAACTTCAGTGATCAAGCTGTAATACTAATTCCAAATGTGAGAACTAACAGGAAATATATCCCATATTTTGAAGGAAGTATTCAGAAAGAATCAACAAGGTTTACCCATAGCCTTGATGTGAGGACCTAGAGCGAGGCTGGAGTAGACACACAGGTTCTGGGTCTCCGCGACAGGCAAGAAGATGATATTGTCCACAGTGATCAAAAAAGGGTGCAGCAAGGAAGGCTTGTAGAGAAGACTAAGAGAGCTGTTTTAGCCATCTTGAGCTTTAGCTGATAGACAAAATGTCTGTCCATACTGCCTACTGAGGCCTTGATCTTGTAATTTCTTGCACAGAGTGTAGCCAAAGACAAGATTTAAACTTCAGCACAAATGCAAGCAAAAAGCATGCAGGGACACAACTGAAGGTAGCTAGTATGCACAGTTGCCTGTACAGGGAAGAAATAAGCCTTAAGTCCCCCAAACCCACCAATACTAATATTCAGCAAAGCCAATTTGATTCAGAAAGTAGCTGTCTGGTATGAAAGATATCAATGTTCACAGCAAAGATTAACATTTTGTAATAGATAATTCACTGTAGCTTGAACACATGCAGTTACCAACTGAGATGTGCCTTGATGTTCCCAGGAAAAAGTATGTCAGGATGGGAAAAAAGGCAGAATAGAGACCATATCCAACAGGAACTGCAACCAGCAAAGCATATGCCAGACCTGAAATGATAGATCATCAAAATGTTAGATTCAAAATCTCTCAGCAAACTACTGTCTCGTCTAAAGTAGACTTTCAGAAAGATTTACTGCTTTTCTCTAGATACAATTTAGAATGCATTTTGTTTGTAAATCAGTAGCAGGCACATATGTGAGTATCATTGACTGTAAATGATCGTATATATGTGCCACAGTGTCAGTTGGATGAGTAAGTACTACAAGATGTTCCTGTATTTGTATAGGTAGCACAAAACATAGGTTCAAATGTGAAGTTTAAGTGCAAGTTGCAAGAGTGAATGGTCTGCCCATTGAGAGATAAGAGGGATAGGTCAAGTGTTCTAGTTACAGACAAATTTCAAGCACAGACTCTGAATTATTAAACTATAAATATGCTTCAGTATGTTCAGCCCTTCTAAAAATCAGGCCACTTTTTTTTTCAGTATAAACATAAAATTATAACAAAGCTTATAAACTTAAAATACCAAAAGTAAAACACACAAATTTGAGAGTTTTGATCCCTATCATCACCTTCCTTTGTATACCTGTGCAAGCTGTCAAATCCAACAAACAATGGGGAAAAAAAAAAGCTGCTTTCAGTATCATATCCCATTTAGCTCCCACTGCAAGGTGCAATACTATCCTTCAAAGGTACCGCAAAAACCTGTCAAAGTTCAAAACAACTGAAGTTCTGAATTCACTATTGTTACTGAGGACTGCAAGCAGCACACACAGATGCTGGGAATTGGGGACTTTAGGGACCTCAGGATCCCAGAAGCCTCTTTATTGGCAAACATTTTGGCCAATTTTCCCTATATCTCATGATTTAGCATTTCAGAATTATTATATTTTTTTAAAAAAATTACAGCTAGATTTAGATTTGCACTAACTTGGGGGGGTTATATTTTGGGGTTTTTTTTAAATACATGGGTGGGAGACCAAACAGTGTATTTCAGAAATCAGATTTAGAAGTAGAATCTAATTGTGAGAAAATTAGGCCCCACTGTAAAAAAAACAAAAAAGGGGGTTACAGTAAGGGTTATAACAGTTTTATATTATATATATATTTATATATATAACTTGTAACAGTTATAGCTGTTGTAAGACATATGAAAAGCCCATCTAGCCCAGCTCATCTTGAAAAGGCAGGGGGTGTCCTGTAACTGTGGCACTACCTTCAGGCAGAGATCTTCCAGCTCTGACACAGACTCTTCAGCACTGTGAACAAACCCTTAATCCTCAAGTCACCCTCTGCCTTTTGTTGTGTACAAACTTGTAGAAGTTTGTAATACCTTTTTTTTTTGCCAGTCTGTGCCTTCCTAGCATGCTCCGAGGGAACAGACAGTAGGGAATACTTGTGACTAATTGGGAATGCGTAAACTTCTTTCTTTGTTCCCAGTGTGAGTTTTTGCCCCCTTGTGCAAATAATTCCCATTGAGGGAAAATGTGGGGTTGACACTGCTAGCTTAACCTCCCCTAGTTCTGAAAAACTGTGAAAATAGCTTAAGAACACTATTGAGATGAAAGGAATGAATGTGCTGGATCACGTTAGGGTTACAGCTAGTGTTGTCTTTGACAGTGGACCTCATCAGCTGCCTCAGGCAGAATGGTTATGCCCTTTAAGTCTTCCTTAACGAGCTTATTTTAATTAATTTCTGATTATTTCTGCCACTTTTCTATTTGTTAATTTACAGAATGCTTTCCTAATAAATGGAATAAGGAAATACGGAAAACTTAATATTGCAAGCCATGTACTGTCAATATCCATCAAGTTTAAATTTTTTTTTAATGTAAATACACCACTGCCTCCTTGAAGGCTGTTGTCTGCGGATACCTGAACAACGTTATGGGCCAAATTTTAAAGGACAGTAGATATCAAGGTTGCATTAGTTTGGGGCAATAACGACGTTTTTATGGGCGGCTGCGGTAGAGCTGTAGGCTCAGATAACCAAGAAAGAGAAATAAGACCACATGACCTATCCATTTATCACAATGTAATAAAAAAATTCAAATATCAAAATGAATACTCTTGGAGTAAAAGGCTTGGGAGAAAAGTTAAAACACACATCTTGACAGCACGTGGAAGGAAATTTAAATCTTCTTGCCACACAGAGAAAGAAGGAATAAATTAAAACCATCAATTATTTATTGCAAGATAATACCTAATATCTAGTATTAAATAACAAGTCTCAGATTTGTAATTCCATCTGCATAACACGGCTGTGCTCAGCCAGCTCCCTTAGGGGAACGGGGGCCCCTAAGCGCCCGGCTTTACCTTGCAGGGTGGCCACCAGGCCGGTGCTGACCCCCGAGATGACATCGCTGACCAGCCACTCCTTCACCCGGTAGTTGGGCAGCCACTCCAGGACAGGCAGAAAGGACCTGGTGATCTGAAAGGCTCTTTTTCTCGAACACCTGCGAGAAAGCAAGTGATGCACGTACCCCGCGGGAAGGCGGCTGGGAAGGCCCCGACGGCCCCAGGCGGGCTGGGGGCTGGGGTGACGGGCATTGGGGCTGGGGTGACGGGCGTTTGGAGAGGCAGAGGTGGGACACGGTCCTCTGCCAGGCAGTGATGGGGCGCGGGCTGGTGCCAAAGGTGCCGTCCCCTGAAGGAAGCACCCTGGGGCCAGCCGCCACCACCGCTCCCACGCGAAGGGAAGGAAGGGCAGCCTGTCGACCGACGGGCGTTTCTGGGGCCACTTCATCCCTCAGCGGGCGGCCGCTCCCCGGCGCCGGCACCGCGCGTCCCCCCGCCCCCGCCCGCTCCCTCGCGGCCCCCCGCGCCCGGCGCGCCCCGCTGCCGGCGCCTGACGGGCCCCCGGGCGCTGCCACCCACCTGCAGGCCGCCTGCGCCCGCTCGCGGAGTGTGGGCGGCAGCGGCAGCCGCCGCTCGTTCTCCTCCTGGAAGCCCGCCTCGCTGTAGATGGGCCGCGCCACCACATAGTGGCTGAGCTCCGCCAGCGGCTCCTCCGCCCGCTCGCCCGCTGCCATGGCCCCGCCTGAGGCGGCGGGCAGGGAGCAGCGCCCGCGCCGGCACCCCCTGGCGGCCCGCCGCCCGCGCCGCCCGCTCCCCCGGCCGCCCGCCGCTCGGCAGCCCGGGCGCGGCGCGGCCCCGCGGCGCAGAGCTGTCCGCGTCCTGAAGCGGCGGCTCAGGCGCGGCCCCGGCCCCGGCCCCGGCCCCGGCCCCGGCCCCGGCCGCCCACGGCTCTACCTGCGCCCGCGCCCGCTCTCCGGCGTGCGGCAGGGCGAGCCGGCCCCGACGCAGCGGCATTTATTTATACGGCCGGCCGCGGACGGGCGCCTTATTTACGGGGAAACAGAGACCCGGCTCCGGGATGGCCCGGGCGACGCCTCCGTCCGCCCTCCCCCTCGGCCCCCAGTGGCCCCCTCGCAAGCCCTGCCCCGGGCTGGCGCTCCCCGGCGCGACCCTCCCAGCCCCGCGGCGGCCGCTGCGCACCCGTGCCCCGGCACCTCCCGTCCCCTCGGGGCGAGGGGCTGCATGTCAAAGCCGACCGCCCGTGGCAGGCCGCCGCGGGGGGGTGCTGCTCCCGGGTGCGGAGCGGGGCCGGCCGGCCGCACACGAACCCACCGGCCGGTGCGCGGCCTCGCCCCCCTCCGCCAGCCGCCCTGAGGCACCGTCGGCCCCGCGGCGGCCTGCGACAGGGGACGAGTGGGACTAGCCGCTCCGTGCGCTGCCTGGCCCACAGGGACATTTCCTCAGTTTCCAACGCCTGGCTTCACCCCGTGATCCAAGAGTTGGGAATCGGCTCCGGGCAGAGGTAGAAACGCCTCAGAGCTGCGCTGCTCCCCGAGCCACCCCCGCGGGAGGGACAAAGGGCTCGGGCCCACAGGCCGGCCCTCTGCGCCACACCGGGCTGCGGCTTCTAGCTCGCCTGAGGCGGGTCGGCGGGATCGAACTCCCTGGCAGCTCGGCTGTAACCTAGGATCAGAGATAGGACTGGGGCCGAAAAAGTCAACCCCGCACGCTGAGTGCTGCTAGCTATGTTGCTGCTCTTCCACGTGAGGTGCAGAGGTCAACCTAGAAAAGACCCGGCAGGAGTGAAGCAAACATGTGCCCTCCTCACACAGAGAGGCTTTCCAAAATCAGGACAGGAGTCCTGTTCCAGCCAGTGCCGAAGAGGTGCCGAGGGCACACCCTGAAGGCACTGCATCAAGCGAAATCCTTGCACAAACTACTCGGGTACGGATATTCCCGACGGCCTTGGTTTCAAAGTGTTTCAGCACAGTCCTCACTTCAGGCGCGTTGAAGCCAACGTTGCTGAACTGGAAAGAAGCTGCTTGCTGAAAAGTATGCTTTGTAGCGTAACACTGTTCAGGTTTTCAAATTCTGCAACAGGCTTCCCCTGCTGCTGTACTGTTAACAAAAGCCTAGGTAAACTGCTGAATTGCTTTGATCTGAGCAATGCTGCATCAGGCAGTGGAACAACCAGCTTCCTAGACCGAGTCCCAACGTTTTGTAGAAGCTCGTAAGCATGGCGCTGGGGTGTGTAAAAGCTGAGAGTTAATGCCTAACGGTAGGACTTTTTTGTTTTAAGGAAAGTGGTCTTATATAAACATTACTCGCTCCAGCGTGGGAAAGCTTTCAGATTTTTTTTTTGCTAGCGGGTAAGACTACGGAGAATTAATGCTGGAAAACAGAAGAGCAGCTTGATTCAGTTAGGCATATACTAAAGCACATACAGAAAACTGAGCTGACATCAAAACTGAGTAACCTATTGAGTTAGAATCCACTCCTGATAAAAACAGGTAGCATGAAAAGTGGTTTTGAAAAGCTGTTGTGGTAACGTCTTCTTAGGTTCTAAAAGTAATGCAAAGACAATGAAGTGACTTCAGAAGGCATAATGGCTTCTAGGTCAATCATTAAAGCATAGAATAGTAGAAAAGACATTTGCAAGAACCCAATATAGATGCCACACACAATATAAAGTCAATTTTCAGGACTGGATGTGTATTAGATATTTTCTCCTAGAATATCTACAAAACTATGATCATCTTATTCAATATTCAATCTAAAATAGGATTTTAGAAGAGAACTGGTTATCTTCTAAAGAAGGAAAAGATAATACTGAACAAGGCAATTCATACAGGAAGACTACAGTCAGAAGAATCTGAAACAACTAACTTGTGCTCCTTGGAAATTTGTTTCCTGCAGGATGCATCTGCCTGAAGGGAACTCCAAGGTTCAGCATCTCAAGTGCTGTAAGATCATCAGCAGATGTTGTATAGATAATAACCCTGTAGGACCATGCATATTGGCAGGACAGAAGTTTGTGTGTTTGAGGACAAGAGGTTTCAAGCATCGGTGTAACACAACACACTCACCAAAATTTGAAAAGAAAATTATTTGAGGAAGAGGATAAAGGATGCAAAACTTAGCTCTGTGTGAATTCAGAAACAATGAGTGTCTAAACCGTGATGTTGCTGACCCCACTTGGGATGTTGCCCTGTGTAGCATCCCCTTCTCCTGGACACTTAACCATTCAAGCTAGAAGGCAGGCTCTTCCCTTCCTTTTACAACTTTAGCTTTTTTTTTTTTCCTCTTTTTTTCCCCCCTTTCTTTCTTTTTTTTGTTAGCTTGAAATCTACATCAGTCTTCTGAATCCTTTTGTTCACCTTATTATTTGCTACTATTTCCTAATCAATTCCATCTCCATTTTGTACTTGGTATGAGATAAACCACCGAGGAGGGATATACAGCCCATTTCCAAGTCCCTGCTTACAGTATCACTGTATGCTCTATTCCCAAGTCCATAACTCTAAAATGCCTAAGTCCTATCTGGAGAAGAACCAAAGCCTGAGATTTTGTCCTTACTGGCCAGGAATAACAGTCCCTCCCTTCCTCTTACATTGCCTCTTTTCTGTACCGTGTCTTAAAAGGAAAGCAGTACATTAGCACCTTCCCAGCCAACCCAGCATCTTCTTCCAGGAATATGGATTTAAAACTCAGGCTAAGATGTAGAACACCTTCTAGGTGCACAGCTATTAAGCCATCTCACAAAACACGATTATCACCAAAACTACTGCCTCTTTTGGCTGTGGCTTCAAAGAGAAGAGTAAATGCAACCAGACTACAGCCAGTCTGGTCTTAGGCAGCAGAACAAAGAAAAGGATTTAAACTGTGACTTAAGTAGTCATAGCTTAAGCAGGAAGTCTTGTGGGCACAATCACAATGGCAACTGGTGTCCAGTTTTCAGACAAGTAAGTTTTGAAAGATGCTTCCCACTTCCATTTTCCCTAGTAGCTGGTTTTGGTATCTCCTCACTTCCAGTAGACATGATAGTGCTAGTATCTGACTTCCACTCACTAAACCTGGGCGCACCCAAGTGCGATTGGGAATCTGAACATCCCAGACTTGGTTGTGTTGATGAAGACTTAAGACCACCTTGGCAGAGGTCAGAAGGGAATTCTCTAGCATATACAGCCCTGGTTGGTAGGACTGTAGCCTGCTCCCTGCAGCTGTCCCAAAGCTGGAGATGGAACAATGACATCCTTTTAGGACAGACTTGCACTCGCAGGGTATAATAGGAATTTCCTACACACCACAATTGCATTTCAGAGTGATGGACACAAAACTAGAGGGACTGTCTTGTTTTCCTCACAAACACACCTTGCAATGCCCATCCCTATTTGCATATTGCCTCAAGAGCAAAACACAAGTACTACATCTTATACAGAAAATAAAATATTCCACCTTATTCTTGAACTGGGGATGCTCAGTTCCAGAACTGTGTTTTTAGATGCTACACAATTAATGTACACAGCAGTATTCAGCAGAGAGTACTGGAGGACTGGAAAGACTGAGAGCCGATTTCCCAGCTTGACTTTATCTGTAAAATGATTTGTATCAGGTTGCATCAGGACCCAGACTACAGTTGCCACTGGAATAAGCACTGTCCAAAAGGCAAGGCAAAATGGGGGTATTTGTTCCCAAGAGCTTACAAAGTAAATTCAGTATTTCAAGAAACACTTGAGAAGCGAGGCAGTCATATAATACTTCTCAAATAACTTCACATTTGGAAAACCGAATGTTATTTCAATGCTGAGTAAAAAACAGTCCTTTCACACTTTAAAACAAGCCTGGAAAGCACAGTGTCTTTTCAATGAGGATATGTAGTTAGGGACTGCTGTGGCAGCAAATACAGGTAGCACTAATGCAAGAATACATTTTCAGAAAAGACTGCACACAGTTTATGTTATTAAAAAAGATTATTATCAGATGGTTGCTGCAAAAATAGAAAAAGGGGAAAACATCTTGCCTAGCTAAGGGTGCTTTCATTTAAGGAAGCATCAAAGCATGTAGTTAGGTTTATTAATATTCAGGTCAGTTCTCTCACACCCACCATGACCTCACTGCTTTCTTGACTCAGCAGAAAAAGGGGTTTATGAAAAAGACACGAAAACACATCTCAGTATTTTTGAAAGCTACTATCAGTTAAATCTGTTAAAATGTTTTTAGAATTAACACTCTTGCCTGTGCTTCCCCACCAAAGTTCTGAAAATGCACGATCCTACTTTTGTAAAGAGGGGAAAAAAGCTCCAAAACAACCAAACAATTAACTTTGACATTACTTAGAATATAAAGAGCTCTGAATTCTTACTTCTGGAGACATATCAACTGGCAAAAAACAGTAAAAAAAATTAATTTTTATTCCACCAGTATTAGTGGAGATGTAGCATTTTTTGCAGATCTTTCCTACAAAACAGGCAAATGTGACCAAAATCTGACCAAACAGCCTGAAAGATCAAGAGTTAAACCCATGAAATTTTGATTCGCTTTTTCCTTGTGTATCAACCATAACTTCAAAAATTACCAACAAGAAAACTGTACTTAAAGTAGTTGAGAGCCTGCAGGAGTTTGGGTTGATCATGTACGAAGTATTGTGAAACAATGCAAATACAAAATATTCTGGAAGATTTGCCATCTACAGGAATTTCCGGATCTACTATTTAAACTTCTAATTTTACAAAAGAAACATGCTCTTTCCAAGAATAGTTCTACAAAGCAGGCATCACAAAATATTTTCAATCTGAGTAACAAAAGTTTATTTTTATGTGAACAAATCTGGGACTCCAAAGAGCTAAGTGTGTGATGATGCAACTCTGTCAAATGTGTGTGGCCATCCACAACAGACAAGCAGAAAAACAGTAATGGTAATATTCTACTCTGCAACAGGGAATCTGGTAAGTGATACAAATAATGAACAAGACAGAAGAAATGACTGGAGGCAAAGTAGAAGGTTTGTGGGTTTCAAGCAATCTCTTAATTTTTAATTGAGGAAACATTCTCTGTGGCCTGATACACACGGGGTTTTTTGTCTCCTTGATCTCTCAACAAGTGGGTCCCCATCTTCCAAGCAGCCAGCAGGAAACTGCTAGGCTATTACATATGTAAATTAGAGGGCAGTGCACAAGTACCATATGTTGCATGCGTGGGGCATGTTTAAAAATACCAGGCATCCTTTCAGCTTCTGAGGGAGCAGTTCATACCACTATGCACTCCTTCAAACTTCAGTCATGCTCCACAGCAAAAATTGCTGTAAAGCATTCAGACTTCCTTCTCAAGAGGAAGTATTGATAATATCGGTGCCTTCACAACTACCCATTTTTTGTTCCGTGCTATTGTTTTCTAAGATAACTGTTTGGGAACAAAGAGTCTGGTGCATTATACCTTTCATTGTAAGTTTCTAATTATCTACCTAATTATTTACTTGTCATATAGAAAGAAATGCTTGAAATTTAATAAGTAGATAACAACAGTAAATAGTAAGTAGTATTTGCTTTTGTTCTGGGTCTTAAAGTCAGAAAAGCCAGTGATTTTTTAGTTCTGTTATTAAAAACAGCACTTGCTGTTATACCTCTAAGGCTTCCAACCGCAGTCTTTAGATCAGACTGGAAATAACTTTCTACCATAATTATACCTGTGTGTATTAAGGGAAAATCTGTAGCTTCTCCTGAAAGTTTTGATATGAATAAACAAGTCTCCAGTGTCATAGAACCTCTGAGAACACATTCTGTACTACTCCAGCAAGGATAAAATATTTCTTAAAAACATATGCATTCTTGTTTAATATGTTATGTTAATATGCTTTATAGTACTTAATACACTGTTTAAATTGTAAGCTAAACAAATCCTATTTCCAGAGCAATCAAAACTACCCTATGAAGAAGGCTGTATTTCCACAGAAAGTTAAATATCACCAAGTTAGAATTATATTTTGTTCTTTGTGTATATACCTATTAACTCTGATGAGATAATATACTGGGAAAGATTTACACAAATAAACCCAGAAACTCATGAACTTGAACAACCCCTTTAATATAACAAACATATCCAACTTTCAAATATAAACTGGAACCAACTAACAAAAAAACTCAAACCAACTTTCTGAATGCAAAAAAGGGCTTATGCAAAACAGTGCACATTTGAGGTATCGTATCCATGAAAACAAAAACAAAACAAACCCAACTAACTACATTTAAAAAGAATTTTTACTTAGCAAGACAAAAGAAGTTAGGTGGAACATACAGAGTAAACAGATTTAAACAGTGTAAAAATACAGCATGTTAATACCAACCAACCCCAAACTTTGGTTATGAAAACTTAAATAGTCCAATATATTAAAGAAAAATAAACCTGAGGCATGCAAAATACCATTTTGTTAAAATAAACTCATCCATGTGGCCAAGTGAAAGTAACAAGCTAGTGAGATGGATTTAGAAGTGCATTTTTCCCTCTTTCTTTATTTTCCTTAGATTGACTGTTATTCAGTTTTCCACTGAAGTGAAATGGCTGATAAAAAGCTTTCAGCCTTCTTCAACCCACTGGTAACTGAATTTTTTAAGTCTTCAAACAGCTGTTGCAAAGGAGGCTTAGGTAGTTGTGTTTTTGTGATATAGCGTGACATACAACCTTGCTTAAGAGCTACAAGCAAATGCTGCATGATCTGTTACCATTCTGGAGGGCAAAAGCTTGGAGGACAGTCAAGTTGCTCCAGATGGAACTGAAAGATTTTCGAGATTCTCCTCATAAGAGCAGCAACAAACACCATAGTAAATCAGGTAAGCCACTTAACATTTTATTTACCACACAGAGTATTTTGGCAACCAAGATATATTGAAGAAATCTGAACAGTGACCTGCAATACATGTGCTTTTCAGAAAAATGAAGTTTTGTTTTAGATATGCATCAGGAGCCTAAACAGCATAAGGCTTTACTCATTGAAGTAACTGTACCGATGCCATCTGTCCTAGATGCATCTACAGGTCTTTCTTGTCTTCTGCTGCATTTAAACTCCCCTGAAACGAGACAGATTAAAAAAATAAATAAATGTTTGGCAAGATCAGAAACAGTTGATTCCAGATGCCACATTTTGCCCCCTTGCAATCATACCCGATTAGTTCACTATACACCCTTCAAAGTTGTAGTCCCATCAATATTACCCCACATCACACGTGCGCTTCTGATCCCAGTAGAGTGACAGCCACGCAGCCCCCTTCTGCTCCCTGTTCACATCACAGCTGAACTGTGCAGCAAACCCAGCAGAAAACATTTTCTGCTATCAACTGATTTATCCTTAGGAGCTGCATCTACTGTGTGCTCAGTACCTTCTGTTCCTTCCATTCAGAGGTAAACAGAAAACTGTAAGGATGTGTGATCTAGACCACAAGACTGTTAGAAATGCAGCAGGACTACTTTGGTTCATTGCACATGGAAGCACAACAAAGATAGGACATGCATGGTGGTCTTAATTTGAACACAGAGATCAGTTGAGCAATATCTGTAAGAGTATAGGGTGAGGCTGGGATCGGCAAGAAGCTTCACAGAGTACAGGAGAAATTATAATCAGCTCAAATTTGCCTTTTTAAAATTTTAGTAATACAGGACCAAGAAACAGCTCTTCTTGCAAAGCAGGTCATTATAATTTTAGCATAATGTTCTCCTATGACCACTATTTGTAAACAGGCTAACTTTGATTTTTATTGAATTTTGGTTGAATTCTGGGACAGTAGGCATGGAACATATAAACACCTGTCAGACAACTTAAAGAATGGGTAGGGATCCCAGTACTACTAAAAATAAGTACTGTTTATTATGCGTATTACAGCCATACGCATATGCAAACCCAATCAAACTGCTAATTCAGTTTTTGCTTGCTATGCTGCACTGTTGTTTTTTTTTATTTTATTTTGTACTTCAGTTTGATTTTTATAGTAGCCAGTTTTTAGCCTAGGCTGTTTGTTGGTTGGTTTGTTTTGTTGTTGTTCTTGCATATCAACAGTATTGCAACATTTATAATCATGCATTGCAAAAGCATGTTTAAAGAGCAAATAAAATTACTTTTATAAATGTATATACCACTCACACTACTACAATTTTCTTACAAGATATTGCAGTTTGATCATCGCATGCAAAACTATCTGAATCTTATTTCCCAAGTGACAGCAAAATCTAGTCTAGACTTAGAAAAGTCCTGAGCTTTGTCACCTGAAATGCAAAAAGGAAAATGCTAGTAGCTTTGCCATCCAGTCCATGAAAAACAAAATTCTGCTATGCTGACGAAGTTAAAGGAGTGCTGCCCATCTTAACTTTATGCTATACTAAAGATTTTGGTAAGTTCTCCTGCATAACAAATGCCCAACAAGCAGAATTTCGCTGGTACAATTTCAGAACATCATGTTCATATAGCGACCCAGAACCACTTACCTGAAGCCTTTCATATTCTTTCAACAGACGATCATACTCTCTTTTAATGCCTTCAGATTGCTTTTTAACTGCAATCACATCATTATTCGCCTTGTGGAGAGCTGTAAAATACCAGAATTGGTGTTTTAATTTTCTTACTTGTATTCCTGCAGTTCCTCAGAGCCCTAGCTCCACCCATTGCACTTGACAGTCCTTCCTCTAAAAACCTTAAAACAGAGCATCACAGATGGACACAGGAAGCAATGTGCAGCACAAGGAAGGGAAAGAATAACCTGTGTTCCGGAAGAGCATCACAAGGAACAGGAAGAGGCTGTAAGAAACCTAAGGGGGGGGCAAGACCAATAAACTGTTGACAGAAGCGACAAATCAGTGATGACTAGAGTGTTCTGTCACATTGCAGAAGACAGTTCTAGAAAAACAAAACTCTACAACCCTGAAATCAAAACTGTCAGCCCTCTTTAAAGAGGGAACCTAAATACTGGGCAAGATTTTAGCAAAGCAACTGATGTCATCTACAAAATGGGTGGTGGTGGTGGTGTGTGCCCAAAAAACAGAGAGAATACACTACTAGAGGAGCACAGAGCCCTCCTTTTCACCCTGTTATATGTTTTACCACGCATGAGTTAATTCATTATAAGCATTACTTTATGGATGAGAAGGCAGAAATGGTTGTGGTAGGACAGGCAACTGTGAACAGGTTTTTAACATGTAATTATTACTCTACTCACAATCTCATCAGCAATACACTGAGAACATGTTTATGCTGCAGTACAAAACAGCTTAAGACTCTATAGGGGCTAATTTACAATGCAGAGTAGATCAGCATAAAGTTTCACAGAGCCATTACTCCTAAGCTGTTATGCAAGCATTCAAGTAAGGTCATTTTAGACATTTTTATATTCCTCTAAGCATCTCAGGTATCTTTATATTTCTCTGCTGCAGCAGCACAGGCATACCCTAAAACTTGATTTATTCATGCTAAAAACAGAGAAATGCTGTTAATGACCTATAGCCTGCCTCACATAGCCAAATTTTTTAAAAAATTATCTTGATGGTACAAATGGAAACAGAAACATTTGTAATTTTCCTTCTTCCAAAAATGTGGATCCATCCCTTGGCTGTGAGCTCCACGAGACAGACTGCTCTTTCCCAAGGACCTCCAAGACACTCAAGAATTACAGCACCTCTGTAAGAACCTGTTCTCAAAAGATGAGGAGCTAGATGTGTTTTTTTGTTCAGCATCTAGCTACAGGCACTCTGGTTTGAACCCTGTTTCTTTTTGAGAGCTAGTTCCCCAAACACCATGACACAAGAGATTTGACTGTTCTCCTACATAGAAAAGGAAGATTCCTCCCCCAGCATTTCTGTGATTTTTAATTAATTGATTTGAATGTATAGATTCAAAATCATTCTCATTTTAAAAGTTTGAAAGTGTTTTTCCAGTAACAGGACTTTTACCTAGCCTGAAATTCTGGTCTACTGAAGTTAATTACACTTATGTCTCTTGATTCCAACATGGTCAAAAATTCATCCCATCTCTTTACATCCATTTTTTCATTTCCATACTCTTACATAGATATCCTTCATCCTTTAATACATTCTTGACAGCATCAATACAAAAAAAACATTTTCCAAAGGTTTTGGAATAACCACAACTTCCACACATCTGACATGTCAAACCCCACTGCATTTACTCTCAATCTGTTCTTGCTACCATTTAAAATATTCAACAGTAAAATTTGGAAATCAGTCTAAAATAAACCTGTGACAATTTGATAAGCTTCTGAATTTTAAGTTGTAGACAAAAATATATATGCATATGCCATTTTGCTTTAAGAAACTGCTAACTAGAAAGCTAAATTTTGCCTTTGTTTTAAACATTCTTGAACATAGTTTGTGATAGTAAAAATTAACAGTATCTCACTTCTAAAGAAGTCTTAACTGGATGGTACTGATACAATAGTATTTAGTTGTTTACAAGCAGCAGCACAGTACTTTAGTTGCAAGTAAAAACTACTGTATCTTTAAAACATGAACAAAATATCTAAAAGTGTCTGCAAACCAAGAAAGCAAACAAGCTGCTGCATTGTTTCAATGTTTTGACCAAAACAGATGTAGGACAGGACTACCTCACCTAACCCTAGAAGAAGAAAAATGAAAGAACA
This sequence comes from Falco naumanni, assembly GCF_017639655.2. Lineage (NCBI taxonomy): Eukaryota > Metazoa > Chordata > Aves > Falconiformes > Falconidae > Falco > Falco naumanni. Next base: position 92,303,114 of record NC_054058.1, read on the forward strand.
GCTTGTCCTTTCCACCTGTGTTGGCTACGGACAAAACACCCTCACCAAACTCAGACTCATTTCTGTTGGGGCCACACAATAAAAAGGAGCATCACATCTTTGAGCATGTGAATTCCCCAGTGCACGAGCTTCTCTGGACGTCTTCTTGTCAAGGAATGGAGACTGTCCACAGACCACTGCTCAACTATTTTGCCATTGCAGGAACACTGCAGTGCAGCCAAGTCGATCGTACCGGTATATTTGTCATATGGATCATATCATACGCACACTGATCCAGCAGAAAACAGAAGATCCTTTGTGTGCACAATACAGTCAGTTATTATTTCTGGCTTCCATCTGGCCTGTAACACTGCCTCACAGGAGACAGAACAGCTGGACTCGCAGCAAGCAAACCCCAACAACTGACTGCTCCTACCAAGTAAATGCATGAGCAGGTAGGAGGTGAGAATGCTGCTTCTACATTAATGCAACTTATGAGAGGAATAATCATTAAGTCCCCAAACTGGAATCCAGCCTCATTACTGTGAGAGGTGGGCTGCCCTTTTTCATTCCTCCCCCTTCCCTTCAAAGAAAAATCAACAAAATATTCTTAGGGCTGTGTATCAATGGAAGATATTTATGGAAAATTTCATCCCATTACACCTAATGTATGACTGGAGGTCCATAAACTAATGTAACATGTACAGCTGAGAGAAGTAGAGAACCTGTCCTTCCCTTACCCCGTTCCCTGTATCCTGTGTTCCAGGATAGACAGTTTGCTTCAGATTCCTCTAATGTTGAAAGATGAGGAAAAAAATTGCTCTGAAGAGGTTACCACAGCCCATCAGCTGTAGCACTTCGTCTTCTCATTTCAACAAGAACGAAGAACCAAACAGTAAAACAAAACCAAACAGAAACAAAAGCAACCAAAGATTCTTTGGGCATTCCATGCACAGCTACTAGTCCTGGTCTGACTAAATCACTTGACTTACAGTGCTTGCTACTAAGGAAACAATCTGGAACTTAAATTAGCATTGCTTACAATACAAGTCTAAACCCCAAATGATTTGGGCTAGTTTAAGACTAAGAAAGATCCCTCTCTTTTAAGTCTCCAAATTGAGAAAGAGCTATTCAAAGTTAAGAATTTAGGCACTGACGGGACACGCGATTTGCCAACAAATACACTGCAAAGCTGGGAACACAACTCCAGTCAAATAATTCCATACTAATTCTAAATTCTCTTCTTAACATATAATGGTCAGACAAGAAAAGAGAAGGAAGGGCCAAAAAATTATACACAATTTTACTCCAAGTACCTTTCACAACCTCAAATGACAAAAGGGATGTTACAGCATCTTCAAATGGCATAAATGGCCTTGTATAACAAAACCATGCTTGCTGTATGCAGCGACATCCCTTCGAATCAACAAATACAAATATCAACTCATCGCATGTGACATTGTGCAACGGCTCCCACCAAGGTCACACTGTTACAGTTTAAAAGTAAGGTTAAGTAATATGGATTTTGTTCCTAAACCTCCCTCTGTCATTGGCTAAGTAACATGAGTCCATGGCCAATTCATTTAACTTGTATCTCCTATTCCCAGCTTACAAAAGAAAGTTTGATAGTTTGGGGGTTTGGTTTTTTGTTTGTTTGGAGGGGGTTTTTGTGGGGTTTTTTTTTGTTTTGTTTTGTTTATTTGTTTGTTTTAAAGAATTGGAGTACTTCAGCAGAGCACAACATAAATATAGTTTTCATACATGACACTAGCCTGCCTGGCAACACAAAGGCTGAGCTGAATCCTCCCTGACAGCAACAGTTCTATGAAATGTATTCCCAACGTTTGCCACAAAACATTGTTAGAAGAGCGAGCGGTCAATGAGCTGGAGTTTCATACTTGGCACCAGTGTGTTCTGCTGCAAGACTTGCTCCATACTAGTTATTCTGTGTAACTTTGTTGTGCAAATGAAGCTGTAACGTTACACTAGGACAGTGTCACCAAAAAAAGATCTGATAAAAGGTAAAATAGTACAGCACCACAGAAATCTCCCTCCTGCCCAGAGTCCCTTAATAACAAATGGACATTTCCACATCAGCATTTCCACAGTGTGGGATCTGTGAGCGAGAAAAGGAAGTTAATGCCCCAAAAGTCCCATTCCTGCCCCCAGTCCAAGGACACTTAAGGACAGCTGCTTCATGAAACTTCTCTCAGACTCTGATCTCACGTCCGGTTGGAGATAGTTTGTTTTGTTTTAGCTTTTGGATCTTTTTCAGAACTACCAAAATGAAACAATATCATAGTATCTCTTCTTTCCACAGGAAATTCCTATAGGTCTGAGACCAGCTTCCACACTGAGAGCCTTTTATTGTGTGAATCAACATTTTGTTAGAAATATGTCTAATGTGTAACAGCAGAAACATTCTCATATCTGCACTGGGTGCTCCTAGGAGTAAGCATATTTATTTCTTTCTAGGTATAAGTGAGACATTTTTCATAGTAGACAAGTGGATCAATAAAATACCATCTTGGAAGGTTTCTAAACAGTCATGTTATTACATGTCCAGGTATGCTAAAAATGGATTTAGGCTCTGAAAGTGCTAGCCCCACTGCTGGGTGCCTATAAAACCCCAAGTATGTGGGTCTGCAATAAAGTAGTGAAGAACTAGGCCCCCTTCCTTCATTTCCACCATAAAGCAAAAAAGGTCATCCAGGGGGATAGGAAAGTCAAGTCTGAAAACAAAACAAACTTGGCTGAAATCTTTATCGCTCATTTCCAACTTTTCCTCAGATTTTAGTAATTTCACTATTAGTCTCTTGGTCTTGTATTTTTACTTTCCCTCCCCACCTGCCCACAGCACAGTAGGTGGCAAAACGTCATCTTAACTTAGGGTTCCACTTACACTTAGGTGGACAAAAAAGCATAAGGACTGTGATTCCTGTAAAAGGCATAAAGTTGAAGAACTAGAGCTAAGTCTCCTGAAAGTCTGCAATAATCACTATTTTTTACACTATAATTTCAGTCAGAATTTCAGAAAGAGGAGACATACCATATTTTCTGTCAGAAGTTGTAAATACTGGATCAAAACCTTACAGAAAATTTGGATCTCCCCCTGAAGTCACAGCACTAATCTGATACTAAACTGCATTACTTAAATGTGAAGCAGACTTACTTAGGACTCCTCCTGGGTGCCACTACTGAGTTAACCCACCTTCCAGCACAGGGCCTACTATGAAGTAATGGATCACCCTATCACCATGTGTAAGTAGCACGTAGTTACATGTTGCAAATGTACCAGACTAGAGCAATGCATATTTGAAACTGCTTTGTGAAAAAACATTATACCTGTTCTTTCATCCAAGCAGAACAAAAAACCCAAAACCCCAATCAAACAAGAACAAAACCCAAACTTATGACTCAGTTGATACTAGAGCTGAAAAACAAAGAAAAAGAAAAACCCCCAAACCAGTAAAGTTTTTCCTTTTTATACTATTTTTTGCCTTGTTTCATTACAGAGTGACAACTACACCCCTTGCTCCCCCATTTTCATGGATTAGGCTTTGTGGACACGAAGGAAAGGTTACTTAAGTCATGTGAGCTCAGCGGCATGAAACAAATTGTTAAAGAGAGGCAAAACAAGCTTTTCAGTCTTAACTTTGATTTTGTGTAATGCATTGCTCACACTCAGCGAGCATGAAACAACATCCACCTGCACAGTTGCAAAAGTTTCAAAAGAAAGCAGTAAATTTGATTCACATTAAATCTCTTAACACTCCACAGAAAGCAGTGTCTACAGATGTGGTTATTACCAAGTATTTTAAACTTTCTGGCTATCAGTTTGCTCAAAATAATGTATAAGAAAACTTAAACAAAAGTAAGTTAGATGTACTTTAACACCATCTAGCTGATGATAATTAACATAACCATGGGATTTTCTGTCTTGGCAATGAGGGGGATGGCATCAAGGAAAGGCTGTAAATACTTTCCTATTCATTCCTTAAAAAGACCCTCTCCCCCACTTTCCCCCTAACAAAAGACTCAAGCATGCCTTAATTTATACATCTTTTGGATGCACAACAGCCCACGGGGAAAATGCAGCTGAAGCAGCATGTGGTAAATCTATTTGTTCCTTAGCTTTCTCTAGCATTTCTGACTGAAAAGCTTATATATATTAGTGTTACATACCACCAGTTAGTTTAAATAAAATATATGCATTTAAGTTTTTCATTGATCCTGCCACTTCAAAGGCAGTTTCCCCCCCTTTCTTTAAGAAAACAGCAGGAGAGGGAAAGCCCACAATCAAACCTGCCTGAGAATATGAACGAATGAGACTCTCTATTTGAAGATTCCTGTTGCTTCAAGCCCAGCTGAAAACAGCTGTTCCACAGTTCTTGTTCATCTTCCCAGAAGACAATGAAAAATGATTAATGAAATATTTGTTTTTATTACAGCTTTGTAGCAGTGCCATGCAATATGAAAGCAGGGCTATGTTTTGATGACAACATGCTATTTGGTACCACGAAAATCTGTATTTTGCTGAAGTCTGAACATCTGATTAATGCTTACAAGGTCACAGGCAGTGTTATCTTAAAAACACTAATTTCAGATGAGCAGGTGTTCATAAGCATCACACACCTTGACAGATCCCAGTAAGACAGAACCAAACAGGTAAAATCTGCTTCTATCTCAATTTGGGTTGTCTAGAAAGCAGTTTTGACAACCTAAACCTTAAACACGGAAACTGCTAACAAAAGTATTACATTACAAATTGCAATGCATGTTTCCTTGTAGAGAAAAAAAACCCAAAACATCTCACACCTCTGCTGCAGGAGATATATAAATTTAGAATACTAGTCAAGGACTTTTCTGCTATCTGACCAAAATCCTATTTAAAGGAAAAACTACCACATACTTGCCCATTTTACACAGGGAACATGGCTGATACTATGACAAGATCAACCAGATGCCTATAAGCAACCTGCAATTGATTCCATATCGTGGTCATGTCACTGATGAAGACAGATCAACACCACTTAAATATATCAATTCAATCTGCTACCAATTACAATTTAACTAAGGTGTTCACATTACACCGCGCACAGTGCATTTTCATAATGAAAACATTTACTAAAATACCCATATGGCAATAGCATGTTTTTCCAGTTCCTAGTCGAATGTGAAGAAACCCCAAGCCAAGCATTCTGTAAACTGATGAAGTTAATGCTACATCTAGAATAAATTGTTGACATCCAGTGTGTTGAAATAATCTTTTCCTTAATTGCAAACAAGTCTTAACCAGTACTTACCATTTGATGTCTTCTGTAGCTCTCCTTTCAAATGTTCAATTTCCTTCAACTTTTCATCAGTTGTTTCTGCTGACACTTTCTTTTTACTGATGTCTTTTTCACTCAAGGCCTATTAAAACACAGAGTAACTACAATTAATTTTGTTTTCATTAGTCTGACACTAAAGACAAACAACCAGAGAATGTCAGCCTTGATCTTGCAAAGTGACAGGTTTTATCAAATGCCAACATGACACAGGCAGATACTCAGTCATTCTAGACAAAACCCCCTCCAAAACAGCAAAATAAAAAAAGGAAAAAAAAATGCTCTATGTTTTACATTGATAGTAATGGCATATACGTAATAGTATAGCATTATCGCCTGTGTTACGAGTACTTTGTATCTCTGCACCAAGCCCATACATTCCCTTCAGGTTATAAATGGCTTTTCCAGAAAATATACACCAGGACTGCAAGTGACAGAACATTGCCATGTTTGTGTACAACTTGTTCTAATAATTTATTCTGATCTAAATAATGTAATATATCACAAATCTCTTCTTGTAGGTTTGTAGCTACTTCTTCAATCTTCAGAATACCTCAATACCAGATTAGATTTCCATGGAAATCAAGAAAAAACTAGGAAAGGATTCAGGAAAAGCCATGTAAGTAGCAGACACGAGCAGTATACTCTTTGTACTCTGAAAGTGTTGGCACTACTATACTTATGCAGAATCTTCTCATTAAGGGAATTGCTACTGATCACTTGAAAGTTAAGGATTAGACTCCATAATTAGACCCTTGGCTCATACAGCCTCTATCACCCAACCAAACACCACCTCTGTTACAAAAATGGCAGAAGAAGTGGTAAATGCTTAATGGCAAAAAAGAAAAGCTGAACAACTGAGATGAACAACTGTTAGGTGAACTGGTGATATCAGAGCCTACTGGGCACAAGTGGAAGCAGAGGGGAAAGATTATAAACAGTTCTTTTCATTCTTCCTAAAGTAAAGACTGGTAAACAATCCTAAGAAAAGAGCTGAAGAAAACCTTCCAGAAACTATTTAATCAAAGAGCAGAGACTGCACTTGACTGTTGGTAACAAAACCATAGCCATTTTGACATGAAATTGGCCACAGACTGCCTCCTTTACTTTTTCCTCACTTCTATTAATACACATTTTTTTCTGTAAACTTCTGTCTTTAAGTCCTGTGCTCCATGGAATCTCTGAACAGGAGATAGCACAGACCTAGCACACTAGAGTAAACTCAGAGTATTTATACTTACAGCCGGCACCCTATATGCAACTGCTCTTGCCCCTCTCTGATAGTGGAATGAAGCTCTCTTGTAAATGAACACAAATGCAGGGGCCAAGCCACAGAGGAACCTAAGTCACACTATCCCTATAAAGTTAAAATAGACCAATTCTGAACACTTTGCAACTCCAGCACAACAGAGGTTCAGCGACAGCATGCTGGCTGTACCTGTGGCTACGACTGCTTTGACAAACCATGCAATCAAACACACAAATAGAAACAGACAGGAATACAGTTTCCAGTCCCTGGCTATCGCTTACAAGTGGCTAGGAGAATGTGTTGCTAAGAGAATGTGAAAGCAGAACAAAAAGAGGACTTTTGGCCAAATCCCAACAGGCCAGAGAAGAAACAAACAAAGTACCAGTAAAGAGAGAAATTCCATGGCTGAGGGAGGGAGTCTGGATCAGTTTGACAAAATACCAAATCCCAAGATTTTGGAATCATGTCATACTTGGCAAATACCTAATGCACACTCTAGTGATCCTTGTTTTACAGCACCTCTCAACCAGCTGGATTTTTTTTTGCATCCCATCTAGTACTTTTTGTCCAGAATCTGTTCTCTTTGTCTGATGATTTATTACCCAAAAAAAAAAATATACAGTGCTGGTAACCATAGACACTGCTCCAGACAAACTGGAAGGAAACCTGTACACACCTGCAGTGAATTTTGTTTTGACAATGTGCCAGACTGAAGAATGCTGTAGAAGTCTTCATACCCTGGATACCTGCACTCTAGCTTATGGTTCAATGTCTTCCAACAGAAGTCAGACTAACCAATTATGCAAAAAGATTTCATGCATTTATCTTTATTATCCTTGCTGATTTCCCTTCCTGCATACAACTGTATATTGAACCACAACAGACAAGTGATAGCATAATTTTCTCCATTCTTACATTTTTTCATTAAAAAAACCCATATGAATGTTTTCATTTCATAAAAATAACAAACCTTTGGTCCATTGGTGCTTCTTTTAAGTGTAAGATTTTTGGTAATACCCTCATTAATACTATGGCAATGTCTTACTGGGAGAGGGAGGTATTAGGAAATTGGCTGACTCGCCATAAAAATAGATCCAAGCATACAAACTACACTAAATACTAGAGACCAATTTCACAAGTTAGACATTTCAGGACTGGAGCAAATCCTATTTAGGAGAAAGAGCCAGCACGAGAACAGCAATACTGTAGACTTTTCCATACCGGACTGCTAAACCCTGACCTAACCTAAACAGCCAAATGTTTAGGATAAACTGAATAAAACCAGTATCTCCCTTTACTATGCTATGATTAAATTCAGAGACGTATTTAAAGAATACATTACTACTTAAATGAAATTCTGTCTTTCCAGTATGAATTTCATCAATTTGGATTACTTTAGTTTTCTTTGTTAGTAAAACGCTACTGATATTTGTATTCAGTATTCTGAATTCTGTATTATAAGAACATTGTATTCTTTTTTCCACCAGAAGGAAAAAATGAACAAACGTTATTCAGTAGCAAACCATCCCCAGAGTATTTTATACTAATTACTTGCTGTATAAGAAAATAACTAAAAAAGCTCACAGATACCTCCTGCAGTCTTTCCTTCTCAGCCATGTATTTTTTGGCTGCTTCAGTAGCATCATTTACTTGTGCTTCCAGAGCCGCATGAGAGGCCATCTCTTTTGCCAACTGAGTAAGAAGGGTAACAGTACGTCTCAATACGCTGGTGAAGAAACACAGTGAACAGCACAGTAATTCACAGCAAAATTAGAAGAAAACCAAAACCAAAACTAAACCAACCCCTTTTCTTTCTCTCTTTGCATCAGTTGTGAAAACAAAACCACAAGAGGACTGTTCGAGCATCTGATGGGAAATATCCAGGCTCATCGATTACAACTAACAGTAAGATAAGAGACTACAAAGATTTTTATCCATCAAAAATCTGATTTTTACCTGTCGTAGAACCTCCCTCCTCCCCCAAACCCACAGCCATCAAGGGATCAGAGACCTGCTTGCTTACGGGCTGAAATACTTTTACATGATCTAGTGTTTTAAATAGGATGCATCTCTGAATACAAGACCCAAGCAACACGTTATGGTAATGAATACAACACAAAAACCTGTAACTTTATAAAAGGCCTTACAAGAGTAAAATTAGCAACATAAGCATATTAATCTACAAAGTACTCTGTCAATACTGTATAAATCAGAACATACATGAATGTCAGAACTCACATGGCACCTCAAATTTAAGCTTTGTAAATACCTTCCTTGATCTGATCTAGTGATTGCCTCTTTGCATCACTACTTTTGTTATTCATCTTGGAGTCTTGCAAAGCAGTATGTTGCTGAATCAAGGAAAGGCCAAAGCAAGACTAAATTAATTCCTGTAAGATAACTATATAGCTGCTCTTCAAAAGAAACCTGAAAATCCAAGTAATTGGCTTTTTCGTAACTGAAAGCATATTAATAGACCTTTTGACTTCCAAAGTAAGCCCTCCCCCCTGCTTTTCATCAAAGGCTCATTTTATTACTTTTTGTTTTAATAGAAAAGTTAAGGTCCCCATGTTGCTACTTTTCAAGTGTTAGCAGGTTTTACTATGGCTTATTAATTTACAGATACAGCAGTCAAGAGTCAGTAAAACATGATTACTGAAACAGAATCACAGATTCATGTAGGTTGAAAGGGGCTTCCAGAGGTAATCCTGTCCAAGCTCCTGCCCAAAACTGGGACAGGCTGTGCAGATTGCTCAGAGGCTTGTCCAGTTGAGCTCCCACCATTTCCAATGATGGGAGAGAGTCCACCATCTTTCAGGGTCCTTGTTCCAGTTTTTGAACACACTTGGTAGTAGAAAAAGTACTTTTTTACTACAAGTCAGAATTTCCCAGGTTCCTGGCCGGTTGTCTCTTGTCATTCCAGTGTGGATCCCCTGAGAAGAGCTAACTCTATCTGCTCTACATCCTACCACTAGATAGCTATAAAAAGCAACAGGATCTCCCCTTCAGTATCCCTTCTGGCTGAAGGCAAGCTCTCTCATGCTTGCCTCACAGGTCTTAGTGTTTCAGCACCCAACCTTCTCAGTATCCCGCTGCAGTACTCCAGTATTTTGAGGAGTCAGAACTGGACACGGTCCTGGAGCTGCAGCACCGCATGTGCCAGACCGAGGGGAATAACCACTTCTCCTGACCCAATGAATGCACTGTTGCTATTACAGCTCGATACATGATTGGCTGTCTACTAGGATCCCCAGGTCCTCTTCTGTAAAACTGCTTTCTACCCAGCCAGCCAGTCAGTCCCCAGCCTGGATTCGGTACATGGTTAACCTACAAGACGTAAGGTTTTGCATCTGCCTTTGTTTAACTTCAGGAGATTTCTGGCAGCACATTTCTCCAACCTGTCTAGCTCCCTCTGAGTAGCAGCCCTGCCCTCCAAGGTATCAACCGCTCTGATTAGGTACTGGCTGCAACTGGCCGAGAGCACATTTAATCCCATCATCCATGTTGTTAACAAGGACATTAAACACTGCTGAGCCCAGTACCAATCCCTGAGCGGCATCAGCTGAATTTGCATTACTATCATCCTTTGAGTCCAAAGACCCAGGGAATTTTCCACCCATTTCCTTCTCCACTTCTCCGGCCCACATCCCTCCACAGTTTGGCTATCAGGACACCACAACAGACTGTGTCAAAGGCCTTACTAAGGGCACACAACACCCACTGCTCTGCCTTTTATCCACACAGCCAGTCACCGCACTGCAGAAGGCAAAAGGGTTGATCCCCTCGGTAAATCCATGCTGGCTGTTCCAAGTTATTGTATCCTTTGTGCCCCTAGAAATGGCTTTGAGTAAGATTTGCTCCATAACCTTTCCAGAGAGGTAAGGCTGGTTAGTCTTCAGTTCCTTACATCCCGCTTTTTCTCCTTCTTGAACACAAGTGCAACGTTCACCTTTTTACGGCCACCAGGATCCTCCCCCGATTTCCACGATCTGTCAAAGATGACATAGTACAGCCTTGCAATGACATTGGCCAACTCCCTCTACATGCAAGGACACATCCCATCCTAGGATGCCACAGACTTATATATGACTAATCTGTTTAAGCACTCGCTAGCTGCACCTGTGGATCATGTTACATTCCCCACTGACTCTCCCAGAAGGCTCTGAGAACTGGGAGGCCAAACAGCAGACCTTACCAGTAAGAAACAACATAATGTAATGTTGATAATGAGACACACCACATCTCACTCTTCCAGATCCTTTGTCACTTGGCTCCCTGCCCCTAAGCAGTGGGCACATGATTTCTTTAGCTTTCCTTTCGTTTTCAGCCCTTCTCATCCTTCTCTGGTTCAGCACAGGGTAAGAGGGACAGACAGACAAGCCCTCACAGGCTCTCCACATCTGCCAAGACAGCAAGTCAGATTAGCAGATGGGTGCCTCTCTCCTACCCCAGGGACAGTCTCTGGTGACTGTGACCCTCCTCCTTTCTGTGCACACGGGTGGTGGGTGAAGGCTTAGCTGGACCCAATACCTCCACTGACAGGAGGTCATTTTCCTCACCTGTACCAAATAACTTTTGTTGCATTGCCAGAAGTGACAAGCTTCCAGCCTCCTCCATTTTGGGAATCTCCCTCTACCACTCTTCTGGAATTCTCCTATTGGCTGGCGTGGTAAAATGAACCAAAACTGACCCAAAGAATGAACTAGGGGCAACCAAGTACCCATTCATACCTACATGTGGTCTTAACTTGGTTGGGTGAGGGTAGTAGCAGTGTAGGATAATGCACACCAAGAAACACTTTTCCCCCCTTCTCTGCCAGACAGTCTGTTTAATGGACAAACAAAATAGCACTACTGAGAAAAGTCCTTTGATCTAGCCACTACCGTAGGAGTATTTATTTCTTCTAAATTTTGGTGAAAGGCCAGTAGCCCAAAAAAGGCCTTAAGCAAACCTCTTCAAGAGCAGAACTTTTATCCACAGTAAAATCCATTAGGGCCACCTGACAAGTTTTCTTCCTTGAAAGCCAAGGGGGAGTAGGATCCTGGGGGACCAGCTTCCAACTGTTGGAGCAGCAATCACAAACATATGTGTACATATTTACTTAGCCTTTCTGAAGGAAGACAAAGAACATGATACATTCCTATCACTATTGTGCAAGACTACAGCCACCTTTGATTTTTCCTGCTCAAGTTTTACATGAATTTTTCCTTGACTCTTCTTTATATACAATGCTTCTCAATAATCAGCTAAAACAGCCATACATCACTCCAAGGGGTGTCCAATTAGTTCATGTTCTCCTTGCCCAGCTGAGAAGTTCTGCAGCTTTTTGTGGCTACTGTGAAGATTCACAGGTAGTCTTGGCTTCTACTGATGTGCAGCACAGAACCATCCTTTCTGTTACCCTGTTTTATTAGCTGTATTTAAACATCCTGAAAGGGATACTGCACTTAAGATTGTATCATAGTAGGCCAGTTGCCACAAAGTGCTTGATCTTAAGTAACATCTGAAACTTTCCTCAGAAGCCAGAAAACTATCTTACAGTTCCGAACTCGAAGCTTTAGACAAAGTGATTCAAGTCAGACTCCAGCTTTTCTTCTTAACACAGCAGGATGCAATAATGCCAGCTTGCAATATATTAAGATTATTTTAACAGTACTTCAGTTTTTGAGGGTTTTTTATTCCAGTTTTCAATGTTCAAAACAAATAAAACATAGGGCATAAGCTTCAGGAAGGAAATGAGTATTCCCTGAAGAAACTTCTGCAAAATGCTTGTTTTCTCAAGCATTCAAAATGTTTATTTCCATGTGTTGCTCACATATCCTTCTATTCTCCAAACATTTGTAAGATATTATTTTCCTTGATCCTACTTGCCTCATAGCCAACCTGCTCACTCCTAATTCTTTCATCTCTTTAAACTGGCCTTCCATTTTTTTATAGTTGCATTACTTGTGAGATAGTTCCTATAAGAAACGTGCTATGCGGAAATTGGAGAAGTGTTATACTTACAGCCAAAGAAATAAAGTAAAACCTGAGAGATAGAGGTTTCTTTGCGATCGGAAGAGTTTCATCTGAATATGATCAAAGGCGTTGCTATTGACATTTACAGCCTTTTCAATCATATGCGTGACAGAGTACTTCCTCACTTCTCTAACAGCATCTGCAAACAAAAACAGTTTGTTCGTATTCACATCTGTTGATATGCATGTCTGACAAATGAGACACAGTACTAAAAATATGTATTTGGACTTTCTGCTCAGCAAACAGGCATAGGACAAATTCTGACATCGCTTATGTTACCCAAGCATTTTAAAGATAGGTGCTGATAAATCACTGAAGTGATAACATATTTCCAGAGATACACCAAACCACTGCCCAAAACATGTTTTAACAGTCACTTGCAAAACTTGCACCCAGCCACCAGGGATCAGGCAAAAGCAACACACTCTAAAAATGTTATTTGAGACCCTACAGACAGTGTCAAAATGTCACTGCTGACAACTTAATTAAAATCCAGTGGACAAACAGTGAGAAAACAGAAACAGAAGGGGAAAAAGAAGAGAAGCCTTCTGAAATATGTCTCATATGTAATATTAAATAAGCATGTGTTTTTATGTTTGAATGAGAGGGAAAAAAATATTTTTGTAACATCCATCACAGTAGTAACACTGTGTTGAACAGGAACAGAACAGAGGGAGTAAGCTACACCTCCGCTTTCATCTGCCTTTCAGCTTCCTTTCATCCATCATATACTCCTGATAATTCTGCAGAAGGGTCAATACACTGCCGACACTTTTCAAAGGCCAAAATAATTAATTAGGACTTACATCCACGTAAGAACAAAACCTAAGCCACTCATATTACAGTCTGTACACTTAAGGTCATCATACATACTTAAGGCCAATAGAGCACCTACAGTATCTTACAGTACATCAACAAAAATACACATTTCATGACACATCAGTTCTTGCAGACTATTTTGGCCAAGTAATATTAAATTGATGCTGCATTTATGTAAGCACACAAAATCAACTCCAAAGAAAAGCACATGTGAATAACATCACTTATGACTATCTCTTTTAGATTCACAAGTTATTTAGAAGAGAAAAAAACCCACTAAACAGATCTGAAGTGAAACTTTAAACAGTGCAATGGAGACTAAGACCAAACGAGAGTCCATACCCCTTTGCTATAGGAAGATTCTAGGCCTGCAGTAACCTATCATCTTATGCTATGGGGCAAGCATCTCACCACTGCTTTGCTTTAGCCCAAATCCATCTTTCTGCAAAATCAATGACTATCACCAACTCAAAAGCAAACTCCGGTCAAAGTTTTCAATAGAAGTTCAAGAGAGTAAATGAAATCCATAATTTCTTAATCTTAAGCCATTTACTGAAAGATCTACTTCTATGAAGAATACTAAAGATAATCTACAACCCCCCCTTTATTTGCATTTCCAGTACTTTTTGAATATTAAGAATACAGTACTGCAGTCTAGTCTGACTTTGCTATGTATGCAATGCATCTCTACGTTTCTCTCAACAGACAATAAAACCACACATTTTTTCTTTATATTTAAAGTAGCTTGGATTTGCCTAACATTTTCATTGTAAAACGCTGGAAACACTTGTCTCCTATCCATGGAGGAGAACTATGTCAGTGAAACGTAGAACTGTTTTCATCACCAAAATATGGAAGATGCTTACCACACAAAACAGTCAGGTCAGACCTTAAATGAAATCAGTCAGCCATATGGTCATCACTCAAGCTCCAGTTTCACTAAAGCTTTACTCCTGTGTGATAGACCTTAGCATCTACTCATAACAAATGCAGCCAACAGCTGGTTTTTATCTGTGCTGAGCACAAGTGCTCAAATAGCGCAGTGCTTTGATACATTCTTCTGGTCTTCTATTTCAACAACAACCAAGAGAAAGAGTGCCATCTACTGCATATTGCACAGCTCAGCCAAATTCTGGCATCAAACATTTGCAGTTCATTTATTTGCATGAGGAAGTGAAAGCAGCAGCCTAGACCAAGCTCCAATTTTCCTCCTCATTCATTACCATATTACTCTTGCATTTGGGTTCCCAACACGGATGCAGTATAAGCCCTCTGCTCTTCCATTCTATTGTAGAACTTTTAAACAAATTAGCTGACTTAAATTAGGCTCAAATCCTTTCAATTAATCTACTACCATGAACTCCACACACGAGGTTTCCCCACCCCCCATTTGTTAAGCAATTATTTAACACTTACCAAGAAACAAGATGATCAGTAAAACTATTATTGTAAGGAACATCTTGTTCCAAAAAACTGCCATTTTGCTCCACAGAGGAATCATAAAAATCTTCTGCCATCTGTAAAACAGCATTGTGTTATTCAAAAATAATTAAACACTAAAAGAAGAGCATAACAACCTCACAGAAGAGAGCCTTGTTATTGATAAGAGACTTACATAAGGTCTCTAAATAGCTGCTTTAATTGTAATATAACTTAGGTACACATAACTTTTCCAACAATCCAACTTGCTTGTCTCTTTGTTGTCAATACAGGTATAGACAGCTGGTTCAACTTGAAAACTTCTTGCATGACAGCAGGTACTTTCCAGATGTGTTTCATTTTAGCTTTTACTTTGGCTAGCATTACTTTGTGCTTGGTCCTGACTACAATAAATTTAGGGATAGAGTACAAACTGCAAAGTGCATTCCACCATTTTTATTTCTATCCACTTATACCCCTTGGTGCCAAATAAAATGAAAACCCTCCACAAATTAAGATCATCTCTACCATCCTTCTTCAGAAGGCTTACCTTTCACACTGATGAGTCTGCATAATTATAAAGTACAAGGATTGTTATTATATTCCAACTTGCAAATGACAACAAAATATCAAGTCTTGTGTTCGTTATTTTGTTCAGGGTTACAAGCTCTTTCAAGAGCATAAATTTATTGGTTAGAGAAGAAACTTAAGAGGCCGATTGGTGGTGAAGACTTTTGTTGTTGCCTATTCGGTATTACTGCAGGAGGGTTCTACAAGAACCCACATTTGCAGCACAAATGAAGAACATCTAATGTGCTCAAATGAACTGAAACCCACAAGATAAATCAGAGCACCTACTTGTCCTCTGTTGCAGGTTGGAATCAGTACTACTGCACAAATGAAGTAATACCTAGTTATGCCATTATGGATGTAACACAGGCATGCTAGTCACCATCTGATTATATTAGGTAACATTTCCAACTTTTGTTAAGAGTATTTACATTTTCCAGAGACTGTTAAAATTTGTCCTTTAATAAAGTAGTTTCCAACCCTCTATGAACTTAATTATAATGTAGCATTATCTCCAATAGCCCCTTCTGGTTCTGCATCAGAAATAATTAAAAAGTTTTAGCACTGTATGTGCAAAACTCTCATTTAAGTCCTTCAGTATAATATGAATTCCTTATAGCAGAGAGTTATAGTCTGTATCAACCAAAAAGCGTACTTCAGTTAAACCAAGCTACAACTCTAAGCTACAAACAATGCCATCTTGCTAACTCTTTTAAACATGCAATTCTCCATGTTTCATACTGATCTCCACTTAAGAAGTGATACTCTGCTATACTGCAAAGTTATTTTCAGGCTAAAAATAAGATCTCTCTACATTTATTTTTCCTCAGCAAGTACTGACATTCACATTTATTAATGCTCTATTTCCTTTTCGTGACAGAAGTCACATAAATATAATCCTTCCAAGTTACAAATACTAGCCACCACTACAGATGTAGCACACTTGGTAGTACAGTTCTGTCTTTTTGCATACTTGCATTTTCGTATTGTCAGTTTACTTATTCCCCAGGAACTTAAAAAGCTTGTTAGCAAATTCAAAAAGGAGCACATTATCCAAATAATGTACACACACACAAGAGGCAAACAATCCGTTTAAAGAATGACAAGCAAGTAAATCAAAACTTTAAAGAACAGCAGTTTCACATCGGTTTTTAATCACACATGCTTTACCGTTCTGACAGAACCAGCTCCCAGGCCACCAAGATGCACAAGGCAGAACTGCTGCCCTCTGGTACTGTCACAGCAGCTAAATCTAATGTTTAACCCCACACGTTTCCTGCAACAGTTTCGTTAAGAAGATAATTGCACATCACGTAAAGGATAAAGCTATTTTGCTCTTTCAGAAACCACTCTTCAAAGGAATAGCCGAATGCTACAAGCCAAGCACAAAAATCTATCCTTTGTATACAATGAAAAGCACTGTTTGTAATGTTTGAATAAATTTTGGTAACACTGCAGGTTATGAATTTTCTTTTTAGCCACAACTGGATTCAAGCCCTGTTTGCATCATAGGTGAAACCCATTTCAATACTCCCAATGTCTCCCTGCATGTGTCATCAGCCTGCAGAAATTCTTGCAGCTAGTTTCCTCACATAAGCCATTAATAGCCTCATGATTACAACTCCCATAATACCTCTCCCTTCTTACATACAGTTGCATTTGTGATTACAAAGCAAAAGAAAATATGAGAACTCCATAATCTATGTTGAAATGCTGAAAGCAAGCCAGCTTGTAAAAATCAGAGGCTAAATTAGACTTTTAGAACAGTTTCAATTTCTGAGGTTGAGGAAACTTAGCTAATCATGGATATCAGCTCTGGAGGATCCAGCCACTTTAAAGACTCTCCCACAGGTTTCATTAGTGAAATTCAGACTCTACACAAAGCAAGTTCTTGTACCTTAAGATACTAGAGTAAAAGCTGCATTCTTCATTCTAAACATATATGAAGATGCAGAAAGCAAACGTAACAATTTTTACACAACACTGAGACAGTGGAATTTTTTATTTTTTTTTTAAACCTTTAAGGTTTAATCCTACTTGGGGTTTTCTGGGTGCGGGGTTTTTAAAATTTATTTAAATTAGTGATATTCTGGAAAGAAATTGTAACTGTTTCTCTTGCTTCCTGTAGAGAAGCTAGCTTTCTTTAAATAACATTACCATATTTGAAGAGCTACTCACAGGAAACAATCTTAAGATAACGCTGTAAGTCAGGCCTTTGCACACAAGAAGAGTTATCTAACATTTTGTTTCTTTCCCTTACTAAGGGTCTTTATTTTACAGGAATGACTTATTTTTCTTCATGTTCCTGCTGTGTCCCATAAGTATTATTATTTTGTAAGCCTATGTATGTTCGTACAGGCCTTCAGAGTCCTGAACCTCTTGCACCACGCTGAAGCACGCTTTTTAAACAAACGACCGCAGATTTCCTACAGCCCTGCCGGGGGCTGCGCGCGGCCAGCTTCCCGCCCCGGGAGCCCCTGTCAGCTCAGCACCCACAGTGCCCGGCGTACACCAAAACTCCTCACAAACTCGCCGAACAGCTCCTGGAAAAGCCGCACCGTCCTCTCGTTTCTTACCGAGCTTGAGGCCGCGATGCCAGGTGCCCTCCCGAACGGCAGCTACGCCAAAGCCCCCGAGCGGAGACGCCGCCCTGGCTGGAAGGAAGCAACGGGGCTCGCCCTGGGAGCCCGGCTGCTGCTCGGATGAATCAGCAGCAGGCAGAAAACAAACATAAAGCTACGAGTCTTGACACTGCTGATGCTCAAGCCCCCAACAGCATTCCTCCGTTAGTTCACAGCTACTTGAAGATGCAGCAAAGCTCCGTGTTTATAAAAACAAAAGCGTAAAATAAACCCAAAGCGGCTGTCAGACCGAGCTGGGGGTGTCCAGCACGCTAAGTCCTACCTCAGCGGAGAAATGAACGGCAGGCAGAGCACGAGAAGCACTCCTATTTCACCGTACAGGAAGGCAGCAACCGCCGTCCACTGGAAAGTCATCGCCTCGGCAGGCCTGCGGGGGGGAGCGGCTCAGCGGCCCGCCGCACCGCGCCCGGGCTACCTCCCACCGGGCACGGGGTCCCAAGGAAAGCAGTTCCCAGTAACTTAACCGCGGGGCGGGGGGCGTCCCACCGCACCGGCTTCCCCTCCCAAACCATCCCGTCTGCCGGGGAAGGGAGGGGGTGGACCGGGACCCTCACCGCCGCGCCAGGCTCGGCGGGCAGGGCCGGGCCCGCCGGCGGCAGCCCCCCGTGAGGAGACCGCAGCCCCGCCTGTGCCGCAGCCCGAGCCTGACGCCCTCCCGCCACCACGGCTCCCGCCCCCACGCGCTTCCCGCCGCCCCCGCTCCCCTCGGCGCAGCCGGAGAGGCATGGGCCGCCCCGGGCCCGTCCCGTTCCCCCTCACGGCCGCCCGGCCTTCGCAACCTCCTCGGCGCTGGCGCCCTGGTGAGCCTGATGGCGGCGAGCCGCTCTCGGAGGGGCGGGGAGCGGGGCCTCGCCCGGCAGAGCGGCCCGACAGCTGGGAGGAAGGGAGCTGCTCCTTCCCGCCGGCGCGGCAGCTCGGGCGATGTGCGCCGGCCCGGGACTGAGTCACACGGCGGGGGCGGGCCGGGGGCGGGGGCGGTCGCTGTCCCGGCGGGGCACGGTGCGATTAGGCCCCGGGGGAGGGTCGGGTCCTCTGGGCCCACCCCGGTGGAGCTGGGGGCTCCCCGCCGGCCTCCCCTAGCTCCAGAGGCTCTGCCCGGCTACCGCTCCGGCTTCCCGGGCCCTGGCGGGGTGCCCGGGGGGAGACACGCAGCAGCGGCTGCGGAGGGGGCCGGTGTGGGGCAGCTGGAAAGCCGAGCCTGACGATGGGCGTGAATTTGCTAGGGGACCACACCGCTGTTGGAAAACGCAGGGATCTACACGCTGAGGAAGGTTAAAATTAGTATCTTTTTCACATTTAGGGGGAACGGTTGTAAGCGTTTTGCTGCGGGATCTCACTGTGGTCGTCGCACCACGCCGCAAGTCAAGCTTACTCAGTCGGGACCTCAGCTCTGCTCTCTAGTGCACTCATTAGTTTCTGAAGTTCAGTTAAAAAATACTGTGTCTTGTCCGTCCATCCCCCACATGCATTATATTACCTGAACAATATTAAGACCCTGCACATCGCTCAAAGAAAATAGGCCTAATATTCATAAAGACAGCACAAATAACAACCAAACAACAGCCTCAAAGGCTGTCAAACAAGCCTGTTTGGACCTCATGAATAAAACAATATTCCCTCAGAAAATCCTGTTCTGTTCTACTGTTCTCTTTGATGCTTCTTATCAGCCTAGTGAGGCCCCGAGCACGTCCTTGGTACCCATTTCCCTGTTGCCCATCTCTTTTGCCAGCTTTGTAACTCCCCTTCTTTGCCCCTGCATAACCCTCCCCTAACAGCTTCTGCCTGTTGTTCCTAGCTTTGCTCTATCAGCACCCACATCCAGTATTTCTGATACCATCGCTTGGGCAGTCTTGGCCTCACATGGTGTCGCTGAGGTAGTGATAACATTCCTGGGCACGCTTGGCCTTGCAAGTGTCTAGTTCCAAAAGGGCCTTCAAAACTACTCTCCAGTTATCAGTGTAGTTCAGTTGTTTTTCACCTAACTCCCCCTTTAACCACTAGTGAAATCCAGCCACCCCTCCCAGCGCTATCTGCAGCTTTTACCAGCTTCTCACGCTGTTTGTTACATGTCATGTTCAGTGATCTCACGTGTCATATCCAGGAGTCTTCCAACCCTGTTCAGTTAGCCCATGCCAGGGCCCACTCAGCAGCTTGCGGACGTGCCTGCAGTCCTAACAAATCCTGAGGTGCTGCTGGTGGAAGAGGTTACCTTGTCCTAACTGGGCATCACCAGCCCTCCTGACACAACTACTTGCTTTTGGGAATTCTGCCCCAATTAGTTTGCATCAAAATGAGACAGATTAAATGCTGTGAATAGTTAGTTGTTCTTTGTTACTCTAATCCTTTGGAAATGAGTGGGGTAGGAAGTCCTTGCATAAGCAGTTTTGAGCAGAGTTTGCAGCTGCTTACAATCTGAAACTGTTTACACTTAAAATTTCCCAGGTCTGTGGCCTGGGGATGGAGCCATCATGTTAACATTTTTCTAGCTGCTGCCGAGCAATGTCTGGATGAAAGGTTACATCCCAAATAATTGTTTATGCATACCAAATATTGGCGAGTGATGCAACCAGCCATTTCAATCCAATCTACACAGTGGAAACAGCCTGGGTATAAAGAAGTATTTCTAACATGTTTTCATAAACATATTTAATCAGAAGCATAGACAAAACATAACTTTTTAGTATGTCCTGTTTATTACATTTTAGCTGTTGGCCTAGAGCCATACTACTTTACTGAAGCTGTTAAAATGTTAAGCACTTTCTCTCCTTTAATTCCAGAGCAGTTTCCATTTCTGAGCTGCTTACTCACCTCTCACTAGCACTGTAAGTTGCTCTCCCAGTAGCCTAACTTCATACCGATAGGACTATATTTGTACATCCCTGTCGCCAGAGTCTCAGTCTGCTTTTTCACTTCAATGGCTTCATAAGATCTCAGGCTCACTCTTGGTGACTGCTGTGTGCTTTCACTGCAGCTGATGTGTATACCCCCCCCCCGAGCTGGAATGAGATCCAAGGAACAGAGAGAAGCCTGAAAATACCTGAGACCTGCCTTCTCCTGTTGAGTGTACTCTGCCAGTCCAGGTATTCTAACTGAAATTGTAGAAGTCTGGGTTGTTGATCTAAGACTGCCTATCTTACCGTGTGATAAATACGACACCATACGATATATATAATGGCTGGCTGCTTCAGGAAATAACCTTATGAACCTTAAAATATTAGATAAAAAAACCCCTTCCTTTCCCACCACTAAGGTGACAAAGTATTCAGAAATAGAAATATGAAATGCCTGTGTATTAGCAGCTGGTTAGAGGACAGAAATCCAATGAATTCTCTGCTGAAACAAAGGCAAAGAGAAAGTTCAAACTTGTTCCATTCTAGTTTGGCTTATATGACAGCTGTCTCATCATCACACATTTGCCCAACCATCAACCCAAGACAGAGAAGAGACCTAAGAAACAACAGTAGGGAACAGAGAAAATGAGATTGTTCAGGCTGCATGAGGGAGTGGGAGTTACTGCAGCAGGGTAAAAATTGCAAGGAAACACAGGGATTATGAGAACACGGCATTGCTGCGCAGGGTGGCTTAACATAGGGAGCTGGATCGATTACAGGAGGCAAAGGACCTAAAATAGGAAACAAAGCTTTGTATCTTACGATACTCGCAGAATCACTATTTAAAAAGTTGAAAATTAGAAAATAGAAAGAGTACCTGGTGATGTTACAAGTAACATACCCAGGGAAGGACTTTATCTAGCTGCTTTAATGAGAATTTTCCCATATTCAAATGGTTTATAATAAGAAATATGACCATATTCTAAAACAACATTGGGAGTTAACTAACTCCTATCTTTGGTAATTCATGTGTATTTGAAAAGTATGGTTGTTCAGAGTATGGCTCTAAGACTCCAATTTTGCAGTTTATTCTATGTCAACACAGTGAAGTGTGTTCAGATGCATGCAAAATTCACAAGGGAAGAAGGCATACAATTAATTTCACCCTCAAAAAGGAATGATAAGCTTCCATTGACTTTTATGATGCATAATTGGCCAGATCAAGTGCTCTTTAATTACTAGTGATACTAACAGCAACCTAGGCCTTGTACTTCAGGCAGAAATCTCTGATTGATCTCACACAGGCATAACCAACTGCTGCCTTCAAAATCATCAAGTATTCAGTTCCTAAATAGGTCAAGGTATTTCAAGTCCTCTAAAATTCAATTTCCACACTATTACACACACACACACAAAAAAAAAAAAAGTGCCTTGTGTTTGTGTTACTCGATTATAATAACTTTTTCTTCTCTGCTCTTTGTGGCTAATGGGACAGTTCACAGCAAATAATAGTTGCTTGGCAAGTCATAAAAATCTTAAGAAAATGTTAACACAGGGCTTAGTTAATACTTTGAAGAATCCCTTCTACAACTCAGTTGTATAGTTTTAGTTTTAATTTTGATGCAGGAAGCTGGAGGCATTTTCAGAACTGAGGAGAATTGAGTATTGTGCTATAGTTGGATAACTTGAGACTGAAAATTCGGTAGTACGATATATAATGTCATGCAGTTGGGAAATAAGAACTTTTGCTGTAGAATGTGAAGCTCATAAAATACATGATGAATATTAGCTGAGGAAAAGTTAGGCATCAGAAAGAGAAGTATGAACTGCAGAAGACATTGCTGGGCTTTTACCTGGAATGCTATACATGATTCTGCTCATCCAATGTAAAGAAAACATAACGATACAGAAGAGTGAAAAAATAGTTGTCTGAAGGAATGGAGAACCTAATGCAGCAGAAAAGGTTGTAGAGATTGTCTCAATGAGCCTTGGATAGTAAAGCACGTCTGCAGTCTTCCATTTGTTAATACACATGAGGAAGGTGACCAAAATCAGAAGTTAAATAACTGCTGTCTTAAGTAGTGAACTAGACTTGATGACTTAGGTCATGCCTTTCAAACTGTTGTCCATATGCCTAAATCAGACATATTCACTACGAAAATTAATCAAGTCTTTTATGCCTTTGCACTGAAAAAATATATAGGGAGAATTTAGATACCTAAACTATTCTAAGATTTGGGGACCAGCATCAAAAGCAACCTCGCCTCCTCCAGGGTGTCAAACTTTATAGTGTAATAAAAAAAAAATTACAACTGTATACAAAACCAAGTAATTTATTTACAAAATTTAGAACTATTCACTTGTATATTCATAGATGTATCAGTCAGAAAACTAAGCAATTTCTGGTATGAATTTCTGTGTAAACATATAAAGAAAACAAATTATTTGATTACAAATAATTGTACTGCACGATTTGTGAAATTTCCCTTGCAGAACAAATGCAGCTGGTGTGTAATGTTATTATCTTGTTCTAATTTTCACTATTTCCCTCCTATACAAAGATTCAAAGCCATGTGGCTGTCATGCTTTGATAAGCAACATGCCAGCAGGCAGACAGGACTGCAAAAGCCTGACCGAGAGAATCTGTCAGCTTTTCTTTGACCTATAAAGTTCTGTTTTGGTAGATGATGGGGCTTTAATCTTTTATAGAATTATTATACAGTAGATAAACAAAACTGAATTTAGTTAAATTGAATTTTCAAGGCTTGTACTTTAGATTCAGCTAAGTTTGAACTTAAAAGTATCTCTTCATTTTACTCTTTCCTTCTTTCCATCATCCTTTATCTATTCTAGGTTTCTTTCACTATAAGAGGTGTGGAATTTTTGTGAGTTTTAAGTAAGTCTAGAAAATTTTAGTCTGCAAAAGGAACATCTAATTTAAAAGACCATACTATACTGGGCTTCAAGGCCTCACAGTCTTTAAACCTGAAAAACCTACTCAAATTTAAAAGTACAGCTTACGTCAGTTAAAGCAAATACTCCTATAATTGCTCCCTTTGTATTCTCTTGGTCTGAAATTTTTGGTATTATTTATGAGTAGTTCTTCTGACTTTAGGACGTTTCACTTAAGAAAGGCCCCAGTTTTGCAACCATATTGCTCTAAGCAATTGCCTGGTGAAAGAATAAATTAAATTACCAGAGTCTTACAATGACCAATTCTCTGTGTACTCGTGCATCGTAAATAGAATTCCACATTTGTAGAATTGAGTATTTTCTGGAATGAAAAATGCTGACATAAAAATACTAAACAACTGCACTATCACCCTGATCATAATGTTATGCTGTGTTGAAAATACTTATGCAATATATTAACGTGACTAAAAAGTAGGAAGGAACCCAATTAAAACTTTAACAGTGTACTGACAATTGCAAAATAGCAGCTTACACAGAACTAAAATAATTTCAGTTATCACACACCATAATGGTCATTCAGATAATCTAGTACGGCTGAGGTACTTGATAAAACATTAAAAACTTTTTTTTCTTGTTTTGAAGTTATCCGTTCCATCATGTACATTAAGTGGTGGTGAAAACATGTAAAAGGAGTTCCATGCTCAAGAGCAATGTCAACCCAGTCCTGAATGCACTTCAAAGGTGTCTCTTCATAGCCTGCAAACATAGCTGGATTTGCTAAGAGTCCTCTAGCCACCATTATACCTTCAAATGGGAAATTAAAGCAGTAAGTTACTTTATAGTTTAAATTTTACATTAAATCCTCATGTAGATTTTGTACAGCACCCCTTAGTACAAACACCCAAAGCTTACAGACAAGTAAAGGGAGAACATGGGTATTATAGCTGTATCAGAGAAATCCATTTAACAATCCAGACCTCAGAGTACCTACACCACCTGTCAACACATTCCACTTGATGACATATTCTTCTAGAAATTTTGAAACAAAACACAGTACACAGAAGTCTTTCTTCCCTACTTTTGAATTCAGTAGTATTGTTTTCATTTGCTACATACATACAAGCCTGCCTTTTTAACATAAAATTACAATGGAAAAACACAAGAGTAGCAATACACTATATTTATTTATTTTTAGTGCAACTCAGCTGATTCACTGACCTAGAATCCTTCCAATAAAGAGCTCAATGTCTCAATTATATACATTTCAGGGCTCTTGATCTGCAGTAAATCTTTCTGAACGAGCCAGTGTATTTGTAACTGTAATCTCAAACTGTCAGATAAACCCATACAAGTTCTGTTGCAATTTTGCTGTGATTAAGGGATTCTGTTTTCCTGCACTGCCAACATATAATCTATCACACTTAGTCTTTTCTTAAAAAATAGGATGATCAAAAATGAAAAATTTCTTTTACTATTGTAGATGGCAGAAAAAACCTAACACTTCATATTTTTGCTATTGAAGATGGTCAGCTGGGCTATGAGGACGTTCTTTTCTGTTATGTATTTCCTTCCTGCTTTGTATTTGGGGGGAAAGTCACTGCAGCAGCATGGCAGTTCAGTTCAACTGATTTTTGTTGTTGCTATTAAGCACCAATAGTATGTCAAAAGAAACCTAGCACACGAACTTTTCCTTATGATACTAGCTATTGTTCTCTGTCCTGTTGTTCTCTAGCTGTAAGATCCAAAGTGTGTAGATACAGATCACGTCTTCAAAACATACACTGAACTTCCATATTGTCTTGAAACCATAGAGAGTTGCAGGAATCCATTGTGACTAAATAACTGCAGGGAAATCCTGCAAAAAATCCCCAAATTTTACCACTGAAGTGTAAGACAAGGTAAATACATACAGACATGACAGTGCAAGGCCTCACTGCGTCCTTGAAGTCAACCATCTTAACTATTAAGTATCTGGCTTAATAATATTCCTTTTTTCTGCCATATTCTTACTATAAGCAATCTGGTCCCATGTGCAGGAAGTAGAGATTTCCAAGTGGAAGTTTATGGTTCTTTAAAAGATGATCAGCTCCATAAAGACATGGAATGAATGTCTGAAGGTCTCCCTGTACTCTGCTACTGAGATAGCATAATTAAGCAAAGAGCTTTTGTAATTTGCCTCGGAAATTGTTAATTGTGGCTTTGAATAACACTGCTCTCGTCCTCTGATGATTACAAGTGATTCCGTTTATGAGTTTATAAGGCATCTAAAATATGCTCTTTCATTTGTCTCCTCAAAGAGTAAAAAGCACTCAAATCATGTCCTACTCACAGCCAAAGTACTTTGAAAACTGATTTGTAAGTTTACTTAGAAAATAGAGTACATTTAATCTTACCATCTGCTCCTGTCAAGTGATGAACATTTTCAGCATCCTTTAAAGTTTTAATGTCTCCGTTAGCCACAATAGGTATAGACATGCTTTGTTTAATTATTTTAATTGCTTCGTAATGTACAGGCTGATGTCTTTCTTCTACACTTCTTCCATGTACTGTAATCCAGGAAACTCCAGTTGCTTCAGCTTTCTGACACAGGTCAACTGTTCTTTTTAAGTCCTCATGGATCCTGAAATTCCAAGGAATGAAAACATTTGATAATAAGTTACCTGAACTGTATAAGAAGCCCTCCTCCATAAGGGGGAGTTACCACAGATTTGTATAAGGAACAGTAGAAATAAAGAAAATATTACTGTTGGAAGATAAAAGATTTTTTTAAAAAATAAAGACATGGATTTAATGTATAGAAACCAATATTTAATTTAGCACTTCCCAATTATGTCACATCTCTGAAATATACATGGTAAATTTTATAGCAAGATGCTATAAAATTTGAGCAAGAGTGCCCTAAGGATTCTAAAATAAACATCATTATTTTGCATGTTTTGTGAAAAAACCCCCTGATTTGTAGCAGTTCCCCTTTTATGAAGGATTGCAAACTGAGTTGAAACTTAACTGACAAATACACAAAAGCCACACGGGATATGTGGATAAATAGTGGATGAAATGGTACAAAGCAATGCAAAGCGATGGTTTACAGAAGTTTAGAAAGTGATGAAGGGAAGCAGGATGTGCTCCTTACAGCAGCTGTGGGGACTAGTTTTCAGTTCTGTTACCCTACCCTTTATAGCCAACAGCAACTGTGGCTCTGGCCTCAAAACAGCTCATAAAGTAAACCCTTGTGATGATACAGACTATGCATTGATTTCCTTTTATGCAACCCTAAACCTTTTAACTTGTACTTTCATGTCATTTGGATTGCAAAAATTTCTAGCATCCATTAAGTTATGTGGGTAAGTAGTCAAAGGCTGTGCTGGTTCTACTATCTAAGGTTGGGACTACTCTTTCACCATCTGAGGTCAAAAAATCTCAGCATTCTTCACATGTAAGGAAATTATTATAATGTGTAATATTACACCATCAGAATGACATATACTAAAGTACGGTGTAACTATCATACTAACATGTTTCTTTAAAAAAAATCAAAAGAATTCTTCCATGTACCACAAACAGCACTTAAGTTAGACCTACCTTATTTTAATAGATACTGAAAATCTAGGGTTGTCGATCTGATTCCGTACGTGTCTCACCATATCTCGAACAAGCTCTGGTTTATTTATTAAGCAAGCACCATAACCTTCTGCCATTGCCCACCTTTAAAAGAAGAACATTTTTATTCTATATTTGAAACAATGCAGACCAATTTCAGTTAAATACATCAGTTTATTTCCTTAGGACCTTCAAAATGTGTGGCTGAGTAAACAAGAGATAGTACTGGCTGTAGATCAATGATTGTTTGCAGTTTGACACCAGCTCTTAGATCCTGATTCAGTCTCCGTTGTGCTGTTAGAACTCTGGACAAGTTTCTAATCTCTTCCAGTTCAATTTTCTGTCCACAAAATGGACTGGCAAGGAAGATAAATTAACATTTAATCAAATTACATATAAAATAGTTTGATGTTTCTGCTTCCATTGGGTCATAGATTTCTTCTGAAGAGAAAATGACTTTGGATTGGAAAGGAAGATTTTTGAAGTGCAAGTAAGGATATGATTTCAGTAATACTCTGTTTTCTCTCAACTGCAAAACACTTTATTTTGATTGGCAGGAAATAACCTTTGCTTCCATTTAGCAGCAGTTTTTTTCTTAAACAATTTTTCTTATAAATGCAGATTAAGTATATAAAGTTTTGTTATCTGAAACTAGCATGCACAAGAAACAAAGGATTCAAATGCAAGAGTATCTTTTTGGCCTAAAAGGAATGTAGAAGTTGGCGTATTTAACTGTAGTTAGCATAGAAAAAACCCTACACTTCCATTCTGAAATCTCAGATGTCTCCAGAAAAGAGTTTTCTCAAATACTGTAACTTTAAGTCAAGACAACCTAATTAGGATAGACAAATGAAGTATTTGCACTGTAATATTATCTTTTGCTTTCCTACATTTATTTTTGAGGTCTTCACTTAGAAAAAGACTGCCTGACAAGCCTGTAATAAATCGTTCTCAGTTGAACCAGTTAGCAGGAATCTTCATTTGTGCATTACTGTTTCACTGTCAAGACAAAATCTTTATCAATTTAAGTGAGAAGTAGATCACTAATTCACTGTACTTATAAACCTAATAAAAGATGGAAGAAATTCTTTTCAACACTTCCTGAATAATATAATACATATAATTACATTTTAGAGACTATCCTTCTCTTGCAGAAATCTGAGACATCAGTGGCTTGCCTCATTATTTTGGGAATTGCCACATCATTTCTCAAAACCCTCTCCAAATTATTTTCAACAAGCTCTTCTGGGTAATGCATATTTAACAGCTGTTGAGAAGGGATGGCCACTTCACTTCTGAGCCAACATGCAGTATCACAGAAATTAAAGGCAAGTTGGCAAATACACCTGGTTTTCCCAGTCTCACCATGGTGACAGGCATCTCAGAACATTCAGAACAGTGTCTTGCCACACAGACGTTTCTGACAGGTTAAAAAGCTATTTCTCTCTTGATGTCTATTTTTAAATTAAGACAGCAATTACTATGAAAATGAAGATCAATATTGTTTAATCTCAAATTACTTCATCATATTTACCCAGCTTTTTCAAAACTTTACCTCTGAGGACAGCCACAGTTTAGGTCTATTCCATCTGCAAAAGGACATACGATACGGGCAGCATCACACAAAACCTGTGCTTCTTTAGCAGCAAACTGAACAATCAATGGATGATCACCTAGCCAATGAAAAGACATTTAGAGATTTTAAATCCCCTAGAAAATAAAAAGAAGAAATTCTAAATTTTGAATGCATTTCATATATTGAAAGGCTGTCTGGCCATGGCCCTGGGCAACCAGCTCTAGGCGACCCTGCTCGAGCAGGCGAGCTGGATAACGTGATCTACAGAGTTTCTTCCAAACTTGACTATTTTGTGATTGCAAGCCCTAAATCACAAATAAAGGTAGCTGACCAGTGTTTACTAAACGAGTATGCCTATCAAGAGAGGTGGGAATTCAGACAAACGTACGTGTCCTAGATGGTTGCTGGGTCAACATATACTTTTTCTGACTGAAATTGGTCAGGTGCTTATCTTTCACAAAGATGATATATGAAACTATGTATTCTCTATTTTTGTACAGCCTTCATGCTTCTGCTCCTAGCCTGCCTGCTCTTACCTGCATGCTGCCCCTTTGCTGTGCTGACACGGCTGTCTGTCTTGCCTGGTGGGAAATCTGCTTACAGAACCAACTGTTCAGAAATGAGCTAAAAAACCCACAACGTTTGCCCTTCCTTATCACAGCCCATCTTTTTCCTCTTCTGTGCCACCATGGCTGGTTTTTATCTACAACGTGATATGCTGAGTTGGCATGAGAACACACAGGCAGAGGCAGCTTTGTCTCAAGTGGGAAACCAAAGTGTCAGTGCTCCTCGACATGGGTCTGCTGAACTACTTGTGATTTACTAAGCCCCTGCAGAGAGCCAGATGGTCATATGGAACATGCTCTCCTCTTTTACAGCTATTGCATTACATCAAAGGCATCTAAAAATATCCGAAACAGTCTTAGCACTCACTTTCCTTATAAACAATTGCTGCAGTTAAGAGAAAGGGTGGTAACTGAGCACTGATGGAAAAAGATGATCCAAAAAATGCACAAAGTAGGTGCACTTCTGGTACTGAAAAGACCACAAGTGCTTCTGAAGATTATTCTGTTTTAGTGGAAAATTAGTTCTTAAAGCAGTGGAGCTTGCCAGAAAGAGCAGTAGTACCCTCTCAGTCAAGCTAAGACACTTCCAGAAGTTACCTAAACATATGGTAAGCAAAAAACAATCCCTTGCGTATTTTCAAAACAGTGTCCATTTAACACGGTGCTTTAGCTGAAAAGATTTACCTTGTTACAGCTAGTATTTTGGAATAATCCCACACTCTTAGGTTTGTGGTTGAGCGTTAAGTAATAAAAATACTGAGTCTAGCCATATTAAACTTTCTAGCAGCAGCCACAAAGAACATTACCTCTATTTGAGAAATATGCAACAAAGAAACATTAATGCTGAAGAAAATGGAAAACAGAAATTGCAATTGTAGACTCCAAACCTACTCCACTAATTACAACACAAAATCCCCAAACAGCCAGTAAGTT
This sequence comes from Falco naumanni, assembly GCF_017639655.2. NCBI lineage: Eukaryota > Metazoa > Chordata > Aves > Falconiformes > Falconidae > Falco > Falco naumanni. The sequence goes on from NC_054058.1 coordinate 92,333,559, forward strand.
AAACATAAAACCACAGTAAAATTTCACAACCTGTTGTGGAGTTACTTGTTAAAAGCATAAATGCTAATAATGTAAACACTGTAATTTGGGCAAAGCTGTTTGAGGCAGAATGTTTTAAAGGCCTATAAAACTAAGACCAGCGTGAAAGAGGTGAATAGGGAAAATATGTTGTTTACAACACTAGAACATTTCATTTTGTTCCCCTTATTATCAGGCAGCAAAGTTGCAGCGTAACAGAGAATCTCCTCTTTCCCCATCCCTGCACCTGCTAGAATACGCTACAGATACTATCTGACGCATGGAACTTCAATGCCACAGGATGATGTTTAGATCAGAAATGTAAGTAAATTAAAAGGGGGCAAACTAGTGGCTCTGTGGAGCTTTGAACGATATATATTGTCAGCTATGTTCCTACTCATTTATTTTTACATACAAAGAATTATTCATGCTTTTTTAAGGTTGAATTCTACTAATAAGAGTCTATGCTTTCCAATGTGATTTTTCTCTGTAACTGCTCTATTTGAACAATTCATCATAGTAAACAGCCAGTGCTAAAATAATGAAATATACTTCCCCTGCTATTATATATACACTTATGAAACCACTAATTCAGTGGTCTGAATAGATGAAATCATCACACTTCATAGATCCTACACACCAGTCTTACTAGCAGCGCTCTTTTCATTCCTCCAGTTACAGCCTATGCTTATATGTTCCTTGTTACACCCTTCCACTGCAGCCACTTCATGCCAAAAGATCTGTATTGTTATTGTCACCTCTTCCCACATATTTCATACCACTTTCTCTTTTGCTTTACACCCAGGACACTGTACAACTCCTTACACTCCTTTTCGTGTTCTGGTTATGTTTCTGTAGCATGCCTGAAACCTTCTTCACCCCATCAATGCTTGAACTTCCTGGTCTCTTCTTGCTCCTTTTTATCACCCCCTCAATATCGCAAGGAGTCCCCCAACAGCCCCTTCTACCTTCCACTCCAGTTAATGTGAACCCCCGCTTCTTTTAGCAATCCTTGATTCCACTGTATCAGTGTCTGATCTGTTAATTTTTTCACCTTTAGCAACACTTATTTTTATTAGAGACCAGAAAACCTTTCCTGGCAATAAGTGGTCATCTCTGAAACACACAAGAAACAGCAACTGCTGGGAAAAGAATCTTACTACCATCTCATACTGTGTCTAGATGGGATGAAGTTAAGTTCAAATTTGTTTAAAGTTTATTTGTAGGAGGCCGTATGGTGCCGTCTTTTGGATTTTGTAACAAAACCTGTGTTGATAACGCACCAATGTTTTGGCTATTGCCACAGTACTTGCACAGCGTCAAAACCTTTTTCTCACTCTGCCTCCCCCTGCCCTCAGCAAATAGATTGGGGTGGGCAAAAAATCGGGAGTGAACACAGCTGGGATGGCTGACCCAAACTGATCCAGTGTATATTCCATACCATATACCATCAAGCTCAGCAATAAAACTGGAGTGACAGGGGAAGGTGAAAGTGTGTTGGGACATGTAAATTATGTTCCTGGATGGCCATTGCTTGGGGACTGGCTGGGTATTGGTCTGATAGCGTGAGGTGGGAAGTGATTGCCTTTGCATCACTTGGGTTTTTTCCTCCTTGTTTCCTTCAGTTATTAATCTGGTTTTATCTTGACCTGTGAATTTTTCTTGCTCTTGCTCTTCCTGTTCTCCCCCTGTGCTGCTGGGGGGGGGGGGTGGAGGAGAAACGAGTGTGCAGCTGTGTGGGTGCATAGCCACTGGCCAGCTATGCGTGGTCAACCCACCGCACATCTAAATCAGTTTGGAGGCCCTCATTTCAAGTGGAGAAAAGGTTTTCCACTATTTCATTTGACACACGATCACCAGAATGTGTTTCTCTTACCTAGAGAGAGTTTCTATGGTTTTACAGTCAATCAGATACAGTATACCAAAACTGCTAACAGATGTCAAGTTGTGTGACAGACTTCATTCATTTGGCCAGTTTGGTTTATCACCACATAAAACATACTGACAAGGCAACGGTTAATCTAAAAAAAATACCTTTGTTTGTGGTGAATTCGCTGTCTCTAGCTTTTGCAGATCTCACAAAATCAGCTGCCACTATCATTGGTGTGTAACACAAATCGCAACCATATTTCCTGACCAAGGTTCTGAAAGCCAACCTGCAGATACATGAGAAATAAGAGATAAATAGTAAAGACATTTTTTTTTACTGGCTATTGTAAAATGCTGTTCTGACTTGCGGTACCGTGGGGATGTCCAAGTACAATCATAAGATAAAACATGTCCCATGTCTATCTCCATCTTAAATAATTACAGGAGAAAAAGGTAATCATCCCTGTTTTTACAGTCAAGATAACTTCCTCAGAGAGAATACACTGAAAACATAGCTGATGTGATACTCACTTGGAATAGCGGACCATAGGGGCACATATTTTTACAACTTGCCCAGAATGAAATAAATCCATGGGATCTTTTAGTTGGCATTCTTTAGTTTCTGCGTCACCAATCATGTACAATTAGGAATCCTTTTAGCGTCTGGAAAAACAAACAGCGTTGAAACGCAAGTCATTCTGCTACCTCTCACGGGCCGTGCAGCAAAGCATTATAGTTTAACAGGACTTGCTTTTTGGTAAAGCATCCCGAAAGAAGTCCCTCACTCGCACGCTGCCAGGAACAAGCCTTCTGCCACCACCAGGTACCGAGCGCCGGCCGGGCGCCTCGCAGCCTGCAGCACCGCCGCGGCCGCGCCGCCCGCGCTCCTCACAGCACGGAGGTTTCCCGCCCAGCCCCTCAGCGCAGGGCCGGCCCCGAGCCCGGCCCCGGGGCCCCAGGGCTGCCCCAGGGCTCAGGGAGAAAGTTTTTCCTCAAGTCGGGCGAGAAGCAGCCCGGGCCCGCCGCCTCCTGGCCTCCCGCTGCAGGCCCAGCTCCCTCCGCCTCTCCCCGCCCGGCGGGGGCTGCGGCCCGCCCGGCCCGGCCTGCGCCGGCTGCCGCGGGTCGGTCGGTGCCTGCCGGGTGCCGGAGCCGCGGGGCCGAAGAGGGCCGGGCCGCTGCCACCCCCGCCGGGTCCCCGCGCGCCCCGCCCGGCCCCGCGCTCACCGCGTGCGCCACAGCCCCGCCGCCCGCTCGCGGGGCGGCCCACCCCCTCCGTCGCGCGCCTTCGCCATCATCGCCGCGCGCCGCCGCCCGGGAGTGACGCGCGGGCTCCCGGCACCTGCCAGCATGGAGGAGGCGGGGGCGGGCGGCGGCGCGGCCCCGGCCCCGGCGCTCGCCGAGCTGCTGGCGGACGGTGAGGCGCGGGCGGCGGCGGCGGCCTGGGGGTGCGCGCCGCTGGCTCGGCTCGGCGCGGGCGGCGGGGGGCAGCCCCGGGCGGCGGGGCCATGTCGGGGGGTCTCGTCCGCGGGCGGGACGGAGGGTGCTCCGGGAGGGCGGCGTCGGGCAGGGCGGTCGGAGCCGGGGTGAGGCGCCGGCGCTGGGGACGGGGCGAGGGGGGCCGTGAATTCCCGTGGTGTCAAGTCGCGGAAAGTTGGGGCGGCGGCGCCGGGGGGGACAGCGGGACCCGCGGCTGCTGGCGGGGGCCCGAGCGGCCGGGGCCGGCGGGGTGGCGCGGGCGGCTGTGGCCCGCCTGCTCCTGAGGGAAAGCGGATGCACTGAGAGGCGGAGGGGCTTGGTAATACCGGTAGGAGCTGCCCGGAAACCCGGGTCTGGCTTCGTCCGAGACCGTCATTGCAGTGTCGTTTCTTAATTTAGTTAATTTTATAAACCGATACTGTTGTAAGAGTCCGGTTCGGTCTCGTGGAGGTGCGTCTCCTGCCAGCTCGACCCTCCGTGGTTGTTGTGTTGTTTTGACCAGGTGGCTGGTGTGTGTTTGGTTATGGGCACGGCCTCTGTAGCCTCACCCCAGTTACGTTGTGAAGTTTGGAGAAGAAAGGTTTTTTACACTCTTTAGTGTATTCTGCTCTAGAAAAGGCTGTGGGCAATAAAGGAACACGAGTCTTTATCACCATGTACAAAAAAACTCAACCCAAACACAGGCATCACCTCCAAACTTGTTTCTCTTGATTGTGGTCTCTTCCCACGTTGGTGTCACATTTGTATGACATGATACAGAGAACACACGCTGTTACGTTTGGAGAAATTGAAGGTCAGAGAGAGAACTGTATGCTTTAGGTTCATAAATATTTTTTAACTGCTCTGAAGTATGAAGATAAAATCTAAATTTTTTTCAGAATGTTACGCTGACTTCTTCAGAGAAGACTTTGATGTGAAAGCCTACACTTCCCAGTCTATCCATCAGGCTGTGATAGCTGAGCAACTGGCAAAACTTGCCCAAGGTATTAGTCAGTTGGATAAAGAGCTTCATTTACAAGTAAGTTTAAAGCATACCTGTTATTCAGGGATGGTTGATGCCAACTAGTGAAAAGCTTAGTAACCTTAGGATCTTGTTGCTTCTGAAATTTCCCAGTGTATTTTGTAAGCAGTTAACTAAAGGTACAACTTACAGCAAAACTAGTAGTGAATCTGATACTTAGTCAAGCCCATTCTTAATACTCCCACCAAAAAGCCATACACTCACTTCATTTTCAGTTTCTGCAGCCAGTCTCTGTATAGATGGAGGTTCCGCTCTTTGTAAGGAAGTTCCCTGGCTCTTTCCAAATGAGCATCTCCAGCTATCAGAAATGCCTGTGTTTTTTTAGGATGACAACTGTGAGAAGATAGTGAGTGATTTAACTTGCATCCTTTCAGCCTGGGCTGGAGAGTAGTAGCCTAGGCTCCAAGGCTTACCTGGGCAGACATAATATAATCTATGTTAACACACCTTCAGAAGGATTTCTGAGGTTGGATGGTAGAAGGCTTTTTGGTAAAATCTATGCAGACGCCATAAATCCACAGCAGACTTTGCAGTGAGAACAAAGTTTATGTGGAGTTTCAAAACCTGCTTCCTTCTTTCTTTCGCCCCAGTTTTGATATTCTTTGGGAACTAGTTTCTGAATGTCAAAAATAGAAAAGAAAATATTAAAAATGTGAATATACATATACATTATTACTGTGTGATTAATAAGCTTGCATTTACAATTATGGTTATATGTGAAGGTGTGTTGAAATGTGATTGCTGTCCTGGCTTTAATTAATGTTAGCTGTGCTGCAGTTACAGACCCTCGTATTCTGACCTTGCTGCTTTTGTGAATTAAAATGTCCTCTGAAAGCCCTTTCATTTTTAAGGTGTGTCTGCTTTTTCCTGTGTCTGGCTAATGTAGGGATGATGATGATGTATTAATAATCATCCTTTCAGGCACACATCCCCATTCTTCTGTGCTGATTTCTCTACTCTGTTTTTCGTTAAGGTTGTTGCAAGGCATGAAGACCTGTTGGCCCAAGCAACTGGAATTGAATCCCTGGAAGGTAAATGCTGTTATATTATGCTTGTTCCTTCTTACAATGGAGGGAGCACTTCTAACATCTGCAGAGAATGTCAGTTATTGCCAACTTCGGCCCCTAATGTTCAGCCTACAAATCTGTCTTCTGAGGAGTAAGTAACTTGTGGCTGCTTTTTTTCGATGTCAGTAGATGGAGCTCCAGGGAGAAGATTTGGCTGATACTTCTCTGCAGTAACTACTTCATAGGAAAACGCGTTTCAATAATCAGTTCTTAGCAACCAAGTCTTTTTGACCTTTTAATATATATTTCTAAATAAACCTAATTTTTGTTGCAACATTAGCTGATAATTGTTGCCATTAATACCAAATTTGTGCATGTTGTGTATGCATTTGTTGCATAGTTTGCAAATCTTAACCAAAGAGGCTTTAACACAAAATCTTAACTGCACTGAGGTATTTTTTTCCTAGTAAGTCAATCTTGTGACTGATAAATAGCTCCCAGTCAATTTTCAGAAATTTGTGTTCAGGGGAATTGTGTTTTCTAAAATCATGGTTGTTTCTGAAGGCCTTCCTTCCTAAAATTGCTCTGAGGAAAGAATGAAGTACTTCAAGACAACTATTCAGTTATAAAACATTTCTGTAAGGCAGATGTGGCAAATAGGGTGTGTTTTACAGCTACTAACCCAAAGTAAAGATAAAATCTATTTCACCTCAAATTTGTTCAAATTTCTCTATTTACTTAGGGTTATGCTCTTTAAGAGACCTTTTCTGTGTGTGAGGGAAGAAGGGCATGCAGAGATTCTAACCCTGAAAAGTGTTTGGAACTGGAGACATCAGTAGAAACTTCAGTCTGCAGCTGCCAGAAAAATCAAAAGTCTGTGCACACAAATATGATGTTTTAAGTTTTGTAAAACTTTCTTCTGTCTGCCCTGCTTCTGCTACACGTGATACATGGTCACTGTAGAAGAAACACTGAATCAAGATTCATAAGAAAAAGAAAAGATGGATGTCAACAGAAATTTTCATTATGAAGTCAGAATCTCGTAGCTCTTGGTATTTTTATCAAGAAAGTTAGCCAGTGAAGATTATGGAGTTAATTCACAGCATATACAATGATTTGGATGTGTGAAAGTGAATCTCATTAAACGTTTCAAATCTATACACCCAGCTTGTAGAGTGCTTTTTTTTTTTTTTTTTTTTTGGTCTGTGAACTTTTTTTAATGGTACACTGATCTGTTATACATGCTCTTTTCTGTCCATAGGTAGCTCAGTAGATACCTTGAGCTACCTGTTAGTTCAAAGTAGGCTAAATAGTAGCCATCCCATATCTTACACAGAAGATGGGAGAGGGTAGATTGCTTTCTCACTCATCCTAATTCTACCTTCTGGCAAAAGGACTGCTGTATGCTTTATAGCAATGTCACAGTCATGGATGCAGCAATGTCATGCTACTGGCCCTCCCACATTATTGCAATGTGGAGTAGAAAGTTCAGCCTATTTTGCCAGCTTTCCACCATATCCGATATCTTCGTCCTCTGATGTGTGAGAATTGCATGCCTACCATTCCATATATAAAGGTCTGAGAACTCCTGAGTCTGTTACTAACTAGGTTAATAGTTCTGAAATATAGGGAAGATGGGAGTTTGCGTATTTATTTAAAATATATGAGATACAGTCCCACTACCGGACAAGCTGAATAAAACCATTAGCAGTAGTTTTGTTGGTCTTCTATCTTACTCTATCATCTTTCAGTTTTATCCAATTTGATGATGACATGCTTGTAAACAGGGCTTTACAAAAATGTAGTATGTTCGAGAATGCTAACAATAACTGGAACAAAAATAATTCCATAGGCCTGGATTTTTATAACTTTATTAAAGTCTCATCAGGCTGATTCCATATTTGCAAAAATGACTGCTACCCTTGCCTGCTTTGCAATTTAACAAGAAAAGAACAAGCATGCTTGTGGGCTTTCTTTGTGCTGTTTTGCCAAACTAATCTGGAACAAACATGATTAATGTAGTTTGCTCTGTAGTCTAAATTAGATGACCTCACAATGACACTGATACCTTACTTTTTGCCAGAGATGCTTATGCACAGGAAGAAAACCTTGAAATGGAGTTGGTTATCTTCTCAGTTCTCTTTGTCTGTTGATTTCTCTGAACTGTCTAGTCACTACGTTAAATAAATAGTGTTAAATAGGTTGTGCTTTTTTGTATGTCATGTTCAGGTGTTTGTAGCAGGTTATATGCCTTTGAACAGCAGTCCTGATCATCATTCTTTTAGAAAGCAGCATACTCTAAATATTACTTGAAACTTAACGTATGATGAATTTGAGTGATATTTCTTCTGTAGGTTTGCGTTCTCTACCAATAAATTTTCCGTAACATTCAGTAAGTGATCTACTACCTGCTCAGTTTATTTCCAAATATGCTGTGTTTTATTAATTTCAGTCTGTTTGAATGCTTTGTTGTAAAGAGGGATTTTTTTTTTTTATGCTAGTCAGAAGTAGTTACTATGATTTGAAGAATAATTTTTTCTGTAATTGATAACTGTTCCATGTAAAAAATCTGCTTTATTTTGCAGGTGTCCTCCAAATGATGCAGACGAGAATTGGTGCTTTACAGAGTACTGTTGATAGGTATGCCATTCGTTATGTGGTTAGAAAGTAGAAATTCTTAGTTGTTCTGTCATGTTACTTATTAATACTGCTATAAATAAATTCTCTTCTTATTTTCAGAATTAGAGTTAAAATCGTTGACCCCTACAACAAAATAGTGTCTCGCACAGCTCAGCTAGCAAAACTTCAAGTAAGTTGTATGCAAAATGGACTTTAAAAAACCCTTTCTGAATGTGTATTATTTCCCAGTTGTCAGGCATGGGTGGAATTTTCATAGTCCAGTAGCCTGTAGTTCGTTGTCAGTATTTCTCAAGGAAAATCAGTATTTGTGTGTGTCTTCATGAGCTACTGAGAAGTGCTTCATATTGCTAAGTAATATGGAAACTGACCTTTGTGCTAGCTAAGTGAGTTTTTGAAGAGGTGGAGGGAAGACTGAAGGGTTATCTTGAGTACAGATTAATTAAATTCTCATTACTGTTTGTGTAATTTTGGTATTTGATGTTATGGTGCCATTATATCAAAGATGTAAGTTAACGTGTGCTTGGCTGCAGTTTAGTAAAGAGTTTGGGAATTAATTCTTTCAAAATAGTCAAGATGCAACTTATGGAACCAATTGTGGTTCTGGAGTTTTATAAGCTCAGGTACATAGTTGTTCCTGTCTTTTAAATATAAGCGAAGCCTACAGGAGAATGTAGATCTCTGTTGGAGGATAGCAATGGGAGAGAGCTTATCACAACGATGGAAACACTTCCATTGTTGATTTTATAATGGTTGAAAACTACTCCACAGATCTTCAGGAGTCATGTAGCTGCATTCTATTCAGTTTATGGTTTGAAAAGCAGCACAACTCCAAATCCACAAATGTTTAATCAGTTGTTGTTTGAACCCTTCGTCTTCACAAGATTACCTTAGCTTCGCAGAACTAGGAACTTACCTTTTAGTAGCTGAAATTTGAGCTGTGGATATGCACTCAAGTAGATTGCCATCTGTGGGTGACTGCTGTTGTACAGTAGAGCAGATGAAGCTGCAAATGGTCATGCAGTTTCTAGTCTGGGGGCTGGTGGAGCAGCTGCACTAATCTCTCAGCTGAACTTACTATTTTCTGTATTACTTTCAGTAGCAGTGAAGTTCAGCCAGTTTGTCCAGCTGCTTCTCTTGTTCTTTTCAACTCCAGCTGTTACTGCTTTTGCCACTGGGCAAAACTTCTCTGACTTCCCTGTTGGCAGGTCATGTGCAGATTTTTTTTTGTTCTCTTACGTATGTTGCAGCTGTGGAAAGGGTTGTGGGAATTTGGGGCTAAAGAGTAATATAATTTCTGCCCTGATCTTACACAAAGTCAAACTGCAAGAGGACTTCAGAGAAGAATGAGTCCCTGAACTTAGGAAATGTTTCTTGGGTGCTCTTGCTTACTCCTTGCTGTAGCAGGGTTACATGTATTTTCCTGAGGTGAGAAAGCAGCATCCATCTAGGGTCAGCGTTACTCAGCCTCTGCTAGCGAGTTTGTAATATCTGGCTTTTCTTGGCTGTAAGTCAGAAGAAAGAGGTGCACCTCCTAGCATCCAAATCCACTTACTTATCTCAGTGTCGAGAGAGGTACAGTGATTCCAGCTCTGCTAGTGAGAGTCCATCCTTGGCACGAGAGCTGCTGTCTGGTGTTGCAGATACGTAGTGAGTGCTTTACGTTGCACTATGCTGCTGGGAGGAGTCGAGGGTCAGGACACCATAATTATGAAATGCAGCTGGACTTAAGGCAAGTTGAGTCCATAGGCCTTTGAGATCTGCTTCCCCAAGGGGCACTGCTGTGGTGTCTCTTTAGCTGGCTGACTTGTTTGTTCGGGGAAGAAGAGCAACAACAGCACAGCAAATAGTTCACTTCCTGGTGGTGACAGGGCTTTGTGCGTGATATTGGTCCCAAATGCAGGACTTGTGGCATGGCACACTTGCAGACTTGCTCGTTTTATCAGGTGATGTACAGTTGGTAGAATAATAGAAAAAGGTAGATGATAAAAGAGGTTGCCTTCTGTCAAAATCTGTAGGGTTGGCAGGTATGTTTTGCTGAACATGTGGTGTTTAAGGGCCCCTTGTATTCATGATGGTATTATTTTAGTGCTTCTCCATTGATTGCTGTGGGACTGCTCACAAACTGAAGGAATATTTGGCTTGCATAAAGCTGGATTTTGCCATCCTTAATTGTTTTTAATATAGTCTGGCTTTTTCATAAACATTCTCGCTGCAAATTCATTGTCAAACTTCAAATCTAGTTGTGAATTCTAAATCTCTGCCGTGTGCTTGTGTATATTATGTCTTGCTCTGCTCTTAGAGCTTCATGGTATCCCAAGGGAGCAGCAGACTCACAAAGCTTACTTCTTACTTTAAATCATACTGTCCTTTTCTGAGTCTTTCCATGGTAGATCACAAGCTAAATGGGAATAGTTAACAGAGGAAATATGTAGACAGAGTGTTTGTCCTTCAGAGGAGTATTTTCTGTACAGCTCTGTGTTTCTACATGTTCTCTTTACTTTCTGTGCAGCTCTGTGATTCCACATATTTTCTTAATTTTAGGTATATCGGTGTTTAAAAATCCTTATAATTTTTATAATAGCCAAATTTTAAAACCTTTTTGAAAAGTAGTAATTCTATATTTTAAAGTTGTTCTCTCTTTAAAATATTCACCAGTAGCAGATTTCATCCTGGCCCTACTAACTAACTATTGTAGTTTGAACATAGAGGACTCTAATCTTTCTTCAGGCTTCTGTTATTATATACATTCAATTACATTGTGATCTGACAGTTAGATGCAGTTGCATATATGAGCTATGCACTGGCACATTTTCAAGTAGTCCTCTCTTTCTAATTATGTCTTCTTTCAGTAATTTCTTAAAATTAACTTGAGATTAAAAGTAAGAGGCTTTTTGATTGCTCGAATTGTAGCAATAATGTCTGTTCGTGTTGATATGTTGCTTTAAATTTCAGGAGGTAACTAACATGTAATCTTGAGAAAAATGGGGTTTTATTTTTATCTTTACTAAAATCACCAGGACTAACTGAGGCCACAGGCCTTTTCCAAATTAATTCCTGCTTGAACAGTGGAATTAATTCCTTCTTGGATGAGAGCATCTTCTTTAGAAAAGCATACTCTATCCACTCACAAAGGGAATGTTTACTGAATTAGTTCAAACTTCTGTTATGCAGGTGGGCAGGTTAGCGGATCTAGCATCTGTGAACAATTCCACTATTAGATAAAATTTTTTATTTCCATTATACGGTCCTCATATTGCATTCTTTTACAGTGACTGCGAGTTTTAGTAAGTTGAACAACTCACATAAATGGAAATACTTGGGTGAAACACAATCTTTGTCAAGGGCACAATGCAGTAGCAATCACTGTGAAGTTAAGACTGTATCTTCATGTCTTTGGATTTTTCTTCTCCTTCTAATTCATGGGGCCAGAAGTTAAAACTTTTTTTGCTCTTGTATCTAAATGTAACTTTTCCCAGCTCTTACTCAGTTTGATAGTCCTTTTAAAAGATTGTTTCTTGGAACAGGAGATAATGAGCAACAATTCAATGAAAAAGAATCTTTTGGCATGTAAAAGATAGCCAGAAGATAACCGAAGTTGAATTCCTAGGGAAAAACATTAGCCAGGAGTACACAATTGGATTAGAGAGTAATTAAATTTGAAAGCAAAGTAGTAATACTGTGCCCTCTTACTTGGTGAAGCACAGTGCACTATATAAAAAGCTATTTTTGATTCATCTTGCAGAAAATCAGTTTACAGATATGAAAGTGATCTGTGGATCAAGAATTTTCCAATTAAAGAAATGAATTAATAAAAGCTAATGCGTTAATCTCTCAAAGTAGGATAAGCCTCACTTGGTTCTCACTAATGGTAACAGAAATCATGTGGTTAAGTTGTCATAGAATACTTAGGAAACTTGCACTTCAGACTATGTGATACAGAGCCAAAAGCAGTAAGAGTAATTGTGCTTTTGATTTGCCTCAGTGGGGCTTTCTCTAATTTTTCCTTACTGTATGCCTAGGTGTTTAACAAAATTAAGCTGTAAATATTTGTGTTGATGCTGGTTTGTGCTGGCATAGGGAAGAGACTGACAAGTTGTGCAGTCCACTGAATATTGGTTGAAATTACTCACTTGTACATATTTTCATGTGCACTATGACATTTGTTTTCAAGACATTAACTTGAGCCTAAAAAAGGGGTTCAAAGACTGTCAGATACTAAATATTTTTTTAAAGTAACTTTAATTTTGATATCCATAAGGTAAATACTTCAGGCAGCTTTGCCTTCAGTACCAGGAAAAATACCTCAGAACAACTACGTTTTACCTGTTCCAAATTTCTCATTTACCTCTTGTTAATTTGATTGCAGATAATTGGACTGTACCTATGACTGTGCTGAAATCCACATACTTTTTTACCTTCTCTTGAGTCAGGTTTCTGATCTCTAGTTTAGATGTTACCCACTCCAGAATGTTGCTGCTCCTGTAGCATGTATCTCCTAGCCTCACTGACCCTATCCAACCTAGAGGAACTCTACACTTGATGTATCTCTTGCTGTTTCTCTGTGTCTATTATTTACGGTGTAGAAGGAGAAGACGTGTTTGAAGATCCTAGTTGAGTGAAAAATTATGAAACTATTATGTTTGATTCATATATCAGCAGTGCCCTTTTTTTTCTAAATCAGTGCTAATGAAAATATGCACAAATATGTTTACTTAAAATTTACATATGCAATCATCTTAATTTTTAGCCAAGAATGATGTGTATTTTAATAAACTATGAAAGAATGGGAACAGTTGACTGAATGAAGGTGATGGGCCTTATGAAAGTTTTGCTGAAAATGAGTTTTAAAATATATTCCTATCATAAAAGTCAATGTTTTTAATTATGATTTAACCTTTAATTTTTATTGTCCTCTGAAGTAAGTGCTGTCATTTTGCTTATTTTGGATCAGTAAGCAAGGCTTAATTGACAAGGCCAACTTCTTAATTTTACTAAAGCTTACAGAGCGGGGGAATATTGAGGAGAGATGTGCAATGTAAAATAAAGCTTGCTTCTAGATAGAAGTAGACCGTGTCTCTGCCATAGGGTTCTGAGTTTTTTGTTTGTTTTTTACTAGTAATGATAATATAGTCTCAGTAGCCCTGTGAACATAATTACCAGCTTTAGAAAGTATTGATTTATATTGCCTAAAGTCATGTTAAAAAATCCTGAACAAGAGGATTTAAGTGTTCTAAACTTCATTTTTTTGGTTAAAATATTTCTGTATTTGAGGCTTAATAATGTGATCATAACGTACTGATAATATCCCCTAATGCTATGATTTCTCTGCAGGCTGCCTGTGACTTGCTGCGGAGGATAATACGCATCTTGTATCTCAGTAAGAGACTTCAAGGACAACTGCAAGGAGGAAGCAGAGAGATAACAAAAGCTGCCCAGAGTCTCAATGAACTTGGTGAGTCCTTTGTAGTTACTTTTAGAGGAATTTTTAGCTTGTACTTGTGACTCACACTAGTGTGTGACTTAAAAAACAAATAAATCCCCAAAACTTTTTACTATGGTTCTTGCTGTCTACTTCCTGATTTGAATTGAGAAATGGTGTGGACAGAACTCATTTGTACTTTAATTTTTTTCATATGACTTCTCCAGGTAAAAGTATTTAATAACATGAAAATTCTATGGTTATAACGTGTTCTTTTGGGCAACAATTTTTTTATGAAGCAATTAATTTCTTACTGGTTTTTGTTTATATAAAATGCCTTCACAGGTAGCAGATATGTATTTAGCATTTGGAAGATGTTGCAACTACAATAAAGCATAGTTTGAATTACAGTTTATGTCCTAAAAGAATATTATTGGCCCTGTGAACTTTGTGAAAGCCATACATGGTGCGATATGCAGAAACCTAACGTAATTCAGATACTGGAAGCATTTTGCTGCCGTAGCAACTTGCTCTGTATTTTATTGGTTTTTAGGAGGAATGATGAAATAGTTCTCATGAAGCTCATGTAACATTGCTGGATTATTTTCTGTACTTGAGCTAGCTTCGGTATTTCCACACTGTGCTGCAGGATGCAGTGAGGAGCATCCCATTAGTCTTTGAGCTAGTAGCCGGTGTTGCATATGGTATCTTGCCAGCTGTTTCTCCTTTGATTTAATGGTATTCAAATTTCAGCTTCCAAAATTAGGTTGTGGGAGGGATGAACTATCAAACATTCAGAATCATCCTGAGGTTTATTGTGCATATTTGTCACTACTGCTCTTTTTGTACAGTGTAATCAAAAAATTATTAGACAATGACTTAGTCTTATAATTAGCAGATGCTGTGTTGTAAATGGAAAATTTATATATTTGTTTAGTGTATCAGTTTGAAGCACTTAAGCATCAACTGTAGCATTCTAAGCTAGAGTATTTTTTCTGATTTTTTATTTTTTCTGATTTTTTAATTTTCTTTCCATTTTGGTCTCCCTTCACATCTTCAGGATATATAAAACAGTACTGTCTTTTAACTACCTGAATTACAGGTCTTGTGGGATTAACGAGATGCTAGATCCTGTTCAAATAATTAGCACAATTTAATGGTAAAATCTGAGATGTTTCTCGTGTAGATTTTAGAATTTCTTTCTTTTAAAGAAAATGCCTTTTATCACTCTCCTTCCTCTCTTCTTTTTTCTTTTGCCACTTAAAAAAAGAGCTTGCACTTCCTTCTGTTGAAGTGTCACAGTCTTTTGAGTTTCTTTTTTTTCAAATACTTGATCTTTTCCTGAAGCTTAGAAAAGTATGAGGAATTATTATTGTTAAAGATGTAGGGAGATGGAAGCCCTTAGGAAGCCCTTTTGACTTTCATCCTACAGTCCGTAGGGGAGGAGCCAAGGCTTGTGGTCCCTAATTTAACCATCAATTAATGGTTAATTCTGGATGGTTTATGGCCAGGTAAAATCACTTGTCTACTGTCATTTCTCTCTCCCTCTCTTTTCCTGGTCTCTCTTTCTTCTCTTTTACCTCTCTATCTGCATCCCTCCCTCATCTTCTGGTGCTCTGCTCTTCGTTATCTTCTGCTGGCCACCTTGGCTGGTCTGATTCTTACTGCCTCCCAGCTGGCCGTGATGCCCAGCATGTGAGTGGATCGAAACACCCTGCTGAGGAGTGGCTGGTTGGTGGATTGGAGGTGTCTGTCCTGTGTGGTGAGGTGGTGCCTTACTGGATATGGGGCAGCGCTGTTTGGAGGGGAGGAAAATGTGCGGTGGCTGGAGTCAACATGGCTCAGGGTACTGGAGTAGGAGTCAGTGGGAAGGTGGTGTGTTGCTGGGAGGCTGGATTTTGGGGTATGGTTGGGGAAGCACTGTCCTGTGCGTCTGGCTTTAGAAAGCATTGGGGTGTGTGAGATCTGTAGGGTGGTGATGGTGTGGGGCAGGAGAGCGGTAAGGCTGTGGCGACATGGGGTGAAGCTGTAGAAATGCTGTGCTTCAGAAAGGTGGGAGATGTGATGTAGTGGTCTGTGTCATCCGGAGGGTGGGAATCATGGGGAACCGGCACTGGTTATTTGGTGGTGAGATTACACAAGCATTGGGAGGGCTTGGGAAGTACTGCAACATCTGATGGTAGCAAATAGGTGGTAGACATGAGTGGTGTGAAAGGATATGGAGCTCTGTGTCATGGAGACTTGCTTTTGAATTGGAGATCATGGCCAAGATTAATATTAATTTGTAGTTTTAGCCAGATATTTCTGAATATCCCTTTTGGTGCTCTGTCAGGGAAGAGCTCTTCCCAGTGTTTGTTACTTTCCTATTTTGTGTGGTGCAATATAATTTCTGCTTTGTTGAAAGCAGCAGTGCTGTGATACTACTTTGAAAGCTCTGCACTTTCTATAGTATAATATATCTTTTATTACTTACAGGGGTTATTCTGGGTATTAACTGGCCATTTAGTTTTTACATACTGTTGTAGTCTGTGTATAAGTTTGGGGGACACAAACGTGTGTGCCTGTTTAAGGTGTATGTATTCAACATCTATTTCCTCAGCAAATCTATGTTAGTTCACTTACAGCTTTTACTTAGTTGTGTCTTGAAGTTTATTTTGCAGTGATGGGAAAAGATACAAAAATATAAAATTGTGAAATTGGAAGTAGGGGTCAGTCAGAGGGACTACAAGAAATAGTAGCTTTTACTGGGAAGGGTTTTTTTAATTGCATACTTTCTTAAGTTACTGCTATTCTGCACATCTCTAGCTCCAGTAGAAGATGTTAAGAACTTTACTTTGAAAGCATTTGGTAATATTTTCACTGAGATCTCTACTTAAAGCTAAAGTAGATCTAAAATTCCTCTTGTGTTGGACTTTCACATTCTTTGAAATTAACTTTCCACTTCGGCACAGTAAGGAAAGAAATTAATTCCCTATGCAATTTTTAGAGATTAAATGTGATTATATATACACACACACATATATTAACCTCAAACTTCCTTCTGCAACTCTTCTACCTCCTAACACACTTTTTGGGGTTCTCTAGCAAAGTAGAAACAGAGCTCTGATAGTCCATTGAATAAGCTATTAGCTGCTTCTCTAGTGATGATTCTTCATATTTTACAATCAAATTCAGTGTATTGATAGGTAAAGCAAGTGACATATTCAGATGTCACACAGTGCCTAATGCAGTGAATTACATGCCCTGACTATGCTTCTTGGTGGTATTTTAATACGATTTAATACAACAAGTGAAAAAGAAACATTCCTAAGCAAGTTTAAACCACAGAATGTTACAAGAAAGTGTATACACTATACACAGAAGAAATTATGCAGGGATTAAACAATCTGCTGTCTTGTATGTGGATATGCAGAAATTACTGTCTGTAAGTGGCCAGTAACTGATCAGATGAAGAAATTCTTAGTTGTGCAGGGAGTATCTAGCTTGACTGTGGACAGGTTGTTGATTCCATCTAGCAGTTACAGCACTAGCTTTGGACAGCAAAGGATTTATATCTTTTGCTTGTTAAATACCTATAACTGATGTTGTCATTATTCATATAAATGCCTAGATGTCTTATGATTATAATGAACTTCTAGTCTCTATATATGGTTGTACTAGAGTTTATTTCACAGCAAGTAAATTTATTTGCTTGAATGACCTTGTAAGTATGTAATACTTGTAGGCAGGCCCTCACAGCAGCCATGATTTTGCTCTTTTATTAACTCAGAGTTAGTCTGTGACTAAGATGTGCAGCCATAAAATGAAGGGGAAGGGGTCTACTGAAATACAGTTTTGGGTGTCTTCAATATAGAAGTTGTTCCAGGACAATGCTGACTACTCTAAAACAAATAATGTATTTTAGGAGCCTAGAATATAAAGGTGCGATTAAGTAGTAGGCAACATAGATTTATCAAGAATGAATCCTGTTTAACCAACCATATTTTCTTTGTTGGCAGCATAGCAGGTCTTAGGACTAGAGAGATCATGGACTGTCTTGTAGTTTCATTTAGATCGGTCACTTGACACTATGTCACACTAGCAGGGTCAGCAATATAATCCAGTTGAAAACGTTGTACAGTGAATGCAGAATTTTTGAGAAAGCAGTGCCCCAAGAGTTATCATCAGTTGTTCACTACTCCCAACAATATGTCAAGTGGGGTTTTGTTGAAATGTGTTCTGCAGCTGGCTAGTGTTTTCATTAATGATTTGAGTGATGTTATGTGGTATATCCTTATTAAATTACAAGTAATAATCAAGCAGAGAGGAATGGAAAGAACATTGGGAAACAGGATTAAAATGAATAATACTCTTAGTGAATTGGAGACACATCTTAGGTGAACTGATTTAATTTCTCTTCCTGGTAAGTGCAAAGTCCTAGCAATAAATAGTTGTTGTTAACAGCAGGAATAGGAGAAATGACTGGGTGGATAGCATAGCATTCTGCAGAGAGTCTTTGTAGTTCCTCACAAATGGAGTGCATGCCACTTGTTGTTTTGTATGAGCATGACGTTGGCAATGGAGTTTGTACTGATCTTTATAAGGCAGGGTGTTGTGTGCAGTGCACTTGAAACAAATCTTCTGTTCATGCTTCAGCTGCAGAATCAAATCCCTTTTGAGGCACCTCATTCAAGGAAGATGTAGGTTAATTGAAGAAAGTCCTAAATACAGCAGTAATGATGGCTGGAGGTCTTGTGGATAGGCAGTGGGTTTGGAGGAGAGGGGTCTAAGAGGCAGAGTAACGTTCTTCAGATAAATGAAAGTTTTTCAGATGAGAAGGGAGTAAAGGGCCTCTCCATATCCACTGTGATTGAAACAATAAGTAATGGGCCTGAAATGAAGCAAAGAAAATTTTTATCGAAAATGTTAGGAAGTGTTTCTGATGGTAATGGTAGTTGCAGAGGAGCTGTGATGTCAGTATTTGAAGCTTTTTTAAAAGCAGTTTAGATAAAGCATATACCAGGAATACTTTAGATACAGAGGTTTTGCCTTGAAGCAGGAGGACTGAGTAAGCTGACCTGCTACAAGTCCTTTGTTTCTTTCAGAGGTTCTTCCCCCAACTCTGTTAATAGAAAATGTATTATAGGGAAGGTTTGGGTTTGTTTTTTTGGTTGTGAGTGTGTGTGTGTTTATTTAGTGGTGTGGTTTTTTTTTTTTTTAATTGGACTTCTTAATGTAAAATTTGCTTCCCACAAGTTGTTTTGTTGGGCTCCGTGCCCGCATACCTCCTGGAATATTAGGACTGTGACTGGAAAATTCATGCCGTCACTTTAGTTCAGCCTCTTCTTATCACTGCTTCAGATGAAATAGTAGATAAATCTCCTCAAAGACCTTCAGCTCACCCCTCTGACACAATTACTTCTCTTCTGGTTGTGACTGACATTCAAGTTAACTTCACACAGTTCATTGTGTTACTGGAGTGCTGCAAAAATCGACCCTCAAAAACTATTATGTCAATATTCTGTAGGAGAATGTACTAAGCAGGAAAAGGAAGGTGGTAGTGACTGTGTGAATGAAGCGTTGTGTATTTTGATCTTCCTTTGCCAGGAAAGAAGGCAAACTATCCACTTCTCAGTGACCCAGCTGTTTTTAAGGAAGATATTAATTTACTCTTGTAAGTTTTTAGTATTTGGGAACAGTGCTGAGTATTGTTTTGTGTTTATTAAAATACTAAGTGCTGCTAGTCAGTATTCGGGAAATAATAGTTCTAATTTATTGAAAACCTAAATAAATGATTTTAATAGTAAGTGTTCATACTTGCTTGTTTTATACCAGTTATCTCATCCATATCTATTGCAAGTTGGAATTATCTGTACCTGTTGTTTCCACAGTGTGCCTTATTAATTGAGTATTAAACCAGCGTAATTAATCTGGCTAAACCACAGAGACTTATTCTGAAGTGATTGCAGATTGGCTGACTAATGTTTGTCATTCAGGTTGAATATTGTTGTATAAAAATGGTTTAATTTTAACTGCTGTGTTTTTTGGAGTAACATTAAATGTGTGTTGTGTACCTGTACACATGTATTACTAAACTTGCAATGGTAAGCTGTCTGAACATCTGCCGTAGATACTATGGTAGCCACCTTTTACTGCTGCCTTCTTCACATAACCATATGCGACAATGAACTTAATTTTTTTTTTTTTATTCCAAGCAAAAATGTATAGAGTGTATGATTGCCAAGGCAGGTCTTTTGTTGCCTGCAATTAAAGTGAGGAAAGACTTGGTTACCGTCATGTCGGTGAGGTCCTTCACAGCTAGTACACAGAGCAGACAGATTTGTTGATATTAATATTGCTGTGCGCAGTTTCTCATAAGAAACAACACACATCAGTCTGGAGGGAAAAGTTGCTTTTCATGGTGCTTTTGTTTAGGGATTTAGATGCGTTGCAATTTATTGCCTTGTAGTAGACTTAGTGTCCTCCAAAATAATATAGCATATGTCTGTATAGCACAATGCACTGTTCTGTAGGGGTAAGTGAACTGATTTGATTAATAGAAATTACATGGACATGCTGGCATGACGCTTTGCCTGAGGTAATTAGTACTGCTGAGAAGGACTGAATTGTATTACTGGCTCAGAGCCATCTGCATTATTTTTGAATGCCACTGCTTCACTTGGTACATCTGCATCCATAGTAAGTGTGGATATCTTGCTAAAACATTTTTCTTCTGTTCCTGGTGGTGTTAGCAGTAACACTGCCAGACTTTCACTGAAATGGTTTGGGCTAAAATATATTGTGCCTTTCTGTAGTTGAGTGTAATCTTCATGTCCTTCAATGTCATGTTCCTTTCAGTTGAGGGTTTTTTTTTGTTTGTTTGTTTGTTTTTTTGTTTTTCCTGAGGCTGTGTTACCATGAGATGGAACATTTTGCAAAAAGTTGTTGTGCAAAGTTTTTATTTGTAGTTTTCCGAGCCACCCCCCCCCCCCCCCCCCGATGGGAAGGTCAAGCAGATGTAAAAAATAATTAAATACTCAAAAAGCCTTAATATTTGTAGCTTTAAAACAGAGTCTTGAACTGTTTGGAAACTTGAGAACTCATTTTTATATAAAAGATTAATTTTTCTGAAATCAGGCATACAAAAAAAATGTAAAAATAATGAGAAGTACTTCACAAACATGGAGCCAGTGTCACATGTGAAATACATGTAGAATGCACTGTCTGAACTGCTTTTCTTCAGTATCACTGGTAAAAATGGAAAATGACAGACTTTTGCTCAAGTTACATTGTGATTAACTGTGTATGGTTAATAGTACATTTAATCACAAAATAATTGTGTAATAAATATGTACTAGTTACTATGTTTCTCATGGACAACACTGGTCATTCTTTGACAGTCATATATATTGCAAAATAATTATTCTTTATTTTTAATGTGATAGTGTTGATAGAACCATTCAGCTTACATTCATACAACAGAGGCAATTGAAGTTGTTATTTTATACATTGATTAAAAACAGAAAAAAACATTTGTAATGATCTGTCTTTTCAAGGAAAGGAGTGCCATGAAAGCTATGGATAGTGCTAACAAAAAATCCTCTTGGTAACTAAGATCTTGTTATTTTCTTAGTATTGTTCCTGGTTTCATGTTTGCCAAAGTCATTACGTGATTTATTGTAAAATCACATAAAAGGAAGAGCTATTCAAGCTTCTGCTTAGTTATTTAATGAGTTATGCTGTACAACCAAATTATTTTGTGTAATGAATGTAGAAGCTAGTTGTGCTCTTCTGTAGTTGCTATACCACACACTTACTTCTTTCTCTGTTTCAATTATGCACAGAAAAATCTTGTTCTAGGCCATCTAATTTTATTTCGTGCCATCTTTACCTTTTATGCAGAATTAAGGAGCTTCTGTGGATATTAGTTTATTTGTTGCTGGCTTTTGAAATAAAGAAAGAAATATCTTGATAGTATGTAACAAGTTCATTAATGAGAACTATTCACTATAAGATACTGGATTAATGTGCATGTAACAGAACAACTTGAAAAACCTAATACAATTTTTCATAAGAAGCTAATAGTGTATGACATCTTTGTTCTCTTTGAGCCAGGGAGACAGAACATACAGATTTTACCATCAGATTGTATTTTGCTGTGATTAGGATTCCTAGCTTGGAAACCTTATCTTAGACAAAGCGTTGTATATAAATAGTAGGTATGTTTTACTTAATCTCTGGCATACATTCTTTTTCTAACCATTTTCAATAGAAGGCACGAAATAATTACAGGCACATGAGAGAAAAGACAAGTCTGAATTGATAGAAGAAAAAACCTGTTGGAATTTTGATTTTCAACATAATATTTAAGTTAGTAGGGCTTGAATTTACATTTCCTCAGGTTTTTTAAAAATTATTTTCTGTTACTGTAGCTTCATTGTAGTTTCATTGCTGTGTCACTGTTTTCCAAAGTCATAACTATTCAGATCTCTTGAAATTTAATTGTCTTTATGCATACAGTTCTAGAAAATTAATCCAGGTATAATTGTAATGGTGTGTTTTCTTGATGTCTAGTTTCTTTTTAAAGAACCATAAACATGTTTCACATTTGCCGTATTGAGTGAATTATGAAACTATTTTTTCATGTTAGCATTAGGCTGATTTCTGTTTTTGATGAGATTAGTATTTTAGCTATAACTACTAGAAGAATTTGATTTTGCTGTATTATTAAGCATTTTATAATTTTACTCTCAAGCATATAGACTTTGTCAGAGGGCTGTGTATCAGTTTAAAAGGGTTTTAGTACTCTGCTTTCTATGTCAGGTTGTTAACCTGTTCCTGAGATGTATGTTATTGATGTCCCCTTAGCAAGGCTATGTCAGAAGTTAATTACAGTGTGTTCAAGTTACCTTTGCTGTAGCATGTGGAATACTTCTGACAGTTTTTAGTTGAAAAACTAAGGCTCATTAAAGACTATTTTCTGTGTTTTGCTCTTTCTTGCTCCCAGTTACAGATGTCCACACCTTTTGTTCCTTACATTTCTGGAAGCCTTTGCTCTTTCAGCATCCTTATTATCTGTTGCTCTGAATCGGATTGCTACTATTTAATTATTAATATAAATTATGATTACTATTGTCATGTTTTAACATACAGAAGTTTTGGTTGTAGGCCAGTATTACACTGAGCTGGGCTTCAGCAGGTAGAGTAAAATCTGGAGACAGACAAAGAGTGACAGCTCTTGATTTATTTACTTCTAACAGTTCGGAGGACTCCGGTGGGAAAGAAATGATAGTGGACAAAAACGAAGAAAGGGGGAAGGGGTTATGTGGTGGACTACCAAAAAAGTGTTTTCTGCTAGGAGAGGAGTTATCGTCAGGACAGCAGAGTAGCAGCAGCGGTCATGCAACTGCTCAGTTAATATGCATTTAAACTTCCTTGTGTACTGTCGTGAGGCACAAAGAGTGTTTGCCTGGTAGCACGTTCAGTTCTGTGCTTGAGATTAAGCCAGAACTGCTTATTTCTTAAAAACATGGAAACTACAGTATTTTCCATCTGCTTTGGTAATGTATCAGGTGATCTAGGGTTTGAGAGCCAGAGAATATATCTGTAGTTTGTAGTCCCACCTGGGTAGGGCTGAAACAGAGGGGGCTTGGGAATTTTGAAAGAGGAACTGTTTGGAAATGTGGAACAGAAGGGAGCGGTGGAAGAATGAAGATGTGGAAGAAGTTACTGGTGATTACAAAATCCTACACTTGCTAATTTAGGAGCTTAAATAGAAAGGCCAGGTCTTATAAGGTGGATTTTTTCCAGTTTTTGCTTATTTGTTTTGCAGTCAGTGAATTCAGGTGTGTGACTCTCAAATCTGAAAACTGTACTTACATTCTGTTTCTCTAATTACAAAATTCCCCTTCTGCTGTCTTCGCAAAGTATCCCTATAGAGTGGAGAGGAATTATACCAAACCTGTTTCTGTTTTGCTGTTAGGGAATACTTGTTCCCCACCAGAAGGATGGTATTGCAGCTGGTAGGGGTGTTTGGACCTTGTTTTTGCTTTATCCCTTGATCATTGTAAGTGTTTGAACAGGAAGTATTTTTGTGTTTGTTAGCTAGGTGTCTCATGAGAATGGAGATAGGAAAGGATTTGGAAGAACCGGTAACATGGATAATCTTGTAGTTGTGAATGTTTGTGTTTAGTCAAATACAGGATAAATGTAACTTCAGAGGTGGGGGGGTGAGGGTTGTTTCTTTTTTTTTTTTTTTAATTACTTTGAAACAGTATTCTGTTACTGCGTAGTCATACTCTTTTATAAAAGTACGTAATTAAAAGTAGAAATGAAAGCTATGGGTTTCTGTTTCCAAGTGACGTACAAAAATTATCAAGACCCAAAGATACCTGCAAGCTCAGTGTGCCTTTGAGTCTAGTAATTTTTTGTGCACTGACTTTAGAAGTCTGTGTTAGTAAAAAAAAAAAAATATTAAAATAATATGGGCACATCAGAGATGAGAAGTTTTAAAGAATTCCTTTTGGCTGAGAGAGAAGGGAAGAGAGAAGTTAGCTGTGAATGTCTGAAAGATTATCTTTTTGTATCTTGTAAATTATCATGCATTGTAAAGAGTAAGAATAGCTGGCAAGAGTTTGAAAATAATTTGTAGTTTCTTTTACATACTGTAATAAACAAAGAAAAAGGAAGGCAAGTTGGATTATGTGATTTAAAATAAGTGAACTCAGGTGTATAGGCAAAGCAGAGAGATGTCATCTCTAAATTGGGTGGTGGTGTATTCCCACTGCATTTCAATAGGTATAAAGGTTGAAGTAAACAGTTAAGAGCTAAGACTCAGTACCTTATGTAAACAAACAAGTCAGTGACACTGACAAGTGGTATGGAAACATTCAGTTCTGTAGAGTTTGACACCGTTTACAGCTAGAATGCTATGTCTGAAAGAGCGCAGATCCAGTTGTCTGTTCCACTCAGTGTGGAGGTTCTACAAGGAAATGGCAATTTTATATTTCAGGCAGGTCTGCGTATGCACTGTCTGAAGCTCTGGTAGGAATTGGCATTTATAACTTTCTCTGTTCTCTTCCTTTCCAGAGCGTTGATGTACTTGGAAATTCAATAGCAAGCTGCAGGCTAGTTCTCCCAGACCCAGAGTAATGATGTCTATGGTGATCAGACTCAGTGGTTTGAGTTTAGTAGATAATCACTTCCCCGTGATGGAGATGTGAAGAAATGTCACATGTATTTTTTCTAGGGAAGTCAGCTGAAGGTAGCTGGGAGGATGTGTTCTTCCTTTTGTTTTTCTGTGGCCGGTGGTGAAATCATTAGTTTAGTGGTCAAAGAAGTAGCACTGAGAAGTGGTTCATAATACCTTTTTCTTTCTGCTGGGACTGAAGCATCTATTATTGCATAACCTGGTGGTTGTACTGAAGAACACATTTAGTTGGTTAGTTCAGAAATAACACTTCAGTGTTGTGTGTCTGAGAAAACAGATGCATTTTTTTTTCTTTTTGAACAATCAGATTCAGAAATAGCCAGAGTAAGAGAGAATAGAAATGGATGAAACGGACAGGTAACTTGTGATCTCCAAGGGAAAGAAGTGAGCATTTGATTGGAATACTCTCTAGAAGATCAAACAATGGTGGTGGCAAATCATGTTTGGAAAATTTCATAGGGGGTAATGGAATGAGAAGTTACAGTAGAAGTACCTGTGAATGCACATGGATCAGAGCGCCAGCTAACAAAAACCAAAAGATGTTACTTTCACAACCCACTGAAGTAAACCAGAAAAATGAAAGCATTGCTGTCTAAGCATGTTGTTGGGAACCTAGACTATTTGTTCTTTGTAACCAGTGGTAAAAGATCACCAATTTCTAATATAGAAATCATCAACACGGAAAACATTTTTCTGGATTCCTTTATAATAAACTATCTTACTGCATTTGGAAGCCACTTGTGAGAGTGGCAAGTCATGGTGCATAAGGGGAAACAGAACAGAGCCAGTGTTTAATGTTTCATTTTTGAAAGAGTTAATTTTCCGATGCAGAGGATCTTCAGTAGTTTGGACAAATGTATTTTGACAAACCTGAAAATTGAAAGCTTAATGAGAAGACTATATTATATTGTGAAATACTTGCTTTTTGGCAATCAAGAAAGGGTAGTCTTGTTAAAAGGCGTGTTCTAATGTAGTGACAAAGTGAAAAGACAACAACTGTAATTGGAAAACAATATATAAACACAGCTGAATACATTACAAGTGTAAAGTATAGTTATGATAAATTTAAAATATTGCAGAAAAGTCCATGGCTGGCAGGAACCAGAAAGACACCTATCATGGAATAATCTAATTAATATACAGGTTTCCAGATGATTCATAAAGATTTAGAATAGGAGAATTTTCAAGTAAATGCTCTTGCTTTATTTTTGGAGGCAGGGTAATTTGTTCTTCCACAAAGTAAGGATTACTTGTAATCCAACAATAACTAAGGAGGATGTTACACAAATGTACTGGATTCCCAGAGTCATTCACTTGTAACTCCTTACTGAATGGGGAAGGTCCAACTCGTATTGTTCCAACACTGAGAAGGAGAAACAGGGTATTTCTGTTGAAATCAAAGTCAGTTAGACACAAAGGTGCTATAGAACAATAGTAGAGAAGTTGAATTCATTTGAAAGAAGAATTCCAGGCTGTAAAGCTAAATCAATGGTAGTCATTCACGGTTTTATGGAAAATATGTGTTGTCAAACAGATTTGTATGTTTTGATTATTAGTCGATTAAAGAAATCGTGTAGATGTATTATAGATTTGTTTTATGTGCATAATCTACAGTTTAGATGAATTAAATCTCCCTTAAGGTATTGTTCCCCTATGTAAGTAAGTAATTAATTATGCCATCTTCTTCTCACCTCACAGTTGCTCTACATTCTTGGTAGGTAATTTTGTTACTAGGGGAGCTGGAGGAGAGGAACAGAGGTACGTAAAGTAGTGGTAGTTTTCTGTGGGTGTACACCTCAGGTTAAGGCAGACCGCTGGAGGAGGAGCAATTGTGAATGGGCAGAGCACCTTGAATGCTCAACATACACACATAAAATGCTTTTTAAATAAAATTAAAAAAAAAAAGAAAAAAAAGAAAAAATATGATATCAGTTTTTACAGAGGTGGAAATACTGTAACTAAACCTCTGTAAAGCATTGGAATTGGACTGCATCCATGCTGAGATTGCTTTACCAATGTTGTTTCGGTTCTAGCATTCATGTCGCTATGTCATGCAAATATGTACTTCTGCAGTTGGTATAAGGAATTGTGCTGTAAAGATAAAAAAATAGTTTTGTGGTTACCTGGGAATAAATGTAATTATACATGTCATAGTAGGATATTAAATGGATGCTTTTTCTTGAAGATTAAGGCTGTAGAGGTGCATTCATGGGGAGAAAATAAAGGGTCGCAGAAGGGCTCTTTGATTAGCAAGAGAATAAAATGACAAGAGCGAAGGGCTGGAAAATGAGGCCTGGCAAATTCAGAAGTATAAAATAATTGAAAAATGAGATTGTATACATAATTTTGTTGTAATTCCTCAAGTAAATACTGGTTATTCAAGTCTTAATAATAACCACTTTTATCCTGTTCATTTCTAATGAAAGCATGAGTTGGTTCAGGTTAAAAAAATCTAACCAAACAGCTACGAAAAGAAGACTGAAGATAATCTTTGTTCAGGTCCTGGATGGGAGCCAGTATTACTGTAGCTGTCATTTCTGCCTTGCCTTAAACATCAGTGAAGGTGTTGCTGTACGTAATACAAAGCAATGAGTAGTGTAGAGTAAGATTTAATTCTTGCACATAGGAAACAGCTTTAAAAATAGGCTGTTTTCACAGGAGCAGGTTTTCCTCCTTGTCTCCTGACTCATGCACATAATTTTCAAGTCTTAGTTTAATCAAGAATTTTATGAAGTCTTCTCAGTTATGGTTTGGAAGGTGAAGTAGTCCCGTGTTTTTATTTGTTTACCATTCAGGTCCAGCCTTCCATTGCTCGCAGGCACTAGACCAGATTACTGACTTTGTTATCTTAAAGGCAGACTAGACTCTCTTCAGCTGAAGGAGAGTGTGGTCCCATATCTCTTTTCACTTCAATGAAAGATGTGAAGATCTAACCTCATTAAAAGGGGGAACATCCTATGGTTTTGAGAATATACTGTTTCTATTGGCAGCTTGGCTACAATTCCAAAGAGTTGTGTCGCCTGTCATGCGTGCCCCTCCCCAGGGTTTTAACTGACCTTGCTTGCAAACTAAAGATGTAGCAGAAACTTGAGATTGTTGACTGAAACAAAATTGCGGCATAACAAAGTCTCACTGACCTAATCAAAAGTTTCCAGCTTTTATTCCCCTTTATTTAAACTGCTTCTGGAATCTTCTCTGTAAGCTGTACAACTGAGGCAAGATTTGTCTGGAGCTTCTGAATGCATTAATCTTTTTAAAGGTGTCTAGCTTGCCTTCATGTGCACTTTTTTGTGTTTTGTCCATGTTTGATGCAACTGCAGATGAACTGTATAGCTCCATTTTATATTTAGGGGCATATAACCTCATATGGTCAAAATTATTAAACTTAAGCATTTAAACATGGAAAATGAAGTCATTTACTCAATTTGAAAATTTCTTATGATTTGGTGTTTTCTTGGTGGCTGTTCAGAAGATAAATTTGTAACTCGACTAACACTTTGTTTTACTACATGCAGATGTACTCATGGAAAGTCTGTTGTATCTGAAACAAAATCTCTCATGAAATACCTTACTGATTGCAGTAGCAACAAATATGTATACTAAATCTTCTTATTTTAGCTATATTATACTCCATATATGTGCAGGTGTGGGTTATTTTGGCAAAACACAAAAAATCATTTTTCCTTAAGAGTTCTTTTTGGGTTAGGTATTTAGTCTGTGGAAGCAGCTGTTGTTACCGAACCACAACCTTTCCTTTGCCCATAGATTCTTTTCACATCTTTTTTGTTTGTTTGTTCTAGTTCATTGATAGATCTCACTTACTAGCTATTAGAGCTGTTAGCAGGAATGATAGATCTTCCTCATTGTCGTCAAGGTGTTTTACAACAGCAGTGCTCACGTTCACCCCTTGTTTTGTGATGATACGTACTGTTCCTTTCCTATTTTCTTTATGTTTTGAGTACACTGGTAAATGCAAAACAAAATTATCACCAATTATTCGTAAAAATATTTGTAATCATTTACTAACATGGGAGTCTGGGGGTTTTTTTGGTACTACTTCTTCCTTCATCTTTATTTATTTGTCACAGGGGTTTATAAAAAAATATATTGAAATAAGATTTGGAAGAAAACCATGGTACAAAGTATCAGTAGGTTGTCATCAGTTATTGTGCTTTTTTTCCTCTTACTAATTGAGTTGAAATTGAGTTTAATTTGAAGTAAAATCTCACAACAGATTGTGAGAGATCCTAGTACAGTTGAAAGTAAAGCTGTACTAATATTGCTTTGTTAATAACAGTCTGACATAGCCAGAGTGACAGATTTTATAGCAATGTTGTTTCAGCAGTGACATTGATTTGTTTATGAGATATGGTATCAAGTTAAACAGTTGCAAGATAGGATAGGAAGTTAGAGATCATAGCAGGGTAACAGAAACCGAAAGTGTATTTCCAAAACCCAGCCTGGAAGGAAAATAAGGGCATGCAGTTTGCCAACAGCTTTGTGCCATCAGCCTGCTCGGCTGGCTGTGCAGTGTCAGGAATCAGAATGAGGATATAAAAATGTTTATATTCAAAGGATATATTTCATTCAAACTATAAAAAGTAAATCATGTTTTAATATTTTCGGGTTCTTTACCTACCACAGAGCTTTCATTGTAAATCTGTTTGTTTTGTTTTGGTTTTTTTTTTTTTTTCATTTTGATGGAATTTCTTTTCATTATGTGAAAATTTCGGGAAACAGCTGATACAGAAATCTATAAAGTAAATACACAGGAAGATATTTCTTCCATTCTGTCTCAATTTATGATAATCATTGAAGTATAATTGTAGCAAAGAACATAAAGATGTCTAATGATATTTCTCCTTCAATTTATTGCTATTAAATTGCGATAAAAAACCAGTACTTGAACACATACTGTTGTAGTGAAACACACTCGAAGCATCCAGCCAATTGATTACTTGACCAGTACTGATTTTGGGGAAAATCCAATAGTGTTTATTAAAATTTATAACTGGGAACAGACATCTAATAACATTTTCTTCTCGGGTCTGTTCTTGGAATGCATGTAGTCTGTGTGTACTTTGTACTTGGTAAAAGATATAGTTTACCTCTAGAAAAAAGAGATAGTAACATAGTGCGTGTTCTAGGTTTGTCTGTCTATTCTGTATGTAATTTGTTAAATCAAAAGCCTTCTCTGGAGCTGCTGTTCATGTTGTTCTCCCCTCTCCTCCCAGCAATTTTAGCAAAACCACATATCACGCTCAATGATTCAAAGATAAGTTCTTGTATTTTTGCTTATTATAATCTAAAAAATAAGGTTAGTAATTTTCCATGGCAGGTGGATGTTGCCCTCCACCTTTCTCTGGTCCTGATGGCCACAGCTGCCTTGCAGTGGTTCCTTCCACCTTCTGCCCTTTTCCTCTTGACCTATACTCTCCACCTGCTTGACATCCTTCTTCTTTAACACTCATTGGGTATAAGTCCATTTTAATTTTCCTCTTAGTCAGTTATTAAGTCTGGGTCCTTTTCTTTTTTCTTTTTTCTTTTTTTTTTTTTCTTCTTGTGTTTTTCAGACCGCACACCCAGCAAAACAAACCCCAAAGCCTGTGTTTAATTTTCCTTCTTGAATTGCATAAGTGTTCTGTGAAAAAGAAGGTAATTGCAGAGTCAGATTCTTCTCTCCTGTTGGTGTAAAACAGATAAATTCAGTGATATTACAGCAGAATGTGTGAAGTGGGAGTGGAATTTGGCTGATATAAAGCTGGAAAGTTTAAGACAGAAGCTGATTGTCCTTAGCTATATGTTGGAGGTATTTTGTTTGAGCAATGGAGGAGGGAAGGGTAAGTTAGTGTGTTCTGGTTTTTTTTTTAATACATTGAAACTTTGGTGAAGAATGCTGTATTCTCTCCTTTTGAAGGTTTAATCACAATTGGTAACTAAAACACTTTCTTCAGAGGAAACAAACACATGTCTAAAATACTGAGCTATCAAAGAATTCTGATGACTAGCATATACATTGATGTTGAAAAATAACTATTATGTGCGTTGCAGTATGATACACCTAACAGTTAACAGCAGAAAAATTCTTCCTTGTGCCCAGGTAAATTATATAGCTTGTTGAATGTATTACTTCATTTAAAAAGAAAAAAAAAAAGGTGGTGGTGAGGAGAAAGCGTTTAAGTATATGCATGGTGGAGCATAGTGCCTGTCTGTCCAGTTCAGAGATACTCTTACTAAAAAACCTTCCATATAAACATAAGGTAGATGCCAATGTTGATCTCCACTTTTGGAGCGTATGGGTGTATAATAATTCTGTATTATGTGCATGTGTTTATCTAACAGTGAAGGAAGAGAGGTGTATTGATCTAATATGTATCCGGATGCATATATTTTTAATCTAATATATTTAGAAATCACTGAAGTGATTCCTATTCCCCTGGCACTAATGCAGTAAACAGAACTTCTGACCATGTAGCAGTGTCTTGTAATCTGTACAAATTTTTGCCAACTTGAAACTAGATATTTGTGATGTATTTATGTTTCCATTTCACTGGTTTGTGAGGTACTGGTGTATTGAGGTGTGCTTCTTGAATATTCTAATAGCTACTGGCACTGTACTCAGCTTTTTTGTATTTTTTTTTGGTGGGAAAACCTCATTTTATAATTTAAAATTGAATGGAAATGCATTTGAAGTTAAAAGACAGCATAGTCAGATACCAGCTCACACTTTAGGGGCAGAGAACGTGTGGGAACTGGTGGTGGTTGCTTCTGTTTCAGAGATGTGTTTGCTAGAATTAATATTTTTAGAGTCCTGTACAATTCTGCTTGCCTTAGGCCGAGTAGTGTGAAATGTAATTGAACTAATGACTCACTGTGGTGAGATCATTTTTAACAATGTAGTGGGCTTCTTATTGTACAATACTATGGCATGTATTTGCCCTTTTTTCTGCAGTGATGCTGCCTATTTTTGTGTTCTGTTTTAGTCTTGTCTGTCAAGCACCCACGGCACACCTTCATATCCCTCCTAAAATCCTCTTCTATATCTGTAAGATACACAGTTTTCATTTACTAGTTACCCTTGATTTTGTCTTGTTTGTGTTAAATTTGTCGTCTTTGTGGTGCAGATCACGTATGATTCTGTTATTATAATGACTCCTATGTGCAATCCTACATACACACATTTTAACTTGTATTACTCAGAATTTTCTTCTGTGGCCCTCATAGCGTAGTCCAACATAATATAAATATTTCTATTTATTTATTTAATGACAGTTGAAGAACAGTAAATGTAAAAAAGAACTTGCTTATATTCTTAAAGGCAGTCAATGACTGTGATCGACATAGCCTTTAAAACCTGACTTAATCTCTTTGACTAATTCCTAGGCTACATTTTCTCTTTGTTCTGAAGTACTGCTTCATTGAATCTCAGTTTCTAATGAATGAGCTTTTAACACTTAATGTGTAGTTCTTGAGGATTTATTTAACTTTATAAAGGAAAGTCATGTTGTCAGGAAACCTTTCAAGTCTGAAAGCTTTTCTTAAATGCTTATTTCAGATAAGGACCTGATGTAAGCTTATTGATGCATTGTGGGCATTATGATTTCTAATTTTTTTGGTCTTTTACAATAAATGAGTACTATTTTAAATCGATTTATGGATGTTTTATTGGAAGATAAGTAATCAGTAAAATCATATTATGCCATTAACCCTAGAAATCCTACTTCTCCTTCTAGTGTTCAGAATACGGAGGATAGATAGGCAGGGGAAGGAAGAAGTGTTACAAAAAAAGAGAAAATAATAGTTCCTTCTTAGTTTTTTGGGGCACATTTCTTTTCAGAGTACCTTATTCCTGAAATAATGTTTTTGAAGTGATAAATTTGGTGATACAGGATTATTTTTTTTAAAAAAAGTTTTTTGCATAAACCCATTAAGTTTACTTCCTCCCTGCAACCTCTTAAATAAGATGGATTTCTATTGTCGGAACCGAGGGGTAGCTCAGGTGAAATCAATACTGTAAGTGGGTACAGTTGAATGCAGGTGTTGTTGGGCTAGCTTTTAGAAAAAAGCTGGTGAAATTATGTTTGAATGTATGTTACACAATAATTTTAGATAACAAATCATTATCACTCAGACAGTGACACTTTTAGGTAGAATTTGGATGATTGTTAGCGGCTGATCTTTGTGGCCTATGGAGCTGTAGTCTTATTTTTTTGAGCCTTCTGTTCTGGTAAGCCAAGACACAAGCATAAGTAAAGGTACATTACAAATACTGCTTTCTTTTTTTAACACACAGTTTTGTCAATACACACATGATTAATAATTTAATGATGTAATGGAAAATAGCTTTTTACTCCCTTAAAACCACTTTCTTTGTAATATATGCAACTTCAGAAAAGTGCTTCAGAAATCCTCATTTTTTTACATAATATTTTAGTCAAACTAAGCTCTCATAGTCAAGGAAGGATCGCTCTCTTTTTTTTTTTTTTTTTAATAGAAGCCAATTATTGAAAACTAGCCTTTTAATTACACTGATAGCTGGTGGCACACTGAGCAGTTTATATAACAAAACAATTGAAGTCATGCTAATTGATTTTGCAGGGTTGGTGGTTTTTGTTTCCCCCTCCCCCCATCACTGGTAACTAAGTCAATGACTGTAGCCATTGTTCATTGAAATTAGGAATTTTTTTAAGCATGGGATAGTGCAAACCACTCAACAAACATTTGTTTGCATGAAAATCTTAATTTGTGCTTACAGTGCTATGGATGATGATGACTTCTTAGGGCTTATTGATTCTTCATTGCAGGTATGAGATGAAATAGGAAAAGAGGTTGTGGAATGATGGTATACCATGGCCATCCAGGAAATAGTGAAATAACAGCTAGCAGTATTGGTGATTGGATTATGACAAAGTAGTTGCATGGCTAAAACTGGACATCAGTGAAGCAGAAGTCAAAATAATACAGAAGCTATTGAGGGCAAGAAAATTACCTTCTGCTGTAGTTGTGGCACTTGACAGCCATATCTTTCTACGGTGGTATAGATGGTATGAATAAAAGATTTCTGTATAAAAGGTCTCCATGTCACACTCGAGGTATAGCTGAACTCCTGCAGTGTGAAAATCTAAGCCTTGGCACAGGAATTGCTTCGTTGGTTGGTTGTCTTTTAGCATCAAGCCCAATAACTTTCTTGTCTGTGGTTTTTGCCTTCATTTAGCCTGTCTTTCCCTCTTAGCCCCTTCACTACTACTGTGTAATTGTTCAAAATTATGTATTTTCTATGTAGAAACTGTGGATCTGAGATTATATACACAAGACTTTTTACCTTTCTTAGAAGTACTCTCAATTTTTGGACGAGCGTGAATTTTTCTTTTTTCCCCTCGTCAAAATTAACTGATTCTGAACCATTAGTTGAAGGACATCACGTAAATGGCTTTGTCTGTGTGTGCATGATAATTGCATGCTGGAGAAATTTGAAATAAATAGCTATCTAAATATGAGATCAAAATGAGTCCAAGTTGTAGCTGTATAGCATTCAGAATATATCTCTGAACAGTACTGTTTATGAACTAAATTTCAAAATACCATATCATGCAAAATGTTGAATTTTTGTTTAGAAAAGTATTCCCGAGTGGAATTTTTTTAAAAAAATTCTGTTATATTTACAGAGAAACTGAGCCATACAAATATCTTTAAAAGGTTGCACTTCTTTAAGGCTATTTATTTTCTAAAAAAGAGGACTTGAATATTTTTGACAAATATACACATGGTGTTACTCTAACAAACGGCCATGCAACATATATCTTACATAATGAAGAACTTGAATATACAAGACCTACCCTATATAACATATATATTGAAAATGTACAGTCTCGCCAATAGTTAAAAAAAGTTTTTCTGATTTGGCAGTATTTTTCTACAATTTGTTCAAATATTCCGCTTGATGTGTTTTGGTGAATACTGAAATCTAGTCAGTGACAACCTGAGGTACTAAACATTTCTGCCTTACTTCGTTGTCTTCGAAGGTTATCTTTTTGTTCCTTTTAGGCTCTATCCATGAGTTGTGTATTACAGCATTATTTGGCATGGGGTCTGCTTCCACTATTGAAACAACCCGCTTTTTCATCTTACTTTTCAGAACTTTCTGAAACTTTTGCCTTGTGAATGCATAAAGTAGAGGGTGAAATATAGTTGTTCCGTATGCCATTACTAGAAAACATAATCGCAACTTTACCAAAAGGTCACTTGGGCCTAAACATAAGATGGTGGTGTTTAAAACAGAGATGGGTGTCCAGCAGAGAAGGAATGTTGAGATAATCAAGAGGGACATTCTGAAGACTCTCTTTTGCCGTTCTCGTCGCTCCCGGTGCCGTTTTACAGCTCTGCGTAGAGCAATTATGACAGACACAGAAGTCCTTACACCAAAGACGACGTTTCTTCCTCCACTGCTGTGGGACACGTCTGTAGTCTCATGCTGAGTGGTCAAAGAAATGGTTTTTTTCTTTCTAGCTTTCTTCTTTTGTCCCGTTGTAAATCTTGTACCAATCCGAATATTTAGAGCCTGGAGTATTTTGGTGTATGTAATTAGCATTACTATAACAGTGAAGAAAAAGATAGGAATCTGAACAAGAAGGTGGTAGTACATTCCTAGCTCAGTGTGGTATTCATTTGTACTCACGCACAAAAGTGTCTTATTTTCCCAAGTACTTGCGCTTTGAAGACTGAAAAAGTTGACTTCAATGAAAGGAATCAGGAAGGAAAAAAGTGAGATGATCCATATTGATGTCATTAATATCACAGCCCTTCCCATGGTCAGAATTCGATTGGCAGGTTTTACGGAGATGTCGTATCGGTCCAAAGTGATAGCAAAGACATTGATTGCAGTTGAAACGCTTGCAAAAGAGACACAAGCCTCGTGGAAGCAGCAGATGAGAGCAGTGTTACTCTCCAGTGAAAGCAGAAGGATAACTATAGTTAGAGGAATACATCCCACACAAATTATTACATCAAGTACATGAAGGTTCATTGTAATTATGTTACTGACAGAATTGATTAAGTTGGATTTCATACAGTAAAGTACCAGCACGGTGAGGTTGCTGCCAAGTCCCAAAACAATTTCTAACATCAAAAATCCAGTGAGAGAAACTTGAAAGCTTAATGGATATGACAGTGGTCGGTACATGTTGGTGTCGATGTCATCAATGGCATCTCGAACTGTAATGTTAGATTCAGACTGCATGTTGACTTCCAGAATGGGGGAGAAACACATTCTTTTGTTGCAGTTGTTTTTTCTCCTGAAAGGTGAAATAAAATATGGAACTATTTGATTTCTTTTTTTTTTAACACTTATTGTAGATAACTGTTGGGGAAGGAGGAGGGAGGAAAAACATCTATTCTTATCAAACTCTTCATTTACTGTATGTTTAGAGCTTTAGTTGGCATGGACTCAAAAGCCTGAGGATCTAGAATAAGGCCTTTCCTTTTTAAAGGAAAGCAGGATTTGGTTAAACAAAACAAACCCCCAAAAACCCCAAAAGAAAACAAAGTGAAAAGCTTCCACTTAGGGATACAGGGCTTTATGGTGATGTGGTTTTTACAAAGGGCCCATTTGTTGAATAAACTGTGCTTGTGCATTGCCTTTGTATTGTGTTGAGGGTCTTTTTAGAAGAATGTTGTTAAGTATTAACAAATTCCTACTCAAGATCATTTTAAAAAGGCTCTTGTGGAAGAAGAAAGTGATAGGAACATGGAGCACTGTTGCTTATGTATCATACAAATAACATTTAAATTATTTATGGCAATTTAGCAGCCTCTTATGGAGAGTATGCAATAGTCTTGTGGGCTGAAACAAAGTTCTGTAATTCAGCAAATTTTTACAGAGCTTCAAGACTACTGTTCACTTTTGTCTTGTGTGCATCTACATGTATGAAACCACTGCAACAATTTTGTGGTATATAATTTCTAATGCAAAACTTGTATGGGTTTGAGGGACTAGAGTTTGTTATGGAAATACTACATTTTCTTTTTCTGATTTGAGTATTTAGTTTCTTCAGGAAATCAGTGCCTACATGGAATGTGAGAGTATTTAGTTTTATTCTAGAATAGATTTAAGGGAATAATTTTAGAAAATAATACTTAAAAAGAAAACGGTATCTATCTTTTTTTTTAATGTATACATATTTATATATATACAAACTGCACTTAAATTCAACAGATTTCTGTAAGTAGCATGTTTGTCTTGGGAACAAATGAGGTTCAAAAAAAGTAGCATTAATTACATCTAGGAGGTTGTTTTTTTTTTTTTGTGGTTCATCTGCTTTGTTTTACACATGCCAGCAGGTTGTAAATGTAGTATCTGCATGTAATACCTGATTTTTGTATTACTTGTATTGTCAGCCACTTCTTGAGTTTGTAATGAAATGAATAAATAAAAGAGAGGTTACTCAATTTCTTGTTATGATACTTGAGGGCTTTTTTTTTTTTTTTGAAAAAGCTTTAAATTTAAGAGGGGATATATTTGGCATGAAAATAAATTTATATGCAGACTTTTGTTCCATTCTGAATACAATTAAAATAGGTAGCACTAAGGTGAACAAAAATGAACTCTTTTTTTAATGAAAGTATGAATTAGGCACACTTGGGATACAATATGCAAATGGATTTCATCTGCTGTTCTGAAAAGCCTCAATTGCACAATACTATTAATTGCAAATTGTATGATGAAAATTCTTGGTATGCTTCAACAGTTATTTCACATGTGCCTCTTAAATATAAAAGACGTAAATTAGAACGTATTAGTCTCAGGTGTGAAATGAAACAAGAAATATTTCAAAAGCTTTGTTTAATTTCTAATTTAGGCAATCTCTATTAGGTTTATATTAACCCTCAGGAATACAATTTCCTCTGTGTACGCTGTCCTGGCTGTGAATGGATTTCAGGAAACCATTCCAAATGCATTACTCGATAAATGGAGTTTTTTGTATTAGCAAAAGCTGGGAAGAAATAAATAGCAGATCTGCTAACATAAATGACAGTCTTAACTCTAACATTATGCCAACTGAAATTTTGTGAAAACGGAAAACTTCAGATGTGCTAAGTCTTATGAATATATTAAACATCACCTTCTTGTTGCATTGATGAGATTTCAGTTAAAGAAAAGCAGAAATGTCAAGGCAGGGAGCTAATTTACAAAATGCATCATCACCTTTCTGGACAGTGCCTGTTCCCTTGCAAATGCTGAGCAGAGGTGGGGTGCATGCAACCACTGACCTACCTGTTCTCTGTGCCTCAAGGGCCTTTCAGATCATTGCAGCAGCTTGTCATAAACTGATACATGGTGTCATTGACAGATATTTGACATGCACTGTAACCTGGAAACCAAGTGGTAGCTGGGCTCTTATTTCATTCCTTGCAGGCTTTTGTTTTTCTTTTTTTTTTTTTTGTTCCAGCAATTCAGCAGCAAAAAATTTTGATTAAACATGGGGACTTCTTAATTGCCTGAGATACTTCTACAGACCAGTGCACATTCTGTGTGTCTGTTCTGAGTTTCAAGCCAGCAATAACAAATAAACCTTCTTTTAAGTGATGTTAATTTCTTTCCCCTGTTGCATTTTGTAGCAGCCTGGTTTTATTTTCCAGATTAAAAAAAAATGGTATTTCTGATCTCTGTGTTCAGAGTATATGTAGACATCCTTTAGTTAATGGTTGCGTATTTCTTTCTGTAATATTCCTGCTCATTACTTTTGAGTGACGGCTTAGTCAAAGAAGTTGCTATACATCATAAAATCCAGTTCATGTGCTTTGAGAGTAAGCATGAATTACCTAATTTGATTTATTTTCATTTAAGGAGAATACATAACAGACCATAAAATTGAGAGGAAAATATCCATTAGTCATTATGACAAATAAGTTATTTAATAAGTAGTATAGAAAAAGCTTGGTTAAAACCTTTTTCAGCTTGCTGGTGAAGTATGCATATTCTCCTTTTGGGAATTCATGTTTCATTGTTTCTTCATGCATCAGTAGTTTCCACAATTCTGGTTTTAAATTATAAATCCCTCTTTAAGAAATGCTCACCATTTTAAGAATCAATCATTGCACTCTTCTTTTAATGAAAATCTGAGCAGATGTGTTAGTCTTCCATGTATATTGTTGAAGTGTCATGCACGTAAATGGTAATACAAGTGTGTTCCATGTTTTGTTTCTAATTCCTTTATGTCTTAAGAATACATTTTAGTGATGCATCCTGCTGCTTGTAGGTCATACAGCTAGAAAGATACCCGGTCAACTGCATTCTTCATATTGTCAGTTGTAAAACTGAATTAGTTGCTGCATGCCCTTGTGAAGGGGAGGAAAAAAAAGGTTAAAAGTAGGGCTTACAATTTCACACTAAAGTAATGCAAGAATATAGTTTCTAATATCACTTATTTAATGAATAAAAGATCTCTAAAATTGGATTTTATAGATTACGTTAGAAATCAGTTATTGTGTTCACTATTTGCTAGTAAAATCCTGTCATTCTTCTGTCAACTTACGTGAATTTAGTTTTTTGGACAAGTTTCCTGTTCTCCAACTAGTGCAGGTTACAAAAAAACCCTGACTAGAAGCAATAACTGTTGGATGTAGAGTGTCTGTGACTAGAGCTAGAAAATGTAGTTTTATAGCTCTTGTGAGCAGGTAGTTTGTATACATAGAGCTTTCTTGTCTTATAGTGAGAAATCGAGCAGAACCAATGAGCTTTATAGGAAATATGTTTTTTGTTTAATTTGCACACCATTATAATTTCCTTTCTTGAAATAAAAAATGTTCAGCAAATCCATGTTTTTAATAAACAACTTGAATGTACAGGGTAATAAAAGAAATAAGTTAAAAAAACCCCAAACAACAAAAGGGGGGATTTTTTGAGCAATCGGAGATTAGTTATGTTAGCCAACCTTCATAAAGCAGTAAGTATACACTAATTACAGACTATCTGATTCTTCAAAGAGTAACTGAATAAATCTGTAACATATTTAACTGCCAATATTTGGAAATATTGCTGAGGTAGGAAAAAAATATTCCCAGTTGCATTACGTGTTTTTTTCCCCCCAATACTGTATTAGCTTAAACTGTACTGTCTTTATGTTGCATGAGCAAAACAGGTTCTCAATATTCTGCAAGACTTTCATACAAAATAACATTTTTCTACCATTGTGTTTTTAATGGGGAGGGGGGAAATAGCATTTGAATATTTCCTGGTCTCATATATAACAAGATACTAGCGCTTAATGTAAGTTGAATCTGATCTCTTCCCTTTTTTCCTCCAGTTCTTTTTTGTTAAATGTTGCTTATTCTGCATACCATAATAAGGAACAGATCTTACCTCCACTAAAGATTTGATAAATTCTTGATGCAGGTGAAGCAGTTCCAGGTTGGAGGGATTCATTTTGTTCACTTGTTAGCAGAGTAGAAGGGAAAGAGGGTAATAAGCATATCTTCAAAAAATGACCTTAATGAAAATTTGTGCCTGTACTGTGCCATTGTTTCAGCATACTGCTAATGTATACAACTGCTTTAGTTCTGGTTTACAGGCTGCTGCAGTCTCCCACTCTTCCTACGGTAGAATCAATAAGCATCTGAAAATACATAATGAAAGTAATTTAACATACTGAAGGCTTCTTGTCTCCAGAGACACCACTGAGATTCAAGCTTTCTAAAAAAGAAAAGCAATGCTTCTGAGAGGAAAGCTTGCGATGGGCAGCTTTTGCAGAATGACAGCCTACCTTGTCGCTTCTCCTCACTGCAGAGAGATGCAGTGCATTCACTAATTTTGATTGGTCAGTGATGTTGGGCTTAAATTGTGCTTCATATATGGGATTGATGCCCTCCCTCCCCCCGATTTACATAAGGATTCTTTTATAAAAGGACTAAATTTACAAATGATTTATGAATTCTGGAATATATTAAGGGTATGGCAGTTTTATTTTTACCTTTTCACTCTTTACTGTGTGTACACTGGAAACCACATGACACTGAAAAAAAAATATGGGATTAAACGTTTATTACTTAAAAAGCTCCCAAGAATCTATATTTGAATTTGCCTACTTTCCATTTGTGATATTGGTTTTTTTGGTCCTAAGAACATCTCTGAAATGAAGCTACCTCTTTGAGCCATGCTGAATTTCACCTGATATGTTTGTATGCAAGTGAACATTTAGGTCTTGTTTTGAATTAATTACATTCAGGACAAGTTAGTACCCGCATGTATATTAGGAAAATTTTTTTTAGGATTCACAGAGATTATTCAAACCCTTAAAATGGGTTGATAATTTAGTTTATTCATGAATCAGAAATGAATTATTTTTCTGATCCATCACCATGTATAATGTATGTATAGTAGTGCAGTAGTATAGTATAGGTTGTTAATTTTGTTGAAATGTTAACTTCTAAAAAAACCTGGTATGTTCCACGTGAATTTTGCTAGAGACTTCACAGGTTTTTGTAAGGATGTCATGCATGATGTGCTTGACCTTATTTACCAGGGGGCAGGGGCTGTCTTTATTTTAACTTTTTTGTTTTGTAACTTATTTATGAATCTGTTCTATCAGTATAAACGATGCTCATAAACATGTAATGAGGAGTAAGAGAAGGGTAGCCCAATATCTGTTTTGATTAGTAAATAAACCTGTAATAAACCTTGGAAATAAATTCAGTATACAACCCAAAATAGTATTTTTTTAAAATAGGTTTGCCTAAGCAGGTAATTTAAGAATATATGAGTATATATTCAGTAGTTTTCAATTTCAGATAAGTGTGGGGCGTGGGGCTTTTTCTGGTTGTTTTTAGTTTTGTTTTCCTTCTTGATTTTAAAGGTTTTAATTTTTTTTTTTAAGTTTGATGAAGTACTAAATGTTAAAACATCATTCTTACATAAGCAGCTGTATTAAGATGGCAGTTTTGGTCAAATTTTGATGGGTTCCTCTGTTTTTAAGTTGTTAATGCAATTGTGTAACTCAGATGTCTTCATTTCTTCTCTTTACTTTTTCTCTCAGCATCCATCCATTATATTATTTATCTTTAGGTAAAAGCATACTGTATTTATTTTTTAAAATGATGACATATCTGTCTAGCGTGCTTGCTGTTCCATACTCTTTTACGTTCAGAAAATACCTAAATAAAGATTGCAGAAACTTTGAACAAAGATCATTAGGTACCAGCTGGC
The DNA here is from genome assembly GCF_017639655.2 of Falco naumanni. Taxonomy (NCBI): domain Eukaryota; kingdom Metazoa; phylum Chordata; class Aves; order Falconiformes; family Falconidae; genus Falco; species Falco naumanni. The sequence goes on from NC_054058.1 coordinate 92,375,394, forward strand.
TATACTGAGTAGCAACTGATGGAGTCTTCGAGCTGTCTCTGTGTCGTCTGCCTCCCAAGAGCTTGAAACCAGTGATACCAGCATTGCTCTTACGGGTGACGTGATAAAGAGGATTCCTGAAATGAAAGCATAAATACTAATATATTAAAGAGATTTACTTGCTTCACTTTCAGTGTGACTTAGGATAAGTAGGGAAGCCTGTCTAAATTTAAAGAGATGAATCTCCAGCTCCCTGTCTAATTCTTCAGTCTGTGCCTGAGCAAAGATGGAGATACTGGATGAGCTGTACTGTTAGAGGTATACATGGGTGAAGGTAGATATAGCGTGGATATGTGGTTCAAATGCAGGTAGAAGGGTCAAGAGACTTCCTGTATTACAGAATGTGATAATGACAAAGGTTTTATCTGCAAAAAGTGTTTGAGAGGAATGATAAGTAGCTGAGTTGTGAACATATCAAGCTTAAGTTTTCTGGAGAGAAAATCAGGAGAAGCAGCAGTACCATATGGAGGCAATCAGGAGTAGGTGGATGGATAGACATGCTTGCAAGCCATTGCTGTGCAGATGCTAGTTAAGATGGTGTGAACAGATGACATCATCCTCAAAGGGTAGATAGGGAAGAGTGGGCAAGAAGAGCCATGTGCAGACACCCAGCATAGGCAGAGAAATGTGCTCCTCTTATACCTGTTTCTATATCAGTACAGAATGGGAGAGAAAGAATTTGACTGGTTATTTTGGGTTTTAGGGGAGTGAAAAGTGGGATGGAAGGGTAATGAAATTGTAGCAGTATTGGGAAACAGCAGGAGTCTTAAACCAGGGGGCTAGTGATGAAGGGTCTTAGGACTGAGAATGGCAACGAAGGGGAGAGGGAGACCCAGAATGTGACAGAGAATAGAGTTGTGAAAGGTTAAGCCTGCTGGGTCTGATGTGAGGAGAAAATAAATGCAGAGGCAGGAGTGTGGAGCAGAAGGAAGCAGAGGCAGGAGCATGTGAAGAGACTTTGGGTGCACAGAGATAGAGATAATTGCAATTGCCATAGCGTACGCCCTGTAGTACTTTAAAATTGAATTCAGGAGTCATTACTGTCTGTTAGAGTATGTTCTTCTGTTTTGCTGAGAGTTGAAAATCCAAAAATTTGGAAGTTGTAGTGTGTTTCTTGGTGGTCTTCCGTCTTTTATCTACTGTCTTGCTTTCTACACATAGGAGGTAGTGTCCTAGCATTGACAATTAACTGCATTCCGAAACGGTGGTGGGTCATTTGTAGATCCAGAGGTCTGAACGCTGCTCGCTGCTGGTGGGTTGATAAGGTTGCCCCAAATGCAGCTTCTTGCACTGCAGTTTTTTAAATAAGCTTACTTTCTTAAAAAGACTCTTTTAGGCTCACAAGGTCTGATAGGCCCAAATTAAGTACTCAATTCTGATGTTTTCTATCAGGAGTCCTTGATTTCAGAGCTTTAATATTCTTTTTATGTGCTTTAAGGTTTAACTTCACATAAACCTATCGCAGACTGTCTTAACATCCAGGTGTCACGGAACAGACACATTCATGAAGATCTTTTTTGGCACAGTTGGGAAACTGTGTCTGCTTACTTACCTTGTTCTCTGTGTTACTCTTTTCTGTTTCTATGATTATCTCCCCTGATAGCTTCAGCATTGCTTTCTGTTTCTTTCTTTGTGCTGCGCATCTTGTTACCTAGTTTGAATCTTGCTGCTCATGTAGTGGCTATTTAGAATTCTACTGCTTCTGGGTCTAAAAATGTCATCTGTTGTCATATTTGCAAGAGACATGGGCTCCTAACTCGTACAAATTTTTCAGTGACACAAAATCTCTTTAGAGCTTAAGGCACTTTTGAAAATGAATACTGGATGATTTTGGACATCTTGCCCTGGGATTGTTCTTCAGCATTATTTACATGGTGTGTCTGCACAGTGCCAGCTGGATGGATCCTCCTGTACCTTGCACTTACATACACTGGGCAGGATGATGCCCAATTATAGCATAGCTCTTCTGGATAGTTTATTGTTTGTGTCTGTTCGAGCAGCTTGTGATCCATATCTAAAATGTGTTTCTGACCTCACTGCATCTCAGTTTCCTGAATAGTCTGTTGCAAAGAACTTTGTTAAAATGTTGTTGAAAACCCAGTAATTTTTATAATATCAAGGAAAAATAAACAGTGGATGAGAGTGGTTCAGGAGTTGTACTGATGTGCCTGTGTTACGCTGCATTTGTCAAGGTGTTCTGTTTTACCTGATACTGAAACGATGGCTTGCTGGCCTGGATCATGCTGCAGCATGCTTTTATGTTAAAAACGTGTAAATCTGACTCCTGTTCAGTACACAAGTTTCTAGTTGTAAAGGCTTTTATTATTGTTTAAGAGTGCTGTGCTGAATAGATGACAAATTCTCTGCTAGAATTTGTACATAAGTACCATTCTGACTGATGGTAATGCAGTCTTTTCTTTCTTTTGACACAACTACTTTATTCTCATTTCTCTAATCTATTTAAGGCTATTATTCCTTTTCTGTAGTAAAGACTGACATCCACAAAATTAATTTTCCATTCAGTGTTCTATCATTAATGTTTGTTTTCTTTTCCCCCTGGTTGTTGATTGCCATACAACTTGCTTTGTTTTGTTATTTGTATAATGACTTTATTTTAGGTTGGGTTTTGGTTTTTTTGCATTTCTAACTTCCATTTTTCCCTTGCCAGAAAACATTCCTACACATGGGACGTTGTTGATCTCAGTTTCGCCATTTTAGAATTACCTCGGTAGACTTAAAAAAACTTGGGTTTTCCAGCTTAATTATATAACATTTCCTTGTGCTGCCTCTTGTACTTGCAAAGTTGTACACCTTTGGAAGCAACACAATGACAAGTATTTTTAAATACATATTTTATATATATATAAACCATATATTATGTGTAATAATATTTTATATTGTTTATAGCTTTGTGTGTATAATGAATATATGTGAATTTTCAAGATGCGGAGTTAGTGTTTGCATAGCAGCTCGAGTAGAAAAAAATTACCTACTTATGCTACGATTTAGGAATGTCTTAGAAGATTCATTTGGTTTTGTGTAATTGACAGGCATAGGTTATTTGTTTAGTAGTATTTCATGTTAGTTCAACTATTGACCTTTTCAGCACTGGAAGTTCCTGTACTCATGAGGATATGTGTAAGTTCCAGAATGCCCTTTAGCAATTAATACTGAAACTGCATCTCATTTTGGTTTTGCACAATGAGGTGACACCAAAGAAGAATTACAGAACCGGTGCTAGTTATCACTCATATATATAGGGTAGGCATTCTTTACATATTGTAACAGTGAATTTGGTTTAGTGTTGTAGCTAAATCATGGTCCTTGTCATTACTGCACAATTATTTAAGCATCTTAGTTAAAAAAAATACAAACAAAAAACGGACTATCAGTTATCCTCAAGAGGGAAGTATGGCTGGTAAATAGTAGTAATTTGAATAACATCAGTCTGGCTCCTGCTTTTCTCCATGAAGGTGGTTTGACCTCTTGTATAAACATTCACAATAAATGATGCTGTGCCTTGTAGTTGTTATTGGCAAAAAATTAAAGTCACTGTAAATTCCAAGATAATTTTTTTGGTTTTCTTTAAAAATTGCAATATTTCTGTGAATTTAGTTTTTCCTTCATTAAAACTGTACTTTGGGTACTCTGAGAATTTGAGAGTTTTTTGCTTTTATGAAATACTCTTAGTTCCAAATTGACAATTGCTACTGAATTTTAGCAAGGGTTTTTATTATTATGGAAAGGCTTTTGGAGCCCTGACATCATGTCTTTTGTATTGTGTTAAGACATAAAAAGAAAAAAAGCCACCTGCTCATATTGTTTAAGCTTGAGAAAGTGTGTCTGAAAGAATGTTGCTTCCCTAAGTTGAAAAGCAGTTTAGCACCACAGCTAAACATTGCTGAAGCTGGAGTGCTGACTTTGTGGCTGTAGAATGAGGAAATAATTGCCTTGTGGTCTAAAGCCCCAGGCGGTTGCTTACCTTGCTTTCATCAAAATAATTTGCGTGTTGGAAGAAGTTTTCAGTGTTACTCCCTGCTGCCTGGGTTGCTGTGTTGCCTAGCATCTGTAGCTAGTCTAGAGCCTAGACTGTCTTCTAGACACATCAAGCTCATGGCAGCGCTGTGCTGGGTGCATGGCAGAACGGCATCAATATACATGTTTCAGGAAGCTTTCTGCCTCGCGTATTGTGTGAATATATACAATATAGTGAATTGGATTCAGAGGTAGCTGAACTGCACATGCGGGGTGTCAGGATTCTCCATCAGCTATCCCTGATGCTATGGAAGCTGTGCCTGGCAAAGTATCTGGATGGGCAGCAGCAGGAGCATCACTAGTTGCCTTGTTACAATCCCGGTGCAGGAGTTCTGTTACACGCTTTACTGCTGCAATATCCTTTAAGTGCAATTGCTAATTTAAAACAAAACAGGAAAACAGCAAGATTTTCTCTAGAGTTGTTTATTTGACAGAGATCTTGGGTAGGCTTTGTTTCCAGTAATTTTTACAAATAGGAAGGCAATACGATTTTCTCTTAATTAAGACAAAGTGTTCACATGGCGTGCCTAGTAGCAAGCATTCTTCTGGCTGAAATTGAGACAGAAGTCTTATGATCTTAATTACCCTGTGAGTAAAGAGTGAACACAACATGAATAGCTATCACAACATGAACTGTGTCCCTTTAATTTTGTTAAGATCACCCACAGCGTAAGGGTTACCACCAGGATGAGTTTATACGCTGCAGTCTTGCACAGTTAGCCCCTTGGCTAATTTGGTTTGGAAGTGATACAAGAAGCACATGAAAAGGATCCAGTAGGCTTACTACCTTTAAAAATAAAAGTTAGTGACCACACATGGTAACTGCATGTTTCCATATAACTGCAGTGACAGGACCATACTTCGCCTTCTTCCGACAACAAAATAAAACCTATGGACAGTAGTTAGTTTCCCTACCCCCAGCTGTGAATGACTGCTATAACAGTGATTATAGCATCTGTCAGGCCCATGTGTTCGGTTCAAATATAGGAATTCATTTACATCTGTCTGATAGCAGTGATATTCCTCACATGATATGCTCAGAATCTGAAACATAACATGCACTACTATGTGTTTTCTTATCTGGTTTGTTTTTTTTTTTTTAAGATAAAGTACTCTGTCTTCCCCTCTTTGCCATTTTAGTTCTTGATTTATTATTTTTACAAGGTTGTTCAGGGAAACTGATAGAAAATCTGTTTATGTAGTGCCATAGAAAGATGTGTGAGAGGAGTTTAAAAGTAATAAGCTATAATGATAAATGTAGGGAAATTGAACTAAGCTAGTGTAGTGTGTTGGCTTCACCATTTACTCTGCTAAAAAGAATATTCATTTGATTGATGTGCTTCTTGATTTAAATTTAGATTTCTGTTGGTATCATCTTTGGTTTATTTTCTTTCTTCCTCTGTTGTTTGGGTGCAGTAGTTTCCATAATTTGTGTTTATAATATAGTTTAATTTTTTTTAATTGATTGTTGAGGAATATCTTTAACTTTCTCAAGAGGATAAATGAAATAGAAATATGATACCCTTGATATTTTCTGGGTTTTTTTAAACATACATGTTGTAGCTCTAGAATCTAAAATAAATACCTAAACTGGCATTAAAATGCATGCATATGCATGCATATGAAGAACTAATTTTATCTATCGAGCTTTCAAATATCAAGAGTTTTTGTGCTTAAACCATAGTTTCAGGGTTTTTTTCCATCTCCTAAAGTATTTTTAACCTCCCTGCATAATTGTTGCATTTGAAATCACTTATTGTAGTACTGAAGCAAACCAGAGCTTGTATGAAAAATGCTTTCATTTGCTGTATATTGGAGGAAGGCTGAGAGCAGTAGTGTCAGTGGTATGTCTGAGGGAGGGAATACTGTTTTGTTTCATATATGGTTAATGCCTGGAAGTGGCTTTGCAGTCATTAGGCTTGAAGCCTAGGTTTTATTTTACTAATAAAATCTTGAGAAATTGAAAGTGGTTGGTGGAGACATTTTTACTATGCTGATGCATGATGAGAAAATACATGTTTATAGAGAAAAAACTTGCCAAATTCTTCAGCAGCCTTCACTGATGATCTACTTAATAAATGAAAACATATAGGTAGAATGAATTGCAGTGATAGGAGCTATAACATGTAGTTGGAGTGGGAAAGGGGGACAATGTTAATTGCATTATTTCCAGTACCTTTCAAGGCGAGAAGCTTCAGTATCACTAGGAGGGCTAGCAATTCTGCAAATTGATACCTATGGTTAGAAGCTCCTGGAGGAACTGTGGAAGATAGAATATAGCAACTGCTACGACCTATCAAGAGGCAAACCATGTGAGTTACTACGTACTGACTCTGCCTGTTACCATGCTGTCTTTCTTAAAGAGAAATTGCAGTTCTGGTACCAGTAGAGGTCCTTTCCAGTCCTCATTCTTTCCGCAGTAGATATGGTGCCCAGTCAGAAATTACTCCCCCTGAGAGCTGGATATGGAGGAGAGCTTTATTTCTCTTATTAATCACTCAAATTAGTTTTAATGTGAGGAAAGAATGGAAGGAAAGGAGAGCCTGCCCTTTGAAAGTGATTACTATTTTAAGCCTGCTGGTTGTTAGGTTGGAAGTGTTTTTCTTTAAAGTTGTTTTATGTCGTAATACCTTTTCTGCTGTCTTGCTTTCGAAGGAGAAAGAAAAACTCAGCCAGCCCTTCCTGTTAGGTAGGGTAACTTTTTTTCCCCTGCAATTTTTTCATGTATGCTTCAGAAACTTATTTTGCTCACCACCATCAAAAAATTCTAGGTGTCTACCTCTTTACTGGGCTCTTGATAATACCCTGTTTAACCCTCCCACTCTAAAGTCTTTAAGCCAGCATTATCACAGTAATCAATACATACTTTGGTCCAGGGTAGAATACTTCAACAAGAATTTTCCAGTGGTGTTTGAGTACATCTGTGTGTAAGGACTGTATGGCTCTTTGGACTGTCAGTTAAATGCATACCTTGATGAATATTACAGGCTGTGATGGTAGCAAGTACTTAATACAGTTTGAGAGGGTATAAAAGCAGCTCTCAATAATATTGAAGCTTGGAGGCAAAGCAGCAATTACAGTGTACTTTGGGGCAATAAAGGTTGATATTAGTCACAGAAATTTTGGTTTGCATTCAGTAATCTGAATCTAGAGCAAATTTATATGGGCAGTTAGAAAGAGTGTGGATTAACACTGTAACTAAGGATTTTAGCTGCTTGAGCAATGTCCCTGACCACAGTACCTGGGCATTCTGTATCCGCTTCATAGTTTCTCTTCACATCATTCTGTTCTGTAGAAAAAGCGGTCTGGCAACATGGTAGATGCCTAGGGCAGATCTGGAAAGTCTGTCTACTTCATGAATCTGTCCAGTCTCTATAATACAGGACTAATTTATTTTTGAAAAATGCAGGGACTATATAAATTTTCCACATTCTCTTTGCAGGTCTTTCAGCACAGATTTTTCTATGTCTAACTAGGCTTGACAAAGAAAGTTAAGCCAAGGCAGTGCTTTGGAGTAATAATGAGCAAATTGAGGTTTGAATGGAAAAATAGTTCATGCATTTCAATCTTTCTCTCAGGACATTAATTTTTTTTTTTCCTAAAGTAATGTATTGGCGAAGTCAGAATATAAATTATTTCTTGCACTAACCTTACTTCTGTCTAAATTGCTGTAGGCCTTCAACTGCATTGAAAGGGGGGGAGCAAAACAACCCCCCAGAACATGCAAATAATTAATGAATGTAAAAAAAAAAATAAATTGATGAAACACTATAGAACTCTCTACTTCATCATCCAGCTTTTCAAAATTAAACAGCCCTCCCCCCTCCCCCCCCCCTCCCCCCCGTCTCTAAGGAAGCAGGCCTTGCAGCATACATAGGAGATTATTAAACATAAGACAAAAATATAGAACTGCATTTGGAGAATATTTCACCTGTATTTTGACATCTAGGAGCTGTAGCTCCTAACATCAGCTAGGAAGTTAAATTAAGTGTGAAGATACTTGCTAAACAAAACCTATAATCGTATAGGACCTAACAGTTTAACAAATCAATATTACAAATAGAACAAACTGATATGGTGCTTTTATGGCTCTTATGTATGGTACATTGGCTTGTGCCATACTGGAAAAACTTTTCATTTATCTATTAGATGCCTTGTATTTTGGTGCATTTCTCCTTCTCTTATCCTTCCCAATATAAACTGTATCTTACATGTGCTTGAGTTATGGTAGAAGGAAGAAGAAAATATAGTTTAATTTAGGATGAGCCAGGCATGGATTTGGTAGGATGAATTTTTGATGAGAACTAAAGGAGTCAGATGCAAAGACAGGGAAGTTGTGAGAATTGCTCCAAGGGTGACTGAGCTGCTCTTCAGAATTATTTATATAAGCTTTTCTTCTTTTCTTAATGAACTTTTGCTGTAAGTGGACAGAGAATGTTGAATGTTGAGTTTCATGGTTGCTTTTGTAGGAAACTGCTAAAAGGTTGACTTGTAAACCTTGCTTTAAGTTTTGGGGTTTAAAAAAAATCTTCAGCAATATCAATATTTCTTCACTTTGGTACCACATTATAATTCCTTTGGGTACAACTGCCATGTATGACAATTTGCTGGATAGCCTCCTATGATCAGCTGGGTACAAAATTACTTTGAGTAGATGTGCACATCAACAGCACAAAGAAATGAGGATGGAAATGGGATTGATCCCAAAAATTCCATAGACCAGCAGCTGCAGAGAGAACTGTGGACTGTAGAGAGTCCACACAAAATTGCTAATCCGTAATTTGAAATCTTTGTTTAGATCTGTGATTACGATGCAAAGTTTATTTGCTCTTTCTGTGCTTGCCTGAAAGCGTCTGTATTTTCAAAGTACGTTTCTAAGACTACTGAGAGCTGCTGGTTGTAGATGCAGAAGAAATGAATTCACCAAATCACTAATCTTTTTAATTTTTTAGATTCTTTTTAGAAAGACATCCAGCTGATATAATTTAATATTCTGTTCTTGTGCAGAGTCTTGGCTAATGCATCTGTTGAATGAATAAATAAATAGAAAGAAATGCAGTTTTAATTCTGGCAAAAACTATTTTTATTGCTTGCTTGTAAAATTGGCAGCAATATTCTACTCTGGGACAGCATTATTGGTTAGTGACACAGTGGAATAATAGTAGCAGTTAGAGATAAATTTGAATTTAGCGGAATTTTATAGCTTGGGCTTTTATTTATTATTTTTACGTAATTCAAGCACCTGCAAGATAATGCAAGATGCTGGTTTCTCTTTTGGTAAATATTACACATTCACAGCTTGATGTATAGCTTCTAATCTCCATTGATTACTATTATCTAGCAAGTGCTTGCTAGAGATCAAAGCAGTTTGACACTGAACAGGTCACAGATTGGACCAACCTGTTCTTTGACTGAGGCTCAAGAGAGCAGCCAGGCAGCTACTGTTTTACCCTCTGGACAGAAAAATATTTTTTTTTCTTCATCTGCTTTTTGGCTTTTGACTTCCAGCTGAGTTAGTAATTTATTTATTTGTTTTGGTATTTGAATGATATTCGCACTTTTGGTGAGGAAGTCCTGTTACACTTCTTCTGGGAGGACAAAATAATATCCAAATAGTTTTAATTGCAGTACCCAACTCTTTGCTGTCCAATTTTGCTGGTAAGTACAAGGTTGCTCAAAATGCCTGCTGTGTCCACCTCCCAAGGCCGCCTCAGCATTGTACCCAGTTCCTCTGCCAAACCTGGGGATTTGGGGTGCTGAGTCAGCTGGAACAAGGCATGCTGCGTTGCTCCTAAAAGAAATCTGGAGTTGCTCGACTTACTTAAAACTCTGCTGTCTTCACTGCCGCTGACGAGCAGTGCTGGCTGTGAGTCTTGCCTTGTTCAGCTGAACAGTGTGTACGAAGTATTTATTCTACAACTGCTGTAACTATGATACATATACCATAGTTATATTTTGTATGAATGTGTAATATACACATGTGTATATAAAAAAGTATATAATGGTTATAAACCTGACTTTAATTCTCTAGAAGTAGTGTGAATTACACTTTCTTAGCAGAAACAGTGTAGTTGTTTCTGTAGAAACAATTAAATCGGTTTCTTAGGCTGTGGTCTTTCTAGCAACCACACACTGAGAAATTGATATATAACACTTTTTTTTCCTCTTCCAGTCTTTCATTGTGACTGAAACTTTCTAATGTCTTTGCAGACTGGAATGGAAATGCAGTTACAAAGTTTTTCTGTGTGAGTTGTCTTGCTTCAGTTGCTTTGTTACAAGTCTTAAGTATCCACTTCATAGAAATTAGCGTATGTCCTTCAGATTTTTCTGGCAGAGGTGACATTACAAGTAATTACAAACAGTAAATTGTTTGTTTCATGCTCTTAATTAACAGAAATCTTGATCCTAGTCTGCCAACACCCAAGAATGAATGAATAAATCTTTGTGCTCATGAAAATCTATTTCTGGTGACATATGTACATTTAACGCTCCAGTATAATTTCATTAAGAGAAATCCCATGATAAATTTAGGGAAAGAAAAAGCATGTTCAAAAAAGAAGGTAGGTATCCTACTGTCAAACAAATAGTAACAAAGAAAAGACTGTTCCATTCAAGGAATTAAAAAAGTCTGCAAGTAATTCTGCTTGCAGTATTTCAGAATAGGTTCTGATAATTTTGGATTCTTAAAGCAGTAGCTAAAAATGCTGTGAGATCTAAAGGGAATTGTAGGTAAGTGCTATTTACTGAAAGGTATTAAAATAATACAGTCTTTTACAGTTTGTGAGCAGTTTTACAAACTGCAACCTTTCATGACGAATGAAAAGCGGTAGAGAAAATGATTTTAACTTTCAAGCTTTATGCATCAATATGTTTTTTCAAATATCATGAGAAAGTGCTGTAGCACTTGTGTATGAACGTGGTGCTTGCCTTTCCTTAACTGCTTGAAAGATTACTGTGATTGACTGTGTAAATATCGATAGCTTTAAAGACCTGAGGAAAAATTACGGTGAAAACCAGAATTTATGTAGATTCAAATACTGCAATTTCAAGAGAAGATTTTTAATGGAATGTCCTTTAAGTAGTGTTAAGTAATTTTCCCCTAATAACCCATCACCTCTGCGGAGAAAATGGCAGCCAGGAAATTCCACTACTCCAAAGGATGTTTTACAATTACAATGGTTTGAAAAAATTAACATTGCTTGAAACTCACATAAAATTTATCTTTATTTATTAAATATTAACTTGTTTGAATTGTAGACTGTCCTTCATCATTGCCTACTTTATTCATACTTGAAGAAGGAAACCTCTGTATTTAAACCATTTTGTTGTGCTTTCCTTTAAAATTGACTGAAAAATTTGTATTTTCTCTACTTTTTAGGGTTTCATTACTTGAACTCATGTTAAAATAAGTACGAGTGAAGAAATGGTGTTGAAGTCATGCTCTCCTTTCTGTTTGTAATCTAGATAAGATCTTTGATAAATCAAAAAAATTGAATTGTTGCACTAGTACCCATAATTATTAGAATGAATTCACTGCTGTCTGCCTTAAGCTGATGCTTATTATAAAAAAATTGCTTTTGTAGTTGAGCATGGTAATATAAGAGATGAAATTATAATTCTGCCATTGTGGATATAATAAACATTGCTCCTATGTGTATTACCCAAGCACACTTCTGCCTCTGGTGAAATGTAAAGCACTACTTTGGCTCTCTAGTAAATACCAAGTATTACAAACAGTTCTCTTACCGGTGAGTGTAAAACCTGTGAATAAATCACATCTATGAATGATAGGGTTTTCTTTACATACATTTAAAGTTTCTATCATACTGTTATGCCACACTTCCAGTTGCAATAGTTACGCATTGAGTTATGCGTAGAGTGATGTGGTTCTCAGGCTGGATTTTGAACCAATTAGAGCATTTTTAAGCCTGGAGAGGTTTATTTTTAGTCTTGAAGGGAGTTCAATAGGCAAAGGTGTCTTACAGTTTCTACTTCGTGTTTATTATAACTACATTTCTACTTGGACAAATCCTTTTCTCCTTCATTCGTGGACAGATTAAATAAATTGGCAGCTTGTGTAGATACAGGCAGAACACAAAGAAAAGGCAGTTCTGCCTTGGAACGTTACACTGCAGCTCTTTCAGTCACCTGTGAATCACAGCAAATGACACTTTCTTTTTGATCTGAAGCTTTATTTATAAAATAATAGTTTACTGTACTATAGCAGTACAGAAATCAGGGTTATGAGACTGATGCAGAAAGACGGCAGATGGAAAGATGGATTGGTATACGTACCTGTAGAAGGAAAATAGTCACTCTGCTTGAATTCCCTGGATAAATGATCCCACTTGAGAAGACATGAGTGCAGCGATCCCATTCCTAGGGAAATTCTCTGAATTCTTGCTCAGAAAATAACAAGTCATTGAACTCCTCAAGTTTCTGGGCTTGAGCTTCTGTTTCTAGCCCCAGTGTCAGGTTTGAAAGTCTGAGCTGTGAAAATTTTGGCTCATCAGATTCACAAATTGCCAAGTGTTACTTGTTTAAAGCAGGTTGAGGTAGTTGCACCGTGAGTATTATGTAACCTTGCAGTCGGAAAGATCACCCCTCAGGTAGTCGAAGGAGAAGAAGTTGTTTTATATTGCTGTGTTCTGATCCATAACAGGTGACCTACTTTTGTACTTTCTACATGGGAACACAAAGAACAACACTGTATTTATATACTTTGAGATCTTCCTACACATTTCTGTGTCCTTTCTTTGTCTTTAGTTTTTCTTTTGTTGTTTCGTTTTTTTTTTTTACCCGTTTTTTTCTCTTTCGTCCGTTTTTTTCTTTTGTCCATTTTTTCTTCCCTTTTTTGAGTTCTGTGCCCAGAAATGAGGCTTAATGAAATAAAACAACTTATTTTTTTTTAATTTGACCACTGTACAAAACGTGCAGAAATTTATATATACCATAATCATAATCATTCATTTTCACATTTCTTTGAAAAGAAAGGATTCTTTTACATCTGTGCCTTACATATAACTCTATATTTGACTGAATTTTAGGTTTTGGTATATGTGTCAAATAATTTCTTTGTAAATTCCCTTTTAAGAAACTGTTGGGGTTTTTAATTTAGTTTTTTTTTTTTTTCTTGGCAAGGGAGGAACTTGACTCCTGCATAACTGACTGCAAAAAATGTATTATTAAAATTGATAGATACAAAATGCTGTTAACTGTATAGTTTAAATTAGGCTTTTCTCCTTACATCGACCTTTTCTACTTTATAATAAAACATATTATTGTAAGAAACTCAGATAGCAGAAAATTTTCAGGCAGTAATGTTTTTCAGATTCATGGCATCTGTTCAGTTGGTATTTATGAAGCACTTTGAGTTACTCGGATGAATGAGGCTATATTGGTGTATGTTTTAGATGGCACTGTTTGAAGGAGCAGCATGTCTAAATAAATGCATCTTGGACTTCTATAAATTTAGTTGTATACAAACTCTCCTAGAGTAAAATAGCCTATGAAAGGCAAAACATAAGCATTAAATTCCTTGGATGTCTTTTATTGGGGAAGCAGGATTGATAAAGGCACAATATGTTGCAGGCTTTATTTCACAGTTCTGCCAACACGAATCCAATCTGAGCTAGATCACAGCTGCTATTCCTGCCAGTCCTCCTCTCTCTCCTGATGGAGCTTGATCAGCTTGCTTTGTTTTTCTGTGTTCTCTTGAAATGAAGACTGTTTAATGATCATTGCTAATGAATTAGCGATGCCCTGTTTTGGGGGCTTTTCTTTATGGAGTGCTTCCCGCCAGCATTAAAACATTCTTTACTGACAGTATAGAGTAAGGTGATAAGGAGAAATAGAGGTGAAGTTGAAGACGGATTGTGATAGGTAGAAATACACAGAGAAAACTAGATGTTCTTACAACAATTGTGCTATTCTTTTTTATCCCTGTTAACACAGTTACTCCTCCTCCGCCCCCTACACAACAGATTTGTAATGAAAGAATAGAATCTTGTGCAGGCTGCAACTCCCAGAGGTAAAACCCACAGTACTAGACTTCCATCTGTATAGCCTATTTTATTTCAGAGAGGTTTCATTTAGTTTTCCTTGGTTAAATTAGTCTGAAATAGTGTCTTTGCAAGTTCATTAAAATTATGCTACAATGGGCGTGTACTGTAATTTTTGAAGTTTTGTGTTCAGTTTCTTGGTGGTGGTGGTTTTGCCACCACCAGGTGCTGTTTACCTGGTGTTCTCGTCATCCTTTCTGCTATGTCCTCATGTTTGTTATGCTCTCTTGCCTTTCCACTCACCATCATGGCCAGAAGTGTTACCCCTGATCTGTTCTCCTATCATAGAAGTCTTTCTCTCTCCCCACTCCCATCCCTATAATAAAATACTGGATTAAAAAAAAATAAAATTACCTGTGTTAGTTACATGCCGTTGGAGTGGGGGAGGGAATCCTCTTTGGCTGAATACTGTAATTTTATAGCATGTAAGGAGATTATTACACCAGAATACTTATCTGTAATATCCACATTTACCAAATGTAGCCCTTACTAATTAGTAAAGACTTTTATCTGCTTGGAGAAATCTGGATTTGATAAAAAGCTCTATATGTTTCAAAAAAAAAGCAGCTCTCTGGGGCAGGGGGTGGTACTGGGTTTTAGTTTTATTCTTCAAGCAGCATGCTAAAACGTACTGAATCAATACTTTGAATCAATATACATGTATTCAGTAGTTTCCTAGGAGCAGTTAGACCTGCGTAGGAGGCCTAATCCTGATGAGATCTGCACACGTGGATTGTTTAATAACCGATACACCTACAGGGGCAAGGGAAGCTATAGCACCAAATGAGGGGCTGGGCACAGTCTGGCGAGAGCTTTGCTTGCCTGCTGCAGGGTGAGCACCGCATTGTTGCTTTGCAGACCAGGAGCACTCCAAGGGTCAGTGACTTCTGCTCTTCACTGGCTTGTAAGACGGTATAGTGTTATCCCTCTGCTTTTCCAAAGAATAAATCCCTCTTCCCCTCAATCACCAGCAAGTAGCTTAATTAGATACATAAATTACTATGAATATACATAGGATCCACCTAAGCCATTTTTGTGAAGGACAGTGATTGAACGCTTGAAAAAGGCTGGTAAGAAGTGTTATCTGAATAATCTGATTCGTCTAATTGCCATTTAAAAGCTCCTTTACTGTTTCCACACAGAGTTTACCCTTACTGAAGGTATTTGTTTCAATGCCAGGTCGTCTTCCACTTTGTATTCCTAAGTTTGGTACTTTGCTCAGCTCTGTTCCCTAAAGAATTTGCACTTCAGCTTTGAAATTTTTGAGTGGTTTTGCCACAACTAGTATATGTGTTGTATGTTATATGCAATATAACATACATAACTAATATATGCAACTAATATATATACTTGTATGTCGTATGCATGTGCTAATTAGTTATTGAGTACATGGAAATCTGAATAGATACAGTAATTGCTGAGTAAGATGGTGGAAACCTATCTTAATTTTTGGTACGAACCAAAACTTTACAGAGTTCTGTATTTTATTGTTTTAATGTGGAGCTTCGTACACAGAGTAGGTTAAAGATTGGCTTCCATGTCTGTTTAATTGATACAGATTGTTCTCCTGAGATTCTTTTCTCCTTGTGTCTCCGCCAGACACAGGTACTTGTTCCTTGCACAGGTGCTGATGCGTGTGTGTCTGGAGGAGTGAGGCGCTGACCTGGCTGAAAGCTAACGGGGTCATGTTCAGCAGAATACTCGTGTGGGTGCAGAGGAAAGGAGGAGACAACGTGGCTGGAAGATGTGGAAGGGAGGGAGCCACGGTGGCTCAAATTTAGATTGGTGGTATAAACTGATGTGGAACTGAATCACAAGGGACTTGGGTCTGGTACCCCATCTCAGTATCTTCCCTTTCTTGAAATCTGTAGTATGGTCAGATTACGTACGAGTAAGCACGTTAATTGTTACTGTTTCCCTTCTCCCCTGGAGGTCTCTGAACACTTGGTAAATTGCAGAGGAGTGGGAGAAAGCTGACCTTAACGGCACAACTCAGAGTAAACAGAATGACTCATAACCTGGGTCAGTTTAACATTAGCCTTTGACAGAATGATTTTTGATGGGACATAATAAGTAAAAGAGACAATCATAATTCTAATCAGTACTCCTGGAAATTTTATTTGCCAATTAAGTTTCACTTTATTGTGATAGCATTCTTTTAACATTGCGTATGGTATGGGACAATCTGCATGCTGTGTATTGAGATTGCTATGGTGTATGTTATGGTTTTAAATACTTTTTTCTAAATGTGGATGAGAAAATTAAGTCATGAATTTTGTGTAGACTGAGACAAGCATTGAACACAGCTGTTCTGCTAACAAACCTCTCAGGATCCTTTTGTTACCCGTTGTCACTTAATTTCTGCCACTACAAGTGGAAAGAGTTTAATACAAGGTAATAAACCAATCTGATTTTTTTAAAATAAGATTACAGGTCTGATAAAGTTTAAATGTATTAATGCTATTGAATTTTGTAGGCTTTTAAATACGTTTTAAGAAAAAAAATCAAGTAAAAGATAAAAAGAAAAAAACTCAAACCTTGAGCAACTGGAATGACAGAATCAATGGCAGAGCAGCTTTTCCTTGAAAAAGAATGGCTTCATCTTCATTGTATTCTTTTGTAGAGTTTGTTCCATCTCAGGATCTGCAGACTCTTAAGTCTTCTAATAATTCTAATCTTTGAGTTAGAAGTCTTTTGTGTACATAGTATGTTGAAGAAATTTTGGTATAATTTTTTTCTGAACACCTCTAGTTTTTATTGTAATTTTCATTGTCATGAATTTTTGAAACGCTTACATAATTCTTCATTAGCTTTTTTCAGCACAAAATATCCTGTCTGTCAGAAGCTGACTTACAAATCCATTCTTCATCTATCCACCAAGCATTTATTGTTACTTTTTGAATTTATAATTATGCCTTAATTTCATAAAACAGTAGAAGCATAGTACATCTAATATAAGTATTAATGCTATTTATGGGATGGGAGAAGAATGAAAGAGTGGCAGTTTGTATAGTCACTGGGCTGGGGCGTAGGGGAATCATGGAGATGAGCCCTGCTGTGTGAGGAGCAGCAGTGAATTAGGGTGAAGCATCAGACATAATTCTCTTTGGTTTCGTTCCTTGATCAATATGCAGGTGCCCCTTGCTCATATCGATCTTTTCTGCTTATTTAATGTACTTCCATTTTATGAGACCTATACAATCATTAAATGGAGTCGTTTGAATTGGGTTTGAATTATTTTCACTTGCTGCAACATTGTTTTTAACATACTGGGCTCATTTACTGGATATCTGTACTGTTGGCTGCCATTAAGGTATAAATAGCTCATCTACAAAACTCTGTAGCCAACTGTCTCATGTTAAATGATCTGACCTACTTGAGAAAGTTGCAGAGATTCAGTATCTCTATTTCAGAATGTCAGGCATTGTCCAGTAGTTTGTTTTTATTACTTTTCTTTTTTTTTTTTTTAATTTTTAATCTGAAAACCATGGAAATACAGCAGGACAATTTGATCGCAGTGTGAACAGTGCTGAAGATCAGTTTGCTTAGAATAGACTTTTGCTGAACAGTTGCCCATGCACTGCTGTGTGGCAGCATCATTCTTAATTCTCAGCTTGCTGCCTGCAAGGCAGTGCATGCTTGAGGGGCTAGCTGGAACTCAAAATAGATGCCTTTTACAGAGCCCCATCGGTGCGAACTCGGACGTTTTGTTCTTTCCGTGCTGAGGTGCCCGGGTAGCTTGGGTCTGATCTACACTAGAAAAGTTTTGCTGATATGGCTCTTCCAGACAATTCTTTCAGCACACATGTAGTGGTGCAAATGTATTTTTGCCAATGCGGCCTATGTTAGCTCCTGAATGAAATGGGATAAATTACGCTGGCAAAAGCCCTTTTGTACACTTAGGCTTTTTGCTGATATAACAATACTGTGGAGCTTTCCCTTCATTGCCATGATGCTGTACTAGGAAGAGTTTGTAATAGAGAGCTGCATTTAGTCTAACTCTTTTAGTAAAGAATAGAACATAGAATCAACTGTTACACTTAGTAAGCAAAGCTAGTGAAAAATACTAGATGAGTCATAATGAATATTGTGAGTCTTTTTTTCTATCCCCCTTTTTTGTCCTCAAAACAATTTGGTGGGGCTGGTCTAACAGATGGGCAGAAAACCTATCAGTGTGTGTTGGAAAACTGTTTCCAGATGAAGAACAGTTTTCGTAAGTCATTTGCACTCTTTTTTTTCTTTGTTCAACATTGACTGAAATAGTCAAAACATTTTAAGCATATTAAGCAATAACATATTAAGCAAGCCTATAAAATAATTAAATTGAGGGAAGCTAAGAGTTCTTAGAAATATTTACATTAATATTTGACTCAGTAGAAATCTTATGATAACTACTTCGGAATCTTCTGGGAACTTTGTGCTGAAGATAAATAAAATGTTTGCCAGGGTTGGTATGCTGTTTCATACTGAAAATATTTAGAAATGTCTGATAAATATATTTCTGAATGCAAAATGAGCTGTGCTTTCACTTTTTTGTGAGTGTTCAGATATGATGAGATGGAGAGACATAAGGTTTGTGGCTGTCCTTCCAAGAGACATTTTATAGAGTTATTTAGGTGTTGCAGCAGCCTTTGTTTTTCATGGACTTTGTTTCAGTTCATTTCCTTGTACAGCAATTGTACAGCAGTGCTGTGCCTGAATTCAGGCAGAGGTTTTGATGGTTCTTCCTTATGTGTTTTGATCCTGGTCGCTGCTGTTATGAACTGCGAATGTCTGCCCTCTGAATGTTCTTTGGGAAGACCCAACCTCTTAAAATTTATGTAAGGTTAATAGTCTGCATAATTTTGCAGAGTATGAGCAAGTACTTGGCAGGAGGTGCCAAAAAGCTGTGGCAGATTTATGTTGTGCTCCATAGTCTCAAAATGGGTTCAAAGGACACTGATGATAACAGGTGACTAATAATACACCATGAAATAACTCTTCTGTGGTAGAGATGAGTCAGGTAGTTATCAATTTCTAAACACATTTGCAAAGCAAAATCCATCTAACAAGGGAGGTTTGGAAGTTTTTTAGATTTGTGATTTGTTGGAATCCTGCTGAAATGTGTAGGTAAATTTTCGGATCTTTTTCTCCTGTCCACACTGTGTGAAAAGGGGTGGAAGAATCCTGTTATTTATTGTTCCTCCGGTGTCCAGTAATTCTCAAGCCCTTGCAGTGTCACCAGTATGTTTTCCCTTACATAAGTCTCTGGTTTGTAGATCTTTCCCCATTAAGGTGCTTTCTCTCTTACCTCTGCCTACAGGCTCTCCATGCAGTTCTCACTGGTGAATTGTCCGATTCCTCGTAAGCCCTTGCCTGGGGGGGAGCCAGCAAAGCGATCACTTTCAGGAGGAGGCAGTGAGAGAAGTGTAGCTGAAAAATAGCTTCTTAACCTTTCTACATAAAGTATATAACTTGCAGGTGGGGATACTATAGCTTCCTTTGTTATCAGGCCCAGACTTTTCACGCTGTACCCCTTTTTTTCAAAAAATTCCTTTGAAGATCTGGCCCAGCTGATGCATGTTCTCTGGGAAAGGGAAAGGCAGTACTATGCCTCCACGTCTGCATTGCTAGTTTGTGACAATGTAGGACTGACTCATTTTTTGAACTCTTGATGCTCTTGCTGTTTGCCTTCTCTGTCATTTTCCAGGGAAAGAAACAGTGCTTAGGTCGCTCTCTCCATCCTCCCCATCTTCTGCTTCCTCTTTCCTGACTGTACATCACATTTTCCAGCTTTACTTGGGGCAGAAGGTATGGAAGGCTGAGACTCACAGCAGCATGAGTGGCTACTTGGAGGGTACAGGTAGGATGGAGAACGTATATACAAACAGTCCTTAGACTCCCAAAATACGAGTCCTCAAAGACAGGAAGCATGGGTAGAAGTATTCTGAAATGTTCTGTTTTGTCAGGCCAAGGGATGTTTGTTTCTTTTTGTGTTTTTTTTCTCCTCTCAGAAATGTACTTCTGGTGGTTTGTACATTTTATTAACTTAACATGATTCCCTCAGTGAGCCCAGACAGATGTCCCTCTTCTTAGTTGCTCTTTGATACTCAATTTCACTTTTTTCTTCTCTCATTTCTAAAATTGGAATTGTGTTTAGCTTATTTTACCCCTGCAATGGACTTCATACAAAACTTTTATGTCATTTGTTGTGGCGTATGAACTCTGAGTGATTAATTGTAAATACATACCCATCCACTCTTTTTTTTTTTTCTTTTTTTTTTTTCCTCCTTTTTACAAGTCACTACTTGTGGTTGTATATGAGACGATGGAAAACTGGCATTCTCTAAACAAGCCAATGAAATTATTTTCCTATTTCCTGCTATCAAATACAAAATTTTATTATTGAAGCATGATGCTCCTAAGGAGTGCTCTGTCTTACCTAGAATGCCTTTGAAGACCTGTCTGCTTTCCCTTACTCCAGCAATTTGCCTTGATCCCCAACGCTGCTTGCCAAAGTCAGACCAAGCATAATTAACTTTGTGGATGAAAATGAGTCTTTGGAAGAGTTGGATGAAAGTTGAAAGTGTTGCTTTCTGGGGAGGTTTGGCATTTTGAAGTCTGATTTTCATCCAATTCGTGACAAACCTAAAACCGTAGCAAAACAGAAATCAGAAGAGATCTGTACTTTGGAATTGGATAGGCCTTACTTGTTTTTCCCCTCTAAATTATTTTATAGCATAATACAACATAATTTTTCTTTAACTAGGAAGCAATAGCTGCTTCCAGTTACTGAAATATCTTATCAAACAATGCATTTAATTTTGAATTCTCATTTATAACAGCATGCAAATATAGATTTTTTTTTTTATTATTAAAAAGCCAGTGCCTTGCAGAGGCTACAGTTTCTATTCTTAGTTCCTTTGTGTAAAACAAATGGAACCTCTGTTAAATCTGGAATTTTTATACTTCTGCTCTTGTAATTCTATGTCCTAGAGCTTTATTCCTTCTTTAGTGCTTGCTCTTGGAGAGGAAAAGAACTGAGGTCCATCAGAGCCGTCCCAGCATCCCTGTGCTGGCCGTCACGGGCAGGACCAAGGGCTGCTGATCTGATGGCTGACTGCCGTCTGCCCTCTGAGGGCACTGCTGACACGAGCCTCTGCCATGTTCCTCTACTTCAGTCAGGCTTAATAAGCCATTTTATTTACAAGTATTATCTGTGTAATGTCTCCTGAAATGCAGTCAGCTAATCCTGCCTTTTTAATTACTTACAGTGACTTTAATTGGATCAGAAAACAGCAAGAAATATAGAGTAGTAATGTAATAGAGTTTGCACAGTGGGAAGACTCCTGCTGTAAGCTGCAGCCGGAGTGCTGCCTTCCTAGACTGTCTCCATCTGCAGTGGCTGTCACCTGCCTCCTGGCTCTGCTGCCATGGCCGAACTGCGTGGTGTAGGAGTCTGCTGTGATCCAAGTACCGAGACAGCCACATTCATTTAAGATGTTCAGTAGCTGGAATTTGTCAGCATTTTAGGCTCTCAAGCCTTGGAAAAAAATTTTTGTACTGAAATTGATTGATCAGTATTGACCCCCAGTGTGCCATTGTGTCTTGCTGGTGCTTCTGGAGTACTTAGACCTTAAGGCCCTTCTGATGCTTTGTTTGCCACTTTCTCACCATTTCAGCAATCCAGTAAGTACATCAGTGTCTTCAAAACCAAAATTTTTCTTCCTTTTCTAAAGGGCATTGTATAGGTTGAGTAGTTACTCATTATAGCTGCTTCTCTTGAGAAGTCAAGCAGACCCTCATATTGAGACTGGCCAGTTACTGGTGGTTCTGGCTGCTTTATTGAAAGTTGGTTCAGGGGAGCCAATACCCTAGAGCAACTATTACTGCTTTTTACGTTGTGGCCATCTCCAGCCATACAACTGCAAGACCTCGCAGATGCCTCAGTGTTACATACTTCCGAATTTAGGACTTTTAACATTTCCCCGACCAGCTCTTTTGGATTTTTCTTTTTTGAACTTCCCATTATTTTTTCCTAGAAGTTCTACCACACAGAAAGCAATTTTAGACTGTATCCAAAGTATCCATGTGTTCATATATTTCTTCAAATGGTCTTGTTGAAATGCTTTCAACGTTTTTTTCTAAAAAAAAAAAAAAAAAAGTCCATTTTCACATACTTAGTTTGCAACTAAAATGGCAAAGAAAGTCATAAAATCAATTAAGTGAATTGAGAGTTTTATTTGAAAGAATATTAATGGCCTTCTGTTGCTCTTTTCAGTTGGTAGAAATTACTACTTCCCTTGCATGGCATAGTAACTAGAAACCTAGAGGGGTCAGGGTCAGGCTTGGCACTGGCATGGTTAGTGAGTGTGCCTGCCAACTGTTAGTAACTCTCCATCAGGATTCTTGTGCCCGAGGATTATGGTGGGGGTATATAAGATCATGAATGCTGTGGTAAAAGCAAAGAGATGTAATGAACAGTCAGTGTCTTCCATTACAAGCACTAAAAGGCATTGAAACTGTTGGGTGGCAAGGTCACAACATAAAGTTGCTGCTCCATGCAACGTAAGTTTCAGTTGTCATGGAAAACGCTGATTGCTAAATGTTTCCATGGTTCAAGGAGTGGTTTTTTGGTTCACAGAAAAGAAACAGGAATTGAGGATTATGAATGTAACAGTGACCATTGCTCATAATATTGCTAAACCATAAATTGTTGCTCCATGGTGCTTCTGCTTTCTGAGTTGTCCATGCTTTGGGCTCAGCGTCCCATGTTGGAAGAGGAGCCTGGCTAACCTGAGGGTGAAGCTGATAACCAAGACCACAGCTGGTCCAGCAGCTTGTCTCTTAGGATCTGTGGGCAATCATTTTACTCAGTTCTAGAAATTGTATGCTCCTTTCTGAGCAGAGATCTCCCAGCGAGATGTATTTGACAATAACAAGTTTTACATAATAGAATTGCAGATGTCATGTTTCCAGTCAAGACTCTTTGATGCCGCTGCTTCTTGATTTCCGGTGACTTAGTGACAAATGGTCAGGCATGTATCAATACTCTTAATTTTTAAGATCGCTGATAGTCTTTACTTAATTTTCTGCTAAGGATATTTCACTTTCTCATTATTTTGCTTTTACTTGGCAAAATACAGTTTCTGGATGTTGGAAAAATGTACATCTTAACTGTGGTGCAGTGTAATAATTTCTTAACTTCATGATTGGGTTCCTGTAAGAAAGTTCAGTATATGCTATTGAGAAACTGGTTTTCCCCTGAAATTTTTCTTCCCCTGGCACCTGCGCGCCGCCCCCCCCCCGCCCCCCCCCCCGAAGGAATGGTGTTTAAACAATGGTAATAACAATGGTAATGTTAGTTTTAGAGAAGAATCTGTTTCTTTCCTGATTTTAAAATGATTCATAACTATCAGCAGTGAATTCCAAAAATTATGCTTTGTGATGCTTGAGAAAAATCTATTGTCAGACTAAATATTACTTAGCATTAGAGGAACTGTGATAAAAATTATGATAAAATCACAATGAGTCTGTACGTTTTCTCAATTTTATTTTTAAGTATTAAATTCCTAAGCATCTTTTATCCTTCAAGCAACACGAGGTTTTTTTTCACCCGTTCAACTTTTTTGTGTTACTGTTATATCTAATTGGCTGGCAGATGTAGGTAATAATAATTGCCTCATAGCTAATTATATAAGTCTACGAAGAAAATATCAGTGTTATTTATTTAATAACAATTATTTTCTAAATTAAATGTTATCACCCATCTGTTAACAATTTGTGCCTTTAACAACTGAAAGACTTGCCTGAACTTATTGTTTGCTTCCTTGGATATACAATCTTTAAAAACAAAAATAAATTGATATTTTTAGCATTTAGCTCATTATTTTGAACTCTGCTACCAAAGACATTAATTTTAAATTTTGTGTCTGTGTGACATTAACAATAGTAGAACTCAAACATGTCGTCAGTACCATATTTGAGAAGACTTAGCTTTTCATTTTTGCTCGTTTCAAATTAGTAGAAGAAAAACTGTGGCTTCTGTTTCTGTTTTCACTGATGTTTAATGATATTAAGACAACAAATACATTTTTATGAAATCTTAATCCATAGTAATTACCAATCTTCATGCATGTATGTGTTTCCAAATTTTAACAATATAAGTATGTCTTCCTTGGAAAACCTCAGGGTCAGTATGCAGGAAAGATCCCAGACAAATACTGAAAAATCATTCTATTCCTTTAGGTTGCTGAAGAACTTTTACAGGTAGCAGAAGAGGTATGGTGCCACAGTTATCTAAAGGCAGGCAGACCTAGAGCATGTTATTAGGGGGCTTTGTTTTGTTCAGTCTTTGAGGAACAACTGTGTGGGTATGCTGTTCAAATACCCTTTCACTGCTGTTCATAGGCGAGCAATGATTCAGGTTTGTGATCTAGCAGGTTTGGTGGCTATGGTGAACGCTAAAGATAACTCATACGGGGTAGGTTTGGAGGGATGGGCCATTTCCTTCGGCTTCCTTGCGTTCCTGTTACTGCAGGTACAGCTAAACATTATCATAAGTGCTAGGGGTGAGAGTTGTATTCTACCAATTTCTGTCTATATAACTTGTGTGACTTTTAGCAAATTGCAACAAATGGAGGCCAGGGGTCAGGGAGAGGAAAGATTTAAAGCAGTTTTCTTTTTTTCAGTTTCACTATCCAAATCGTACAAGATAGAATGTATTAAAGCATCATCAGAGGTAACTGCTGTCAGTCTTTCTGTCATGGTTAAATACTATAGATTTTTATTGGATGGTTGAAAGTCAGGCACCTGTGGAGGCTAACTTCCAGTGCAGGTATTTGGAGTCTAAACACTGTTATGCTCAGTTTGGCTTTCAAACAACATTCTTTTCTTGCCCATCTTTTTAGTACTATTGGTAATTTTTATTACTGCTAAGAAGAATTGGTGAGAATTCTGGCAGACTGGGCAGATCTGTGCCATAGGCTGATTTCTAAACTTTAAAAAGGCTTTACCGTAGGAGATAAGATGTGTTGCATGACGTTATAAAATTTTGCAATTATGTTCATTGTCAATGGAAGCACTCTGGATAACACAGGGTTCTCTGTGTTCTTCCACAAAGTATGAGGTACATAAACCCAGTGTGATTTATAGCCTGTGCAACATCTGTTGACTCTAAAGATGATAACATCAAGTAAATCTGCAGCTAATTGCAGGAAGTTATTGATGGTATGCCAAGGAAGAGGTGAGAGGAAATAAATATGTATTTATTAAAGGGAAAAATTAAATATATTCTAAACTACCAAGGGAGTTAACATAGCTGATACTACAGAAAATGCAGTTCTGCTTTTGCAGAAATGTTTTCCTGAAGGTGTAAGAAAGGAAGGAGTGAATGGTGAGTGTTGAAAAGAGACAGGAGACACCCGTAAGGAGAAAGGAACGTGGAAGAAATATTTGCAGCTTATATATATAGTAAAGAAAAAAGTAGTATTCCCCCTTATCCAGGGGACAAGAAAATACCATGATTTTTTTTTTTAATTGATTTTACAGCACAGTAGCACTACTGATCTTAAAGTATCTCCTGGCATTTACAAGTACGTATTAGAAGTGATCCATGTCCTCTCTTGTACAAACTGACAGTTTTGGATGCATGTTTTAGTGCAAAAATAATGATAAAAACTTAAAAAAAAAAGTAGGATATATCTCACTGAAATGAAAAAATGAAGTGCAGCTAGAAATTACTAACTCAGTAAGGTAGCTGTAGACTTGCACACCTTAAGTCCGTCACTGTCCATGTATACCTTTACTGAGATGTAAAAGTATTCAAGAATTAGGTCATTAACCATTAACATGAATTAAAACACACCAACGAACCAACATCTCTTCTGCCCTCCTTTGAGGGCATTGACTCAGCGAAGTCAGCCATCTTTGCCATCTCAGCAACTGATGGGATGTTTGAAAGAAGCTATTTTTGACTAGGATTTTTGGAACACATCATCCATTATCCTTCATTTTCTTTTATCATTGATGTGTCTGTTGCAGCAGGGCACGGTACTGATTTAAACTGCATCGCTGTACCTTTACATAATGCTCTATATTAAGAAATACTACTTAGCTATTGAATTATAACGTATTAATGATATTTAAAAGCTGCCAAAACCCCTGGTGTTTTCAGACTAACGTGTAAATTTAGGTTAGCTTTTACATCCCTTTAATCATAACTGTTTTGCCTGCTTTCATGACTGTGATGCTTACTTTGTAAATAAGAGATGAAGTCATATACCTCCGTTTAGATGATTCCTTGTCTTTGTACGGGAAAGAGATGGTTTTCTTCAGCCGCTCCAGTAATACAGTTGAAAGTGCATAATTCCTTTACATGGCTTTATGATGCAGTTGCAATATATTTTCAATGCAATTATCTCTTGCTGATATGAGCACATTTCTTTTAATCTTGCTTCATTTTATATATTGATGTGATACTCCATTTTGAGCACTGCTTGTTGTTCACCTGTTGGGATTTTAAGAAATATTTTCCTGACAGTAAAAATCCTAATTAGCATCTGCTTGAAATTTATTAAAAACAAGCTTTATTTACCTCTGTATTTTCCAGTTTTGGATGCTCTCCTGAAATTTGAGCAGAAATGCCGTTGCATTGGTAATGAGCAAGCAGTGCAAAGCAATGGGCTCAGGTAGAGGTGGGGAGGAAACTGTCAAGGAGGAAAGCAGATGATGGCACTAAATTACTCTTACAGATTAATAAGACCAAACTGGATAAACTGATCTGTACTTGTATTCTTTCACAAGTTACATTCCTTCATATTTTTTTGTACCTGGTTTTTGAGCATACTGTCATATTCACCTTTTTCAACCAGTAAGTTCATGTCTTTGGTAATCCCCCATTTGGGTTTTATCTCTCTCCCGTTCTGTGTTACACCTTTCTGTCCCCCTTTCTGTTTCCATCTTTTTCACATATGCTATACACATTGCTTTGCGTCTGTGATGCTATGAAGTCTGTTCAAAATAGAAATAGGACAACTAGAATTTTACTGGCAACATTCTTTTATTTTTACTTAGCTCCAAAAAAAGCCCAAGAGGAGTATTGACTTGTAGAGGTTTCACTGCTTTGTTTCCACAGTAAATTTGGTTTTGAAAGGCCACATAAATTTGAAGAGCAGTTCCTTATCTTTGCAGTGTTGAAATTAAACTTCAGTGAATTTATTATGGAGAAGTGGATTTTTTTTCTCTGTGTATTTTTAATGAAGAGCAATCTTAATTACAAGAATAAAATGTGGACTTTTAAAATGACATAGATACTGGCTTTGTTTTCATGATTATACATTTTGGATCATGTTATGGACCTGGTATACTTGTAATTTATAGGTATTGGTGTAAGAAATTTTTCTTTTGAATGATTTCTGATTTCCAGGCCATATCTCAGATAGAATATTTAGGGTGGAGTTGATTTCAGCTCTGTCCAAATGCTGCTGCTGAATGGCATGAATGTTACAGTTCTTTGGCAGTATCTTATCACAGAGAATTTAGAAAAAAAGCGGGTTTAGTTACTAAAAATGTTTTGGAGCTCCTGAGGAAGTTTCTCAAATCAGCTTGTTTTGAGGGAAGGCATAAGAAGCTTAGGGTGATTCTTAGCATTCTAGATCTTAATGTTTCAGACTTTACCAATTTTAATTATATTAAAATCGAACGTGTGCATTCCTGCAGGTTAATATCCTTCATGGGTAAGGTGGGCAGAACCGCAAACGTGGTATTCTCCCCAGATGTATTTTTTGTGCTGTAGCTTGTGTCTTTTGCCTCTTGTCCTACCTGTGTGCACCTCTGAGAAAGGTCTGGCTCTGTCTTCTCCTGACCACCTGTTAGGTAGCAGAAGACAGCAGCTAGATCTCTTCTTGATCGTCTCTTTTCTAGGTTAACAAACTCAGTTCTCTCAGCCTCTCATGCTCATACGCTTCAGTCCCCTGTCTTGGTGGTTCCCTGTTGGACTCACTCCAGTTTGTCAATCTCTTTCTTGTACTGGGAGGCATGGAGTACAGTGGCCTTACAAATGCCAAATAATATGAATAATCACTTCCCTCAGCCTACTGGCTACACCTTTGCTGCACCCAGTCTGGTCCACAGTAGGCTGCCTCTGCCACAAGGACATACTGCTGGCTTATGTTCAACTTACTGTCCACTGGGTCCTTTTCTGCAAAGCTTCTTTCCAGCCAGTGAGCATCTGGCCTGTTCAGGCGAGGCGCACAGGGTCATGCCATCCTAGATGAACAGGGCTTAATGTGCTTTTGCTGAACTTTGTGATGTTTCTGTCCGGCCATTTCTCAAGGTTGTTGAGGTTCTTCAGAATGGCAGCCCTGCCCTCCAGGGTGCTGAGCACTTCCCCCAAATTGCTGTCACCATAAACTCACAGAGGATTAATCTTGTCCCATCACTCAGGTTATTAACAGCGATATTAAACAGTATCAGCCGCCAGGATGTGGAGTTGCTGCCCAGTCCCCTTTGAGCCTGGTAGTCCAGGTGATGGAGGAGACAGTGGGCAAAATAGCAAGTAGCAGGTTTAGTAGGTCGTGGTTAAGTAAGGTTGTGAGTCTGTATTCAAGGGCGAGGGGGAGGGCTGGGGGAGATGTAATGGTGCGTGGGTGGGGGAACCTTAAAGGAGTTCAACAGCTCTTGCTTTAGACCTAAGTGAATGTGGGAGTAGTGTGGTATAACTTGTGATTAGACCTAAGTAATGTTTGTCTTGGTGTGTTAAGCTATTTTCTGAATCATGGCATTTTCACAGGAATGTCTCCAAAATATGGTGCTCATTGTTAAGTCAGTGGTGATGATAAAAATAGATATCAAACTCATTTCCATCAATTCTAGATCCCGCCTGGCATCTGATTTCCAGCCCAGAGAGCAGTAGGAATTAACTCTTCCATCAAGGCAATTTAAATGCAGCTTTAATATGTTAAAAATAGCTAGCTGGTTTTCCCCACTATTCCTCCAGTATTGTTATCAACTTTGGGTGTATTTTTTTAATTTAGTGCATGCAGTCTGGAGAGAAACAGTAAGTTTCCTCTGTTTTTATTTTTAATGTTCCCCTTCACTGGGGGCATCTATCAGAAGCTGTACCTGGTAGTCTAATACATTCCGTTTCCTTTTCTGGACTTAAGCAGCAAGAGTGTGTTAATGTGCTGTCTGAGAAAGTAAACAGAAATACAGCACCATGGGCCTCACTCAGTTTCTGTCTCCAGCAGGACAATTTTGCCTCACTTATGTTGCTCAAACAGCTAAAAACTGAAACCTTATGTATTATGGATACAAGTAGTTAATTTTTAAGATGGTAGGAATTGATTAAACACAGATCAGTTTTCATAGGAACTTAATGGCATTTTAGTGGCAGAGAGAGATTTTATTCTTGATTGTTTCACTGAGAAAAGGAAATGTTTGCAGGAATCTTGTCCAGTAGGAAAAGGAAGGAAAGATAGCAGGGGTTTTGTAAGTAACTGGCATTTTAGTAAAATAAAATCTTCTTCCTCTTTAATAATGAATTCATGATATCTACAGAAAAATTGAAAGATAAATAATTTGAGATTCAAAATTGATAATTTTGTAAAGTATATCTAAAATATATGGCATATTGTATATGGCACATAGTATAGAACGATTACATTCTTCTGAACACTTCACAAGGCACCATAATCTATGCAGTTTTTATAGGAATAAACATCTTTTGAAGAGTTCACATTGTATAAGATGGCTATAAGGTATTGTTTCATAGTAACTAGTGAAATCCCTTTCATTTGATTTAAAGGCTTAATATAAGCCTTGCTTCAGCAACTACTTCAGTGCCTGATGCAGTGTAGGGCAGTCATTTCAGCCTATGTGGAGAATTAGTTTGATTAAAACAGAACATGGAGAAAGGTTCTTTTTGGAGGCGTCACCTTCCAGTTTGAAGACCTACAAATATGCCTCCTCTTGCCATTCCCATCTGCTCTGTGGATCAATTGAATGAAAAATTTAAGTGCCTCCAAGAAGCAGGCACCACAAGAAGTTCTTTAAGTTAGGGTGTTCACTTATTCAACTTAGAGAATAAAGATGTAATATAAAATATTATGTTGCTTTCACAAAAGGGTAAGCATTGGGTTTCTGCTGAGGTATTGGGATCTCAGGCCCTGGTCTAAGACTGGTTTTAGTTTTATATTATCTGCACTGATAAAAACAAACAAATCGGCTTATTCAGGCCCAGCGGTGCCCTGGGTTGTTGGTTCAGATATAAGTGAGACAAACAGGATATTGTCCTTCCTTTTCAGTAGCTAACATTTCCGTTAGGACCATGGAAGTTTCCATGCTGGATTAGATTTGTGGCCCATTTGGATTAGCAAATTACTTTGAGGTACTTTAGAAGCAGATGGAAAAAAATTCAAATGGGTCCTTAGCAGTTCGAACAAATGAGTCCACTCATTTTGTTTGTTTTGTGCTTGTATCTAGGCACTGCTTTAAGACCAAAGACTGTGAAAGTCTAATAACCCCTTTCAAAACTGAAATTGATTGTCATTACTGAATACTTCTCCCTCGTAGGAAGGATTTGATGTGCTTTTGCAGTATCTGTCCACTCCCTTCTAATCTTGTGTAACAGAAATAAATATTGCAAATAGCAGTTTAGATTCAGTGTCATGAACATCATCTACCAATGCACATGTGAGCTTCCACCAAGAGGGGAAGCTGTATCCTACCTTGTGGGTTCCTACCTTCTCCCTATGCTCTTCTGTGTCTGTATCATGAGCCAGGTGAGAGAATGCCTTTAGATGGAAACTAACTCAACAGAAGCAACTCTCATGAGTGCCGAGACCTGGAGGCAGGGCTAGAGTGAAAGAACAGAGAAGCAGGTTCAGGACATGGAGGTAGAAATGAGTGCGTGTTCTGTTCAGAGCAGCCTGCACTCAGGTCAGCTGAAAGTAATAACGACATTGCAGTTTTACTCCATCTTGCCATTCTTTATTTTTAATATGCTATTTCTAATGGACAGTTTCAACCAATTTGTTCTGATGCTTAAGTTACCTCTGGAGTAATTTTCAGTATGTGCTGTGCTGCATGCACTGTAATGTTTGTGCTGTAGCAGTCTTCTACAGTATTTCTCAACAAATCATGTTTTGGTAGCCTCTCATCTTCTGCATACTTAAATCCTAACAGAACTCTTGGGTATCATTTGGACCTGTTGACAAAAAAAAAATAGTAGTGTTTGTAAAAATTACAAAATTGTAAATTTTCTTCATTATTGAAAAAGAACAGCCTTAGGATACAGATATCATCGACATTTTCTGTGACTGAGACTGCAGAAGCAAAATAAAACAAATGACCTATACAAAACAAATAAGCCTTCCTCAAACAGGCAAACAAAAGTTTATGGTTTTACAAATCTGTGATTTTATTTAGAATTTCAGGAATGGCTTAATTTCCTTTCACACCCCCCCCCCGCCCCCCAATCTCTTCTGAAACATCTCTTATTCTTGCTGCATGTGCATTGGTGGGGCAGTGCATCTTCGGTGTTTGCTCCTAGGGAAATCCACTTTAGCTCTTCTAATTTCATTCTTTCCCCCTCTTTGTTAGTATCACTGAGGTTATTTCTCAGAGCACAGAAGGATTTCTCTTTTGGCTCAGGTAGCCTCTTCAGTGACTCAGTGTAATGACATTGGTTTATTACTGGCTGTCCTGGTTTCCTCTTTGTTAGTGCACCTGATTGTCCTCAGTAGACTTCTGTTGATTCTCTAGTTCCAGCAAAAGCTCAAAATCAACTCAGTTTAAGAAAAGAGGATAATACGTTTTTTTGTGGACGTCGTATTGATGCTAGCTTCATAATTAGCTTTTTCCCAAAACATATTTTAATACTTACAGAAAGTTTTAATTCAGATTTTTTCCTTTCTTCATTATATGTTGTCACAGAGCAATATTTGAGGTCAAAAGATGAGAACACATAAAAGAAAGATTCTGTGTTGTTCAGTCACTTAGATTAAGAAAAGCTAACTGTGTTGCTCAAAGTATTGTTTTTCTACCTAATGTACTATGTGCATATCGGATTTATCTCTGTCTATTAGACTCCTCTTACATAACTATCTGGGAAATGGTGGTTTAAAAAATGCATTTGTAAGCAGCATCTCAGCCAGTAGATTAGAAAAGCTGTTCGGATTTAGTAAACCAAGAAAATTCGGAGCTGTAATGACAAAAATATTTTTTCTTTAAGAAATACAAAGTCCTAACCCTTTGTTAGGCTGAGGTAGGTTATAAATTTCACTGATTCCTAGGGCTCAGTGTATTCTGCCTTGACATAGAATACTTTTATTCAAGAAGAGGATTCAGCAGGCAGTCTGTATTTTAAGTCCTTAAAAAGTCATTTCCAGCTGTGCTTTCCAAGCTTAATAAGGTGTGATAGTTAGAAGGGGAGCAATACCAACACCCTATGGGAGAGCTAAGGATTTGCCTTTGTTTTTACGAACCCATATAAAAAGGTAGAATTATCAGAGGGATGAGAGGTAGAGGAATGGCTGTAGCACCATAGCTCCCTCCTCTGATTTCCCCTCTGGCTCCACTGAGCAGAAGTGTCTGAAGCAGCAGGCTGCATGTCATGCTAGCGTGAGGGCAATGCCTGTTGTGGCTGCATCCAGTCCTAACTGCATCCAGCCCTGGCATGGCATCTTATAAGACTTTTAGGTCCTAATTCATTTAAAGCACAAGTCTTCTCAAAGTTAACAAAATGTTATACCTCTGCTTTTAAAATCTGTTAGGGTAGAGATGGCAGTTATAAATACTATACTCTCTAATTCCGTTATGGTTAATATAGTATTAGGTTTTTTCTAGTGCTTTAAGTTTAAAGCAGAAGGAAAGATGGCAAGTTTTAAACCTGGCCCCAGTCCCCCAGAGTCTGTGCTAACTGGGAGAATGAGCCATTGTGTCTGCTTAATTCCTGAGAAGACACAAGTATCTTAGAGCCCATGTCAGCCTCACCTCTGATCATGACCATAGTGTTATTGACTGACTGTGCGCAGCAAGAAAAAATAATGATTGCACAAATGCCTGAAGCAAAATCCTGGATTTGGCAGGTCCCTGGGTTAATCACTGGTAGTGTCTTTGTTGTACTTCATGTGACATGGTTTCTTCGCTAACTAAAATTGACTGGTTGGAATGTGCAATTTCCTCTGCAGTGGTTTAAACAAACTGGATCCTGCATGCACTGTGGCTCTGGCTATGATCTGGCCAACCACCCTTCTACTCAGTTTCATCGTGCTGTCTGCAGTGGCAGCATCACTCTTGGCGAGTATAGAGATTTCTAACACAATGTTGTCTGCTTAGATGATAAAAGCTATCAAAAGGTGCATATTCTGCCTGTGTTGCAGCTTCTGCTCTCGCATAGGAATGGCAGGAGATCACTTGGAGGTGTTTCTGCCATAGACCTGCTGTCCTTATGGAAACTGCTTTCCTTTTGAAAATATGATAATATGATTGCTATGGCTTCCCTACTGGTTAGAATAGCAACTAAGAGCATCTGTAGCAGGATGTCTAGCCACTGAACCCCCAGAAAGGCCCTCTGTTTTGAAGTCCTGCTAAATGAAATGCATTGTCCCAAAGCATTTTGTTAGGATTGCAGGAAACCTGGAACAAAGCTGCAGATTTTGGCAGTTGAGCAGGAGGTGGCTGCCAGTCTTAGACACAGATGGAAGTATTTGCAGAAGCCAAAGCAGCATGGTCTTTCTGTTCCTTTCTTAAAACCATCAGAAGGATTAGATTTTTAGCACTTGAAATGGCTTAATTTAGATTTTGAGATTTTAAAATACAGCAGGGAGAAACAGTCTCTTTTTTAGTTCTCCTCCACAGTGTTTTCTGCGGATTTAGGAGATCAGAACCATTATTTTAATTTTATTTAAGTAACGTGGGGTTGCAGAATATGGTTTTGTGATATAAGTGAACTTCACAACAGATCTTGTATTTATGGGCTATGTAAGTCCTTGGTGATATCTGCACCTTTTTAAATCTCATGTTGCCAAGAAACTACTTCAGAATTTACTGTGGCAGTAGACATAATCTGTGGGTAGTTCCTTGCACTTTTTTTTTTTTTGTACAGCTGAGAGGAAGGGGTCAGAAGACTAGTCTTCACGTTCAAGACACTTACTCATTGAAGTCAGTAATTGAAGTTAGTGGGAGTTTAATACTAGTTTTAATAGGTTTATGTGGAAAGCCACCTGTAGATATGCAGCTTAGTCACAGCAAAGAGTTGCAGAGAAGTAACTGGGTAAGCGTGGCTGTTGTAGCCCCTGGCAAAAGCAGCTTTGCAAGCATGCCTGCATATAGGGCTTCATTAATAGCCTGTGCAGCATGAGGTGTGCTGTCCTGCTGCTTGGCTGTCCTTTGAGTTCTCTGATCCATTTTTAAACAAATGCATACAGACAAAGCATTTGCAGGTCTTTTCTTAGTTAGATTAAAACCTATTTGCCATACTGTACTGTTAAGAGAACTGATTTCCTTTGTGCCTTACCAAGCTTTAATGCAGTATTTCTCTAAACTTTCTGCTTCAGTTTCTTATGCAGTGTTTTTCATATGCAGGTACGAGGATATTCTCTGCATAGCTGTGAAGTAATTCACTTGAAATGTTGCATTCAGTTGTGACCATGTGGTTGCTAAAATTGATTTGAGGCTTAAATTAGTTTATTGTGAATAAACAAAAATAATTGACTATGAAAGTGAAAGGTTATTTGGTAAAGATTTAAAAGTTCTGTTTGCTTAGTTGGAATTTAAGTCTGCTTTAAGAAACTTACTGGGGGGCATAAGAAGAAGATAACTTTATTAGGAAGTCGTAGTGGGCTGGTTATAAATGGAAGTAGTGGAACATTGTGTTATGAAGGAAGTATCTGACACTGGCTGAAATGCCTTGGCCATAATTTTGTTAGTTTTATTGGTTCTTTCAAAAGAAGCGGTGGATGACCTGATTTGATTGAGCAAAATGCTGAAAAATGTGTAAATGAGACTAGTTCTTAGTTCTGCATTATCTTGGAGATAGGCAGTAGTGTCAAGGTCTAGGCTACCTTGACATCAGGAGTTGGGATGATTTAAATCTAGAAAGACAAAAAAGGAGGGGGTGGGGGCAAGGCAAAAAAAAAGAGAGGCTTTGTTAACTTTGAAGGTTCTTCAGGTTCACTAGGTACCTTCCCAGGCTGCTTTTACATTTCTCTGCAGGTCTAATCTAATGCACCCAGACATGTTCAGAAGTGTTCATTTTACAAATTTAATCATCCAGTTCCCACCTAATTTATGTTGTAATTCAGTTTTAAGTGGAGAGGTGTGTCTGTTCTTGGAAGAGCCTGAAGCAGTAGGTGTTCTCAGATCATGCTTTTCATATTCTGGGAATGTGGATTTCAGAGCAGTGGCCATAGTCAGTTTGATTTGCAAAAATATACGATAACTGTGGGTGTAATTGCATAGCATTTGAATGATTTGAGTTCTAGCCCAATCTAAACTATAGATTTTCATTAGCCTGAAGGAAATTGAACATGCAGTTCTGAGCCCCAAGTGAGTGTGACTAAGAAATCAAAGACATTTGGGAAGAGGCATCCTCCAGCCCTTCTTTCAAAGACAGGTCAATCGTTAGGTCAGGTCAGGCATGCAAGATCAGGCAAAGAGCCAACTGGAGGGAACACAGAACTCGGGGACCTCAGGGAGTGTGAAACCTTGGGTTTATGCCCTGGGTTGTCTTTTATATTTGAAATTGTCCAATGTGAAAAGCCTAAATAGTCCAAAGCACAGGAATTAAAAAAAAAAAAGTTAGTTAATGTGTCTGGGAGAAATATCACAGATTCAAACCTCCTTTGATAGAGGGAGATCAAATGTTGGGTTTTTTACTTGCTGGAGTGCTCTCATTACTAAGTGGCTATTAGTGAAAGGTGAACTGGCCAAATCTACATAGCCAGTGACAAAAGTTGAGTTTGAATAGATTTTCTTGCTACAGATGCCAGTCCAGCCCAGTAATCTATAGAGGCTCTGCTGATGGTGGTTTCCATGATGATAAGTTTCGTGATGTTTCTGTGATTAAAAATGGGGGGGAGATTGTTTTCTTTTGTTGCCGTTCTTCTGTGTTTGATTCCAAATGTTTAGAAGTGTGATTTAAATATATGAAGTATAATCTGAATCTGTAAACCAGTAATACATCTGGATTTTCAGATCTTAGAGCAAATCATGGTTATTCAATATTCAGACATCTGGTTAGAGAAGTTTAATTATCTTGTTAATCCTTTGGGACAAGGAGATGACTTCCTGCCCTGTGACTGAGATTCTGGAGTTCTTAGAACTCATGCTGTGCACCTCTTCAGCAGTGTCTGCGTCTGGAGAAGTGTGGTGAACTAAATTCAGTGTATTAAATATCCAGGTTTTCTTGAGTAATAATCTTCTGATTTTCAGTTTTTCTGGTATAATACATTACTCTGACATACTCTGTTGTCAGATGTTATATGCAAAAATGTCCCTTGGAACTAACTAACTTTTAAATGTTTCAGGATGTTTAAAATGTTCCATTATCCTATGTCATGGTTATCAATGTTTTGTTGCTTTTATAGATTACCTTTCTCAAGGGATAGATCTCTCTGGAGTAGAAGTAATTGAGAATGACCTGCTTTTTATTGCAAGAGCTCGCCTTGAGGTGGAAAATCAGGCTAAAAGGTTGCTTGAGCAAGGCGTGGAGACTCAGGTAAAATACACTTTCTTCTTTATTTCCTTTCAAAAGTGAAGTGTAAAAGTGCTCGGAGCTTGATTTCCTTCATTTTGCGTAGCTCTGTATAATAGAGTTTAAACATGGAAAAAGTCTTAACATGAGAAATTTTCACGCTTGAGAATATCCAACGAAATTGACAAAACTGGCCTTGTAAAATATTTGCAAGGATAAAATTTTGCAGGATCTGATATTGATATGAATAGTTTAAGTCTAAACACATACTAAAAGTGTTAAAGTGATAAAAGCTTGATGTTTGATAGGACTTTGCATTAAGCACAGTATACTACATTGCCAATATTGCCAAGCTTTATAGGTAAATCTCAAAAATTCAGTTTCTTAAAACTGTAAGAAGATTTCTACATTTTAGCTATACTAATAATTTATATATTGAATAATTATATATATATTGAATATTGAATATATTGAAATATATTGAAATGATTTAAAATATTTGACATTAAAACTTTAAAGGGCATTTTGAACTTTGAGGTAAATAATCCCCGTAGGGAGTATCAAAATGAACATGTATAATTACATTCATCCATACTAAATACAATTATCTACATTTTTAACCTGGCTACATCTATTATTTAACTACTTGTAATATCATTAGTGCTGTCTTCTGGCCTTTTAAAAAAAATCATGTTCTTTTGTGTATATTTTTTATTGTTCTTTTTAAAAAAATATATTAAATCCCCATTACAACAATAAGAGGAAAAAGTACAAATTCCTATCAAATTTGGGTTTTAAATTAGAGAACAAAGAGGATTAGAACAAGATTTTTATGCTGTTTGTTACCAATGGTTAAATTTACCTGTAAGTCAATATGGCATTTGTTTATACTATTGAAAGTTGACATGAAAATAGGACATATACAGAATGGAAAATCTCTTCATTAAATTGGCTTGGTAAGATAATTGAGGATTAAAATTATCTGTGTCTCAAAGTTTTATTTAGACCTCTCATTTCAAGTTATTTCCTGCAGTAAGAAGTCATGATTGTGGTGAATACCTTTGACTATTTATTGTTAGCAAAATGGTATAAAAAACCCACCCCATTTTTTACTTGATTACTACTCAAATGTTGAAACTTCTGGCAATTTGAGCATGTTGCCAAGCTATGATTAAGCTTGTTACAAGCTATGAAGCGTATGCAATATTAAATAAAGACTGAACGATGATAGGGCCTAAGAAAAAGCAGGTGGACATTTATTGTAAATGTAGCAAAAGTCTTCATCAGTGTGTAGTCCTCCTAGTTTTTCATGTCAGATTTGACCTTCTCTGATAATTTCTCTTCATATTAAGTACTAAAACGGAACTGACAAAGAAACCCAGGGGAAATCAATCCCACTCCACTTGAAAAATAGATAGATTTATTAGGTGTTCCAGGCTGTATCCAGGTAATCAAGAGATTATTAAAGTATATGCCTGTTGTGCTTTAGCCAGAGGCCTGTTTCCAGCCAATGGAAGATTGTTTGGAAGAACATTATTAGTGCTTAGTCATATCAGAAGTGGGGATGTTTTCATGGAGAGGTGTTGGATTATGCTTCACGGTCTTGTTTTTGGATATGATTCGTGGATTTGATGTTGGAAAAATAGTGTGTGCTTTAGAAAATATGCATGCAGGCATTGCCTAAGAAAACTAGAATTTTGAATATGTCTAGCAGGATGGTATGTCTGATTCTTATTATTGTAGCTGTGTGTTTTATTGACAAACTGATTGATGTTTATACCTTCCAAGCCCTGAGATTTCCCATAAGAG
This sequence comes from Falco naumanni, assembly GCF_017639655.2. NCBI lineage: Eukaryota > Metazoa > Chordata > Aves > Falconiformes > Falconidae > Falco > Falco naumanni. The sequence continues at coordinate 92,414,013 of NC_054058.1, forward strand.
GACATGGGATCTTAATCTCTTCCTCTGTGTTTTGTACTACAGAATTCCTCAGGTGGGCTGTCTTCCTGCTAGTTTCTATTCTGGTAGCCAGTCTGTACCTTTGAGAATAGCACTGCATCTTTATTTGTGCAGGTGGTTCTTCAGTTATTTGATATTCATATTTGCAATTGCAGTTTTAGTTTTCACCTTTGTTTTGATCTGCTGTGTAAATAATATACAAGATCAACTGCCTACATAACAGCAAGCTCTCTTTCTGTATTTCATCTAGCGCTTCTCAACAGTACCTTAAGAAGAAAGTTAGTCTTACATCTCCATTTTAGAGTATTTCAGTGTCTACCTGTAAGAGAAGCAGGAAGTGGAAACATAAAAAAGTAAAACTATTAAGTTTAAAACTTTTAAGCAGAAGTCATTAGAATTTGGTGAATGTCTTCTGTAGAATTCAGCTTTTTTTTCAGAGATGCTGCTAGAACTTAAAAAGCATAGAGGTAAAAAGTTTAAATTGCCTCTTGCAATATTTTGATCTATCTCCTTTGTTTAGGTAAGAAACTGTTTTCTATTTTTGATTAGCATGTGACTTGCACATCGTTAAATAAAAAATGAGCTGTGCCCAGATTCTCCCAAGTAACTGTCAGCAGTAGCACGTGAAAGCAGATACTTAACCTGTTTCTCTGCATTGTAATTCCCATTCTTATTGTATGTTCATCACTGTAGCATTTGTGCGTTTCTCAGAAGAAACGAAATCTCTCTTTCCCTCTTCCTTTGGAAGTGTGGCATTAGCCACTGACCATTTCAGACGTGAAGGCTTCCTCCGTCATATTCACGGCAGTATCTTTAACGCTGCCATCTGGGTATAAACTGGAAGTGTAGGTCAATGTGTCTAGACTTAACAGGCTTTCATAAAGCTGTTAACCATGCTTGTCTTCCTAATCCTTTTAGAAAGAGCGAGCCCACTTTGCTCTTGTTGACAAGTAATACAAATATTGTTGAAATGTAATACCAGCAATAGCAAACCCAATCAAGCAGGGGTACCAGTGGCTACGGGCAGGTTTTGTATTGTTGTGTATGCTTTGTTATGCACTCCTAGTGTACATAGCACAGACTGATGCTCTTTCATGGCCCACAGAACAGTATCAAGAAAATGGATTGAAACCCTGACCTTACCGTTTAATCCTAAACTCCTTGCTAAAATCTCAATTTCCTTCAAGCTGTAAGCAGGTTAGTGGCAGATAGTATAGAAAGCAGGAGAGGCTGCTTTAACAGAGGTACATCAAGAACTCTATTAAAGTCACCATTCAAAGAGAAGAGACAGCAACGTTTTCTGTTTTAAAAAGAAAAATAGAAGTATATATATCTATCTTGCAACTTGCCTGAAGCATCCCCGGTATTTCTTTTGCTCACAGGATGAACCCTAGGCAGAAGAATCTAATTTGCTCTTGACACCACTTCACCCCTTTATTCAACAGCAGTATATTGTGTAAAGCAGATCGTGAGTAGTAAGAAATTACTCAGAACAGGAGAAATTTGTTAAGATCGCCACAGCTTGATTCCAGGTAGGGCAGTTTTGCCAGACAGTGTTGTCTGCTATACTTACAAAGAATAAACTTCCTCTGCAACTTAGTTCATGCTTCAAACCCTTTCTGCTATGTATTGTCATGTTTAGTGCAGGACTTTCCCTTACAACCAGGGATGCCCAAACTTAGTTCCATCTGGTAATGATAGTGTTGGTAGCATTAGGAGCCAGGCCATGTGTGTGCAGAAAAGAGGTGCATTTCCATCCCCTCCATCTTCACTGCTCTGAAGAGGGTACCCCTGTTTCTGAGCCAGGTTCACTGCTTTAACAACTGTTCTGGGTCTCCTCTGCATATGAAGGATGGATTTTTGCATGTATGTTCTCATATATGTGTGAAATGCTCTTGCTTTTGACTTTATTGATATAAACTTCAGTAATTAGTTAGGATGTAAGTGGTGAGGACTATGGTGTTATTAAAGATTGATTAAAATATCCATTTAGGTCAAACAAGACGTGGTGTGGAGATGAGAGTTAGATCTCAGATTTCCTTGGGTTTGCGCCTTAAACGCAGTTTGTCCTTCTGTGTGTTACAGAAACATTCTGTATCTTTGACCACAGACAGTGAAAATTTTTCTCCTTTGTCTCCTGGAGTGATCTATAGGTGTCTGACTACTTATTTAAAGAAAGGTTTTGGATAAATTATGTGATGTTTGTCACCCAGTTTCCTTTGTTTAAGGGGTGGGCAAATTTATTTTCCTGCCTAGCATGAATCCGGAGAGATTTAAATTCACTGATAATTCACTGAAATTGTTCTGGTGATCATGTTGTGAAGTTTCCTGGTCATGTCAGAGAAAGCAAAACATAAGTGTGAGCTTAATAACTATTTGTCCAAATGAATTTTAAATTGTCTGCAGTTTTTTTTAATACATAGATTGTTATTTTTTTCCAAATGAAGAGCTTTACCAATTATAACCTCATAGAATAAAGAAGAGGGGGGAAAACCCCCCAACAGAAGTAAGTCCTAAACTCTGCTTCTGCAAGATGTTCAAATGCTGGATTTGTATATGTAGGATAACTGTGTAAAAAGTACAATCTGAACAAAAATGTCAGAATTAATTTCAGTGTAACATCTTCATACTGGTGTTACTTTGAGCATATTTGGGGGCATTTTGAATTTTCATATTGTAACTCACTGACTTGATTTTTTTTGGTGAATTGTTCTGTTTTGCATTCTTTTCATACTGAACTTTCCCCTAAGTTGTCGTCTCTGGAACAAGTACATTTTTTACATCAAAAAAATTCTTAACTAGCTGTTTATGCATAATTGTTCTTGACTAATGCTATTTAGTGCCTGATTAAAGTGATGGGAGGATGAAATATCTGCATTATTAACCAGTTATCTGGAGGTCATTATCCAGAAGTTTCTCGATTTATCTCAGTTCAGGGTTCCCTAAGATAGATGCTTACGTAGTACATCTTGCAATGTTATGGCAAAATCAGTGAAATTAATTTGAAATCCTTCGTAGGGCAGTGTTTAATCTGATGCCAAGGATCATAAACAATACATGTTCTTTATTATCCTGTAACAGCATTTTCCAGTTGTGCAAATGCACTTGGAGGTGTTTGAGATATTCAGATCCTAAGAATGACTGGCACTGAGCTCCATTTTTCACTTTTTTTTGGTGAAACTCGCAAAAATGTGGTAACATTGCTTTCTTGAATTACTTGTACTTACTACTGCCAAATGCATGGATGGCTTTTGCAGCACTACTTGATCTTGAGTTTCTCATTTGCAATCTTGTGTACTTCAGCAAGAGTATATGTTTCACTGAAACATCCTTTTTTCTACAATAGTTTATGGTATTTTAACACTTCACTGTAAATCACAGTATGCTTGCTAGTTTTTGCTAGTTTAGTGTCATCTTCAGATTTGAATGCTTGATAGTAAAATGTGCTGTGCAACTGTAGGAATATACTGTCTGAAGTTCTTGGCTCAGTGGAGAGATGCTTGACTGTAGAACAAGTCTAATGTCGAAGGAGAAGGTCATTTTGTGTGCCCCACAGCTTTGTAGTGGGCCTCTGAGTGTTTATCTTGAGTTCGTTTAATTTGGGCCATGTTATGTTGCTCACACTGATGTACTGCGCTAGTCAGAAGAAAAATTTTATCTTCCAGATGATTTTGCCTGCTGTTTGCTGCTTTTCAGTATTAGCTATGATGTGTTGTCATACCTTTTAAATATAAGCCTTTATGTACATCAGAATGTTAATGAAATGGATTCTCATTTTGTAGATGTGCATAACTGTGTTGGTATGCATAATTGCAGAATGATCATTATAATTGCAAGTAAAGTAGAAAAATATGAGAAAAGAACCCCTCCAATTTGGCACACAGCCCATTATCCATATACTACTGTTGGTTACCCTCATAAAAAGTCTGGAAAAAACAAGAGTTGAAATGCTATCCAGAGTACACTTTTTAAGTCAAAGAGTAGTCATTGCTTCATAGCTTCCCCCCTTGCCCCTGCTATTTATTTATTTACTTTGGGTTTGGGTGTCGTGTTCCCCCCTGCCCTCAACGTTTTATTTCTACTTTGAAAGCTGGAGTTTGGAAGTTAACCTCATCGCTGTAAAAAATGTAACCAATACAGTACATTTCAGGCAGTAGAAGCTGTGTTTCCTTATTATTTCACAGTCTTGATTCCCTGGAGGACATCTTGATGGAAACTAGACTGAGACAGCTATTTCATAATAAAGTGATTGACTACGATATGCTATAGAAATGGAAGGCATTTTTGATTATTCAGTTTGAAGTCAATTACTTGAATCTAGAGTAACAAGACTGAAGAATTATCTGTAAAAAGGAAAATTTGAACCTGTTTGCTACTTTTGGCATATGGTGAGGGTGTTAGCTATAGTTAACTTCAAATCATCAAGTTTTGCTTCGTGAAGACACGGGATGAGATCCAAAGCTTTTTATTTAAATTCACATTAGCCACCCATTTTACTGATTTTTGTAATTCTAATGCAGACAGAGACTTATTTCAACATGTTATAGCTGTCATATTGGCTTTTGTTGTAAAAGATCACAATGGCATTTGAGTCTGTTTAATTAAATTCCTACTAGCTTATACTGTTTCTGTTTTTTCTTTTACAGTAGTTCTGTATGCATATAGAGAATTTTCACTTTGTGTTTATATAATCTTTATAAGTTTTACTCTATCCTAATTTTTAAGTTTCTTTGTCTCAGAAACATACATTGCATTATTCAATTTTATTTTTAATCTTTGATATTATGGTTATGGTTTTTGTGATCTTGTTAACTTGCTAAATCATATTCCTTCATCTGGCCATCTGGTGCATGGCACTACTGAAGGAGTTCTTGATAAACCTAAATTATTTCTTCCTTTAATTATTCTGTTATGATTTGATATAGCAATGTACGGCTCATCTAACAACCAAAAAATACCTTCCAAGTATGTGTTAGTTATATCTTGCATCTAAATGGTGAACTTCTTGGGGATTAACAAAACCTTATGCAATTTTCCTTTTACTATTCTGGTCTGAAAAGAGTTCATTTTATTTTTAAGTATAATCTAATGGAACTGAAGTGTTAACTGTGCTACAGTAATTCAGAATCACCAAGCTAAACACTAAGCATGAATTTATACCTCTGAACCATGGATTAAAATAAACCACAGATTTCTCTGCAACATAATCGGCTGATACTGATATAACCTAGAATATCCTTTCAGTTTCCATAGGAACAGATGATAGAATGTTTTGAATCTTGGAATAGCTAAAATGAATGTCTGGCTTCAATATAGTTCACTTTTATTTTGCAGCTTGCAACCTCTGCATGTAAGGGCTAAAAATGTGCATAAAAAAAGGAAGGTGGAATATTGGCATAACACACTAAAATGTGTTTAGTAGCAGTAGTAACAACAACAATAATAAAAATAAAAATGCTTTAAGGTGTTTCTGTGCATAATTTTTTAGGTGTTAGCTCTGTGTTTTGTTATTCAGGTGCAAAAAAATATTTTCAAATCCTTAGGAAAAGGCAAACCATTAATTATTCCAGTATGTTAATGCCTCTTTAAAAGTTTTGCAACAACAGAAAAAAAATCAGTCATGTTGGCCATCTCTAAATTTAATCTCCAGCCATTGTTTCATCTCACTGTGTTACACCATATAGGTATATTTTCTCATTGGAAGCATTTGTACAGCACAAGAAAACTTCATGTAGCCAGAAAGAAAATATCAGCAAAACTTTGGTGGAATATATAGTGTGTTATATAGGTGACTACGACAACAGGTGATAATCCAAGAACAGGCAAGGAAACATGCTAGCTGTAGTGGTACTTGTTTTATTAGATGTTTGATGGCTCTTTCTTAACAGGTCATGTTGCTAAATCAGAGAAGATAAGCTTTGAGTGTAAAAACATCAACAAGGTTTAAAAAATATCTCTTTGAGATTAATGGGTATGTAACTCCAGTACTGATGCAGCGGGAAAATATGGAGGCCTTGGTAACAAACCATTAGGAATCTAAGTGCCTGTAACCTGAGGCATCGTGAATGCACGTCGAAATGATAGCATGTGATTGACTGCTCAGTACTTAGGCTCTTTCCATATGTTGTAACTCTGGTATTTAAGATACTTGATCTTTAAAACATTTTGTATGTGGAAATCAGGATGGTACTGAAAGCAAAAAAGAAAAAAGTGAAAAGAAGCAAAATGAGGAAGAAGTAGCAATCATCTTGTGATAGTTTCTCTTTTCAGTGCAACAGGTTTTTGGTCTGTGAATGGAGTTACACTGTGCTAATGTAGTTGAAATAGTAACTTTTAAAAATATCTCTATTCCAAGATTATTTTCAGCTACCATTAGAAGACTAATGAGAGCTGTAGTTATTGCCACGTGTGGGCAAGTTTAATAGCAGCATTTTGAAAATAGAAGGGTTTTCAAATAAAAGTGATGTCTAGGGCTTTCCTGCTCAGTGTTAGAGTATAATTTACTGTTGTAAATGTGCAGAGAACCCCATGTCACATGTTACTTTCTGAATACGGATCCTCTTTTATTAATGTTCTGGTTTCTACTTTTGCAGCTTCTTTTAGAAAATTCCTCTCAAACCAATAGTAGATGGTTTAGGCAGCTATTAGCAAATCTCTTTCCACAGGTGGGTAAATATAGAGAAGTTGTAAATGACAAGGAGTAAGCAGGAAGGTTCTTAAAAAAGTATTTGATTTTGCAAGTTTCTGTGCTTTAACGATTAGGCAAAACTCACCCCTTTTAAACAGGTGGTGTTTCATGAAAATGCTTTTTTATTCCCCTGTGAAAATAACATTTTTTTCTTAAATAGATCGTGAAGCTTCTATTTTCTCACCCAGTAATATCTTACCTTTTGAAGTATATTGCAGTTAAAGTAGAATAAGCATTGTAAAATGAATGTAACTTGTAGTTCTTTAAATTATGTCCAGCAGAAAGTTTCTGGGTGTGGGAGTGAGGGCAGAGGACTAGCTAACCAGGCATCGAAGGGACCCTCACCTTCTGTCAGCTGCCCTTCCTGATCAGCAGCTCTTGCTAGGAGTTCACCTTCCCAGCTCTGGGACAGGTAGGTGGCCATGTAGCCAGGCAGAGCCCTCACCTGCATTTGACTCTCTTCCTTCTGATAAACTTCTGTAGTATTCAGGGTCGGGTTTGGTGCTTATAAAGTTGAAAGTTTATTATGCACCAGATATCGAAGTTACAAGCTGTCTTTTTGTAAAACAAACAAAACGCACAGGTTTTTCATTTCGTGAGGTGGCAGTATCGGGAGACGTTTTGTCACAGTGTATTAGGGACTATAGGTTCAGGTTATGGTTTCAACAAAACCTTCACATTTAACTAGGTCCAGGTTAAAGAACATTTTTTCCCCCTGTCCTTTGGATTATTTTCTTGCTTCAAATCATATTAAGGCAGAGAACTGAGAAATGAAGCCATCGTTGTTTTCCAGATTTGGATTGCCTGACTGCCTCCACTGAGGTGATGGCAATGACAGCAGCTTCTGTCACCGTACCTGGGCATGTATGTGTTCAGGATTAGGGCATACCACTGTCCTATCTTCCTCTACCTTTCAGCTGGATACCATTATACTTCCGTTTCCCTAGGCCTCGATGCCTTCAAAAGCATCCAGATTAAGAAGTCCCCTCACCACCTCAGCCATCTTGCTGTCATAGCTCTACTGATTTTCAAACTATTACCCCAGCTGAACCTGCCACCTCAGACACCCGTGTTTGTGTCTGGAATGCTCCCGCAGATCACCCCGCGGCTCAGGGGAGCACAGCTAAGCGGGGAACTGCTGCCTCCTGTGCTGTTGGTGTCCCTCACACCCTGCTGGAGGACGTGTTGGTTTGGGGGTTTGCGTGGCTTGGCCAAGAGAGTGATGTTTCTTGTTGATCATCTGTTAGTGCTCTTGATTATTAATTGCGTGTCTGCTGGACACATGTTCCGCAGAGTAGTTGTCATCAAACTGCAAAGCAGGCAGTCCCAGCGAGATGTTGTCAGTAGCAAATGAAGCGAAGCATGAAACAAGTCTTCTCTTTTCCTTTCCCTCGGTGGCAGGTAGTATGCCGTGGTGTAAGGAATTCATAATTAGTTGATATGAGACATTGGCTAAAAAGCACTGACTTTAAGCAAATATTGAAAATAGCAGAATGCAGGAGACTGCATTGTGGTGAAATACCTGCTTGGGTAGACACATGCATATTTAATCAGTCTTCAATAATTCATGTAAAATTAATGGGATGCGTACGGTAATATAAGTGTTTAGTAATGGTTTTGGCTGAAATTCTAATACATAATTGGGAACTGTTGTCTTTTTTTTTTTAGATCTTAAAATTATTTGGGAAGAGGTAGAATTAACTTAAGTAAACAATCATATTACTGCAACTGTGCCTGCTATTCATATGTAACTGAAAATAGTTTAGTCCTTAAAGTTCCTTAACTTTATTAGCTGAAAACTGTCTGATTTTCCACAACTGTTTTTGTGCCATGACCTCTTTCAGTACCCTTCCCAGAGAATCCATCACTGTCATTTTTTCCTTTACTGTTTTTCTACTGACAAGACGCTGCCTTATGTTTGCTCATCTGCATTAAAAAAAAACCCACCACCAGACAACTGTGATGAATAGCATAAAATGCAGCTTTATGTTATAAAAACAACAAAAAAAGCGAGATTTTGGTTTTGCTGCCATGCAGGGTTTTTAATATATCTATATCTATCTCACGGTGATATTAATAAATACTTTGTTAAGCTGCTACAGTTAAATTTGTATCTTATGTTTCTAACTTGACCCAGTTTTATAGTATGATAAAATTCCTCAAGTTTTCATTAAATGAACTTCCAAGAATTTTGGTAGCAACTCTACAAGCTCTTCAACAAAGCGTGGTATTTCTTTATGTACAATAAGGTGAAGATTGAGCAATGACTTGAACAGTTGGTAATCTAAATTCTGAGGCAGGTCCATCATTTCTGTTGGACAAACATGTTGGAACTGCAGAAGAAAGGAGGTCATAGTAATTTTTGAAGACATCTCATGCCAGAGATCCAAATCTGCAGATTTTTGCAGGTCTGCCCAATTAATTTTCAGAGATACGGTTTTGCCCCATGTGTGGTGTGTTTTCCAGAGTGAAAGGCTTTATAACTCAGCAAGGTGCAGGGAATTAATTCCTTGGTGAATACTGCTGGGAAAAAAGGCCTACTCAGGAAGTACCTGAGCATATGTTTTAGAAGCCCGTGTTTTAGGTAGCATCTTCACAGCATAATAGAGATAATGTAGTAGCAAAGATGGCTATGATAGTGTTTTGTTTAATCTAGCCAGAATTAGTTCATGCCAAAGTGTGTTCCTTGTACTCTGCTTGCTGAAGTGTGTACTGCTTCTGCTGCCTCTTGGTCTTAAGTAAGCACGGAAACATGTGCCCATGCCGCAACCTAGATGCGCAGCATGTTGCTATTTTCATTCAGCTCCCTTTGATCATGAAGCATACATGTAACAGTGGTTATTGGGTGCTGATATGTATTTGCTCTCCAGAGCTCAGATGGTGCTTTTTTGTGTGCAACTCCTTCCTTCCCGGGGTGGAAGAAGGGAAGCTGGAAGATGAACTGCGCTCAGTCTTTCCCCCTCCCTCCTCCAGCACTGTATATGAGCAAAGCTAAAATGTATATGTATTCAGGGAGGAATGTGTGCCAAAGTAGGCGTTACCAGCAAGGAGGATGGGAGGGTGCCATATGTTCTCCTGCACCACAGGTTTTACTCTTTCCCTGGAGACTTGTTGTGAAATCCTATTAATTTCTTGTCCAAAAAAATGTGGTTGTCTTGCAGTACTTGGTCAGTATTGTAGAAGATTTGGCTGTTAATGCTTAGTGTTACTGTCCTTGCAGTTAATGGGATGTCAGCACCAACTTACTTGAGGAAAGCCTAAATCACCTTGTTCTTTGTTATTAATGTTAGATGAAGAATTTTCCTGAATTCAGATCTAGATCAGTCCTTATTTATTATTACTCTTGGTTTTTTGGGTACTGCATATTGAAAACCACGTTCCTGAAGCACATATGTATCACTTAATAGAAACTTTGGGTATGACGTTAATGTTATTCAGTTGCTTTTTGCTGCAGATTTTTTTTCTGCCTAAGGAGATGTTAATGTGTGAGGTCCTTTTCATTCTGTCTTTCTTTTTACTTGATTCTTGTTTTATCCCCTTTTAAAATGCTAACTAGGAATCTGAGTTTCAAAGTCCTCTGCAAATAAATACAACCTTTCTACATACTGAAGACTTTTTCACTTGCTGTGTTGCTACAGGCCATTATTTCATACATTTAGAAAATTCACTCCCCTTCATTTAGCATCAGCACTTCTATCACACCTTAGAATTATATTTAACCTACCTCATGACCAAGGATGTCTTTCTTCTTAGCAGCGAGTAGCGTTCTTCGTGGAGACCTCTTGACGGTGCTCTCATATATGGCACAGTGGGAAAGCATCACCGTGTCAAGTTTATGTTGCTTCAGTGCAGGTTATGAAGAAATCATAAAATTAATGTATTCACAGGCTTCCACAGTGAGTTAAGAAACCTTGTGCTCATGTAGTCTGACCTATGTAGTGCTGGACACAGACTTAAATTCATTAGATGGTGAACTGTAAGGTGTGACGAAGAATAACTGTTACCAGCTGCAAATTAAATTCTAAAGCAGGGGATTTGATAACTTGGTAACTTTTATTGGACTGACCAGTCTTGGGTTTTGAAAGAAATTGTATAGCCATGTAAATAAAGTAGTCTTTCTTTTGAGGTAGTTGACACAGCAAAGCTGCAAAAATAAGTGGATCATTGAAATAATACTCTGGCCTGTGAACATCTGAAAATTGATCTCATGCATATTTTAAAATGAAAATTTGTTTATAAACAGATCTATATTTACATTTTATGTTCTCTGTTCAGAAATCTTACAATTTTATAGGACAACTTTGGGATTTTCTTGTCAGAGAAGGTAAGTTTTAGCATAGCTTTTTTCCCTATTTCTGGAAAGCGATAAGAACTTTTAAAAAATATTAGGTTGTTAACTTCAACTAAAGATCAGATCTTAGATTAGTTCTTTAGTCTATAGCTGAAGTCTTTTTCCCTGCACTCGAAGTGCCTTATACATTGTGCCTTGATTGTTCTATATGGAGGAGAGAACTTAATCGTACATTTTGATAAAAAAATGTACCTACATATAATTTTTCTTGGACACTAAACTCCTCCTGTAAAGACTTTCCACTGTGTCTGTATACACTTTTTATGAACAAGTGATTAATTCTTTTTGGTTGTTTGTTTCCTTGAAGATTGTACTAGCAAATACAACGTGCCCAAGGTAAAAGTACTAAACATTCTAAAACACTGTCGTGTTTTTCACACATAATACTATTATGCATTCCAATTTCTATAAGGAATGTTTGCATCTTTGTTTTGCATAACACAATGTGGCCTTATTTATATTTCATGGTTGTTAAGTTCACAGTTAGTGTCATTCAAACAAGGGAAGATACTAGGGGGATAACAGTTGAATTTTAATAATGGATGAGGAATTGAATTGTAATTGCAGTAGTTCTCCTAAAGCCATTTTAGATAAGGTTCTCTGTCAACAATCCCTTTGAATCTTTCCTACATACAGAAATTTTTTACCTTGGCTCTGAGTATTCAGAGGAGGTCTGACAAAGCTAGCTTCTGTTTTGGTTCAGAGTTCAGAATCCATTTTCCTTCCATCTTGTAGGCCTCTGTCTTAAAGATGGTGTAATTTTGCCCAGAGCATGAGTCAGTGAAGAACTTGACCACTAAGTAGTGGCCATTCATTCGACTGCTGTGCAGATTCTGAGCAAGATGAAACAACTAATATTATATGCCATAATTTTTTAGTGTTCATTTCTATTCTAGGTTTGTGGGGATTTTTGGGGGGGTGAGGGGCACTAAATGAAAGTTAAAGTTCTAGTTATTTTCCTCGTATCATGCATTACACCAAGCTGTTCACTGGCGTCAACTAGCACTCTCTTTTGTAGCCAAAAACTGCTGTGCAGGTTCATGGAAGTGGAGACTCTGACACAGAATTCATGAAAACCTGGCACAGTATGTGATTGTATGTACGTGTTAAGAATGTTACTTTAACTGAGAATTTATTGAGTTTTGTCACCGAGGATCATTATTGTTCTTGTTTTGAAGTCACAGGGAGTTTTCACACAAACTGCAGTGTAAGCATGTTTACAATTTTGCATAGCATCCAGTTATGCAGCAGCATCACATGTGAAACTTAGACTGGGGCACTAAGCATATTGTAGCAGCCAGTAATGTTGAGAGATACTCCTTTTTTGGCCCTGTGAGTTGAGATAAAATTACAGACTAGTGATACAGGCACTGTATTAATATTTTAACGAAAGACATAGATACCTTCTTTTTTTTTAAATACATGCCTCTAAACCGGGGAGGCCTTATGTTGATTGTGAGTGGAATTCCATATACCTTAATACGAAATTTCAGTTTGTACAGACTACAGTGTCTTTGCTTTGTGAATTCTAAGCCTCTCCACATGTAGAGGTTGTGTGCCATGATGGTTTATTGTCATCTGCAAATTTTATTGATCCTGTCATCTCTTCTGCCATTTTCAGGTCTGTAAGTCAGAATGTTGAATAGTAGCAGAGTCAGAACAGACCATGGGAGACACAGGTGTTTGAGTGTCATACCCTTTCAGTTTTGAAATGAATCATGTAAAAAAACTGGGGTTATCCCACCTTATTCTTTATGTCCATCTTATGGCAGTTCAATCTAGACCATGTTTTCTTGACTTACCTAAGAGAAAGTCACTTAAAATAGTGCCAGCCTTGCTTCAAATCAAAAACATATTCCATCTCCCATTCAAAGGTATGTTCTTCTGTCACAGAAATAAATTACTGTGGTTTGGCCTGGGTTGTTTCTGACAAAGCCATCTTGGCTATTATTTAGCACCATATTAAAATTTCCTTGTGTGTATCAAAAGGTAATTTAACTGTGCAGTCAAATGTAAATAAGTTACTACTTTGTAGCAATAAGACTATATAATGCTGCAATCCTGTATGATGGTCCAGTTTTGAAGAACAGAAATGTAATGTACGAGGTGCTAATTTCAGAATACTGCCAATGTTAATGACTTTGTTATATGAAAACTTTAAATCCTTAATGTCTTGTTTGGATTTCAACTGGAGTTTCTGGGAATTTGCTCAAGTAGGTTGGTAATTAAGGTACTTTCTGGACATAATTAGTGGAGCATGCTATAATTAATAAACTTGCAATCATTAAATGTAAAATATGTTCTTGAAGGACTACAACTTGGATAATGAAAACATTTACAACCTGTATCATTCATGGAGAATAATAGTACTCCTTAATATATTTTGCTATGATTCAGTGAGCTCTCTTCTTCTTCAGCCCCCGCTGCTGACAGTTATTCTAAGATCAGAATTAATGCTTATGTATTACAGCTCCTGTAAATCAGATGGATTAAAGAAAATAAATTTTTGGCAATGCTGAAGCTGAGGTAAATTTTCTAAGGTGGGTTACACATCAGCTGTAAATGTATAGTAGACTTCTGTAATAAAGTGTTTATGAAAAGCATGGATCCCCTTGCTAGCTAGTAAGCATATTATTCTTCTTGTTCTGTTTTTACTTCTGTATGTAGCTGGGCACATCCAGTTAAGAAGTGGGAACAGACATTTTTGTAGGCTACTATAGCTGGTTCTTTGATAGCCAGATGGAATAGTAAGACGGAACATCATCTACTTTGGAACTGTTTAAAAATCCACGTAATTGAAAGCAGTTTCTGACCAGCTCTTAAATTGGATGTGGAAGTGTGTGCTTTCTAAAAGAGTTTCACGTTACCTTGTGGGATGTAGCCATGACTCATTATAGCTTTTCTGTTTTGGTTTTCTGGAAGTCACCACTTTGAAGGCTGGGTAATGGATTGGGTGGGCAGTTGCTATGTGATTCTCATCATCTTACTGGGTGATTTGCACCCTGAATTCTTGAAGTCACATTTACTTGTTTTTCTGCTTTTTCTGTCTAATCACACAGGTCAAAATTTGTGAATGGAGCCTTGTCTATAGTCCCTACAAAAAGGGACGTGGGCAACTGGTAGAGTTTTCCTTGGGGGTTGTTTCTTTTTTTTCAGAGGAGTTTGAATCTTTGACTTTGAAATCTTTGCACCAAAATAGTCCATTTCTTGAGCTCATGACAGCAAAATTTCTCTCTACTTATAGCTGTGACTCTTCTAAACTATTTTAGAAAACTGATTTCCTGCTAATTGAGACTTTGTATTTTTAGAGAGTATCTATCCCTACGTAATTTGTGCATTTTACAGGGAGAAATGTGCTATAAGTAATGAAGGTTAAAGTTTTCTACCAGTGATTATCTAAAGGTACGATAAGCAGCAACACATTCTGAAGGTTGTAATAAGCACAAAGCTAACACAAAACCAAAAAATACTGGTTCTACTAGTTGAGGGAACAATTTTAAAAAAATAAAGATGTTGCTGAGAAGCTGCTCTTTTCTCTCTTCTCTCTCCTCTCTTCTCTTCTCAACTTACTGAAGATGATGTTGGGGAAAATACATCTAGTTTTCAAAAAAAATCAAAATAAAGGCATGTAGAAGATATAAATTAATTATATAAATTGGGAATATGGCCAAATTCAGAATACTCAAAACTGTACTCATCTGTCTCAGTAATAGGATTTAGAAGAATTTCAGAAAAGAGCACAAGAAAGTTTAGGAATATTAAAAAAAACTGTCACAAGAATAAAGCTTGAAAATATTAAGGTTATGTAGTTTATAAGGCAAGTAAGTTAGGATAGTAAAACATATGTAAGCATGTAAGACAGTAACTGATACAGGGAAAAGAAAGTGGAGTCCTTTAGATTTTCCGGTTTTCTAGCCAGGTCATACAATAGTTTTCCAACAGAAGGTTTCAGTAAGCAACTTCTATGACTTGTTTCTTACGAAAGTCACAACAGTAAGAAAATTATTTGTTAAATATTAACACTAGCAGCAATGAAGATGCTAATAACGAACGTCTCTGAAATAGTGACATTTAAAAAGTAAATTCCAGGAATTTAATGTGTGACATTTATGGACACTAATTCCTTTTAAAATATGAAAAATCTCTGAAGAGGTCACTATTTCTCAGAAAAGGTACAGGAATCTGTCTCAAGAAAATTCTACCGAACTTTGCTTCTTTTAATTTTCATCATTAATTCGCATTCACATTAATGTAAAATCACTGGTGAGTTGTAGAAGCTTGACAATACTTTTGCGTCATGAAGAGCTTCAGTTAATTATTTGTACAGGTAGCTTTAAAAAGAAAGTATGTTTGGTCATAATACTAATTTACTATTGCTCTGCTTTCTCAGTAATGCTAGAGAACTCAAAAAATGCAAAAAGAGAGTAGTAAAAATTGCATTACTCTCCTTTTTGTAATAAACTTTAAAAGAAAAATTGTTAACCACTGGTAACTTCTTTGCTCCTTAGAATATTAGACAACATATGCCTGCATTTAGGAACAAGGACATGCCAATATGTATTTTGTCTCTTGGATATAGCAAAGTACTGAAAAACCCAAATGGTGTTATTGTGGTAAGGTGTTGACATGGGAGTATTGTATGCTCTGCAGTTTACTTTTTTTCCAGATCTTCAACAGCATTTCAGTGCTTACTACCTGTTTCACAGGCATTAATGACCTTTAAAAGAAGGCATGCTTGTATATGACAACTTGCTAGGTTGGAGGAAGATAATGGATTTTTATCAGGAGGTGAATTGCTTTTGCTTTACTACTTATACAATTTATTAAGTTAGATAACAATATTTTAACAATGGCATTATTTTAAAATAAAACTCTTTGTCATGCTTTGATATGCCCATAATGCCAGGACTTGGCTGGCATATGTGGTATCAAGTGGTCAGTGAAAGATGACTTTTGGTTGTAGCTTAAGTGCGCAGAGATTAGCTTGAGTAATGCAGTGATTTTTTTACATTTTTCAAGGTTTTTAGAATTTAATAGCAGTTACCCAGTACTTAGTGCAGTAGGTTCCCTTTCATAAATAATTGTCCTAATGGGCCCAGATAAACAGAGAAATCTTGAGTTCTCAAACAGATGTCTTCTGAGCAAATCTGTTCTCATGAAAAATAAGCATTAAAAGGAACTTCAGCTTATGCATATATATACATATATAAAATTCATCCTCAGTTGCTGACTGCTGCAAATTAATTTCAGCTGTGTGCTCGTATATGACATAAGTCATGTCACAGTGTTCATCCAGATGACATTGTCACAGGAAATAGCTATTACTAGCCCAGATGTTTCCCTTTTAGGAATCTGTTGGAACCTGATCCTGCCTATTTGAGTTTATATTGATACAAGTCCCTGAAAAAAGGTCATCTCCTTTTATTACAAAATGTTTTTCCTCTCTTTTTTTGCTTGAAAATGCAAGTGAACAACACCTGAACATAATTATGCCTTCTGTCTTGCAGATGACCCAAACAAATATTTATCCCCTAAGAAAGTTATATAAAGTTCCTGATTTAGAGTTTTTGTAAAAGGATATAATGTTAGGTGTCAGAACAATTCCACGAAGTTCAGAGGTGTTGTGAGGAATTCTGAGCAAATTTGTGTAGGGACAACCTACAGTTCAATTAGCTTGGACACAACCGTTTGGAGCTGTAAAGTCAGAAATTTCTGCGAGAGTTAAGAATCTGTATGCTAAACATACAGTTTGATGATTGATTTTGTTATGTACCAGACATTGAATGAAGTGCAGGAAAATAAGTATTTCTTTTGTCTGTAGTCATAAAAGAGAATGGATCTGAATGAACAAATGCAAATTATAGGGGTTTTTTTGCTTGAGGTCCAGCTGATTTTGTACCCTCTTGAGCTCTTTGGAATGCAGTGTTAAGACTTAAAATGTGTAGTAGAAATAATGCTGAGCATTGAAAATGCTGTTTTCCATTTTCCTTTATGAAATACATACTAAGTTGTAGACCATAAATCCATGTTTAAGTTATATCTCCTTGAAGAGTCATCTTAAAGTCTACTGATGAAATTCAGCGTTTAACTGATGCTTGAGCCAAAACAAGATCCTTCAGTACAAGAATTGTTCAATCATTATCATCACTGCAGGATGAAGGATGAGGGCTTGTATATTTTGTATAGTTCACCATACTAGATCAGGCTTAGAGTTACTCTTTCAGTTCTCATTGCTGATTCGGAATGGGTACATAGGACTGTGTGACACTTAGGCCTGAAGAAGTTGATGTGTTTTAGGATTTATTCTTACAGTATCAAATCATGCTTTCATCCTTCAGAAGGTTAAAAACTATTGTCCTTGAGATTTTTGTATGTAGACATGCACAAGCATTTTCCTTGATGCAGTGATTCAACAAGCAAAGTTCAAAGGATCAGTAAGAAACCATAACTTTTGCAATGCTGCCTTATGTGCTCTGGCAGCAAACAAAGAGAGTGAACAAAGATTCATCACCTCCCTAGAGAAAGGGGACAAGTCAGTAAGGCAAGTGGAGAATTTATTTTTGGCTGACATCAGACCATAGGAGTTCTTGCCATAGTTTGTCTTAAGTTTGCTAAAAAGTAAGAAATTGTCGTCTGTTATTTTAGAATGGTACAGTTTTGGAATACAGTGCAGATTGTGCACTTCATGTCTTCATTTAAAACCTTCCCCCCCCCCCCCCCCCCCCCCCCCAGTTTTTCTGTGATACTCCTTTTTAAATCTCAGGGGTGAACACAAAGGCCAACTACTTAGGATATTTTGCTAACAGATTCCTCTCCAGGGAAGAGGCTCATGAACGAGGATTTAATTCAGTGAAGAAAATAAGCCTGAATTACTATAATCAGTGAATTTTTGTTCAGATCAATGATAAGCGAGCAGATACTCTGGAACTTTATTTTAGTGTCAATGTCTGGAAGGATACCAAGGATCAGATGGATTAAAAATGAGCAAAATATCTAAAGCCTTCTGAAGTGACAAGTGTCCATTAGGAACAAACAAACCATTTTATTGCAAGCAACAGAATCACCACTTCTGTGGCTGTCCTGAGTATGTGAAGCGTATCATACTTCTTTTTTTTTTCCTCCAGGCTTAGTCAATAGATAGGAGGCCTGTAGGAGAGATACTCATTTGTAAACCAAAATCCGGATCTAGAATATACCAAGAGGGTCAGCAGCGTACCTGGTACAGCTAGGAAGCTGTGGCTGATTACAGATGATAGCATGATTACATTGTGTTACTGACTTCTGTAAGCTAGAGTTTAGAGGGGTGTAGTGTTCGTGTAACTAAGGTTTTATCTGCTTGTTAATCTACTTACAACTTGAAAAGTTCAACTGTCTATAGTTGTTTCTTTGGCTTAAAGTTACCTATGTATTTCTGCATAGAAAGATGTTACAAGACAGCTTGCTATGGGGTGGCATAAAGCTGACGTGTTTCTATGGTTCATTTATTTTTGGTGTTTTGTGTGGCTTGTAGAGCAGCGCTTCCTGTCTTGACCCTCTCGCAGCCTGTTGACTGAATGCACTCCATGCTTTGACTGCATTTTGGTCTAAAATACTTGTTGATAGCTGCTTTTCAGTAAACCTCTTGTGTTTTATAAATATTCAGTAATTGTTTCAGTTGGTCTGATACTAGACCAACTGATGCTGGAGTCAGAGCATTGCCTAAGCAAATGTTTATTATTTCTTGTAATTGTTAGAGGATTGTGAATAACCTACATGTTTTCACCCACAAAAACACTGAGAGCTAACTGTGCGAAAGCACTGTTTGGTAGCAAACCTTTCAATGGGCTGTGGTTAACCATGCTGTTAAATGGGCTGTTTTAAGTTGGTTCAGCCACTGATGATCTTTATGTAAAGTTTCCCCTCTAGAATTCTGATGAAAAATAATAGTGTGAGACAAGTTGAAAATACTCTGACTGCTATATGCTTGTTATTTAGCTAGATCAAATTTTAAAGAAATACTCTTAGATCATCTTTGAGGTTGCTTCTTCCTGACCAAAATTGTTTGATTTGCACTTAACTTCCAATAATCAGTATTAATAGAACAATTCAAATGGATCAGGTTATTATATGACAGTCAAATAGGTCCATGTCAGGAGAGACCATTAAATCACTTTATCTGACCTCTGCAACTTGACTTTATTTCAGCTAGAGCATTTTATCCTCAAGAGAGATGCTACCATCAGGACCACAATCCAGATACCTGTATGTCAGGGAACTGGCAGGGTGAAATATGCCCTGGCAAGCATTCTGAAGGAAGAGTAGGGTGAAGTCCTACACATGAACAGTATTGATCTTTGAGAAGTATTCCTGTCAAGGGAATAGTCCACCACCCATTACAGCATTTGCTACGTCTTGAAGAGGAAGAGATACCTGATCCTTTTCCCTTGGCATCTATCTGATGTTTGGTAAGAATCTGTGAAGCCAGCTGTGCACTGGAGGAAATATTGTTTCTGATCTGCTATAGGCAGAGGATCCTGAGCTTGAGACCTGATATAGTTACTGCTCTACCACAGACCTACACATGGTATGAGGATGTAGAAAGCAAAGCAGAGCCACTTATTTTCTCAAAAGCTGCAAGAGAAGATTTGTGGAATACATAGTTTCACAAAATATACACACATGAAGGCTAAAACGATCCACTAAAAGCATATCACTCTTTTTCCCATTTTGTTCCTTCCCACCTGTTACTCACTACTGCTGTAGACTTTCTCAGCAAACGTGTTTTTTTACATGACCTTCAGAAGTATTTCATAGTGCACTCTTTTCAGAATCTATTACCTTTTGAGGAAATGTTCCTTGGTAAGCAAGGAAAGACTGGAAAGTTTAAAAAGTAATTTGTATTTTCACTTACCTTTAATTTTCTCTGGAATAATTAAAAGCTGTTTTGCCTGGTTAGTTGACTATTAGTAAAAATAAACTAGAGGAAAGAAAAGGCAAGGCAGGTGTCAAAAACAGCTGAAGGTATAGTTGAATATAATCTGGTTATAATGAATGGTTATGGTAGGCTTTTCAGTGAAGAAGAGGTCAATTTTGATTTCCAAGGATTAAAGCACATAGCTTTTACTTGATTTTGTGGTAAGGCGTTATTACATTATTTGTCTAAATCCAGCCTCGTAACAAGCAGCAGCATGTCATCAGAATTAGTACATAAATTAAATTTATTTTCTCTTTGTTTTGCCTTTTTGGTATCAAGCCAAAGGGAGTTGAACAGTCTTTTTTACCTTGTTTCATTCCATGGCTCATCTTTTTCAGTTTGGCTTTTGGGATGCTGCTGTTTGCCTCCTTCTTCCCAGCTGTTCACTAGAAGATTCAGGACTGAAGCCAGTTCATTTGCTTTCCTACTTTATTACCAAAAATGGCAAAATTTTGCAAATGTTGTCATTTTGCCACTTCAATAATAGATAATAAAGTTGCACGTGGGAATTTTTGCATATCTTCAATTTTTTGAGTGTGGGTGGAATACTATTTCAGGCTCTTACTCTGAAATGCTACAACATGAAAGACTGTATTATGTTGGTGGATTTTTTTTTTTTTTTGCATGATAACCAATATTTTTAGCATATTTCTGATTCATCTGAATCGGAGATAAGCTATCTGAGGCACAGAAACAAATGGTCATGTATAAGCCCTGGGTTTCCTTTCTCTAAACACCTTCAGAAGACAGAGTGTTTTGAGGCGCTTGCTGTGTAGAGAATAGGGGGCAACCTCCCCCCCAGACTTCTGGGAAATGTGTGGTTTTTCTTTCTGCATTTTACTAGAGGAAGTTTCTTGACATCAGCTGTAATTGAGTTTGATGGGACCTATTTTGTATCTGTGGAGGACACATTCTGTTGAATTTAAAGACTTAAATACTATATTGTGCAAGGTGTTTTGTTTTAATTATATCTTTATATCCTGTACAGGTTTATTGGAAAATGTTTGGGCAAAATTTTTTTCAAAGACAAGTGGAGAGTAAAAATCTGTTCAGATTCCTATGCTGTATCCAGGGCCAGGTGTGGATATTGTGAGGAATTACTAAAGTAAATTATCTGGAAGTAATAAACTTTGGCACACCATATTGCTGATGTGAAGGGATCTGTAGCCTTAACACCAAATTAACGTTGAATAACGTAGCATGTTTGTGCCTTCCTGCTCCAGCTTCGAGATGTAATCGTATGACTTCCACCGTTGCTCCTTCAGCTTAAGGTTGTCTCCACCCTTATTAATGAAAACATATGTGGCTGTAAAACACTTTGCTTTAATGGCTATTATGTAGAGTGTGTGTTAAGTAGAGCAGGGAAGAATTTGTGCTCTGGGAAATAGAGAATGGCGTTTGAGAAAAGGGCACTCCATTGATGAGTGCTGTAATGATCCAAGCTTGAATAATTTATTTTCCCAAGTAAAAGTATATGTTTTGATAATGCTGGTCCTTCAGAAACATATGTAAATCTGTATGTTTAAACCAGCAGTTGGTATTTACTAAAGCTTTTAAATTAGAGCATGAGGTTGAAATACCGTGCATATGTTTGTGGTCTGCTGGGACTGTGTGTGTCTAAGGATTGCTCTGCACATGTTGTTAGGAATAATCAAAGAGAAACTCCGTTGGCCTTTTGAGGGGTAGTGTTCTTCTAAGATACTGGAAATAATTTGAAGGGATCCAGTCAGGAATTTCTCTCAAAATATTTGTGCTGTACTCACCACACCCACTCACTTGCTTAATATAAGATTCTTTTGAAAAGCTTGCATGCAGATACAGAGATAACAGTGTCATGTAAAGAAATGGTAGGCTATAGCTCACATCTCAGGAACTGAAATATATGGAGAGATAATTTTTGTGTAAGGTGGTTAACACATAACCTAATAGGCTTTCAATTTCTATATTAGAGATTGTTTCTTGAGAATATGAGTAATACTGGGAATCGGTGAATATGTATGCCGTAGGTCTGTATGTTGGGTGGAGCTGCAGAACTTTAGCAGTAAGGCATGATGTGAATTACACATAAAAATGCCTGTGCGCTGCAGAACTTTACACTTGCAGTAACACAGTATTGTACTGTATTAATAAGCTGAAGGGGACAGTAGGCAATTTCCTTCAGCTGTCACTTCCCAAAGTCTCTCTCCCTTCTATCTGCTGTACCTTGTCTTCAGTGGTGATAGTGTCTTTACGTTGAAACTGGAATTACGTGGTTTTGATCATGATTTGTTTAGCATGTGACAGCATAATCAAAAATGTCTATGACATACTAGTGATCCACTTGAGCACGGATGAAGGACAGTATTACATACTGAAGATCTGTTTCTGGGAATTTCTGTAGACTTCTGTTAAAAAAAAAAAAAAAAGTGGATTTCAGTCATCAGACCTTTTGGCAACAGTCCATGATTTAAATGACATTTTGATTTCTATTCAGGATGTCTGACTGACCAGAAAACTGACTACTTTTTTACGTTTAGCTTGGTAGTTAGAGGTGCTGGATTATATATGTATCATGTAAAAGATGAAGTATTAATTTCATTTTCTCAAAAAGTGACTATCTAACATCAAATGAAGTGTTATTAACTCATCCAGTGTCTAAAAAAGACCTTGTGTATAGTGGTATTTATCTTTTAATGTTTTTACTTTTTGTCAGTCCATGTGGCTTTATTTACTGGTATATAACTAGAAGAATACAATTTTTAGGTGACATACTCAGCTGTCATGTATTGTTTAGTTCTTGTGAGAGCTGTTACAAATGTATGCATGTGTTTTAATGATCAGTTCATTCAGGGATAGTACTAAGTTGCAACATTTAATCAGATTAGTTCTTTGTAATCATGATAAATCAATTAACTTCTCTTTTGATCATGTACGTTACCCAAGCCTCAAGCAGAATGAAAGCAACTACCAAGACTGAGAAAATTCTGTATATCTCCCAAAAATTCCCTGTGCCAAGTTTCACGTTTACTGCACCTTGTTTCCAGGTGTGCATAGCAATAATGCTGTTGCTGTTCTGTGGTATTCTGTATTTTCTGTTTTGAACTGAGGGATTGGTGTTTTCAGTAAAAGTTTACCTGAGTTTGATTCTTCCCTCTACATTAGATACCTCTGTCATCTGCATTACTGGAATTCCTTGCTGTCATCCCTACAGCACCTTTGTGACAGGTAAAGTACCAACATCTGTTTGCAAGTAAAGAACATTGCCCCGGAGAGAGAGATGTTAGGTACCAGCTTTATAATGCCCCTAGCTCTCGCCGCACACCATTAAGGGTTGTGGCGGTAGGGGAGTGTGGTGTGGGGCTACAGGAGTGGAGTTTGTGATGCCGTTTTACATAGCTAGGTTCTGCACTCGGTGAATGAAGCACGTAAGAATGAGGTTTGCAGCAGAGAATGTCAGTATGTAAAAACTGAACTTCAGCATGCACGTTTGCAGCTCTTCTAGGGGTGGTTTTGCTGGCGTTCACCAGCAGCTGCCTTTCCCCAGCACAAGTATCTGAGGCTTCCTCCTGAGCATGGGTGACTGCTTGTTTAGCTACACAAGGGATGAAAAAACTGAAGGTTCTGGTGAAGAAGTGTTAGAGCACTTTGGGAAGCTGGAACAAAGGCCGGGGCACCCTAAGCCTGAAGGGCTTTGCCCTGTGTCTCATTTGGGAGGGAGTGACCTGCCCTGGAGCACCAGGCAGGGCTGGGTGCTCGCACACTGCCTTGACGCCGTGCCGCTAGATGATCTTTTACAAGCTTACAGTTTGCTCGTGCACACAAGGCATCTAGTTCATGCTTAGAAGTTGGATCTGCATAATAAAGATGGTATAGACCCAAGGGGTGCAATATTCATGGGCCAAAGGGAAGAGTGTCTGTAGTGCAGTGTGGGCAGTGCATTTGGGAGGTTTGGAGTTTGGCTTATTTTGTGTATTTAGGCCTCAGTGACTTGCTGAAAATTGCGTCATAAACTGCTGAGTCTGAACTCTAGTCCATTAATGGATTATTTTTTTTTCCTCCTTATAGCTTCAAAGCAGACTTAAGCCATTGTTTCACAGACTGTTCATCAACGGCACTGCTATTACTTCTTTACCCAAGAATTCACATAGTTGAAACTGATTTTAAAAATAAGCTTGCCCGTACTCTGGTGTCTTAAACCTGCAGCGGGGAAGGGGCAGCAAGCAGCGTCCTTCACTGTTGCTTGCTTTCTGCTGCTGCTTTGGCTGTAATGTTGAGGCAATTTAGTTAGGCTTTTTTCTCCCTCTTTCTTTTTCTTTTCTCTCCCCTTTTTTTTGCTACTCAAAGTTATTTTTTAAAATAGAAATAGAGAAGGCAGAAGCAGTGATTGCTGTAGGGAAGTACTATGGAAACCTGTCACGACAACAGTTTCAAATGAAAGCGAATCTTCAGCTGTTTAAAAAGTCATAGTATTTGTCAGATTTTACTGTCCCCTCTAGAGGCAGAGTTGGAGAGGAAGGAAGTGTATAGAGAGGTGTGGAGGAGAAAATACATATTCTTGCCTTTCACTGGGGGAAAATGCATTTCTGGGCTCAGCCTTGCAATTTTATATCCTGCAATGGACTTACTATCTGGGGCCTAAAATTGCCCCGTTATTTAACATGTTATAATGTTGTTGCTAGCAATATTGTCCTTTATGGTTGCTTAGGCACATTTGCTATAAAGTCTAGCTTATGTTTCCAACTGTTGGTTTTTTTCTTTTAAAGAAAACATGGGCAGACACTTCCCTTCTTGAAAGCAAATATTCATAAAACAAAAAAAATGTTACATACAGAAATAACTAAATAAGTATACTTTCAGCATACATTTCAGTTATGGATGATTGTCCGTGTTTTCCAGACATAAAATACAAAGCATGATGTGAATGTATTGGATCCCAAGTCACTTGATATTTGTTCTCTGTGCCCTTGCTAAAGAAAACACCATCCAATGCATTTTGTTGTTATTAGTAAAGCATGGAGAAGATGAAAAATGATGTGAATATGGTACTACTAGTAATGTTATGATTAATAGATTTGCTTCTGTCTCCTGTTACATGCATGGTACCTTTTAAAATTTGCTAGCTGTTTCAGCACTATGCTGATGCGTAATAGTGTAGATACATCTCTATATATATGAACGTGAATGTTTTTGAATTAAAAGAAATGTTTGGAATGCCAGTGATTAATCACTAAAATACAGTGTCTAATGGCACTACCTGGGGATATTCCAAAAATGTGCAGTGAATTCAAATACCAAACTATTTCATGTCCCTGCGGTCACTGAAGTTCCTGGGCATATTTTGTAATGTTTGTTGCTCATGTTCATTGCCACTAGAAGTACTGGAAAGCAGTATCTAGTAAATACAGAATATGTAAAGGATATTAAAAAAAAAAAACAAACACAAAAAACCAGCATTTCTTAAAGGATTATTAGGAAAAAAAGACTAAAAAGTCTTGTTGGTGGAGAAGTCCTAAACTAGTAGATTAATCTTTCATACTGTATAAGTGTAGGAAATTAGAAGCATTCCTTTAAAATTTACAGAGGTTTTATTTTCACATTTTGACTTAAAATTTTTTACTGCTGACTTATAAAGCCTTGAAATGAACAGACATGGTGAGAGTCTTTTCTGTCCTGTGAGATCCTGAGTTTTCAGATTTCGATGAGTCTGTGTGCATTTATTAAAATATGTATGCTGAATTAGAAACAGATTATGGGATTGTGAAGGCTTTGTCTGCTTTCTGATGTGATACAGAAAGCTTTGTATCACTTTGCCATTGTGCATTTGCCCTATATAGAGGTAATTTAGGAAGCTTAATGCAACTGATGTCCAACTGTGACACAGTATTTTTATAAAAGTAAAATTCTTCACTGCTCCTAGCCTGTGTAAATGGTTAATCAAAGTGGATTGACAGATTATGTGTCTGGGTTTTCTCTTTAATTTTTTTTTCCTGTAGGTGTTTGTGACTCATAAATGCAGAATTAGACTGAAAATCTGTGACTGGATAATGGAGTATTTGCAAGTACTTTACTGCACTTTTCAGTGCAGCACAACAAATAGCCTGCACTTTCCGGTGTTTATTTGTAAGGATTTATTATTCTGTGGCCCTGCTAATCCCATCATTTCTGTTCCTGTTTTTATGATAGTGCAAGAAAGTGGTTTATAAATAGTTTCTATAAATGGATATTCCTGAAAATACATCTGATCTGAACAATATTTTTATATAACTGTCTTTTATGGTAAAGTAATAAGTGAAAATTGAGAAGTCATTAATGTTTTATATCCCTTCACTCTGCTATGAATCATCACTTAGCTATTTGCCAAAATCTTTGTGTTCTGTTTAGTGACAATTTTATATGAGAATCAGCTGGATAATTTCTAAATTCATTGCTGGTCCTTTTCTTTGAAGATTCATCTTGATTAATTTGGCTAGTTGCCAACAAAATGTTAAAAATTAATCTTCCCTTGTACATGATATTTTAAATACATATTAACTTGGAGTTCAATAATGCTTTTCAAAGAATATAGATAGCTTTATTGGTCCAAAAATTGTAGCAATTAAATAGATTCTAAGGAATTAGCAGCTATGCATTGTGTGTGTTACGGGGCGGGGGGGGGGAGTCAGAACACCTTAGAAAGCTATCAGAAACCACCTTGTGTGTTAGATCTTCCAATTGAGACTAGTTATTTTGAAATACGAAACATTTAGTTTTGTTTCTTACCAATTAGTAAATGTCATTTGTGATCATTAAAAAAATATTCCTCATAGAGTATCCGTCATGAAAACACAGGAATGTTTAATAACATTGAGTTCAGCTTTCTTTGCAGACAGAAAAGATGTTGCATTAGAGGCTGTTGCGTGGTCTGCTTCTGTGTTCTGGTTGTCCATCTGTTTAGGTGGTTTCTCTGGACTGAAAACATGTCAACCATTATGTCTTGGACAGCTCTGACCACATTGAGCAAAACTCAAACTACACTAAGACTAGGTAATACCTGTAAGGGCTAGAAGGTATCTGATTCTAATGCTTTTAAGATAATTAATGCAACTATGAGAATTGATTCATCCATTTATATTCAGAGAGTCATGGGCCACCGCTATTGAACAGCTCAACTGTGAAAGGCTTTGTAAATAAAATATGCTGTAGAGGAGACAGTGGAGGAGACTGAGGACAGTTATGTGTCGATGTGGAAACTGTAAACTAGTTTAGGAGTTGAAGGTAGCTGCAAAGAGAAAGACATGGATGGAAGGAGCTGTTATGAGAACAAGACTACAGAAGGGCTGGAGGATGGAGTAGGAGATCAGAGAATCCCAGAATGGTCAGGGTTGGAAGGGACCTCTGGACATCATGTAGCCCAACCCCCTGCTAAAGCAGGTTCACCTAGAGCAGGTTGCACAGGATCACATCCCATAAACTTTCTTCTCTTGATTGAGTTTTGCTAGAAGCTCCTTGCGCATCCATGCAAGCCTCCCGCCCCCTTTGCTCGATTTCTTACTCATGGGGATGCACCTCTTGAGCTTGGAGAAGGCGATGCTTGAATATTAGCCCACTCTCTCTTGGATCCCCCTACGTAAGTCCCTAACCCATGGGATTCCTCCAAATAGGTCCTTGGGGAGGCCAGAGTTAGCTCTCCTGCAGTCCAGGGCTGCAATCCTACATGTTGCCCTGCTTCCTCCACGCAGGATCCTGAACTCCACCATCTCGTGGCCACGCAGCCGAGGCTGCCCCCAGCCTTCACACCCCCGCCCACCCTTCTTCGTTTGTGAGTCCAAGGGCCAGCAGCAGACCTCGCCTCGGTGGCTCCTCCATCACCTGCGTCAAAAAGTTGTCATCGGCGCTGTGCAGGAACCTCCTGGGCTGCGTGAGCCTGGCTGTGTTGTCTTCCCAGGAGGGGTCAGGGTGGTTGAAGTCCCCCGTGAGAACCAGGGCCTGTGACCGTGGGCCTTGTGACTGGTTGACTTCCTCTTCCAGATCAGGTGGCCTGTAGCGAGCACCCACAGCAGTGCCCCCGTGTTGGCCTGCCCCGTAATCTTTACCCGTAAGCTCTTGGCTCGCTCTGCATCCACCTGCCCCTCGGGAGAGCTCGATTCACTCCTGTTGCTCCTGCACATAAGGAGCACCTCCACCACCTCTCATTGATGGCCTGTCTTTCCTAAAATGTATGTAGCCATCCATGACAGCATTCCAGTCACATGAGCTATCCCGTCATGTTTCCGTAACTGCAGTGAGACCATGGCCCTGTGACCGCATGGGGATCTCTCATTCTTCCCGTTTATTCCCTGTGCTGTGTGCGTTCGTGTACAGGCATTTTGGAGAGGTGCCTGAGCACGCAGGTTTCCCAGGAGGGGTGCAAGGGGATCCACCATAGCCACGCACACCCTTGAGGTGGCCGACCTTGTACTCATCTTGGGAGGCAGCTAAGGAACATATATTGTTGCTCTGGTTGGCCTATCTTATTCCCCAAAGATGGATAAGGTGGAGCTGTTAAATAAAGAAGTGATTTTTGCTTTGCTACAGATCAAGAAAGGCAGGCTAAGATTAGATCTTTTTGAAAATAGTTGAGGTGAGATTGGAATGAGAACCATAGAGGTTTTTCTTTATCAGGCATTGCAGTGCTTTAATTACATGGCTCTAGTCTTTATAGAATGAGCTTAATCAAAACTGAAATAAGGTAGTCTTCTTCCAAAGTCCTTGTGCATTTGCGTGTTTTATACCAAATTGATTAAAATGATTTCTGATTCAGTTTAAATAGTCAAAAGTAAACAGTGTGTATGAAATTCTACTAGGATTCCAGGGATGCAACAGAGCAGAGACTGACCCGACTTTGGCTGGGTCTCTGTATAATCCATCCGAGTCTTTTTAATTGGTACTTTCATGTATCTGTCTCCCTTCAAAACTAAGGCTACACTGAGGTTCTTTCTCTCCAGATAAGATAGTATGTTATTGTTAAATGCCTCTCCCAGACTGTAATTCTATTTGTGGTTTGTACTGTTGACTGTTGATTGTTAACAGGTTCTGAAATAATGCAATTAGGTGATCCAAGAAAAACATATAAAGCATTAATAAGCCAGATCTGCATAGAGCAGAGTGAAAAATATGATTGACTAGCCATGTTACTCATCTAAATAAGATAATATAATTTATTTTGCCTTTTTCTCAGGTTAAAAATCTGTTCTTCGTCTTAATCTTCTTTGAGAAATGGGTGTTCCATTGTGTTCTTGATCAGCTACTCAGTGCCATGTGAAGTTCTGCATTATCGTACATTTGGAGGTGTTCTTATGTTAACAAAGGATTTAAAGCTTTGGATTTGCTTGAAGTGGAGTACAGAACTGAACGTTCTGTTGCATTAGAAAGGAGAAAACTTGCGTCAAAATGCTGCAGTTCCTAGGTGATGAATAATTTCCTCTGCATGCAACAAGTTATGCACTTATCTGCTGATTCTTTTCTTTTATCTCCTTTCTTTCCTTTTGCAGACAGCACCCCCAACAGTTCCTATTTGTGTGAAGGTTTCAAAATGCATTACTGGGAGATAGATAACTGAAGTGAGGGTTTGGGACTGACTTTTTTCAGTAGCAGAACTGGATCCCATATGCGTGTGCTAGCTGCAGGCAACGCTAGGCATAGTATTTCTTTATCTTTAGATGACTTAATTTTTTTTTCATACTTTTACTATTATATAGGTTTGCTGATTTATTTTTAAAGAGGCTGCCCATGTATTTTTAAAAAGACTAGAAATATAAAATGTGTTTCTTTAAATGTGGCATCTGTAACAGAAATAGGTCAGTCTTGTCATGCTGCTCCCAGTGGACAAATTTACAAGAGGGCTTGGAAGACTGATATTACTGTCGGCAGGCAGGTAGCACTGCCAGCACTGGAGAAGTGTGACTAGGTGTGCGTACAGATGCTTGTTGTCTTTCTCGCAGGCCTCAGTTGAAACTGCGTGGAAATGACTGCACATGGGTACATTTTCCTGGAACAGTGAGTGGAACTAGGAAGGGAAGATGGAGCAGGAGAAGGATGTCTTGTGGCTCATTTGAACTAGCCAGTCTCTGCACTGCCAGGCCCTGAGCTGCCTGGTCTGGTAGACCCTCCTTTTAACAGGGAGGTGGATTAGGTGATCTCCAGTGGTCCCTGCCAACCTCAGCTGTTCTGTGATTCTTCATCAAATTTTCTGCAGACCTGGTTTCCTGTAGCTGTGTGATAGAAGGAATTTGAACTTAGTATTAAGAATATAAAAAAAGTTTTGAACTGTGATCCAGCAGTGAATCTGACATTGATGGAAGACTGTAGTTCAATATGAAAATAATAACAGGAAAGTATTTAAAATAAAGTAACTTTTTAAATTTCGTTCCTTTTAACTATTTGAGGGCACTTCAGGGCTGTTGACAATATAGGCACAGGTTCCAGAAATGAGATACTGTCACTTGCAGAGGTAATTATTATCTTGTTGCAAAGACTAGCGAGAGAACAAGAAAATCCAGATGGCTTTTGGTAGCTACTTAAATCATTCAGAGCATACCATTTAAAGGATATTTTGTCTAAAATTGGATTATTATTTTTTTTTTTTGTAAACAGAGAAAAAATGTTGCAACCCTCCAGTAGCTAATTCCTAATGTTAAGACTGAGTTAAAAGTAGAATCTGACATTCCTGTTTTGTAATGGCTTTGTTCAACCAGTTAACAGAGTGAGCACATACATAACGATATTGTGAGGTGGGAGAAAACATCTGGTTGCAAGCTGCTGTCCAAAGGTCAGAATTAGTAATGAGATTTTGTATCCCGCTACGACTGCACTTCAGTAACGGGACTTGAGTCAGCAGGTGCAAGTTTAGGTTGCCTGTGGACAAGAGAGGTGCTACAGCCTTGCCCTCTGACCTGCATCAGAAAGTGATAGCTGTGCTTTTGACAGAGAAGCCACAACTTCAGATTAACTGGCAAACTGGTTCATTATTGATGAGATCTTTAGAGGTTAAGTTGTGTAAGAGGTGAAAGAAGCATTTTAAGAAGCTTGATTTGGCTCAGATGCCCCCATTTCCTTGTTGCCTTTTAGATATCATCATTTTGTATGATTTCTACTCTGAATTTGTACTCTTTCTACACTCAAATACAGTATTGTAGGATAAAATTTATAATTGTCGTGGTCTAGTTGATCTAGCTGATCTGTCCTCGGAGGTGCCAGATACTTTCTTTGAAATTGCTGTCACGTTGATAGCCTAAGGCTTGGTAGACTTTGGAATATTGCATGATGTTTCATGAGATAATTCTTTACAACAGTTCCTGATGCCTTTCTGTTCCATTAGCTCTTAGCCATCTGTTGCTTTGATTACACTATTATAGAGAATAAGTATTTTGGCAAGCAGTTCAGCTGTGTTGAAAAATCTTGTTTCTTTGCTTTCTAGTATTTTATTGCTGCTGGTTTGTTTTTTTGGTTTGGTTTGGTTTGGTTTTTTTCCTCTCTCAACCTTTGTAGTGCAATGTTTCTTGTTATTTACTTCTTGTTATTCTAAGAAACAAAATTTTGACCTAGTTTGAGGACATCATGAGGTTTATGGCTGTGCTTTCTGGCTGTCTTCCTTTCCTGTGAAAGTCCTTCTACCAAAAGAAGTTGTGTATTCCAAACATGGGCTGACAGAAGGTAGGTATTACAGCCTAACCATATTTAAATATTTAGCTTTGGGATTCTTGCCTCTTAAGGCTTAAAATGTGCTTTTCTAAAGTCTAGCCTAAGTGTTATGTCAGTATTACCTCCTATAGAAAATTATAACATCTTAACCTCTCGCTCTTCCCAACACTGCAAAGGTCAAAACAGGAAGAACTGGAAAATCATTAGAAAGAAGTCTGTATTCTCTGGCTTTACATTGTCAATTTGACCTTTTCATGTATTGCTCAGATTTTAAAGATGAACCGAGTAAAAGACAGATGGGGTGATAATGAACATAAGAGACATGTTTCCCTAAGTAGGCTCATTTTTAGGAGTTGTGATATACCAATTAATTTTTTTAAGGCATGGACTTTTGGAAATGAAATAAAATACTGGGTTTAGACTGCAGCCGAATTTCATTGGCATTTAATGTCTAGTTTTAGGGTTTTGTTAATTTTTCCTGCAATTAAAATAGCTTGAGTGATACTGCAAAGCAAGAGCCCCAATTCTTAGTAAATTATTAATTCTGGTCAGTAGGTTGTTTTACCTTGGCTGTGGCTGAGTTACCTGCACTGCTTACTTGCTTGAGCTCTTTAAATTGAATTGCAACTCTTCCTGTAGTTAACTTCTCACTGTTTTTCACTTTCGGTGTCTGTAAGAGATGACTAAGAACTGCTTGTAATTGATAGCTGCAAGTGCTTACAAACCCTTCCTCGGTCACTTGGTCTTCAAGTAGTAGTGCTTGTCATTAGGGGCAGTAACATTATTTGTGGGGAAGTTATTTGAAGGAGGCCATGTATTGTAATGGTAGCAAGAGGGGAGAAGGAGTAAATGAAGATCTGACTGGGGATTTTCAAGCCTCACAAAGGGGTCTTTTTTTGGATTATTTAACTGAACTTGTAAAGGTGTACTGTGTTAGAAATTGCAACTGCTATCTTCTACAATCAAAATGAGTTGTGTGAAGTAAACGTGGAACAGTAACTGAAATAGTTCCCCATCTAGTAAATCAACTATCAAATGAAATTGATTAATACTAAGTGCCCGTTAAAGATAACTCAGGAATATCATTCTGGAAACTGTTTTTGCATTTAATCTGGAAGGACTGCAGTAACCTTTTGTAATCCCGGTCAGAGAATATGTGTTACTTTACAAATGTGGTTATTTCAGTGTGTGTCCTGTTCTAGGGTTATTGTATTTTAATACTGGCTATTTCTTGATGGCTAGGGAAAGTTGTGATTTTGTTCAAAATATTGTTCATGGCATTTCTTGCTTGCCACATTGTTAGAACGATCTGTTGAAGTGATACCTGGACTAATTAGTAATTATGGATCTTCCTTCAGCTAAGCAACATATCCAATTCTTTGTACTGTGTTATGTGTTTAGTGCTTGTGTATGGGATGTGGTAAACGTTTTACCACGTAACAGGTAAGGATATGTCAGCACACTGAAATCACAGCTGTTGCGTAATATGAATATGTTCTTATATATATATATAGTGAAAGCTTTCTGTTGTCTTCCTGCCACAGCCTTTCCTGAACAGGGTCATCTGTTCTCTGCGGAATAATAAAGATTTTCAGTCAGAGTTGCTGTTCTGATTTTAGTAAGCAAAACATAAATCTTCTTGTATACATTAGTAGCTAGGGAACATCATTTCTAAGGGGCGGACTAGTCCAAGTTTGACTTCTCCATATGTGGTGCTTCCAAACTGTCACGTGAAAGAAAATTTCCTCAGAGAGCTCTTCTGATTATGTGGTGCAGGCACTTGTGAAATTTAACTGCATGACAGTTAGCAATTAATTAGACTTGTAACACTACTTCTTTATGAAGGTAGTTGTAATTGTCACAGGTAGTATTGACCATAAATATTTTGGGCCATTAGCACACCTTCATTTGAGAAGGAAGTCTACAGTCCACACAGGTGAGAACCCTGCAGCATGTCGTATGGACAGATTGGCACTGGACAAAGAAATAATGGTATTGAGTTCCCTAAGACAGCACTGGTTGAAGAAGAAAGGTCCACATGGTGAATCCCATACCCAGAGAAGGTGGAGTGTGAGTTTGGAAGCTGTGTTTGTAGCACTTGAACCAATTAGTTTTGCCTGTCTTCCAGGTTTCTTATTTTTGGTTCAGCCTTATGCTAGGAATCTTCCTGTCCCCAAATTAGCTCCGTGTCATCACCACACTCACCTGTGAGGAGCAGGCTTTCTCGTCCAAGCTGTGTTTCTAATGGTGAATAGTGATATTGCTCTTTATTTAGACATGCTGTCAGGAAATTGTTCTGGTAACGCTAGTGCCAATCATAAAATAAAAACCTACAATGCTGGACATTATAAAATAGTTGCAGTGTTGGCAGCTGACAGAAAAAAAATGACTTGGTTCCATCCTAGGAGATATTTTCAAATTGGAAATGTGATATGTACTTATTTAAGTCTCTAATGACATTTCTGTGTAGTCTTCACCCAGTTATCTTTGTGGGAAAGGAAGTGACCAAACGGGGTTCTGCTCTGCAGAGTGACTGTAAATGTCGTGCTGGACTGGACAGCATCTTCTGGGTTATTGAGTCTAGTCGCCTACTCTTGAAAACAACCGCATGATATAATTGTGAAAAAAACATTCATGCTTAATGACTGCATGTCACTTCTTTTTCTTCTTGTCTGTGATGGACTACAGAACCTAATGGGATAGGACAAAATAAATTGAAATTATGTCAGTAAAATGAACAGTTCTCAGTGATAGAGAAAATGAGCAAGTGTGTTTGGTATGAACATGTCTTCATCATTGCTGCTGAATGTATCTTTATGTTTTGCTAAAACATAAATTGAAACATACATGCCTTTTTTCAAGTGGTGGCTAATACTACCCTTCTGACCAAACTATTTTAATATGTTGTCTGATGGATGCTGAGAAAATGCTGTGCTTTTAAATATTTGTGAGAGTTTCTTTCATGGTAGAACTTGCGTTTGAGCAAGTTGATTTTTTTTTTTTTTTTTTGTCTTCATACATCGAACTGATGATTCGCTGAGTCTTCCTAAACTCTTAAATTTGTGGAATTTAGTCTCCATATATTTGTAACATACTATGCTGTGACATGCCAGATGGAGGAGCGCTTTGAATGGAGAAGGGTATTATTAGTGGACTTAACTCCATCTCTTCTTAGCTCCCTGCTTCATTATAATTTTTGCAATCTGAGGATCACTGTAGTTTATCTTTGAGTAGGTAGTGTTGTAGGCCTACAGTTTGTGGGGTCATGATTTTATTTCACTTGTGTATGGCGTGCACATGAAATTATATTGTACTGCCAACATATTACTAAATGTTCTACTATTTTTCTTTGCCTCTACTCTCTTGATTGCCATAACTTAAAGTTTATGGCATATCTATAAATATTTTTAGGATGCTAATTTATTGTGTAAGAGGATATTTTCTTTTAAGATGCTACCTTGTGAGAAGCAGAAATGTGTCTTGCTGTTGTTCTAACTGCCCATACGTTTTTACATAGTAAAACCAGCCTGTTTTGGTTTAGTAAAAGCTACTACTTCTGAGCCTTCATTTACAAAATAAGATACTTAAAACAAAAACAAACAGGATCTAACGGACAGAGATTCTAAGGAGAATGCTTACAAATTGCTAAGTGTAAGTGCCTGCAGTGGCAGACAACTTGATTATAAAATACTGCTAATAAACTCATAAATTCCATCTCGAAAAGTTTTATTATTTTCCCAGTTGTTCTTGTTGGATAGCTGTTCTGAATCTTATTCTCTGATGTGATTCCATTTTCCATTGTAAGTCACTTCTGTAGTCGGGTGGTTTTTTTACTTTGCGTGCTTTCCATTTAATAAAATTTGAGGCCATCTTTTAAATCTCAGAAATGTGTTTAGCTCTAAGCTTTCTCAAATAGAAGGAAAGTGTTAGGGGCAAATTCTTATAAATAAAATCTCTTGGTAGTGACAAATTCTGTAATACTGATTCTTAAATTTTTGTCCAGTGTGTATTGATGATTAACAGTCTAATTTTGAGATGTGTATGCAAGCCTGAAAGTGCAATCATTTGTTTTCTTCCTGCTTTCCAACATTTTCTTTCATATAATAGTTTTTGTCCCAAGAGATGCTCCATTTTTTTTAACATACTGTCTAAACCTTGGAACTAGCTGTGCATAAAAAATGCAGTTCTCTTAGGATTAGTAATAAATCAACAATGGACTTAATATAGCTTGTCTGAGGCATATAAAACAAACTGGTTTTTGAGGATAGAAAAATACTGTATATGAAACAAAAAAAGTTATTGTACATTGTCAGAGTTTAAATATATCTGTAATTCGTGTTATACAAGATAAATACATGAGCTAGAAGCTCTGTCAGTGGCCACATCCACAATTTAAAGCAAATAAGAAATAGGCCACCTGCATAATCTTTGTTCTATTCTGATATTGACTTTGGTACTAGATTTAAAAGACAGATTTGAGTGAATAGGAGGTTTCCATAATTATGTGTTTTGGTTATTCCCTAACTATTCCTAACTTCAGAATGAATTGTTTGACAACTTTTGGCTAAAACCGGTTCTTCAGAAACATAGCTCAGGCTTTGTTGGAGCACATTTTTGTGGGTTTTGGGTTTTTTTTGACCAGTAGCTGCAGAGTAAGTTTACTGAACTATGATGTGGGAACTCTGAAATTCATCTTTTGTCTGAAATTATTTGTGCCTATACAGCCTGTTTGTCAGGAAAGTATCTGACCATTGGTTATTCAAGGCTGGATAGTGCCCTGCTTACCTCTTGATACTGTTCTGGTTTTTTTTGTAGCTGATGTAAGCACATTAAAGTCTGACTGAAACCAGGTTGACTGCTTACTATAGTAGTAAGGTATTGATTTTATATTACTGGACTCTGCCTGGTTTTATACTGGTGTGTTTTCTGTAAGAATTAGAACACTTTTAACAAGAAAAACTGATAAATTAGGTCAGTCTTCTCTATCTTCGCCTTCCTTCCTTTCAGCTTCATTCTCTTTCTTCCAGTTTCTTTTCATTCTATTCCCCATCCTCTCCCCATTTATATTTTCTCTCTCTTGTTCATTCTATCCCCATATTCCCTCCTTGCATTATACCACTCTTAATTCTCTGACATCTCATTAATCTTCCAGTCTTTATGGCTTACTTTCCCACCTCCACAAGCACACCTACAGGATGCTTAGAAATTTTACAGCATACCCAGTTGTCAAAAAACTAAACCTACAAGTCCCAGACCCGTAATACTATGCTGGGAATGCTCATTAACTCCCACACTGTTTAGAAAAAGAAACTGGTACAGTTAGTACAAGGTCTGCAAACCGTAATACGTGCCTAATATTCCTTCGCTTTCCACTGAATGTGGAAACTCTTCATTCGAGTTGGGGAAGGAGATGAGAGATGCCTTTTTTGCTTCAACTATGGTTCTGGTCTTTGAAGAAATCCTGGAAAGAGTGACAGGAATGTGTAGTTACAGTGCTGTGACCTCTGCAACGTTAGGCTTGAGGAAAATGCACTGTTCATCAGTGGGTCGGAAAACCTGTGGCAGCAGGTGGAGGTACCAGCAAACGAACCCTCAGCACAGCAGCCACACAGCTGTACTCTGCCGTGTCAGCGCAGTTCCCCACACTGGAAAGGCAGGTGATCCTACCCTCTTTCTTTGGCTCGGGAGTGTCTGGCTGAGAAAAACTGTGAGCTGGGGAAGATGAAGCAGAGTGGCATTGGTCTTGCAGCAGACCATTTCAGTGTTAGCGGCTACTACAGCTGCAGCCACCAGCAGGAAGAGTGCAATGGGATAAGGTCTTGCTGCCAGAGGAGAGTTGCAATGGGGTTTCTAGTGGGGTGTGCTTGTGGTCTCAGATGCTTCTGTCCAGTCTGGGTGCCAGGATTTCTTTTTGCCAGGCCATGTTCTTTACTGCTGGCAGAAGTCACTGAGAAAAATGACAAAAGACTGCATCTCTAATGTGTGTATGATCAACTGAGCACCCCCTCCACTAATTGCCCGTGATTGCTAAATAAAAAGCAGTATTCAGTGTATGGATGACAGTGCTTAGTTTCCAAAGGCAATAATTTGAGGCTTTTCTCTTGTTAAATAGCACCCGTGCCAGTGTTTAGTGTTGCTCAGTGGAATCATTGTCAGATTTAATCTTAATCAAAGGTCTCTTAAACAATGGATCTGAACAGGTTTTGGATAGTTTTCACACTCCTGTATTTTGAAAAAGCTCTAAACAATATGAGATTTTCTTTGTGTGCTGTGTGTGCAGGCTTTGGAAATTATCACTGTATTGTATTGTCTTGCGCTCTTAATTCTGCTGTGAGGAAGAAGTAGTTGTTCAGCATTAGAAATGTAGACTTACAGGCTTAAATTCTGCAGTAGCCGGTAGTAGTGGCTTGACCTGCTTGCCTCTGCTTGTCCTTGGTGTTTTTTGGTTGTTTGGTGTTTTTTTTTTTAAGTCTGTATCACATTTAATTAACTGTTTGGCACTTAAATTACAGTACTGTAACAGATACTGCATGTTAAAACAGTATTACTGGCTACACCATAGCTGAATATAGCTGTACTGTAACTAACCTTGGAATTACTGGATCAGTCACTGGTAACCCACCCCAGGTAGATATTGCCAGCAGTGTTTCCAGTTCCTTTTTTTCTGTTTTTCTTATTCAGAGGATAGCACCAAAGGAAGCTAAGCAAAGCATTGCTAAGCAATCAAAGGAAATCAATCCTCTCCTTTACCCTCTGTTCTCTGTTATACAGTAAGGATGCCATTTATTTAATTTTAAATGAATTCAGTTAGCATACTGACCTTAAAGATAAACTTGCCCAGTAAAACAGTGCCTCATCATGGATAAAAAAACCGCTATAGTACAGTTAAAGATAACAGTTATTTTTTAAAATCTTTTATTTAGAATCCTACTCAGGTGGGAACTGCTCTTCAGGTTTTCCATAACCTTGGGACTTTGAAGGATACCATTGCTAATGTGGTGGATGGATACTGCGTAGTCCTGGAGGAGAACATAAAAACTGCTTTGGATATCAAAGTACTGACCCAACCATCTCAAGCTGTTGCAAGAGGTACGATACTTGTTTTAGAGAGAATGATAACTGATTTTTTTACAGAAGTACAGTATGTAGTCAAATGGAAGAAACTTTCGCATCCAAGCATGTTACAGGAAGATTTCCCTGCTTGCTTTAAGCAGTAGGGGATGAGAGTAGGCATGTCTCAGAAATTGTCTAATACAAAGCCAAAATTGGGTCTGTCTCTTGTTACTGGGCTCAGAGGTTTTCCTTTAGTCCACATCCCCCCTCTTTTACTGACTTGCCTAGAAAATTGGCCTCATTAGTTTACAACTTTGGAGCATTTTCTTAGCAGTTTGTCATGGAAAGATGAATCCAAATTCTGCTTTCTTTCTGGTGGTGAGAGGATCGCAGGTAGAAACTCTTTGCAGGCAATGGAAGAAGTCTGAAACTACATGGTGATGCTTTTGTCAGATGGAAATATTTCAAAGCAGTATATTTGATATGTAGGAATGTTCCCACATGTTAGCTCAGATACCAAAGAATACTGAGGAATTGGGCATGCAGGCAAATTGGAACTTTGGCAAGATGAACACTTAAAAAAATTTTTTAAAAAGTTTTGCAACAAGTTAAGGATCCAAAACCATAATCACTAGCATAATAAAGAAAGAGAGCCCCTCTGAAGGAAAGCGTGATGGTTTAGAAGCTGCACACACTTCAGCTGGAATATCACTTTTTTTTTTTTTAGCAGTTAGCCTATGAATTTAAGTCCTGAGCTGGTAATACCTGATTTTTTCACAGCCACTGTCTTTGCCCCATTCAGGTGGCCCTGGTAGAGCTGCTATGCCAACACCTGGGAACACAGCAGCTTTTCGAGCCGCCCTCTGGACAAACATGGAGAAACTCATGGATCAGATCTGTGCTGCTTGCGGACAGGTATTCAGCAGCTAATTCCTGTCTGTCTAGTAATACAGTTTTGCATATAAGATGTTAGATGTCATTTTTCCTCTCAATAATTTCTTTCGTACAGGTGCAGCATTTGCAGAAAGTATTGATGAAGAAAAGAGATCCTGTGTCACATGTCTGCTTCATAGAGGAAATAGTTAAGGTAAAATTTAAATTTAGCTGAATATGTTTTAATAGCTCTGTTAAGGAAAATGTTATGAGAGAATGCTTTTATTTACGATTTTACAGTTCCATAAAAATTTGTAATTAAATTAATGGGAAAGTGTTGAAAGTCAAACTTAACATTGAAAGCTATATTTATGGTCTGTGAGTTACATCTGTAGGGTGTAAACATGTTCTTTTTATAATAATTTATTTTGTTTTCCTTAAAGGCAGCTGATAAGGCACCACTGTCAGTTTTTATTACTGATCATTAATGTCATGCTATAAAATACCATGTGATTTGAGTAATTAATTAAGTCTGTTAGTTTGCATAGGAGAGTGTGTCTTCAT
Source organism: Falco naumanni (assembly GCF_017639655.2). NCBI lineage: Eukaryota > Metazoa > Chordata > Aves > Falconiformes > Falconidae > Falco > Falco naumanni. Next base: position 92,454,150 of record NC_054058.1, read on the forward strand.
CTAACACTGTCAGCCATCTGTTTCTCTGCTTCTTGGCAATTTCTTCTTTGAAAAATAATCATGGCTGTTCTTTTGAATACCTATTCTTTTCCATTCAGTTGCATTGTTTTTAATTCATATTCGGAATAATTTGATTAACGGTCTCCTTCACTGTTAGAAACAGAATTACTGAAGCCATCTCATCTACCTTAGTAGATGAGAAGAAACAAAGACAAAAGATGTGTCTATGCAGCCATCTCCTTTTCCAAGTATATTTAATTTACATGAACTTAATTTTTGAAATATGTTGGGGGAGCTCTTCCTATGCAAAGTTGGTTGTCACAACAGTGAAAGCAAATAATGAAGGTTTCAGACAGCATTGAAGTTTACCTGTCTGGTAAGCCCATCTCCAAAAGATGTTGCACAGAACATCAGTTTTCTATGAGGCACTTCAAGCTTCTCCTTCTGTGTAAAAAAAAAAACCACCACAAAACAAACCAAAACAGACACAAAACATCTCAAAAAGTTTATTAACTTTTAGAATATTTTCTTCATTTAAAAGTTCGATTTGGCAAAAAATATCAGTTGCTGCCTGGGTGCAGCCCTTCAGTAGATCAGCATGTTCAAGGAGAAACATTGAAACCTAGAGACAGAAGGAGGAACTCTGGAAGGCTCAAGAAGAGTTGGGGTGGAAGGGGAGTGCAGATAAATGAGCTTTTGGTGTTCATGAGTAGCCCCCACCCAGACCCTCTGCTTCTCACTTACACTCTTCCCTTTTGTAGAACAGCACTTGAAAAGGGGATAGGAGTTTTTCCAGTTGTTGAGGATGATACTGGAGGGAAACAAAAAGAAATCTTTTATCATCCTGTAGAATAAATGAACAGGGAACATGAACCTCAATAGGAGCTAGATGCAGGGTATGGAAAAAGTAATTAGAAATAAAAGGTGTTGTTATGTGCTAAGCATGTTCCATGATCTCTTTGATTCCCCTTCTTTCCCTTTGACTTCGTACTGGAGGATTGCATCTTCAGTGACAAATCGTATTTCCCAAGTAAAATCCATCTGTTTCTCCACAATTCTCTCTCTTCCAGTTAGTTTGCTCTTCAACAGGTGTTTTGGTGTAGTATAACACTAAGCTGGACAGTTGTCATTCTCAGTGAGGCAGCTAAGGAGTAGTGGTGCATCCTCGTGTGATGCTACCAGAACACTCTCAGCATGACACACTACTGCTGACAGTACTGATGCTTTGCTTTCTTCTTACCTGAGAAGGCTCAGTATAGCACAATGTTTTTCTTGGCTCTTCTCACCATTAAACAATTTATTCTAATGTCCCTTGAAAAATGTATGGCAGCAGCCTGCAGATGGGTGAAGTCACACCAAACGGTAGAGCTGTTATTTAGACAGGGTGAGACAAGTACTACATGCTGCTGAAATTCGAGTGTATGTACAGATGACTATATGGGAGTATGGATTTTTGTGTACATTGGAAATAGATATAAGTATGAAGTTGGTATTTTGCCATTTACTAATGAAGATTTCATCTCTTATTAATCCAACCTGAAACAACATGCTTTCCTCAGCAAGTGTTCTGGAGAGGGAGAAAAGTTCCATTTTCTTTATTGTATTCAGTTTCATTAATAAACTGAGCAAATGAACAAAACAAGCTAAAGGTACTGACATTGCACCCATTCGGGTAGGGCAGCATGCCCACGCCAGAAGATAAGGGAACGAATCATCCACTCTACAGTCTGTGCACTAATTACTGTTACTGATGTCAACATTGTTATTGTAGTCATCTTCTGCAGCAGCTGTAGTACCACTTTGCCTGTCCATCTGCTTCCTTGTTTTGATTACTGCAGTGCAAGTATCATCCTAGGAGGCATAAGAGAGGAGGAGACCCAGCCTTTTTAAAGCACAAGTTCTTTAATAGCAAGGAAGCTACTTGCCTTTTTTTTTTTTTTTTTTTTTTTAAATAATTCTCTTTTTTCCCATTGGCCATTTTTTGTGTCTTCCTCTTCACAGTTCGCACAGCCTGCATTTTTTCTGATTTTGTATTATGATCTCGGAACATGTGCTTTCTGGCCTTCTAATGACCTGTTACCACAATAATATTTAATAGTGTTGTATCCAAAAATGTAGTCTCAAACCCACTAATTAGTTAAAGGATTCACAAAAACTCTCCCTTAAAAAAAAAACAAAACAAAACAAAACACCAAAAATCTGACAGATGGAGAAACTGAGGCACAGAACTTGTTAAGTTTATAAATACGGGAGTTCAACAGGAGGGCAATGACAACACCCGCATCTTTCCTGCACCATGGTTTCTTTTAAAGAATTAACTTACAAATTTTTTCCACCAGTAGATGTGGCCAAGAGTTAAGTGACATACCCTTACATGAGACTTGCATGAGTATCATGGAAGAATCTGGAGATTAAATTTGCTGTGCACTTTTTTCCATTCCTTCCCTTTGCAGATCTAGATTTTGGTATTTTTTCCTTTGCACAATATAAAATGAATGCAATTTTGAAAAGAAATCATACACTCATAGTACTTTGTAAAAACTGTTACCATACTAGTAATGAACTATAGATTCATTATTAATCTGTAAATATTAAAATTACAGATTTAATTTCCAAAAAAGATCTATGAGATATTTAAAGGAAAAATAAATTTCTTTTAAGACTGAATGGACATTTTTGTGGTTTTATCTAAGAAAAAGGCCTTTAATTACTAGATTTTAATGGGGGAGCAAGGCTAAAAGAATTCAGAATTCATTAAGTTTTGATTTCTAGTTTTGGGGAAAATGAATAGAGATTTAATTTTCTACATTTTTCAAAAGGTAGGGTTATTGTTTTCATAATGTTGAGGGTAAAAATTAAAATTACAAGTAAGATTTAAATAATGTAAAATTGATATTTTTGTTCACCTAATGACTGGTTATTTATATCACTTTTCAATTGCTTAATTTACCTTCAGAGAGCTAATAGGTTACTCCGGTTTATTCTGCTTTATTGCTCCTTTCTTTCAATGTGTAGTGACTAATCCTGCCTCAGCTGTTGTAATACCTAAACTGCAATTGACTTCAGCGTAAGTCCCAGCAGAACATATCTTTCTGTGACAGCCACCTTCCTAATCAGAGATAAGAATCTCTCTAAGCCCCTTGTAAAAGAGTTGAAAATGATCTCTGATCCTCATCTATTTTGGGTCCTTCACTCCTACATAGGCATCAACAAGCAGTTCTGCCAAGTGAGAAGCAGCCTTAAAAGCAGCACGTAATTTTATAGGGGTATTTTGGGATGGTCAGTTGAAAGTGTGAGCTGGGGTCTCTCTGCTGGGCAGAAGGGTACTCACTGTGAGAGGGCAGATCTACCCTTTGATCTGCTGATGTCCCACTTGTTAGCAGCTAAGGCACACTGCACACCTTGTCATTTATGTAAGCCTCTGGGTAAAAAAGTGAGCTGAGAGTTGTAGGGAGTGTTATTATGTACTTTGTGGAGGGCTCTTGTCATTGCCTCTCCTGATGAACGTTTGGTGAGTAAGCAGGCTGTTTTCCCGAGTTGTCAACACTGGCAATATGAGGTGTTAATGATATAGAAGGAAATGTCCTCATCATTACATAAGATTAAAAAAATAAATGGAAAATATAAATGTTTATTGCCCAAAGTGTACTTACATTTCACCTTGTTTCTCGTCCCTGTCCAAACTTGTTAAAAGATGTTACTGCTTTGAAATTATTCACATCTAACGTCACGTATTCACATTCAGCTGACCCAATTAAAAAATAATCCCAGTGGAAAAAGTTGAAAAATTAGCCAGTTACCGCCTTTAGTGAGTTCAGAAAATAATCTGGTTTTCACCTGTTACTACGAGTATGTGATTTACTTTCCAGATTTTTTTTTGTAGAAGCAGAAATTGATTACTTGCACATCATTTCTGTTTATTTACATTCTGTGGTTTCTGTTTATTATTTAAGCAATGACAAGATACTCTGTGGTGATCTAAACACAGGTGAATGAGCAGGTTTTTGATACCCAGAATACCAAAGATGCTCTTTATTTCAAACCTACAAATTGTCCCACTGAATTCAGTTGCAAGATTTTTGAGACCTCTCTTAAAAAAAAAACCGAAAAGGTCTTACTAGTTAAAAGTCCTGGTTCTGTCTTTGGATCGATCAGTGTGCCCAGACAGCCATGCTGAAAGTAATTGGGTTCTAATTCAAATGGGATGGTAAGAGGATGTGCAATGGTTTTCTAATGACACTCTGTTTTCTCTAGAACTTTAATTCTGTTTCTGTGACAGAAACGTTCAGCCCTAAGTAAAAGGGGTGATGTGGAGGTTGTGTGAGTTAGTAGGTCATAATGACCTTTGTTCTTTTCCACTTCTTCTTTGGTGGACTTTGTGCAAATTGGAGTTCTGTGGTGATTGAAATTAAGTCAGCTGGTGTTCGGTCAGCTTGCTATTCAAAAAGAAATGCATTTACCAGAAGTGCCACCTTTTATCATCTTCCTTGTCAATCTTACCTGAACAACTACAGGCTGAGCGGACGCGGTAACGAACCACCCTTCCATCCTTGGATGGTGTATGTAGTAGTCAAGGTGAAAGCATAGTTTGAGTTGCTGCTGTACATACTAAATCAGTTCTCTGGATAGAAGAAAGCTGTCAGGTCCCTTGGGTAGTTACTGGCTTTTGGAAACACTAAGTTCATTTACTTCCAGTTGATGCATATCTTGCAGGAATATGGAAGGATTAATTAATGTTTTAAATAGTTCTGAAGATATAGGATACTGTTCAAGACCTAAGTACTTTTGTGCCTTACAAATTAGGTTTTCTGAGGAATCACTGAAGAATTCCAATATTCTAATAGGGCAAATGCACAGTCTTAACTGTATTTGTTAGTTAAAAAGGTAATATTTTTTTAAAAAAAGGTTTTGTTTCTTTTGTCAGCTGCATAAAGAGACCTTTTTAAAATGTTACACTATTGCTGGAAGTCTAGAAACTATTACACCTTGGATATAAACTGATCAACTTGGTATAATGAAGTTCTGTGCCCTACAGTAAAACAAAAAAATCAAGGTGATTTTTAAAATCATGGTGTCGTTTATTGGCATCTGTTCACCTGCACTGTATAATGTGGACAGCATTAGAAATCTAAATGCACTGTGATTCTAAGAAATCTAGTCTCGACTACTTTGAGAGGATAGAAAAGGTTTATTGAAGACACACTCGGAATTGTCTGTTTCCTTACTGATTAATTGTACTACTGAGGATGATGGCTTTTTGTTCACAGTCTAACATTTGGCAATTATGTTGCTATAGAAATAGTGCAAATAATTTCCTTATTTCTGTCCCATAAGATCTTGCAGTACAAAATTGTTAAATAATTTGCATTGTTGCTTTATTGGTGGAAAAAATATTTAGGCTGTCCTTTAAATGTCTTCTGTTTTTAGAGCAACATTCACAAGCTCTGTATTTCTTTATGGCGGAGCCTTTGATTACAGATAGAAAACACTGTATGTATTAGTATGCAAAGCCTGATTTCAGGAGCCTGCAGCAACTAGCTTCATGGTAATATTCACTATATTGTTTTACATTTCAAAGAGGCTTCACAATAAAGATGTTTTTCACATTCTACTCAAAGTAGCAAAATTTCTGCAGGGAAAAATAAGTTGGAAGTGATTGTCATGAAGTGGGAGCCAGTTTAGAATCAATGGGTCAAATTTAATGTTAGAATAGCTATTTTAGACACACACAAATATGATAATTCACAGATGGGAAATTATACTCATTAAGTTCTAAATTTACAGTGTGGCGGAAATAGAGACATTTGTAAAAATAAATATATATCTTTTCAACATCTTCTTGCATTCTTGCCTAATATTGAATAAGGGGGGTACTTTCATTCTCATTCCTTGAATTTAAAGTTGATGTCAAATACTAAAGAGTTATAGTAAGAACAGAGCTCAAGAGGTTTCATTTCACTAATAGCAAAGTTAATTAGTAGTTTGGTATGTTTTGTAAAAATTAGGTAAGCTATTCTGGTTTTATGTTTGAGGAGACTTTGAAGCAGTTTTCCAGGCTGCAGCATTAATATTATTGTAGAGTAACAGTGAATACAGATCTTCAAATATCTTTGCTCTTACAGTTTTGGTACTCAGCCCACTATCGTTCAGTGGTTTATTAACTTACTAGTAGCTATTAGTGAAAATGGGTTATACTTTTTGAACTGTGAAATCAAGTCACTTTCATGTGAGTAAGTGGGAAGGGGTTTAGCACATGGATTCTGTCAGCATGTAGTTTTTTCCAACAAAGATAGTCTTGTGATCTTGCAAACAGGCAATGTTAATCTAAATTTCAGATCTATACAGCTGAGTAATAATGTCGCTTCACACTATTAAGTTGTCTGCATAGACGCTATAATACAATGCACTAAAGAGATACAGACTACTGGAAAAAAAAATTATTATGCAAGTGGAAGTGTTTTTCCCCCCCTCTCTTCGTTCCACACCGACAAAAGAATAGTGGTCTGGATCCTTTCCTTACCACCGGTCGTTGCATAGAAGGTGGCTGGGTCTGCAGTCTCTCTCAGTTGCACCGTGTGCTGTAACAGCTGTCTTTCTTTAAGGGGTGAAACTCTGGTTTTGATGAACATGGGGTTGCTCGTGAATGGCCCAGCTGAATGGTGAGGCCTTAGAGGGTGGTGATCAGTGGCTCAGGGTCTAGCTGGGGGCCAGAAACTAGTGGTGTCCCCCAGGGGACAGTATGGGCTCCAGTCTTGTTTAACACCTTTATTAATGATCTGGATGATGGGGCAGCAGTGTACCTTCAGCAAGTTTCCTGATGATACAAAACTGGGAGGAGTGGCTGATGCTCCAGAGGATTGTGCTGCCATCCATGGGGACCTCAACAGGCTGGAGAAATGGACTGGCAGAAACCTCATGAAGTTCAACAAGAAGTGCAAAGTTCTGCAGCTGAGGAGGAACAACCCCAGGCACCAGCACGTGCTGGGGGCAGCCCAGCTGGAAAGCAGCTTGGTAGGAACAGACCTGGGGGACCTGGGGGTCATCAAGTTGAACATAAGCCAGCAATGTGCCCTTGAGGTGAAGAAGGTGAATAGTATCCTGTGCTGCATCAGGCAAAGTATTGCAAGCAGATTGAGGGGGTGATCCTTCCCTTTATTCACCACCAGTGAGGCCACACAGCTGTGTCCAGTTGTGGGTTCCCCAGCACAGGAGAGATGTGGACACGCTGGCGAGAGTCCAACGAAGGGCCACAAAGATGAAGGGACTGGAGCATCTCTCCTATGAGGAAGGGCTGAGAGAGCTGGGACTGTGCAGCCTGCAGAAGAAAAGGCTCAGGGGGATCTCATCAATGTGTGTAAATACCTGAAGGGAGGAGGATGGAGCCTCTTCTCAGTGGTTCCCAGTGACAGGACCAGAGGCAGTGGGCACAAACTGAAACACAGGAGGTTCCTTCTGAACGTCAGGAAACAGTTTCACTCTGAGGGTGACTAAGCATTAGCACAGGTTTCTCAGGGAGGTTGTGGAGTCTCCATCCTTGGAGGTATACAAACGCCACCTACACACAGTCCTGGGCAACCTCGTCTAGGTGGTCCTGTGTGTTGGGTCTGGCTGAGCCCCGCAGCAGCCCCCGCAGCGCTGTGCTTGCATTGGTAGCGAGACAGGCGGTGCCAACACACCAGGGTCTGGCTGCTGCTGAGCAGGGCTCGCCCAGCACCAAGGCTGCCTCTCCAGCATCCCACCCCTACCAGCAGGCTGGGGGTGGGCAAGATCTCGGGAGGGGTCAGAGCTGGGACAGCTGACCCAGTGGCCAGAGGGATATTCCATACCGTATGACGTCTGCTCAGATATGAAAGCTAAGAGAAAGGAGGAGGAAGGGGGCACATTTGTTATTTATGATGTTTGTGTTCCGGAGCAACCAGTATGTGTACTGAAGCCCTGCTTCCCGGGAACTGGCCGAACGTCGCCTGCGGGTGGGAAGTAGAGAATAACAGCTTTTGTTTTCTTTTGCTTCCATGTGTGTGACTTTTGCTGTTGCTTTTGTTAAACTGCCTTTGTCTTGACCCACAAGGTTGGGGTTTTTTCCATCTTATTTTGTCCCTTCTTCCTCTTCTGCTGAGGAGGTGAGTGATGGAGTGGTTTGGTGGGCACCTGGTGTCCAGCCAGGGTCAACTCACCACACCCTGCTTGAGCAGGGGCTGGACCACATAACCTCCAGAGGTCCCTTCCAACCTCAATTGTTGTGTGATTCTGATGACTCGCAGCTTAAAATCTCTGCCTGAAAGACTAGTCCAGTGCTTTGAATTTGGCATCTACTAAATGTAATGTTTTCTTGTCCTAGACTAGCGTTAAAAGTATAAAACTTTTACCATTGGAATATTACATTTCCACACTTATTATGGTTGTATTATTGGGGGAAGACTCAATTTTATTAGTTTACAACAGAAAGATTTTTTTTAAGAGAACCTTATCTTAAAATACAATTTGCTAGTCTGTGTTCACTTAGAATGCATAAGCCTATGTTCAGCTTTGCTTCATTGAGCTGGGACAGAGAGCAGGATGAATTAGCACTGTCCACATGTCTTCTGGCACTGTCATTATGCAGTATTATCACACATTCTTAATTGTTTTATCTAAAACCACCTCTGTTGTGGGGAGGTTGCATAGTATTACTGTCTGTGCAGAGTATTGACAATAATAACTTTATAGTAATAGTTGAAACTAAATAGTTACACAAGGTGAACACATTTTTTGCTGATTTGTGATTACGGCCCTGATTCAGCAAAGCACTTAAGCACATTCTTAATTTCACGTAAATAAGGTGTATACCTTGGATATCAAACAGACTGCCTGCATCTGTTATTCTAATAAGGGTGAACTCTGTTGAATTATGACTTACATTAATGATCTTTTTCTGGTTCATGTACACAATAAGGTGAGCCTTCCTGTTGAGAAATTTCAATGCCACTTGTGGTCTAGCCTGCTGCACGTATTTTGCCTGATTTATGTGTGTAATTTCCATGAGCAAGTAATTCCTATGTGAATAGTATGTGTGGCTGAGTTATGGACTTTTAAACAGTATGAAAAAGGGTAAAATTATAGTTGATGGTCCAGACTGGAATCTGATTGTTGTGTTTCTTTATTTTACTCTACACAGATGCAAGTGGGTTGCATAGGAATAACGTTTTCAAAAGTAGCTGAGTGCTTATAGTCCATATGTCTTTCAAAAGCATAGTTCTATTCCCCTGGTTCTGGCCAGCTCTCCAGCAGGTCAGGAACGGCAGGGGCTTGCCCTAGTTATGTTACTGGGCAGTTGTTCAGTTCGTTTCTGAAAGCAAAGAATTAACAAGAGGAAGACAGATCTAAGCTGTCTTGTACTGCCTGAGGAGTTGCATAGGGGCTGCTAAATCGCTTGAGTGCCTGCTGAGCTGTATCAGTCCTGGGGAATAAAGTGGTCACTGGGCACAGGAACAGCAGCGCCAGGATTTTTAATTCCCAGTTTGGGTTGGTAGATTATTAGTTTATGTAAGTGTAGTTTAGATATTAGAGCATGTTCAAAGCAGATTTTTATGAAAAAATAGCCAGTTCTGTGGCTGATCTTAACCTCCCAACATTTTGTAGTGGTGCAAAGTATGAGCTATGTGCAGATTTTTCTCAGCTGTGAGATCAAAATAAAGCTGTGAACAGATAGTACCATCAATTAAAAAATGCTGAGTTAAATGGATCTGCTTTTTTGGGGGAAATCATCTTTTCCCATTATAGTCCTACCGTTGCTTGCAATTAATGTTCATAGATTTAATTCAGTTGTATTCCATAACAGAGAAAATATTTATATGTCAAACTGAATCTTGCCTGTCCTGAGTTTTAGATACCATCAATTACAGTTAAGGTTCTTTTGTTGGAGAAAGAACATATTGCAGGAAAGGAGAAAACAGCATTCTATTACATGCTAAAGTATAATGATTTCCTTCTGAGAGACCTTAAATTATATATAGATGTTTTATGTAGGATTTCTATATATGCAGTATACACCTGAAACAGTTTTTTGCCCCAGATAACAGTACCAGACCTCTTAATTTCCAAAGGTTTATGTGTTCTCTGCATTATTAAACACATACGCTGATGGGGGGAATGTGACAGAATGGTGACCTTTTTCCAGTGTTGCTGGTTATGGAATAGGAAGCTGTTGGAAAATGATTGCCACAGAGCTGAAAAGATAATCGGATGCAGTTCATTACTCATCTTGTCAGCTGCTCCTGCTACAAGGGATTGTATCACAAGATGTTAATCTGCTTGTGACTAGATTTCAAAGCAAGCATTTTTATTTTGGAGGGGGTGTAAGTAATTTAACATCTTTCAGTTTTATTTCGTTTTCAGAAGCAAAAGAAATGGAAAATTCCCAATTTAAAGTCTCAGAATATTAATTGATAAAAATATTAGTACATCCTTGTGGGGTTTGTTACAAAAATATGATGATATGCTGCAAAAAGCTATTTAATTGCAGAAGTTGTTCTTTTTAAGCTAATGATGAGATAGTGTGTTCCTTGAATAAGTTTGCTAGCACACTTCAGTGTGATCTGCAAGACAGCAAGTACAGACACAAGGAAGATTTGCAGCAAGAAGAATCCCTTCTATACATTGAATCACTACTGTGGATATACCCAATGCTCCCATACATTGTCTGCCAGTTAGGGTATTTGGTATAACTGTAGAGCAGGACCAAATTCCTTCCTTACACTGTACAGATGGGAAGATGACAAGAATGCAGTTTTAGCTAGATGACATTTTCTGAAAGCAAAAGGCCCAAAAGATTAGTTACTTTCTGATACTGTGGCATGTTGCTCACAGTGCTATATGAAGCATAGGGGAAGGCTTATAAACTTTCCATTAAAATAAGAAGAGCCAGTAGGTTGGCTGTGTACATTTCAGGCAAGTAGTGCTGCCCTTTCCTTTTCCACCTTCATCCTGCCTATCTTCTTAAGCCCTTGAAGAAGTTGTCCAGTACATGGAGAGGACATTCCTTTGATTTCCTGCTGAGCTGGAGAAAACCAGTCCTTTTGCTACCCTTTTGTGTGTCATTTTCTGCTATTGATTATTGTCAAATGGAATTGCACATTATATTTTGAACAGTGAAAGTATGATTTCCATTGTGATCTACAGGCACAGATGTAATCTCTGTTAGAATATAATATTTGAAAAATAAGCGGTCAGATACTTAAAAGGACTTAAAAAATAATTTATTGAGTTGATATGTAAGCAAAAAGAAATTACAGGTTTAGACTAAATAAATAGTTTCTGGATACTCATGGTTGCATATGGCACTTTTTACTCCAGCAGGAGTATCTAATGCTGTATTCCCATTCTGGTAGCTACAGCCCAGCCACTTAAATACCCCCTGGTGTATGCGTAGGCGACAATATTCTCTAGTTCCTGCCACAAACTCTTACATGGTCTTTTGTGTGCTATTAATCAACAGCTATATTTCACCTCCAGAGTGACTGCAGACTGCATCTCAACAGTGGACAAAGTGAAATACCGTATCTCACATTATCGAAGCAACCAGTAATGACTCTGTAGATGGCGGTTTTAGTAGGTCCAAAACTGGGGCATTAATAATTTTTTCACCTAAACATTTTTGACTGAGTAGTCAATTGCTATGAAATGTTATTTGAATTTTCTGTACAGCTTTTCCCCTCTGTTTCTGCTCATACATAATACAGTTGGTTAGCTGAAACATGAGAGCTGCCTTCACTACAAAATTCTGATACAGTTAATGAACACCGTTTTCCTGGGTCAGAAGACACAAGCTAATGGGCAGAGGTTTAATTGGTACAGCTGTGGCTACTATGCAGCTATTTTCATGAGTATGTATGTATAAATGTCTGACTTTATATTATATATGTGTGTATATATATAGGTACATTTAAAAGTTACATATTTTCACAAAAAAATTAAATGTCACATGGATGGTACTGTTATTTGTCACCATGTTGAATCAGACAATTAAGATAAAAATGTCAATGTGGAGGGACTACATGCAAATTTGTTTTCAGGACCCTTTAATTGTTGTATTTTTATGCTGAGACTGTGACAGAGGTATAGATGCTGATTACAGTAACGAAAGAAATGTTGTTTGAAAGTGCTCTGTAAGTATTTTTCTACCTTCATTAGATTATTTAGAAATTGAATTGAGTTACCGTGCTGAATAGGCAAACATTGTTCCAGGTTGGGATAGAGAATATGAAAGCTAATTAATTTACGGTTGATGTGAAAGGCCATTTGTTTTATGGCAATTTTCACGTTTTATATGTGAAACTGTGAAGTGAAGAACTGAGTAATTTCATGTTTATGCTATAGTAATAAATTTACAAAAAAACCCAAAGATATTTTATGCGGTGCACCTTTTGAATCATTGTCTGATATTGTAATTTTTCTTTGCCCATTTATGAAAATAAAGTACAATTTTACAGAAAATATAAACATAGCTATAAAATAAGGCATGTCAGTTTCTAAATCCATCAGATCCTCAAGCAGTCAAAAATGACATTCTGTCATCCCAGTTTATTTTAGTATTCTGTGTTAATTCTCATACATTTTACAAGTATTAGTCCAACAGCATAAAAGATATTCTCTCTAGATTCTTAACATGACCCATAATTTTTATCTTTCTTTGAATATCTTTAGAGATCAAGAGTAGGGTTGGATAAATTCCTCATCAAATCTCAGAATTTATGAAAGCATTCTATCTGATAGTCCTTATTTATTTATTTATTGTCTCAGTGTACCTTTGACTGATCTTCGGGTTTTGTATCAGTCCTTTAAGGTGATAGTTTTGGAACTGAACCTTGAGCTTGAACTTGCAGTCTTCCAGTGACCAGATCTTCAAGTGGCATCCAGTGGTACCCTCTTAATGGATTAATGGATGACATTCTAAACACCTTCATGACTTTGCATGTTGTTGCCAGTGCAAGTGAATAGAGTTCATTCTTTCTTCCTTCGTCATCTGAAGTAATAATTCAATTTGGTGTAGCTGGACTTTTATATTTGATAGCTAATCTCCTTTTTGTGGTGCTGGAGAGTGCCAAAGTTGAACTGATGCTTTAACAGGGCTTGCGTTATAAACAAGTACTAGGGTTGTTTGGTTGGGTTTTTTTCATTTTTCTCATAGTGAAGTCACTGGCAGTGCCAGAAGGAAAGCTGAGAAAACGCATCCCTCTTTGACAACAATTTCAGTGTTGAGCCCTTTGCTTAAACCCATCTTTATCTGCTGTGAATGTTGTGCTTTGATAAAAAACCTTGGATGTTTCAGAGTGATTCAGGATAGAAACAGCCAAGTGCCAGCATAATATCCTTAGAATTGCTGTCATTTGTCATCACTGCTGGCTGTTTCACTTTTTCATTCTGAGCACTTTTTGCTGATTATCATTACTATAGTGATTTGATCAAACTGGCTGATTTATACAGTAGGGTCAGTACATTACCTGTATACCATGCAATGAAGAAAACTGTTCTGTCCAGAGTGAGCTTCCCCTTCCCATGAAAACACTGGGTAGCCTTCCAAGTATCTAACTAGTGGGCATGACAGGATACCCATTGTCATCTTTGGTAATTTTTTATACCTCGAGCACAGAGACAGGAAGAAAGCAAAAGACAGAAAACAAAATCGTGCTTTAATGCTTGAGTGTAAGTGCGAGATCGTGGGGGGAGTAAGGGAACAGCCTGCCGTTTCTTGTGTGTCCTCTTTGTAAGAATACGCTGCCTGTTTCCTCTTCTGACAGCAAGCCTTGTTGACACAAGGTGGTGAAGAGTCAACTGTGAGGTTCGCTGCGTTTTCATGTGTTTTATGTTTTTAGAAACAGGCAACTGTTCTGTGTGAAGCAGCACAGCATGCGCTGGTTTTGGTCCCTGGCTGGTGTTTGCAAGCATGTTGTAATGGCAGCAACAATAATTGCTGTGATGTAGCCAGCATGAGAACCCCCACAGAATGTGAAGGTCACTGCAATGCAAAGAGATTTTCTAACACATCTCCTGAGGTGTGCTGCTTCAATCTACACTCGTGCCCCTAGAGAGCTGTGAGCATTTCTCTCAGACTTGAAGGAAAATATTCCATTTGAGAGAAGACCAAAGCTTTTGGTTTTGTTTTCTCCAATATTTTTTCTAGCTTTAAACTTGAGGAAAACTTGGACTTTGTTTACTTAGTTTTTATTCTCAGTGATAGTGGAACAGCTTTGACTGGAAGCATTTGTGTTGGTTAAGATTATTTGCAAAGAGTGTGTTTTGAAACTTGTCTTCCTTTTGTCCCTTGCTATCAGGATGGCCAGTCTGATATTTTGTACAAATTTTGGACTGCAGTGACTCACACACTTTCCTCTCAGTTCCAGTCAGCAACAGACTGTAAGTATTCAGTATAAACAATTTGTGATGTATTCTGCAGTTATTTTGAATCTCTCATGTCAATAAGCCCTTTGCTTATTATCTCCTCTACTAGAACTATAGCAGTGGTTCACTCAGTGAAGAGGCTGTGATTTCAGAACTTTTTTTGGTTTTGTAACCAAACAGGGTGATCCTCCTAAACTATGATTGAATTTTCAGAGAGAAATATTTTCTGCTTAATTAAGTAGTCATTATCTAATAACAACAATGTATTTTTGCAATTGAATGTAGAGGTAAAGATGTTTGGAATGATAAATTATACTTTCCAAACTGAAACGCCTTTGCCAAATTCAAAAATAGTATTTTGATTTTAAAGAGCAGTTCTTAGAATCCTTTCTTGTTAAACACTGATTAGTTATAGAAACCTGATTTTAGCCATTTTTTGATACCTTTATTAAATGGAAGTTGAGTTTCTGCAAAATTGTCTCGACTAAATACAGATAAATGGGTGGTGTTCTGACAATGCACAATATTCTGTATATATGTAATACATAAATACAGATACAATCGAGGAATATTAAATATAAATAATGCATAAACGTAAGACAGTACTATTACCAGTACATGCTAATGCAGCATGCAATTGGATTGTAGGTGAGTTCGGTGCTTTCGTAAATGTATCTTTCATGTTTGTATACAGTGTATAAAGTACATACCGATGAAGTGCATAAGATTTCCATTTATCTTTGTGATCTCATTGGCCCTTCAAATTTTGGCCCTTCCAGGCTTTATAGCAGCAATATAATTTTGAGGAACTAGCTGGTTGGTTCATGTTCAGTGGTTGCTAAGTAACTAGATGATCCCAAAAGAAAATGTATTCATCTTGTGTTAAAACATATTAATTTTGCTGTTTGCCTTACACGCCACTTTAACAGCAGTATGTAGATTGCCGCAATCCTGTATGTTCAAGCTGAACACGTGCTACCTGTTTTCAGCACTCAAGTGTTAAGACTGTAAAACTGTGCCATCGGTTAATGGGATTAACCAACATATCAGAAGTAAGGGAACTCTTAGATTTCGTCAGCAGTACTTTGTCTGACAGTTTATTAAAAATATTTCATTACTTACGATTTTTAATCAGTTTTTATATATAAATGTTTAGAGGGAGCATTTGGATTTTTGAACTGTGAATGACGTTTTTACTTTGCTACAGCTGAGTTTTGGGGAAACCGTGCTTACAGTGAGTAGACTTTTTCATTTAAGTGGCACATCTACATGAGAATGTTCATTTTTAACATATAAATTCAAAGTGATTGAATCCACTCACAGACCTCTGGATCATATAAATCAGAGGAAGACCAGACAATATCAGAAAATAGTGTAAAAACAGGAATTCCTGGCAGTTTACAGAGTTTGATAATAGATCATGATCTGCTTTTGTGAGGTTGGGACAGTTTTTATAAACATAGCTTCGTAACCTGAAATAACTTTGCATTTGTTAATAAATGTGAATCCTCCTGTATTCAAAATCAGAAGATATTTCAGTTGAAAGCATAGGCTGGGAATGGGACAGATGTCTGGAACCTGAAAAACCTACGAATGAAAAGAACAGTGTTAATCCCCTAATGTAATGGGAAATCCATAAAGTATGAGTGATATTAGATCAAGATTAACATCAGTTGCTAGAACAGTTGTACCTTTTTTTCATTTCCTGTTACTTGTGGCAAGCCTTTCAAGGCTTAAAATACGTCTGATTTTTCTTTATTTGACAAGTTTAGGAATTGCATATTTTGTACCTTGTTTTAAAAAGTATGTGTAGAAGTATATGCTCCCCTCATCAGATTTCTGAAAAATTTGGCTCATAGAAGTTATCTTTGTGTCTTTCAGATGGATATCTTCAAAGTTGCACATCCCCACACTTTTACCCCATCAAGCTATTGTTTGAAAATTTCTAGATTTAGGGAGTTCTAATCATGCTTTGGCCTTAAATGAATGATAGTAGGAATAATTAAGTTTGATACCAGACGTTTCACTACCATGAGTAGTATCTTTATTGTGCAAAATAAGTTTTTCATGTCCAGTCTTTCAGCTGTGGATTTTGTGTTGGTGCTTTGTCCACTGTATTTAGTGTGATAGTTCATGCAACTTTGAAGTTAATTAGAAATATGACATTATTAATATTAAAGATAGGGTAACATTGTATACAAGTTGTTGATGTAAATGCAAGAATACAGATTGTTTATATGAATCAAAAAATTGTTTTGAACTTAGCATAAAAATAAAGCATATTGCTTACTGCTTTATTTTGCAGCCTCTATGTTTTTAAAACAAGCTTTTGAAGGAGAATACCCTAAATTACTGAGGCTTTATAATGACTTGTGGAAGCGCCTGCAACAATACAGTCAAAATATTCAGAGGAATTTTAACACAAGTGGAACTGCTGATCTCTTTGCTGAACTGCAACAAATGGAAGAAGATACACAGGACATATTCATGCAGAAAACCCAAGATTATGAGTATGTATTATGAACTCTAAGGCAATAAAATGCAAAGCTTTACACCCTGCAAGAGAACAGTATTTTTAAGAACTTAGTCAGAGCGGAAAAATTTTGAAGGCTTTGTTTTTCCTCCAGCAGTTACTGCTTTAATACTATTTTTGAGCTGTAGGATTTTCATTAGGTTATATAATTAACAGTCTTGGATTGTCATGTCTTTCACACAAGTCCCTGACTTTGGAACTAGTTTTATCTTTTTGTCTCTTTGGGTGAGAAAAAGAAAAGCAGAATGATGAAAATTCAGTTTTGTGTGTGTTGCAATTACAGCAGTAGCTTTCTCTTAATGATACAGCAATCATTGGAGTGTGACAAATGCTCAGTTTGTTATGATTCACAGTTTTTATATTTATACATCATAGAATAAACATGATCTGAGTGGTAGATATCAGAAAGATCAAATGGAAACACGGTCATCAAGTCTATTAGGACTTCTAGACTTCTGTAAGATAAAGTATTTTATGTGAGATTTGTATTGGCTTAAATATGTTCCTGAGCAGTCAGTGGGAGACTTATCATTTACTTCAATGAAAGCAAAGTAAAAAGTTCACCAGACTTCTGACAATTAGGTAAAATGTTTGAAAGTGCTCATTTTCACAAATAGAAACACTAAAGACTGAAGCTTGTTAAGGGTAAATTTTAGAAGTCTTTCTATTTGAATCTTCCTGTATGCATATGTATACCAGGAAATATATTTTTTGAAAAATATAACCCCGAGTACAAGCTATCTGCTCATTAACTATGTGGAAAAGGTCTTTCACTGCAATTTTGGATATCTTCCTGATATTTTGCAGATGTTTTTAGTACTGTTTGTCTCAAGAACGCCTTGAATTAAGGATTCCACATAGGTCTTACAGAAAGTGCTAAGTACTGTATTGAACTGTACAGAACGGCTCCCTTGACTAGTTGCTTCAAATGAAAAGCAAGGTGTTAAAATTATTCAGGTGCATATGTTGAAAGAGCAGAGAGAAAAACCAGTTTCAATACTGCAAAGTTTGTATGGTCTGGGAAGATTCAATGTTACCATATAATTTAAAATGTAGTAATTTTGTCTTATGTCCACAGTCCAGAAAAAGCCTTGAAAGATTCACTGCAACAATATGAAGCTGCTTATTTGTCAAAATCCTTATCTCGACTCTTTGACCCTATCAATCTTGTCTTCCCTCCTGGAGGTCGGAATCCACCCTCTTCTGACGAGCTTGACAGCATCATTAAAACTATAGCCAGGTATGCACATACAATACCTTGCAAAATGTAATCTTCAGCATGTCTTTTCTCATAAGTTAAAATTTTAGAAATGACACTTCCTTATCAGTAGAAGTTTGATTACTCTTTAGTTATAAAACTGGTTAGTGTAAATATTAAGTCAGGGTTAAGAGGAGAGGAGAAGAGAATATTTCAGTTGGAGGGGACCTACAGCGGTCATCTTGTCCAGCTGCCTGACCAGTTCAGGGCTGACCAAAACCTAAAGCGTGTTATTACGGACATTGTCCAAATGCCTCTTCAACACTGACAGGCTTGGGGCATCAACCACCTCTCCAGGAAGCCTGTCCCAGGGTCTGACCACCCTCTCAGTAAAGAAAAGCTTCCTAACGTCAAGTCTGAACCTCCCCGGCGCAGCTTTGGACCGTTCCCACGTGTCCTCTCACTGGATCCCAGGGAGAAGCGCTCAGCACCTCCCTCTCCACCTCCCCGTCCTCGGGGAGCTGTAGGGAGCAATGAGGTCGCCCCGCAGCCTCCTTTTCTCCAAACTAGACAAACCCACAGTCCCCAGCCGCTCCCCACGGGACATGCCTTCCGGCCCTTTCACCAGCTTTGTTGCCCTCCTCTGGGCACATTCCAGCAACTCGACGTCCTTCTGAAATTGCGGGGCCCAGAACCGCACACAGCAGTCAAGGGGAGGCTGCACTCATGCTAAACACAGTGGGCTAATCGCCTCTTTATTTATAATTTATTATAAATCTTGCTATTTGTTATTTATTCTCTGTATTTTGTTTTTCTGGAATAACTGAAATTTTAATTTAAGTTTTACTGTCCAGGCTTATAAACTATCAGGAAGAGAAACTTCACACATATTGTAAAGGCCTCATATATTAATTATTCTGACTGTGTCAAAGGCAAAATGATAGTTGGCTGCAAGTGATAATGCCTGATGTAAATATTCTGTTGGAGTGAAAACAGCAGGACGTTAGATAAAGATGACTGCTCCAGGTAGAATTTGTAAAATGAGATGCTTAAATTACCAGTGGTATGTTTTCCCTCATGAAGTTTTGGTAAGGACTACTTTGTTTAATATAGTCTGAAAATGATGGACAGTATTCACAGCATGTGAGGGTGTGTGTGTGTGTGATACTAAATACCGACACTGCGCTTGTGACTGGGAGTTGCAGATGCTCAGAACATGCCTATTGGTGTGGTTGCTGATGTTATTTTGCTCTTTGCAGAGGAGAAGGGAAAATGGCATGAAAATCAGAAATTTCAGCAGAGTTTTCCAGAGTGACCTTTAGTTAATGGTGTCTGGGGCCTTGCAGAGTTCTTGGAGCAGGTTATTGCTATGTCAGGGTGCCCGGTGGCTCTTCAGTTCTTGGGAGGGGTTCATCTCATCACTAGCAACACGGCGGTCCTAGTGCTTGTCTGTTTTCAGTAAGAACATTCATGAATGCAGCCCCAGCTGATGGAGATCTGGGGGGTTCCACAAACAAGAAATAGTGAAAATTATTTGGAATTCTTTTCCTTCTTCCATTTGTTCCCCGTCATTCCTTTGGGGCCTCTGTTACTACAAAGGATTGCTTAAAACACAGCTTATTAGTTGTGTCAAGCTAAGGCGTCCCCTGGGTATTTCTGCACAGCTCATGTAATTCCAGAGTTGAATGACTGTGTGTTCACCTGTAATGTTTGAAGGCTGCTGCCAAAGCTTGAATGTAGTTAATTGCAGTCAATATTTTTGAATGGCTTACTAATAGTGATTTCATACTGAAGTGTCATTCCTAAACTTTGCTCATTTTTAATAGAATAGGAACACTGCACATAAAATTCCCAAATGACTTGTTAAATTGTAAACTGAATTACGGTGCTTAGAAAAATTTGGTTGTATGTGTTACTCTCTCTAGACATGCCATCTAACTAGGTATTCGTAGTTAATTCTTTATCAATTAAATACAGCACTGTTTAGTTATTAATTAAGATTTGTAATCTTTGCTTCCAGTGAGCTAAATGTGGCTGCTGTTGATCAAGACCTGAGTTTAGCTGTGGCAAAAAATGTGGCAAAGACTGTTCAGCTCTATGGTGTAAAGTCTGAGCAGCTTGTAAGTAATTTTAAATTTCTAAAAATTTATGGGTTTCTGTGTACAATGTTTTGGGTTTTGTAGTTTTACAACATAACAGTAAAGCAAGCTAGGTAGACAAAAAACTTCAAATTGGCTTGTGTTTGGAAAGGTTTTCAGTTAAATCCTGCCTTCACATAAACAGTTTATCGATAGCCGTAAAATTTGTCTGTACAACTCCAAATTGAATTTGCCATATTAATTTTTTTATAAAAAACCCATGAAAATGGTGGTTGTTAAGTAAAATGAAGACAATTGGTTTCAGTTTAATATTTACCAAAATTTGATATACCATCGGTGACATGATACATCACCTTTATGGTATTAAAATCTGGTCTATTCAAATAATTTTTTTCACTGTTTGCAACAAATTTTGGGCATTTTTTCTGTGTATTTATTATTTGCCGTGTATTTAACTGACCCTAGTTTTGTTTGCATTTGTCACTGCTTCCAGACTTTTGCCATGCACTGTTACCTAGTGTTAAACTGAATAGAGGAAGGAACCTCAAAGCCTTATCCTTTGGGTAAGGATCCCAAAAAAGGAAATAGTTAGTACAGTCATATGAAAAAAATTAATAATTTTTAAGGTCAACAACTTTCTCAAGAAGTCTGCTGCTGAATTTTTGATTCTTTTCTTATGAAGATATTTTAATTAATTTTGCAATATACAGACCCACAAGAAATTGCTAACTACTTGTATTTGTAAACAAGATTTTCACTTGGGACAATAATTCTGAGAGCAAACTCAGACTCCATTGAGATTAATTTACTGTATGGTTCATTTAAAGAGATACTTGCTAACAGTTTTTTGTAACAATTGGCTACAAAACATTGTAGCAGTTAAGTAAGAATAGAGTCTGTTTACCTTTCATACACTTGCTATCTCTGCATAGCTTTAAATGAAATTCAATAACACGTACCTTGTTTGCCATGGCTGTTGGATTAATTGCATTGGAAGTTTGCAAACCAGTGCATAGAAAAGGAACATAGGTGAAGCACTCAATAAGATCATAAAGATTGTTTAAATTTTTAAAATAAAAATATATGTTTACATGATTTTGCTATATATTTAGAGCATAGTGCTTAAGTTGGGTCTTCCTTTTAAAGATACCAAATCATGGCTTCATAATTTCAGAGTGAAATTTGCTCATGAGTGAAATCAGGATTTTTAGTAGGTCACAAGAGTCATCATGAGTACAAAATACTACACTTGTGTCTCTTGTCTGTCATGGAGTGCATTGTCAAATAGTGGCATTCAACTGGAAAAAAAAAAGACGTATTAGCTGTAACTGTGAAAGGACCAGGGTCTGTTGTGCTCAGCATCTCTGTTAGGGTTTGAATGGGGCCAGTGGCTTCTTCTAAAGCATACATCATGTTGTGGTAAGCCAGCTGGCAAATTCTTAAGAAACCCTGAAAAAAAGTATATGTAGAAATAAGCTGACAGGTATATGATTTGTGGGTTTGTATTAGCTGACCTGAAACTAAAAGAATGTGGGCGTAAAGAGGGAGCCTGAGCCCCTGAACCTCTCGAATTTGACAACTGAAAGTAAAACCTGAAACTTTGAAAAACTAAGTGACAGAATTAGTCAAACTGGCAGAATGAACATGAATGTCCTTCAAGAATATACCCACAAGTTGTAAACAATATAAACAGGTACACTTTTAAACTTTTTTTTCCCTTCCCTTTCCTTACTGATAGACATGTTACAAAACGATAAACTGGAAGGGCTCGACACTGTTGGCAGAGGCATAGGTGTGTATCGCCATCTTTAGAGTGCTAAAATACCATGCCTAGCCTCCAGCTGCCTCTCCAGAAGGGCATGGCTCTCCCACTTGCCCTGTGCCATGCTTGCCAGCCCCGTGGATATAATCTAGAACGTCTTAACTGTTCTTTTGTACCTATTTTGGGGCAGGCAGATTGAGCCTGAAATGTGTACCACGTGTAGAACAAGAGCTATGTCAGACAGCACTGTTTCATTACGTTTTAGTGGTGTAGCCAAGAATGCAATCTTAATTCAATCTTGCAATCCAGCCTCCAACGATAGCTTTCTAAAGCTGAGGAGGGTGACCATGTAACATTTCCGCTCAGATGTTTCATTTCTGATAGCTATATAGAGCAGTGCTAAAGATGGAAATTTAATTTCCTGGAGGAATACACAATTCAGTTCTCCTCCAAATTAAAAGTAAACAAAAGAATCTCAGAATTGTCAGTGAAGAAAGGTTGAGGGGGGCTTTTAAGGGTCGTTAGAAATTGTTATTTTTAATGTTGTAATATTGCAGGTAGATGTGAATGGTGAAAAACTGAAATGGGCACGCCTAAAAATGTTAAGACATTTTGATGTCAGGGGTTTTATTTATTCAATTTCACCAAAAAAAGCAATTGCAATTCACTAAGATTTCATCACTGTTTCTCCAGTTAGCTTTAGATAGGACAAATAACAAGAAATATGTTATTCAAGACTCAAAGATATTACCTTTAAGTTAAAGCAGCATCTAGTAGTCTGTACATACAGTACTAAAGCAAAAACAAATAAGAAAAAATAGCCTCTTCCTGTGAACCCAAAATGTATGTTTTTGTTTCTTGTTACCTTGCATATTGCTGGCTTTTGGTTTTCAGCTTTCCCCACACCAAGAACTAGCCACTGCTGTGCCTGAGACCTATTCATATTTCAACCAGTTCAGATGATTTCAGAGAAGATATAAATATCCCTCCGTGAGCAGTAGGTAGATCCGTTCTGCTGTTGGATGAATCTTTAGCTAACCCCTTGCCTGATGCTTGCTGTGGTTGGTGTATGCCATGAAGCATTCAGAATTACTGTCCTAATTTCACTCAGTGTGATTGCAGATGTTCTTACTATACAGAGTTTGAAGGGATAATTATACATTGCACTACATTAAAAAATAAAAATTTCTGTTAATTTAGGAGTATTACCTTTCAACCTCACCACCCATCCTGTCTTCTGTTAGGTGATGCTGAGGAGGGATGCTTGGCATATTTTCTCTCTGCTGTTATTATTTTGACTCTTATTCAGATTTTCCCTAAATCAGGCAGCCCAAACATCTTCGTAATGATTACAGAAATGGCAAGTTTTCCATTCTTCTCATTCCAGATTAGAACAGAGATTAACAAATCTGATCACTGTATTTTGGATAAGAGCAAAATTTCCCTAATCTGCATTTGCACATATGACTGCTTACTGAGTAGGATTTTGTTCACTAGCCGCTTTTTTATACAAGTGAGGTAGCCCAGATAAAAAAGAACACTAACTTTTCTCCTTGATTTAAGAATTTTCCAGAGGGGTCATCCATTCCCATTTCCAAATACCTTAAATAACCCGTCTTGATAGACACACATAACATGTTGTGTTCGTGTTTAACTGGCCACGTAAGGAAAATTATCTTTCATCAAATGCTGACAATAAGTGCGGTGGAGGGAGGAAATTAATGAGAAACCACTGAAGTTGCATTTCCTGAAAACAAAGAAAAAGTTGAGTAATCTTGGTTTTTTTTGAGAATCCATGCTACTACACAAAAGATAGGTGCTCACAAATCTGCCTCCTAGAGAAATTTTTTCCCATTTGTATAACTGATAGTTGAGATGTAGAAGAGAGCTTGTATCTCACCAACATCTTCATTAGATGGCTTTGACACGGCAGCAGCAATTGCATGGCAGAAACCACTAGGGCAGTGGTCTCTAAATTTTTATGATCATGCAACCCTATCAGTATAAACTTTCTGAGCATGCACCCCCATTATATGTGTATTTATTCATTTATAAATTACATACACATACTATTGAAGTTTTGATATTTTCTTCCTGCACTCCCATGGATTGCCTTGCATAGCCCACGTGGTGCATGCACCCCTCTTTGAAGACCACTGCTCTAAGGTAATACTCTGCAGTAATCTTCCATAATAAGAAGTGAATAAGGTTTGGGTGTCCAGTTTTGGAAAAGATGCCTGGTTGATTGCCGAGGTGTTTAATGTTTGATTCTGTTCATTTATTACTTTAAACCAGTTTCTGATTTATTTATATAAAAATGAAAATGATAGTCACCTGTTGATTGGAAGTGAGACTAAACTGCATTTCCCCCGTTGATTACCTGTAATTTTGTCATTTACTGAGCTGAATTTAAAATGCCCTTGAAATGTTGTGATTTCTCTCATAATTAGAAATCTCTTTCTTGAAACTTTGGTATTACTGTGTTTTGGTTTGCCTGTTGATAGAGCTATTCGTCTTACTGATACTTAGAACTGGATGTCTTGTGGAGACAAGTAATGAAACGTAGGGTTAAAAGCTCTGAAAGTTTACAAGATGCGTACTTTTGACAGCAAGCAGAAAAATAAATTGCAAGATCCTTTGTCCTTGTAGAGACTGAAGATGGAAGGGCCGCATTTGGTCATCTAGTCTGTTCCCTTCCCAGCACAGGACTATTTTGAACAGTATTTATTGTTGGGGGTTTTGTTGCATTCTTTCCACTTTTAGAGTGATGATTTCAGTTACCTGAATTTAAGTACTGTATGTTCTTTTACTTTCGTGCTATTTCTGTTCAGCTTGGCATGTGGGTGGATTGAAATACACTAACACACCCACCAAGTGCACATAGATGAAATGTGTTGTGCTGGGAACATGAAAATGCAGTTGTTTAGAAAAGATGTGATTCTCCTACTTTTTGAACCTGGAGACCTCTACTAGTTTCCTCCTTACAGTTACAGTCATCCTGTCAGACTGTCGTTATTAATTGCAGTCAGAGTCCCACATCAGTCCTTCCTGTCTTGTCTTGTGGAGGCTGTTTGTTGCTGCCTCCTCCCAGCATAAGGCATCACTGTCAGAGACAAACTGGCCTGGTATCTTTTGGCCAATAAACAAGCAAAGAGTAGTTTGCAGAGGCAGAATTGTAAAAATCAGGTTGCCCACTTGCTTTTCAGAGCAGGTCAAGGTGATTATGCTGGCAATGTCTGGTGGATCAAACTATCTTAAAAAACATTTTTATATGTGGATGCATAACGGTATGATTATGTGATCTAGGCAAACACAGACTCACTCTGCTTCCAGATGGCAGAGCACATTTAGCTCCACTGCAAGCCAGGGTGACCATCTCAGCCGTGGCACCTTGCTGAGCACAGGGCTCTCATTCAGGGTGGAGCACAAGCAGAGCCATCTCATGTCTTCTTGAAATACAGACAAAGCAAGAATCTGCGTGGCCATATCACTTGAGGCAGCTTTATCCTGAGGTTAGCGTAGATAAGGCTAAAATCAGTGGGAGCTGTGCCTGCCTGTGACTGGAAAGGTTCCTAAATATGGAATATTGTATTTTATGGCGTAAAATGTTTCAGAAAAGTTTGTCTAAAAAAAGGGATCTTTCCAACAGACAAGAGGCTGCAGAGAGATGATATAATGGAGATCTTTCCCACTGTCAGACTTGTGAGCAATCATAAAGAGGAAGCACTCAGAAGATGGAGAAGCAGAAGTGGGTGTAATGAGGGAGGAAGGAAACAGAATTTTAATCTTTTCTTTTTCCCTTAACTAAATGTGGTTGGACTTGTGATCTGCATCTTATAGTAGTGGATGAATGAGGTGGAGGCCAAAACACAGGCTGTGGGCAGTGCTCTGCGAGAGCTACTACTCTGTCCTTTGCCCACAGCTCATGGTAGAGGCTTGGCTTCTCATTAGGGTTTTACCCTAGGCAATGGTTGTAGGATTTCCTGATTATCAGGTTTGTATAGTGTAAGCCACTTGGAAATTTTTATGCACTGTACAGAGAGCACAGTCCTTCCTGGTGTTTTGAAGAATTCTTCCCCGACCTTCTTAAGAAAACATAAGGTAACACTTGGTGTATTTTATGTATTTCAAAGTTAAAATGCTAAGGACCCAGTAATAGAAGTGAATTTTGAAGTTAAAGATTAAAGAGAAGACATAAGTGCCTCAAAAACTGGGGTCCCCACACCAAGGTTCAAATAATTGTCATATATCCTCCAACGGCAGGACGTTGATTCACAAATTAAAGACCTCTGGTACTGGACACACCAAAAGGCAAAATGAGAGAGAACTCACTGTTTTGATCCCAAAAGCAATGGACCACTGTACACTTGGGACATGAAGAAATTTGTATGGATTTTCTTTGGTGAATGAGGTTTTTACATTTTGGGTTGTTTTGAGGGAAAAGGCAGCATCAGCTGATATCTGTGATAGAGAGTAGGCAGCCTCTTTCTCACTATTCTGGATCTCAGTAGTATATTGAGATTTATTTACATTTAGTAAAGTTAATGTCTGAGTTGTGTAATGTTATATACATGGTTTACAATATGCAGCAGTCACAGAGTACCAGAGTAGGACTATTAAGCAGTAACGTACAGGTACTCAGCCAAATACTAAAAGATTCTTCAGAAGTAACTGGAAAGTTTTGAGTTAGCCTGATACTGTTTTTTAATGCGATGGAGAAATGGGATTTCAGTTGTGAAACAACTCTGAGTATTTGATTGGATTCATGTTTAAATGTAAGGTGACTGACAGAAAATTTCTGTCATTAGAACTAATATACATTATTTCTAAACTTTATTCTGAGTGGTTACTGAGGTCTGCTTTTCAATTAACTGGCACTGAGTAGTGTAACTGTGTTATTGTAAAGGATTATTATCTGTCACAACGGTCGGTAACATGTACTTGATGACAGATGTTTGTAGAGCATTATTGTTTAAGAAAGTAAATGCCAAAAAAGCATAAGAAGTGGAAAACCAGTAACTTGTTGTTTCCACCCCTCTGTCAGAGTCAAATGCTGATACATCCCAGTCACTTACTGCTTGTCCCCAGAATGGCCTGGATTTGCTTTTGAAACAGAGTATGGGTGTGGAAAGAGAAACATATAACTGGCCTCAGAAAAGTAAATATAAGTATGTAAATGAGCTTGGTCTCGTCAGTTTGAAGGCCAATTTTTATCATTGAGGCTCGTTCCGATTAGCGTTGGCCTCACTTCAAGGATCAGCAAAACGCGTCTGGTTTTGCTGCAGAGAGGCTGTGTGTGAAGCCGCTCCACGCTGCTCCCCTGATGTTTATGTTAATGTTAATGCCTGCCTTGCTCCGCTGAGAGCACAAGGTCAATAAATGTTTGTGACTGACACTCAGGACTTAATTTACCATCCTAGCTGTCTCAGTCTCCAGTAACATCCATGAAGCCGGTGAAAGGTGCCTGGTGATGTTCCTGGGCACTACGGCCGTCGGGCACGGGACAGCCGGCCTCACAGCTGGGAAGGGCTCCCCTTCCCCAAAGCAGGGGGCTGCCTGCCAGCACCCTCTGAGGGTCGTCTCTGCAGTACTGCCTCTCCCGGGCCGTGGCTGGAGATTATATGGGAAACTAGTTGCTGGCCAAAACTTGCTGGTGACTGTGCTAACAGTTCAGGGGTACAGATGGTCACGTGCCAGATCCAGGAACCTGTTTAATCCTGGCACGGTTGAATTTACTGCTATGGGTGTAGCCAATATGTGAATGAGACTGAATGAGAGCGGTATGCAAAATCTGTTCAAGAGGAAGCTTAAAATGCTGACAGATTGGGGTAATTTTTTTCTTGCAACTGGAATTCATACTTTCTTACTTCTGATGTAAGTAAATCTCTAAGGCAAAAGTTAGGAGATGCTGATTTCTTCTATAGTAACATTGCTTTTGGTTTTAAGATTTTCTTAGATTGCCAGAGCTTCGAAAGATACGTTTTCCTAAACATGTTTTTCTATCTGTAATGCTTGTCAGCCATACTTGACTCATTTTCAAATAACATTTGGTGTTTCTACCAGAGTTTTAGTACTTGAAAAGAGCACAGTTATCTGTGGTGTTGTGGCCAGTTGGCAACTCCAAATACTGCTGGATGCGTGCAAGGAAACTCCTGGATATTAACTCTTTTCAAGAGTTCAGCACTTTCTTCAGATAGCCAAATAATTCTTTGAGCCAACTCAGATGACACCTTTCTGGATGCCAGTGCAACCAACCCTGTCTGTAATTTAATATTCTATTTTTAGTGAATGTAATGGATGGAGATAGAGGCTGAGGAGCATCATCTGTCTGTCATGTTCAGATATATTTAGAGCACTCATCTTTGTAATGCCCATCAGCACCAAATGCATTATGTAAGATTAGCATAAAAATATATACAATGGAAAGTCAGCTCTGCTGCAGTTGTTCTTAAATTATTTTTGGTATTGCCCACAAAACTTGTATGGCTCAGTACATTATCCTGCCAGTGTGCTCTCTCTCCACTGTATAGGAGTCATTTCTGAAGATCAATTTCTCTTCTCAGACTTTTCAATCACAGGTCTCCTTCCTGAGGCTTCAAATAAAATTGTCAGTCAGTGATACACATGATGAAGATTTTAATAAGTGCCCATTTTCCACTAGGATTGAAACGGAGACAAACAATTTATCTCTCATTATCTTTCAAGCCACTTTATATTTGAACTTGTGATTTCAAGGTGCAAGATTCCTTGAATCTTGAAAGAAATTCCTTGAAAGAAAAAAAAAATCCAAGCAAAATTCTGCTTACTTGCATCCTTGGCTACTGTTGTGTTCTTTTGTGCTGCTCAGGTGGCTTCATCTTTTGCAGTTACCCATAATAATTTTCAATTTTCCACTTTCATTAGATATTCAGATTAATCTCTGCCTATCAAATATGTCTGGTCCACTAGCTAGCCATTTAGAATGGCTTGGAATAGATTATTTGGGAGATTTTTTTGAGTTTAAGGAGTCAGACTGTGAGAAAACAAACCATATTCTTCTCACACCATGCTAGAAAATTTATTTTTGTCTCTCAAATTTCCTGCAAAAAAAGCTGATCCTTTCCTTTGCATATGTTTAAAAACTAGTTTGTAATTAGTGAGGTTTAAAATAGATCTCAACTTTCTGCACATCCATTCAGTCATCATAACTATTTGTGATATTGTGGCAGATGAGTCTTGATATTTTTTTTTTTTCATGATTTCTTTCTTTGTGGGTTCATGGTGCACCTGGTATATGATGGTCCGTAGAAAATAGTCTGCTGTTTGGTTTTGGTGATGTAGCTTTGAAAGTGTAATTCTGTGATGCCATGGCTTCACAAATCTTCAGGATCTCTCTTCCTGACATTACAATGAAACATGCTGTGATCTTGGTTTTTATTTTTAATGTTTAAAAAAAATCTCTAATTTATGAATGCTTCTTCTTGGTTTGTAAACCTTGTTGCAATAAAGAGAATGAGGAAGGAAAATGCTAGAATGCCAGGTGGAATAGAAAAACAACAATTAATTCAGCTTAAACTCTGAGCTGAGAAAGGCAGCATCTTTACAAAGATTTTTTGTAATGTGATTTGTAGAAGAGAAAGTGTCTGTCATGCTTGATTAGGGGAATGAAGATCTAAATAAGCTGTTTTCAGTGGGTTATTTAGATGATAAGCAATATGAATGGCATGGGTTTTGTCCAGAATCTAAAAGGCTAAGTGTATTTAACTGATCCAGAGACTATATTGGAAGTTCTTGGCTCGGTCAGTGAAGTTGTTAAGAAAAGCAGAAATGCAAGGAAAAGTATCTGTAATGTTGCAAGAATGAAAGATGTTGATCTAGGAGGGCTATAATTATGGTTTCTTCTTAGGGAGATTAAAAAAATTAAGACCTCATTTATGGAGGAAAGCATTTCTTGTGATGGCTTCAGTCATATGTATTCCTGAGGAGAAATGAACGTTACACCAACTGAAACCTTTGTTTGCTTCTTTAATTTATGCAAGTTCCCCAAATGAAATATGCTATACTAGCAAGAAAACAGATGTTTACTGACATAACTATGTGGTTTGGGCTATCTGTGTTGGCCTTTTGTCCACCCATCTTCTTCTCTGACATAGCTAGATTTAACTAGCTGAATAATTCAGCAAAGTAGGGGAGAACAAGGTGGAGAAGGAGGGAGAAAAGATTTCCTGGAATCAGATTCTTCCAGTGAAGGCAAAATACTGTTCATGCACTGGAGTTTTGGCACCAGATTTAAACTCCAGCAAATTTATGAGGCCTGTGATGCTTTTGAATTGAAAAGCATGATGAATTCTCATTGTAATGACATAAAGTGAATTTCTGTTCACCTTTTTTATTATGTGATCTTAAAAGAATTAATCAGTGTCTCATATTAGGTGGTGTTATATTGAATTGTGAGCTTTCATTTGCAGGTGAATCACTATTCAGGACATATTCCAACAATGAGATTTGTCTGACAGTTCCAGGGAAATGTATCTAGTCCTCCTGTCTAAATGTCGAGTATTGTGAACTTTGGATGGAAGAATGAAATGTAATAAGCTCACAAATCGTCAAGAACAGTAGTGAAATGACACTTCGGGAAAGGTTTTCTGTAAATAATGGGTCAGTTACAATGGTGTAAGTAATGTGAAAGATTTTATTTTCCCCGCTCTTTTTGAGATACGTGAATTAATTGTATTATACTGCTACCTTGAAGACATGGTGTTACTGTCATTGAAAAACTTGTATCTATGCTATTTAAATGAGAGAACCCAAAAAGATGGATTCAATGTTTGGCACATTAAAGGAATTCATTAATAGGTATTTAAATAGAATATGTGGGAGGCTATTATATACTAAAATAATTTCAGAATAATTACTATTTCACTGTACAGTAATAAAAGCTAAAGATGGCAGTAGGTCTAATTTAAAAATAATCAGAAGTCAGCTCAGGTTTTGTAATTTTTTTTATGGAAATATCAGAAGAGTTTTGTTAAAACAGTCATTAGGAAGCTACTTATGTTGGTCAGAGAATACTTAGAAATGTCTAGCTGCTAAGTCACTTAAAGCATTTAAACTTGTAAAAATTGAATTAAAAATCTAGAGGAGAAAGTTGCATTAAAAAATAACTTCATGAAACATTTTCTTCATTCTCATGTTGCCTTTTGCTGGTTAGATCGTGACTCACATAACAAATGTGTGATTTTTTTATTTTTTTTTAAGAGATACTGGCTAAACTCCAGAAGAAATCATCCAAGCATAAATGGCTGGTTTTGAGAGTAATCTGTACTTCATTTTATCTTTCTGGGAAAGTAGTTAAAAGACTTCTGTAGATAGAGCATGTAATTTTGCTAACAGGTAGAAAAAGAGCAAGTTTGCACAATCCTTACAGTATTTTGTTATAGAAAGCTCCAAGTTATTTCATACAAAATTTAATTCTGTGATTCAGAAATAGATTTGGTTAAATATATGTTGATGTGGTATGGAATGTTGCAGTTTTGGAACTACTCTTAACGAGGCTTGGACAATACAAAGCTCATACATACATTTTTGACATTAAAAATATGATTAATCATTCAGTCATTAATTTGGCAAGCATGAAAAATTCAGTAAACTGTTACAGTCAGAGGTACTGGGATCAACACACGTGGTCCTTGAAATCCTCCTCAGACTTGGGCTAGTTGGATAAACCTGAGTCTGAAAAAAATGCCAAGTACAAGGCACATAATTTTGGGAAGCTGAGAAATTATTCTAAGTGTTTCAGGTTTAAGATTCTCTTGAGCTTCCTTAAAGGTTTTGGGTCCTGTCTGATAGCAGAGTTGTTTTAAAGCATCACATTATTTAAGGACCGTGAACCACTACTCACTTTCGATTATTTGTACAGTGCTTTTCTTCTCAGATAATTCAAAGACTTAAGAGATAAATCCTGTCTTTTCTGTTACGGAAAGACCATTTGCTGGTTTTCTTCCATTTCTTCTGCTCTTGAAAATATTAAAGAAGTAAAAAAAACCCACAAAACAAAACAGAAATACCCCTGAGGGAATGGTTTGATGATTGCTGCTGTTCTAGCATGAGTACTTTGCGCATGGTGTTTGGTGGTCTTTTCTTGGTCAAGGACTTAATGTCTTCAAATATTTTCTTTCCAAAATAACAGTTGTGTTTTCTATAAGATTTTGAATGCATTCACCGTAGAGCTCCTTTTCTGTATTCCTAGAATATAAAATTTTCATTTTTCTGAGGAAGGTTAAAAAAAAAAAGATATTCTGGAAACTAAAAGAATGTCCTGAGGGTGCAATATGATTTCTTTTGTGTACATTTTAAGTTATTGCCTGAACTCACAGCTTACTCTTTTCTTCATGTCTTGAAATAGTTCTCCTTTGAAAAATCAGAACTCATTCCAAGAAGATAAATTCTTATTCTATGATTTATTCTTAAATTTCAGTTGATTTTTTTTTTTCAAAGCAGAACGTTCATTTTAATTTATCCTCATCAGTCAAGGACCTTATTTGCCCCGACACATTCATTCAAATGCTACACTTCAAACCTCTAAATTATGTCTCTTCGTTCTGCAAATTGTTCTCTAAGTAGCTAATATATTAGGTGGCATAGCTAGTGGACTTCAGACCGTTATGTCTTTCTATTAGACGGTGTCATATTGTTACAGAAAGTAGCAAACTGTTTCTAGTGAACTTTTGTGGGTTTTAGATGGAAAAAGATTGTAAAAGGCTTCTGCTGCTGTATGGAAAACATTAAACCTAATAGTAAATCATCCTGATTATTTGTAGCTTATGGGAGAAATCCCAGGGTCAAGCCCTATTGACTCAGAAACTCTGTAAATGGAGCCTGTGCTTTATAACAAGTTGTTATGATCAGGCAGGAGGCCAAGTGCCAGATGGATTGATTGCCTTCTGCCAGAGGTATGGCCACATCAGCTGCCTCTATTAGGAATGTATTTATTCTTGAAAATGTCAGCTTGACAATTGGAGTTCAACTTGTGCTATCAAAACACATTAGTCTCGTGATCCTAGGCTTAGATCAAAAGCTTTGTTGAGAGGCACTACTTTTGTCTTATTTTGATTGAAGATCTTCTCTGTACTCCTTCTAAATTATGATGCTGTTTCCTGCTCTTTAGAGAGTGGGTTTGCTGAGGCAGTTTTAGAGTAGAGAAATCAAATAAATGGAGCTTTTCAAAACTGTCAATAAGGATGCACGCAAGATATTAGTTACTTACTGTGAAACTGAGCTTTGTCACACAGTGTTTAGTCTGTGAAGCGAAAGGTAGCGAACAGGCTCACAAAAGTGTCTCTTCTGAGCTGACACCTGTTGAAAGAAAGGAAGTTAGTCACTTTGAAACACTAAACGAATTATAGGAAAAAGTTGCATTGATAGTCTGAGCTTTTCTACAAGAAAAAGACAAACTCAATTAGCATTTTTTTGTAACCCAAGGGAGAATGGATGATTTGATCCACGTCCTGATCTAAATTCTACATTCATTGCTTCATGGTGAAAACAAGGATTTAAACCCAAAGCAATCTGATCATAGCACATGTCTCAACATGTGAGATAAATCCACACTGTCAAATTATACGTCTGTTCTTAGGTATTAAACATAGAAAAGTGTAAAATCCAGAACACTTGATCTAGTTATTTCCAAGACACATTTCCAAAGCAGGTCTATGCAAAGGGGTGCAAATACATTTTTAGTGTAAGATTTCATCTGACGTGACTTAGGCAGCTATCTGTATGTATCTGCAGTACTGCTTTAGATTCCCTTCACAGTCAGTGGGGGAGATAGGTGCGTGCAGGCTGCATTTACTCTCTCCCTAAAGCAGGGTCTCTAAAATAGGCTAGATGAACTACTCAGTAGTTAAGTGCTTATTCACAGAGTCACAGAATGGTCAGGGTGGGAAGGGACCTCTGGAGATCATCTAGTCCAACCCCTGCTAAAGCAACTTCACCCAGAGCGGGTTGCACAGAATGGTGTGCAGGTGGGTTTTGAGTGTGTCCAGGCAAGGAGACTCCACAGCCTCTAGGCAGCCTGTGCCAGTGTTTGGTCACCCTCAGGGTAAAGAAGTTTTTCCTCATATTCAGGTGGAACTCCTTGTGCTGCAGTTTGTGCCCGTTGCCCCTTGTCCTGTCACAGGGCACTGCTGAAAAGAGCCTGGCCCCGTCCTCTTGACGCTCAACCTTGAGGTATTTGCACGCATTGGTAAGATCCCCTCTCAGTCTTCTCTTCTCCGGGCTAAACAGCCCCAGCTCCCTCAGCCTTCCCTCAGAAGGGAGATGCTCCAGTCCCCTCATCCTCTTTGCAGCCCCGCGCTGGCCCCTCCCCAGTAGTTCCCTGTCTCTCTGGAACTGGGGAGCCCAGCACTGGACACAGCACTCCAGGTGCAGCCTCACCAGGCAGAGCATAGAGGCAGGAGAACCTCCCTCGACCTGCTGGCCACGCTCCTCCCGATGCCCCCCAGGGTCCACTGGCCTCCTTGGCCACCAGGGCATGCTGCTGGCCCATGGGCAACCTGCTGCCCGCCAGGGCTCCCAGGTCCTTCTCCGCAGAGCTGCCTTCCAGCAGGTCAGCCCCAGCCTGTACTGGTGCATGGGGTTGTTCCTCCCCAGGTGCAGGACCTTGCACTTGCCTTTGTGGAACTTCATGGGTTCCTCTCTGCTCAACTCTGTGGCATCCACACACATAGAGCTGACCTCCAGGATGAGCTGTTCCATCACCTTTCCAGGGATGGAGGTGAGGCTGACCAGCCAGTGGTTTCCTGGGTCCTCTTTCTTGCCCATTTTGAAGACTGGAGTAACACTGTCTTTCTTCCAGTCCTCAGGCGCCTCTCCTGTTCTCCATGGCCTTTCAAAGATGATGGAGAGAGGCTTAGCAGCAACATCTGCCAGCTCCCTCAGCATTTGGGGGTGCATCCCATCGGGGCCCGTGGATTTGTGGATGTCAGGTTTGATTAAGTGATCTCTTAATGTGATCCTCTTCGACCAGGGGAAAGTCTGCCTTTCTCTAAACTTTGTCTCTTGCTCAGGTGTGGGAAACCTGAGGGCCAGCCTTGGGGTAAAGACTGAAGCAAGGAAGGCATTTGGTAACTCTGCCTTCTCTGTGTCCTTTGTCACCAGGGCACCCACCTCATTCAGCAGCAGGTCCACGTTCTCCCTCATCATCCTTTTCGTGCTGATGTACTTACAGAATCCCTTCCTGCTGTCTTTGAATTACCTCACCAGATTCAATTCCAAGTGGACCTTAGTCTTCCTCATTGCCTCCCTGCATGTTCTGACAATGTTTTTATATTCCTCCCAAGGGGCCCATCCCTTTTTCCACATCCCGTAAACTTTCTTCTCCTGATTGAGTTTTGCTAGAAGCTCCTTGTGCATCCATGCAAGCCTCCCGCCCCCTTTGCTCGATTTCTTACTCATGGGGATGCACCTCTTGAGCTTGGAGAAGGCGATGCTTGAATATTAGCCCACTCTCTCTTGGTTCCCCCTACGTAAGTCCCTAACCCATGGGATTCCTCCAAATAGGTCCTTGAGGAGGCCAGAGTTAGCTCTCCTGCAGTCCAGGGCTGCAATCCTACATGTTGCCCTGCTTCCTCCACGCAGGATCCTGAACTCCACCATCTCGTGGTCACGCAGCCGAGGCTGCCTCCAGCCTTCACACCCCCGCCCACCCTTCTTCGTTTGTGAGTCCAAGGGCCAGCAGCAGACCTCGCCTCGGTGGCTCCTCCATCACCTGCGTCAAAAAGTTGTCATCGGCGCTGTGCAGGAACCTCCTGGGCTGCGTGAGCCTGGCTGTGTTGTCTTCCCAGGAGGGGTCAGGGTGGTTGAAGTCCCCCGTGAGAACCAGGGCCTGTGACCGTGGGCCTTGTGACTGGTTGACTTCCTCTTCCAGATCAGGTGGCCTGTAGCGAGCACCCACAGCAGTGCCCCCGTGTTGGCCTGCCCCGTAATCTTTACCCGTAAGCTCTTGGCTCGCTCTGCATCCACCTGCCCCTCGGGAGAGCTCGATTCACTCCTGTTGCTCCTGCACATCATTCTCTGCTTTGTGCTTTCCTGCATGTTGCCAGGCGAATCATTCCTGAAACTTTCTGCACTGGGCAATTGACGGACCCAATACGAGACACCTCCAGTCCCTGCAGGTGAAGCAGTGTAACCACAGTAGTGTACTGAGGTATATAAACTAAAATAAACTATTTTCCAGAAGGACTTCTGAATTTGTTGATAGCACAGTGGCAGTCATGGCTTACAGTTTCCCCACTATGTCAGGCTGAAGCAAGTCAGGTGGCCTTCAGTCAGCTTGTTCCTCTTCGCGACACATTTTTTGTGTATCAGATTCTGCAAGTATCCTTTCTGGTTAAATAAACTACCCAATCTACTACCTAGTTCTCAATGGGATTTAAAATAAACAAACTTCTAGGTAGCTTCCTCCAGCTATTGCTGCAGATCGAACCTGCAAATTTCAGCCTCCTACCTTAGAGAATGTCCTAACACACGTATCAGAAAGGGAATGCCTACAGTGTTTCTTTCTCATTTTAGTTAACAGCTGCCCTTTGAGTTCTCTTGAAATACCGCGTGGGATGGAAGCCCATGTTCACATTCCTGAGACTGCAAGACACAGCCCTTGTCCTAGTGCCTGGATGCATGAGACACAAATCCTGGCTAATATTTGCTGGTAGGAGATGTCTCTGCCTCGCTCCCCTCTTCCTCACTAGCATCTCATGTTACCAGTGTGCTGGTGGCCCGTGTTGGCAAAGGGCAACATGACATGTTACCCGCTGCAGAACTGCCATTTGCTGGGGAATAGGATGCCTGTGCTTTTGCTAGTGCCCATGAAATTGCTGTAAGTAGTAGACGGGCTTTGAGGTAAAAGCAGAAACAGTTTACCCAAGGGAAGTGAAGAGCGTAAGAAATCGATTGCTGTGCTTAAGAACAGATACAGAAAAGTGCAACGGTTGCAGTCTTTGTTGGTACTGCTCACTCAGGTCTGACTTCAGCATGGTTTCCTTTCTTCTTATCAGCTAGAAGACCGGAGCCCGACTTAACTCCCAGGGTGACCGATGGTTCCCTGGACGTGGGATTTGGTCGTTCAGCTATGCTTTGTCTTTTAGTTGTTTCTTTCCCAAAATAGATTCTGATTTGGGATGAAGTCACCCCTTCTGTCCTCCCTATTTCTGCTTAGCAGAAATTCACCCTCCTGACCTTCTGCATTTCTGGATAAATCTAACTGCTTGAAAAGACATCAGGATTTGTCTGTGGTGCCCTCATCAAAAAGAAGGCCCTTGGACTGTTTCTTTCAGCTGAGTGGATGTGGCTAGCTTCACGCATATTTGACTTAACCTGTTTACACAGTGCAGTCCCCGGTGGGTAGATAACAGAGGAAGAGTTATGTTACTGCTGGGCTTAAATGCATAAACTGTGCCCAGCACAGAACTTCAAAAGTACTTGCTGTATAAATGAGAGTGATGAATGTGAATCATTGATAAAACCTGGTAGGATGGAAAATAAATTGCGGGATGGTTTGTGTCTGAAGTAAATGGGCCATGGTTTGTTGGTGACACAGTGATGGCATTTTCCTACCTGGATGCATGATTTTACCATGGGTGTTAGAGGTGTCAACAATTCAGTCTGAGGCATTGGAGTTTTAGAATAATGATGAACTACCCGAAATCCAGATACGTGCCAGTGACAAAGTATACGTACATGAACCGTGTTGGACAGTCCATGCAGAACCTTCTTGCCTCAAGGCAAGGTCACAGAAGTCATTGTGGTGACAGCAAGAGACAGGAACGACTGCCTGAGACTTCAGCTGTAGATGGTAGGGCAAACCTACCCAGGTGGGTGCCAGGTGTTCCCATGGCGCTCCTTCAGGAGAAGCAGTCCAGGGCCGCCCAGTTCCTACCGCTAGCTACAAGAGTCAAGTTTTCCGAGCCTCTGTTTTAGACCAGTGATTTTATTTTAAGATACACAAGGGATCAACATACCTAGCTGTCTACGTTCAAACTGATTAATTTAAGGGAATTTGTTACGGGAAACATTTTTAGAAAGATTGGTTGCTTGTAGGCATTTTTAGACTTTGCCTGTGAAGCTGTGGTGCACTGTTGCTGATGGCGAGAGTTGCTTGTTGCTGCAGAAGAGTTACGTTTGTACTTGCTGGTGGTTGTACTTACCCGTTTAGCTTTTTCACCAGCAGAAGAGACACGATCTAATGATTTCATAATGTCTAAGAAAAAAAAATTGTGAAACCTTTACAATAGACTCTGAGAAACAGAAATTTAAGTGACTATGATATAAAATTTTACTGTTGTCTTTAGGGTCTTTTATGTTTGATAGTTGTAAATGTCCAAACTCCCAACTGAATATAGAGTACTTAAAAAAGGTGGGGGGGGGGAAAGGGTTATTGAGGTCTGGGAGGGTGGTCAGCTGGGTGGACAGGGTGTTTCTCTGCACAGCTGTTTTGTTATTAATTTGTAAAGCTCTAAGTGTGAGAAGCAGAATTCTTTATACGAGTCAGGTGTGTCAAATAGAAATATCAGGAAGGAAACAGAGGTACGTAACCCATGTGGCTGTTCTCATCAGGAAGGCAGGAAGGTGCTGAGATGATATATTTGTCAGCTAGTCATTCTGATGTCAAATAATTGAAGATAACATTGGAAAAGATTTTTTCCCTCCGCAAAGCCTCAGAAGCCTATTTATCCTGAAATAATCCCTAAATTTGAAGGGATTATTTGGGATTTGAAGAAAGGGAAATGAACTGATATTGTCAGCATAGTGCTGTGAATAAGTTTGAGTTCCTGTGTGCTTGCAAGAACTTGTCTAAAACTTCATCATCGGTCGTGCTGGCAAATACTAGATGACTTTGCTTGCGTGTTGTCTGTGTTTATGCAGAGTGGAAGCTATGGGAACTACAGGAGTAGACTTTCCCTAGGAAAGATTCACTGCTTGCCATAACATGTTAATTTGTTTCTTCTGTTCTTAAACAATTGTTAGTGTATATTCAGTTTTAGTTTAGGAGCTTTCTGTAGGACCTACAACTGTGTTTAAAGACATGCTTCATGAAAGTCCCTTGATGACTTATTCAATGAGTTGAATATATTTTTACTGAGAGACTTGCGGAGCTAGGCATCTTCTGGAGTTTCCTGGAGGATAATTTTGTATCCTGAAATATAGATAACTAGTCAGATAATTATATCTCAGTATAGCCTTCTATTAATAGCTATTCTTGCTGTAATATTTAGACATACTTCTAGAATTCACATAGCCTTTTGTCAGTTCTTTGTATTTCTGCAGCTTTCGGTGCACAAGAAGATTTCTGTTTGTTTCCCAATTACAATTTATTTTATTTTAAATTATAAACATATGCTGTGGTATCCTTATGGGACTGTTCTATAGCTATTTGCTATTTATGTATCACCCTGGAACTTTGGTTTCTGTGGTGATGATAAAAAATGCATGCTTCGTGGAGTTCAAATATGAAGAAATGATTTTTTAATTTTTGCTGAAAGATTCATGGATAGAACTCTTTTTAATGACAGGACTAGCAGTTTTGGTCCTTGCAGTTCTGTTTTTCTGTTTATTTACAAGCCACTAATATGTCCAAAGCTATAAGTCATGTATTTGAAGAAACAGAGTCTTTAAGGAGAGGCTTGAATGGTTGTCAGGAGTAAGGACGGGGGCTATACAGAAAAACATACTTTTTTCAGTTCTGCTGGTGCTAGTTTGTACTGCATCCTCAGGTAGGTGACTTCACCTGACTCATAGATGACAGCAGCTGAAGTTATGCTGGGACTAGGTATCTCCAAGTGATCTGGGTCTGAGCACTGTCCAAGACAGCAGTCTCTCATGGCATTATCTGGAGATGGAAATCATAGGAATCAAGATAAATTGTTAAATGGAAGAACATTTTGTCCTGAAGACCTATGGCTTTCTGCTGCGGTCTAAGTTAACTATAAATTTGTGGTGATGCACCGTTTAAAGAGTTGCCGCTGTTTTAACCATTTCCGCAATCACTGCAGCTGTCTACTCAAGGAGATGCCAGCCAGGTGATCGGACCCCTCACAGAGGGACAGAGGAGGAACGTAGCTGTAGTTAACTCGCTGTACAAACTGCACCAATCGGTTCTGAAGGTAGGCTTCCTCTGGTATTTCTCTTCTTGCCATAATGTCGACTTTGTTGCTGTATTGTAACTATATTCTGCCATTAGCTGATGAGAACTCTGACAAATACAGCCCAGGTTTGGGTTAAGGGCTGCACCATGCTGTGCATTTGTACAGCTCTGGGACTTGGCTGGCCCTGGTAAGCACTGCTATGTGACAAATTGTCAATATTAGAAGAGAAGTGAGAGATGTGTTTATGGAGAATAATCACATCTCACAGCCTTGTTTTGTGAGCCTAAACAACTGAACAAACTCTTTTCTGTTTTTTCTTACCAAGTAAGCTCTGGCTTTGTACTGGCCAGCCTGATAGCCCTTGTCTGCATCTGTCCCAGCCCAAGCTTACCTTTCTCAGAAGACTGAAAAGGGGAAGGTAAAGGGTGAAATCAAGAAAAGCAGCACCTCACAGATACCTCCATGCATTTTGGCTGTGACCAAAGTCTGGCCTGGAAGAGTTGTCAGGACTAAGCACAGTTACGAGTAATTCCAGTTTACTGGCTTAGTGATGCCAATGGTTACACAGTCTCTGTAAATTAAAACAAACAGCTATAGTGGAAGTTGTAGTTAATTGTGTTTAAATCCTAGCCTCGTTAGAAAAAAGATCCCGAGTATTCCTGACTGTGGGTATGTTTAAAGAATGTTAAAAAATGCTAAAAATCCTATAAAATTTGTTTGGAATTTGCAAACAGATGGTAGATCAACTTTTAAGTCTGCTTTCTCTGATGTATTTAGTAATGAACCTCATGTGCCTTAGTGTTGGAGGGAGATCTGGTATGATTCAGTCTTTGAGTTCAGTACTTATCTGGCTTAAAAATACTATTGTGCAGCATGTTCGTAACCGTAAGGAAATCAGTAGAATATTCCTTCAGATTGTTCCTTGACTTTCAGTTCTAATGTCACTGTAGCTGTATATAAACAGCTATTTAACATGTAGTATTATAGCAGTCATAATACTGAGAAAGAACAATTCTTTCAAATATATGCCATAGAGCTGCTTATATAGCTCTCTATAAATTCTATACTTAGCAGTTGGGGGGTACACCACTTATTTTTATTCTGATTCCATTAAACCTTGAGCTAAATTTCAGCTGAACTCAACTGAATCATTTCTTTGCCGAGACAGAAGCAGAGTCCATAGGGAATTTGAGAGCAAAGGACTGAGACTGGTGCGTTGGAAAGTCTGTCTGTATAAAACACATTTGATAGTTATCTGTACCTATGTAAACCACCCATTACTAAGGATAACTTAGTATAGTTCTAAATGAAATTAAATACTATGGATTCTAATAATTTGTTGAATGTTGATGATTAAAAATTACCTTAACATTTTTAGGTCATTACCAATCAGAGCTCGTTTCCAGCAGCTGCTGAGCAAACAGTCACAACTGCCTTAAAGGTAATTGAATGTCCGTGTGCTGCGGGGGTGGGGCTGAGCTTTGCTTTGTTTGTTATGCTTAAAATGGGCACTTATTTTCCTAGGTATTATTTTGTGCCAGTATGTGTTAGTCAAAGGTATACAAATATTCTGAAAGTTACATTTTGTTGTATCTGTAGCTATATATATATTGTGTGTGCCAAATCACTGCTTGAGTAGCATTTGTATTCAAGAATACTCTTGTAATGGTTGGAACCCAGATGTCATATGACTGTGAAAATAAATTTCTTTCTCTGCAGCATTTACACAGCAATAACTGGATCCTTCATCATCCCCTTGCCCCCTAGCCACACACATAAACCTGTAATTTCTATGCTACGTGGTGCTTTTCCGTGGGGTGATGTGGATGGCCGTGCAGCGCTCTGTGGGTGACAGCTATCCACATCCCTCCTGCGGTGCAGACCTGGGAGGGGTTGTGTGCAGAGGAACGAAGGGCAGCTTGTGTGTCTGGGGAATGAATGGCTGAACAGTGTGTACGCACAACATGTACGTGTACAGACCGGGAGTGCCAGGTAGTTGTGCGCCTTTTTGAAGGAAGGCTTTACACCGAAGTAGTGAACAGCCTTATTTCTGTGCTTTACTGGTAAAATCAATTAAAGAGAGGTGTTATCTTAGGGTTTTGACCTTCTATTTAGCAGTTTCTAATGCAGAAAGCACTGTTGAAATGAACTGTTTGTCAAGGTGTTTTTGAGGTGTCAAAATGCAAATGCTTCTTTGTTTCCTTACTTCTGTCTTTTTTTCTTACTCTGTTTTAGGCAGTCCATGATCTGATGGGTAGTGCTGTTCAACCGTTACTGAACTCTGTAGGAGATTCAGTAGAAGCTATTATCATCACTATGCACCAGGAAGATTTTTCTGGGTAACTAGAAATATTTTTTAAATTTAACGTTGCTTTAGTAAGACATCCTGCATATGCATAATAGATTATTATTGCCACAGTGTCCTTGGAGCAAGAGCATTTGGTTGAGGAAAAGGCAATGCTTTATGGTCAGTGAACACAGAAAGCAGGATCACACCTATCTATTGAAACAAATCGATCAGGTAGCATCTGTCTTCCTCACTTTTTTGGGGGGTTTCTGGTTTTTGGGTGGGTTTTTTTTTTTTTTGCATATCTGTTGAATAAAATTCATTTTAAATAGAAAATAAAGCCAAGCAGAGGCCATTATTGTGCTTAAAAAATGCCTTTTCCTTTCAAAACTTATTTTTTGGGGGAGACAGTCTTCAGAACTGTCAGTATTCTTGTTTCTCAAAATAAAGTGTTAACCTGTGATTCAAAATTACCCAGAAATCTTTCTAAAGTATTATCGAATATGGAATGGTTCAAAAATTTGTTTTTATTGAAAGCTCAGATTTAGTGTATTATGCTATTTTTCCATAGCATTTTAGTTAAAATTTCCAGTATTCTTTATCTGCAAAGATCTTGAGTCCAATCTATAATTGAGACTTCCTTCCTGAGTGTTATTTTGGTGGTTCTCTCTGTTCTGACATTGCTTATATCATCATCAGATGTCCTGTTTTCTGCCTTGGAAATTCACTGAAAATAGTTTATTTTCAGAGGTGTTTGAAGTTTTCCTTTTTACTTTTCTTTTTAAACAATATTTTATGCTCTCCATCTTTCTTCTGCCACTACCAGCAAAAATACTTCTCTGGGTGGATAAACTGATTCCAGCCAAAGGCTAAGTTTTGTTAGATAGCCTTCCTGAGTCTGGAAAAGCTCTTTTGCCTGACTGATCCAAAGAAAGAGAAAGGTGATGGATTTCTATGCCCTGTAGCTTCTCTTCTGCTTCTGTGATAATTAGATTGACGTTACAATTCTGGTTTTGGAGGAATCTAAGAAGCTAATTGTATACGTAGAACAGGTTTGAGATAGGCTAAACTACTAACCCTGCGATATGTGCATGTACTTTCTGATCCATTACTAGAGTTTCAAATCAACAACTGGGACATTTAAATTTAGGGGCTGGATTTGAGGTTTTGGCTCCAAACTGGTGGAGGCTCTGCAAGTTGGGTAGGACTGGGGTGATTACCTTTATCTTGTTAGGATGGGAAT
This sequence comes from Falco naumanni, assembly GCF_017639655.2. Taxonomy (NCBI): domain Eukaryota; kingdom Metazoa; phylum Chordata; class Aves; order Falconiformes; family Falconidae; genus Falco; species Falco naumanni. The sequence goes on from NC_054058.1 coordinate 92,497,767, forward strand.
GGCTGATAAGAGGTTCTTTTTGACTACAGTTTCAGAGAGTGCTAAATGCTCTTTTATTTTGAGTAGAAATGAGTCTCTTCGCATGGAAATCCATGCCGTGACTTCGTGGGGTGGGGAAAAAAATTAAAAAGAATCCAGTGGGTTTTGGTTGTGTTTTAAAGATGAATTTAGCTGTCCCCATTTCTTTTTTCTTTTCTCTTTTTTTTTCAGATCATTATCCGGCTCAGGAAAACCAGATGTCCCTTGTTCTCTGTACATGAAAGAACTACAGGGTTTTATAGCAAGAGTCATGAGCGACTACTTCAGACATTTTGAGTGTTTTGACTTTGTCTTTGATAACACTGAAGCCATGGCTCAAAGAGCAATTGAACTTTTCATTCGCAATGCCAGTCTAATAAGGCCCCTTGGTGAAGGTGGGAAGATGCGGCTCGCAGCAGATTTTGCACAGGTACCCTTTATACTGATTTCTGCTTTTTACTGTTAACTTTTGTCCCTATCAAAGTATGAGCAGTTGGTTGTAGAGATTGGTGCGTTCCAGTTCTAAACATCCTCTCTGATGAGATACTGTATCCTGAGAAATGCATCTGCTAAGTAGTTGAAGATCCTTTGTCACCGTAAGGCACATTCGGGGGGGTCTGATAGCTTCCTGTCAAGTGACTGTTGCATTTAAATTCATTGACATTTTATCTCACTTGTCTGACCTCTTTGGAACATCCATCATTTGCCACCATTAATTCACTTCATTCTTTCTCTCTCTTCTAATGGAATGGCGTGTCGCTTTCTTAATCGCTTTATATATCACAGTGCCCACAGTAGTTAATTGCTAGCTCAGCTGCCTTGCACTGTAGGAGACAAGCTAAAGAAATACCAATATCTTGTGGAAGAACTGCCCTTTCGGTAACGGAAGAGCGGTTTTCTTGTGGGATTCTCTTCATGACCTGATTGACTAACTTGCCTCCCAGTTTTACCTAGCTCTTACACTGGACTAAAACACAAAACAAATTGCATGATTAATACCCACTACCAGCCTGCATTATCTGTTGTATTCAAATTTAATTTGTCAATAGTAACACCGTGTTATTAACTTGCCAAAGAATACAGGCATCCACTAGATCGGTCTGAGGGTCCCAATTATTGTTATCCTGGTGGAAATGGGAATTAGCTGTCTGCATACCAAGTGCTGCTTTTGGCTGGTAACTGAGGTGGGAGAAGAAGGCAGCAAGGGAGGAATCACTGCCATCTCTGCTCCTGCTTGTGGCTGCTTTGTATCATTTGCCTGTGAGTTACATACTCCTGAGTAAAGATTTTTTTATTCATTGCTCAAAAGTATCAAATCAGCCTTTAACCACAGACATTAAGGGGAAGCTTTCAGTTGCTTTCAGTGAGAAGGTTCCATTCCCTTCTCTGTTTTGAAGACAATGGCATGAAACTGGAGGGGAAAAAAGGACACTTGACTCCTCTTCTGGAAGAAATATGGATAATTTTTGTAATTTATGCTGCAGTACTAAAGTCAGTCATATAAATTTAGGAAATATCTCATCTGATCTAAGTACCTATTATAACGATACTAAAAATATCACTCCTTTATCTTTTTAAAACATTTTTCTCATTCTGACACTGGCTGCCTTTTAAGTGAAAAATGAAGGTATGTTTTCATTTAAATGTAGGGGGATTTGCATGTTCTTCCACATTGTGCTGAGTATAACTCCTGGATGGACAACTGTGTGAAGATGAATGTTCTGATTTCTCTTCTTTTGTACTGTGGAAGAAAAAAAGATAGGTTTTGAGTTTGTTCTTGTCTCCTGCCTTCAACTGTTGCTGTGGCTGGGTGCTGCCTTGTGTTTTTCTCATCTTCACATTACACCATATTTTTTTGGCTTGTTTAAAAATGGGCTTAAGACAGGAACTTTCTGGGTCCAGGCAGCCCCATACAGCCACCTCAGTGCTCGCTGTGCATCTTTGCACAGAGCTCCTTGGGGTGTCCCAGGCTGCACAGGGGCTGTAGTGTCCAGAATGGCCCGGACACTGTATCTTCTTGCTTGTGATGACAGAAAACAGACTGAAGCATTTTGAACATGGAGGCTGCCTTGTATCTATTTTTTCTGGGGTGTCTCTGCCCCTCCCAAAAACCTGATGGGTTTTGGGCACATGCCAGTGATGCCAGCTCCTGGTAGCCCCACTGGGGAGGTTGTAGTTGCTCCGACCTGACCAGGAGTCCTGGGCACATTTACTGAAATGCAGCTGTAATCCTGAACAGGACTCCTTTCACTTCTGTGCTCCCATTCCTGTGCACACAGCTTTGTCAAGGAAAAGACTTGATTCTTCCAAAGAGAAGAGGAGGTTGCTGCTGCTTTGGGCTGAGGAGAGCAGGGAGCAGGTATTTGGTTGGGCCACTGGCTTGATGGGCAGGATAAACTTTTCCAAATGGCTGTGAATGCTATGTGCAGAGGTTTTTTCAGTCCCAGAAAGGCACTGCATTGTTGGACTAAAGCCAAACCCGAAGGAAAGGATCTGCCTGGAAAGACTGTGTGTGGAGGAGGAGGTTTGTTTATAAACTGTTTTTACTTGTGCTCTGTCTTGTAGAGTCATTTTGAATTTTCTGTGCTCGAAAAGGGTTACATGTTCCTGCTTAATTTGGTGTTTTGGTGTTATTTGCAAGCAAGATTTGGGTAGAAATCTGTCCAGAAGCTTTGGTTAATTTGAGGTTCTATTCTAAACACACATGCAGTAAGTCAAATAATCTTCCATGCATCAGATTTTGGGTACCTCACGTGTTTGTGCATATTACTTTCAGGGCACTCAGAGTTAGAGTTACAGCTGCCTCATACTCGGTGGAATAGCTTTGGCTGAGAGTCAGATCTGAAAATTTTTGCAGTGCTCAAAACAACAACTGTCTACACGGAAGGGGAAAAACTGAGGCTTCAAGTTCTCTGCATTGAGAACCAGGTTCAGTGAGGTGCACAACAGCCAATTTTCTTGAGTAAGGCTCAGCTACTTATATAGTTAGGAATTACTGCTGTAATTCTGTTGAATTCTGTCTTATCTTCAGTGCCAGTATTGCATTTTTTTTTTTTTGTTGTGCATTACCGGTATTTCAGCAGTCAGACTAGGTGTGTGCTAGTGTGACAGCTGTAAACAGAGGTATGATAGGCTTGCATTATGCCTGAATATCATTAATATGATTTCATGAAGATCAGTGCTTACAGGAATGCGGTAGCATCTCTAAGCCCTAGAAAATGCCTGCAGTGCTGCAAGGTTATTATCCCATACTGTGCTGTTCCTTGGGACTCTTGTTGTTTGAAATATTTCCAGTCTACAGGCTGGATTCACCTCTTTTCTCACTCTCGGTTTTTATGCAGGCAATTGCACAAGATTTCTTTTCAGTTCACTCCTATAAATTCCTGGATCAAATTGTTTTCATTTGGTTTTGTATTTTTAAGGTGAACATAATTTCAGTATTCATGTATGTAATACCAAATTTCACTTTTTAATTCAGTACTAGTCAGTCGGAAAAAAATGTTATCCTGGAGGCAAACAAGCCCTGATGTTTTTTCAATTTTATGTTTCTGGAGAGGAGCAGTTCTTCTCCAAAGGACATTTTAAGTTGCTTGGTATTCAGAGTTGTTACAGCACTTAGACTTAGGCACATTTTGGGATTGGTGACTTGTAGTTCAGGCGTTCCTAAAACCCGGTGGAAGTGCTGGACAATGCAGCGAACACTGCACAAAATATAAGCACAATCCATTGAGAAGTTTACTCAGAAGAAATGAGGCATCTACAGTAATATTTGGCATGGAAATTAGTCGTCTGCTGCATAAAGTTTGTAAGCTGATACAGGAGGATAGCAGTTTATTAATAGCAAATACAAATCATAAGTGCATTGAAATAAACTAGTCTAAAAATTGCAAAGACTGGGTAATCTTTATGCTTTGTGGCATGAAGGCATGACGTGATTTCCCATCTTTTCGTAGCACAGGTGTATGTTTGGAGTGACGTGTAAGGCAGGAGCCACTGTCTGTGCCAAGGACCCCATCTTATGTCATGACTATTTTCAGCCTTGTTGAATGGACTATTTTTATTGGTGCTGTTTGAATTAGTATTGTTCTACATACACCTTCACGTATTTCTTATCAAGGTGTGATTTGTAGTTGGGGTTCTTGGCATTCTTCAGGGGTTTTTTGTGTGCAAACACTTTTGATGGGGCATTGTTAACACTACCACCAACTCTTCAAGTCTTTTATCAAGAAATTATTTTTAGAATTTATTTATTTTTACATTTATTTATATTTATAATTTATTATTGATTTTTCCTAGAAAAATGTTTTTACTGTGGAAGTTGACAATGCTAAATTCTAGTGCAGAAGAACTGTTTCTGTGCTGGTTAGTCTATGGTCAGAATCTGGTTTCCTGATTCAATATGTCGCATTAAAAAAGGAAGAATATTAGGTGTTTGGATTTTTAAACATGTAAACGGATTTGCTCGTTTTACGAAACATGATGATACAAGTGTGAAAGTGCTTTTTATCATTTTTCCTAAAAAACATCCTTTCAGTCATTTCGGAATTGCTGGATGGGGGAGAAATGAAATTCTGTATCCCTTCAAAGCCAGCTTCTTGCATATAATAGTTCAGAGCTCTTCTGCTCCCTTGCTTGTTAAAGCATTCGCTCCTGGTGAATGGCTAGAAAAAAGCATTTTGAGTTAACATTTAAAAACTTGGAATTCATCTTGGCCAGGAGGAAATGTAATTGCTAAAAATTTAATGTTAAGATTTTCCAGCTGAATAAACAGCTGTTTAGTAATGAGAGATCTTGAAAATACCACAATAGGCACTAAACAATAACTTCACCATGGGGTTTTTCAAAGCACTCTTCAATATATATGCATTATCTGTATCTAGACTATGTATTAACTTCACCCTTGGGTTGCTGAACATAATCCAATTAGAGAAGCTAGCCATGTGATGTATTTTTTACAATATGGCTAGCCAGTGAATAGTTCAACAGATAATTGACCACCTAGCCATGGGCTATGGCAGGGTCATAGGAGAAGAAAAGATTATATAGCCTTCTTGGGCTTAGAGAGCCAGAATTATTGAGGAGAAGCATATGCTGGGAAGGAGTCTGCCACTGTGTTCTGCAAAGCATAGCAAAATAACATGAATAAATAATGGAAAAGCAATAGGTTTTGAAAAAAGTTAGAAGAAACAAGGCAGAGTCATTAGGCCTTGTGTTCTAGCTGCCCCTTCTTTTTCGGCAGGCACGTGCACTTACTACTGCTTCTCCTGGATCCTGTGCTAAGGATTATCTCACTGTAGTCAACCAGCCCTCTGTGGTTGCAAATTACTGCTCAGACACTTGATTTGTCACTGAATTTAACCTGGATGTCTGAATTTTCAAATTTGCAGTTCTGGGAGAGAAATTTGGAAAAGAAACAAAAAAATACTACTTACCCTCTCATATGTAAAGTCCACCCATAGGACATGGCTGTCTGAAAAGCCTTGTGCATATGATGCAAATACTGGCTTGCAGACAGCCAAAAACTTCACCTGACCTGTAAAAGCTCACCAAAACGCTTCGGAAACTATAGATATATATTACAGCAAAAGCTGCTACGGGATAAACGTGCTGCATGAATCAACAGCTGGTGCAGCTTCAGGTGATGACAGGTAGCAAAACCAAGAAGTGATGTATGCCCAATCCTCTGCCCAATTCCAGCAGCTGCTTTAGCCGAAACGATTCCTCCCCGGCACTTGCTCCAGGGCCAACGGTGCCTGCTGGCACGATGCTCAGTGGAAGCACACAGAACCCTGCACAGAGGGCCTGCAGAAGGGAATGTAACAGCAGAAGGATGCCGTGGCATCTCACTGCATCATTGGGCTCGGACAAATAGCTAAAATTCAAGTGAAGAAAACAATCTGGGTTATTATGCAAAGTACAGTGTACAGTTTTTATTGGAGAGACTGCATTATAACACATAGCAGACTAGTGTTGTAAATTTTTAAAAAAAAAGTTTCTGTAGTTTATGTACATTTTTACCACATTAGTTTTCACTCATTCCCACTCTTCATGAGTCAATTTGAGATGGTATAGTATGCTGCAAAGCTTAAAAACAATTTTTTTCTTTGGCAACTAGTACCTCACGAATCAACCATCTGCTGCCATTAAATCTATCTAGTTCTAGCAATACTAATAATTTCCTACAGTGAATAAAGGTTGAGGATGAAGTAATAGAATTTTCCAAAGTAAATTTTATTCTTTAGTACTTAAGACTAAAAATGTTGATTTATGGGAACTGCCAAGTATGTTCAAGAGAAATCATTTAGATTTGTTTTAATAAGGAATTGGTTAAGCTGTAGAAAGTTTCACTTATGTCTCATTACATCATACTATGTTTCAGGAGTGGAACAATCATTTGAAACTTATTAAGCAAAATTATATTTTGCTGTGCTGGGGTTTCTTTCCCCTCATGAGTACAGTTTCATCCGTGCATCTCTGTTTCCTCGAGTCAGACCGGCAGTTTGTAGCCTGCATCAAATTCTGTAAAGCACCTAAAAGAATTCCCTTCTCCTTGGTTCTTCACAGCCCACGGCTCCCACCAGAGCTGGGACACCAGCTCCTGCAGGGTATCACTTACTTCCAGCTGCCCCTAGCCAATACTGATGCCTGAAAAGAAGCTCTGGAGAAATCAGTCTTCCTCCCATTTGTTTTTCAGGGTCTGTAGGGTTCTTGCTATCATGCTGCAGCAAAGCCTGCTTGATTAACTCAGCTTTTTGGCTACTTGTTCCTGATCCGGTGCAACAGACCAGCCTCCTGGCTCCCGTACACGCTCAGACGTGCCCTGGGGGATCTGGGGGAGCAGCATGCTGAGCTTGCTGTAAGCTTCATCGCGGTTTGGGGTTGGAGCACCTCACTGCAGAAATCCCCAGGGAGAGCCTGCCTGTCCTGGGAGCGTACGCTCAGCCTCGCTCCCTGGTGCCAGCAGGTCCGGCCCGCAGCACTGCAGCCGACGGCTCCTCCTCAGGCGTGGGGACGATGGCTTCCCGTCTGCGTGCCCTCCGCGCTGTCTGGCGGGTGGCCTGCTTGCCCAGGAACGTACGTGCTCTTCAGCCCGAGAAACAGGCACCTCTCGTGCCTGCGTGTGGAGGAGGTGACCTAGCCCTCGGGCTGCGAGGGTTACAGAGAGGTGGGGCAGGGATCCCACCCAGCTGTAGAGAAGCAGCCAATTCACAGCCTGGAGTAGAAGACTGGGGGGCCAGAAGGGCGGCAGGCAGGAGGGAGCCAGGCTGCAACCCGGGGCTGGAGCATTCGTCTGAAAGCAGAAGACAAAGATCCTTATTTCTGCTTCCTGGATTCTTGTTCACTTTTTGCTCCTGTGAATTTCTGCTTAATGTAAAATGCAGATTTCAAGTGGCCTGGAAGTGCTGGATGTGGGGCATGTATTCCAGGGTTCGTGGGCTCGGGGAGCAGCTTTGCACTGCGTAGGCTAGCTCCGTGGGGCTTGCCCCATCTCCTTCCAGAGGTGCCCTCCTCTCCTGGTCTGTAGAGGAAGCGTGAGTGCCTGGGTTTGGCCCTCTGGCTTTCCCAGCTTCGTCTGCGTGTCGTGTAGGAGGATAGTCCCCCAGTGTGACCCACCTGACCTATTCTAGATGGCTCCTGTGGGGAAAGATGCATCACACCCCAGGAGTGGCTGTTTACTGAGTAAGAAGAGAACCTGTAAATGTTGAGAAGTAGGTGAGATGACTCCCATCCTGCCGCCTGCTTTTTAAGATGGGTGCCTGAAGTATATGGCCTTCATTTGCATTAATTGCTAATTTAATTTCTTCTGGGTTTAGATGAGCTACGGCATCGCGGTTCACCACACCAGCTTTCTTGTTTGTGCTGGAACCCCGGCATAGTTAGGTTCTCTCTCGGTGAAGCTGGTGGCCTGGCAGCCAGCTCTGTCTGAGAAAATTCTACAGCTGCAAAGAATAATAGTATTAAAGACTTGACTGTAAATAGTGTCTTATCACAAACACTTTGGAACTCATTCAGCAACGTTACTTAAATGGGAATCGCGTTGTATGGTGGTTTTGATCACGTTACTTATTTTAGCTGTAGTTCTTTGAAACTTAGCTTAATTGTGCTTTATGTGAAAATCAAAGTCTGCACAGTCTTTCAAGTTGGGGATTTAAAAAAGTGTATGTGGAGAACAAAACTTGCGTGTCTCTGTTGACTGACATCTCAGGAACGCGAAAAGTAAAGACTTAATCCAAATCTGGCTAAAATGACTTTACCAATGAGGTATTTTGAGTGGTGGTATTTGTGTTAGTGTGCATACTAACTGAAAGTTTGCCATGTAAGGTTCATGTTCAGTCTGGGATCTGGAGGCAAAATTATTCTTTCTCACTTCTGTGTCCTCACTGTTAATGAAGAGCCGGTGACAAAATTTAGTCTCACATGAATGATGCAAAAACCCAAGCAGAAGCTGGCTCTTGTTCGAAAAGGCAGGTGAACTCCAGTGCTTAAAAAACAGATAGTGTTAAAAACAAACAATTGTTAAAAGACAGCTGCTCTAAGTCAGAGACCAAACAGCATGAAAATAAGTGTGAAAATAATGCTCTTACTGATGCCTGTGATTCCGTGTGACCCTGTGACAATAGGTCCCAGCTGCCTTCTATCCAATCTGTGTAGGTTTTGTGCCCCAGAATTTGGGGCCAAGTGTTCAAGAAGGAATCACTTTAACCTTGTCCTTCACTAAAGGAAAGGATGCCCAGCTGAAATGTGTATGTATTTTTACTGCTTTAGGAGTGGCTTATGGAGTCTGGCCTAGATTTTCTTTCTTCCCAGGCTGCAGTCAGATTTTTGGGGTATTGACATAAGTGTTTCATCAGAAAACTCATCACCAACAAAATAAACCTACTGCGAGAAATAAAGCTTCAGTCACAGAAAGCTCACAAGACCCCATCTGTTCTTAACCAGAGACTGCCACTGTGGTTGGGATGCCATGGGATGCGACATGGGATGTTGCCAAGAACAGGGAAAAAGTCTTGGCTCGGGCAGTGCGGTATGACGGGAAAGGATAGCTTCTTGTCTCAAACTCAGCCACCGGCGAGAAGTCGGTGACTTGGTCTGCAAGTCTGGATTATTGCTTAAAGGCAGGCTACTTCAATACCAAGTTTTATATTTTTGGAAAATGTATTTCACATTAAAATGTTTGGTTTTATAGATGGAGTTAGCAGTAGCACCGCTGTGTCGGCGAGTCTCTGACCTAGGAAAATGTTACAGGCAGCTGAGGTCGTTCAGGTGAGTTGCAGTCACAGGAACTTGCAGTTGGCAGTCTGACCCAACGGTACTGCAGAACTGTTTTTTACCTCGTGTTACTTCTGATTGAACTGAGAGCTTTTTTGGCAACACCCACCTGCAAATTAGAAATAGATTAAAGTTCTTTTAAATTTTATGCAGAGAATAACTATGATTTTAAAAAATCTTTGTCATGCAAATGTTGGCCAAATTGTACTTTTTTTGTGTTGCTTTCAGTGCAACTGCTGTATGACAGTGAGTTCTATAGTTACCTTAAGTGTTTTCACTGAAATATAAAATGTAGAGTCCTGTGTTGTTTAATTACCTTAGGCAATTTTTATAATTTTTTACAAACTGAACCTGCGTTGAAAACATAAGATGCAGACTAATGGAAGAAAATGAGGTGATTCTATCCTAACACAATATTGCCACCTTATAGCCGTTTTTCTAATGCATAAGATAAGATTTTTCTTTCTTTCACAAGTATATTGTTACCTTTTTCCAGACCACTGCTGTTCCAGACCAGTGAGCATATTGCCAGTAGCCCAGCTCTGGGAGAGGTTATTCCATTCAGCATTATTCTTCAGTTCTTATTTACAAGAGCACCACCAGAGTTAAAATCACCCTTCCAGGTAAGAAGATCAACCTGTCTTTCCTTTTGAAACGTCCTAAGGAAGGAGGAATTAAAATTGTAGTTTGCCCTAGTTATTTTAGTTTAAAAATATTCAAGCCCATACTTTATGTGATTTGATGGCGTTTGTTTTTGTTGTGGTAAAGGTGTTACAGTCACTGAATTCATATTTTGATTAATTAACAGTAGGAAGAGAATAAGCTGATTTTAAAATAGACTCTCAATTCTTTAACATTCCGTCAGCTCATAGAAGAAATTGCGGGTCTTATCCCAGACTGCAAATAGCCTGGATCCTGCTTACGTAAGATGCAGGAAATCTAGATTCAAACCCCCGTCAGAACTGGGCAAACAGCTGATGCAGGAGATCATCTTGGAGCTTCCAAATAATGTTTTGGACTGTTTCTGTTAATTGACTCCACCTCCTTAACTCATTCTGCATCACTGTAGTATTAAGAGAGTCTCATGTGGCCTTCATTTATGTCATCTTTGATTCTGAAATTGGTGTGTGTGGTTTCTTTTTCACGTTTATGTGTAACTGGTGCTTGTTTGTGTTTCTCTGCATCAGAGAGCTGAGTGGTCCATTGCCCGCTACTCCCAGTGGCTTGATGATCATCCATCTGAAAAAGACAGGCTTGCTCTCATACGGTAAATGCTTTTTTCTTCTCTACATTCATGATAATGGAGCAGTAACTTAGTCCTGCACACCAGGACAAGTCTCGAAAGGTAAAAAAATGTGCTATAGGAGGTGTATCATAAATACCATTACCCTTTCTCCGCTCATGGGATAAGTTGCGGAATGGCAGAATAGGTAAACTGAACGCTCCCCTTTACCCTCTGTGCCCAAACCCTCCAATGCCTTTGGAAGGAGCACATAATCCTCTTGCAAAAGAAAGAAATGATGCACAGTGATGACTTAAATTAATACTGTGTTTTGGCAAAACTGCTTCTCTCAACTGTCAGAAAGTCAAGGCTGTAGCCGTCCTGTCTTCTGTATCAGGAAAGAGAAGCTTTGGAAGCTTAAGCAATGAAAATGTAGGTAGGAAGTTAAAAATGGAAGACCCTTGTTACAGACCTGTGATGTTATTCTTCAGGAAATCAGCCTAAGATCTTTAGGAAGTGATAATTATGTCTGATTTTTAACATATTCCTAGGGTAGATGACTACAGCTAAATGCTATTTTGCATCTTGAAATGTTAGGAAAAGTTACGAAGAGACTTGTTTCATAAAACAAGCAGATATTTGAAGTATGTTAGAGACAACAGATGTGTTGTATGAACATGAGAGAGCCAGCCTGAGGATGCTCAGGATTCAAGGCTCAGGTGATTGTTTGGCTCCTAATGCCCTAGTTTTCCAGACTTCTCAGTGTCCTGTCCTGAGCTCAGTGTCACCCACTCCACTGGCACGGGAAAGGTTGTCACGCTTAGCTGCGCGAGGCTTGATCTGGCCTGCGAGCCAACTCTGTCCTTGAACTTCTGCGCATGAATGTTGCCAGCTTTTTGTGAAATCATAGAAGCTGACTTTTAAGTTCCAGCCAGCAGTGATTGTGCTTGAGAAAACGCACCGTTATCTGTCCACACTTTTAAAGCAGCCAGAAGTGTCTGCAGTAGATATTTACAGTTCTTGACGCTGATAGCACCATACAGTCCGGTGTAGTGCTTGGGCCAATTAAGGAAATACTAGTTGATCACCAGTACATGTTAGTAGGATTTATTTCCAGAATACTAAGCCACAAACTGTGTCTCCTCAGATGTGTATTAAAAGAGTGTTTTTTGAAAATCATACATGTTGTTAGTCTGGTTTGGCTACAAAACTAGGTTTTCTTGATTCTCAAGGCATGACATCTTGAATTACAGGGGAATGGATAATTGGTGTAGGGCTAATACAGCTGTATATGTAACTTAGTTATGAGTATTTTGATTGTCATTTCTGTCCTGATAGTACTGGCAAAACTGACAGTGTTGAATTTCAGAGATGCAGGGAAAGCCAAGAATGCAAACTGAGAACTGATGGGATTTTATTCTCTTCAGTCCTTTTTCACAAATTTGAAAATGCCATCCTTAAACTACAGCACATTTTTGGTTTATTTCTTGCAATTAAATTTCATCCAGACTGATTCAGTTAATGAGCTTGCTGCTGGTCATGTTCAGACACTGATAAATTGCTCTGACCACAGAGGTATTAAGGGACAAGCCTTGGGACAAGGCTTTTAGGCAGAGTGAGTGTCATCCTTTAGACCGTGGTGGTAGCGTAGCTGGAATACTTCAAGCTTTTCATTTCAATCCTTTCACTGAATCCTTTATTCATTTTGCATGAGATACCATTAGTAAAATATTTTAACTTTTTGATCTCAAGAATGTGCTGCTGCAAGGTTACCACTTGAGCATTTCACAGTGAGACTGTGGTCCTTTTGCTTTTGCACTGTGGAGTGCTTGGACTTGCTCAGACACGCGTGCTCCCAGGGCACGGAGAGGGCGGCTTTGAAGATCTGCCCTCCCCAAAGGCCTCTGTTGGCGCTCCAGCTGGCGCTCCAGGGGATCTTCCCTACTCCCGGTACCGGAGCAAGGCTTGACTGCCTCTCCACCCATCCCCGGGCCCGCCGCCTGCAGGCGTCACTCATGCAGCTGGGCATGAATGAGCTACGCTGGATTTGCCAAGCAGACTCTTCCCTCGGGGTGGTTTGTTGTCAGCTCGTGTGGCCCCGCATGTCTGGGAGCAAAGAGTGGGCTCTAGCTGAGCAGTGCTCGAGCGCAGTGAGTGAGGGGGATGGTGCTCCTTTGCCGGCACTCGTAACCTCTGTGGGCATTGCTGTATGCATTCACCTTTTTATCATCTTCTCTCATGCCTGTCAGTCATAGATAACCTAAATAGGCCAGTTATCCATACATGAGGCAGGCAAGCAATTGTCAGTCACTAGTATGACCGTGTTTCACTCATATTTTCTTTAATACTCAATCGGAAGATTTCTGAGCATCCTCTTCATGCGTCTTATATGAACCCAAGCTGAACTACAGGCGTCTTGCTCATTTGTCTTTTGTCAGTCACCCTCTTCCAGCTTTTTCCGCCTGTAATTGTTCAGCTGTGCTAATTGAACCTCGGGTATTTTGAGCCTTCAGATCTCTGCATTGGCCTCCATCAAGAAATTATCTTTACATTTGCTGCAACCTTGCATATGGTAATTTTCTGCAACTTCCCTTTGTAACGACTGTGCCATTACTCTAGGGACCTGCTGCTTAGATATTAATTTACTTGTGTTATCAGAATCCTTACAGCTTCATATTAAAGCTAATTGGAGTGCTGCTTCTTCTCTGCAGATCTTAAATGCTTCATGTACAATGTGGTGTTAATGTTATGAATTAGTAGCTTGTATTCAGCGTGAGGGGTGGGATTTACCTGGCCGGAGGTGCATTAGCTAGGCTCCCTTTATAGTCAGCAGAGAGAAACAGGCGCTGCTGGGGCTGATTCATCTCGTCCTGAAGTAGGTGCCTAAAATAGGTCAGTTGCATTGTGTCCTGAAAGCTCCATTTTCTCTGCTCAGTGAAGGGAGCGTGGGCTGGGACACAGGAGCTCTCTCAGGCAGACAGCTGCCCTGCAGGCATTGAAAGTTAGGTGAGATGACCCCGCTGCAGGCATCCTCCCTGAGCCGAGCGAGCGGGATGCTGTTGAAAGGAGCTCCTCTGCAACTGGCCAGGGCGCTTTTTGTCTTTTTCAATTAAGTTTGAAGGCTCAACCTCTCTTCCGTAAAAGAAACCCTGTGAGACGTGGCAGGATCTGAGCCAGCCCGAAGGACGGTTCATCCTCTCAAGGGCCAGATTCTTACCTTTCCCATTAGAGTGGGTGTAAACTCTCCTTATTCAAGCTCACCCTTGCTGGAGCAGGGTTGAAAGCCAGGCGCAGTGAAGGGTTCATTTTCATAACGAGCTGATGTGCTGAGCCAGAGAGCGGCTCCGACCGCTAACCTGCCAGGGGGCAGGGACAAACGCCAGCTTGGGGACCACCGCAAAAGCCCCATCTGTGCATTAGGTTCAGTCTCGCTAGGCGCAGCGGCGTGACAGCTTTGCTGCAGGCAGCATTGCCGTGCTCGGTCCAGGCAAGCGGCAGCCCGGCGGCGCGGCTGGAGGGCTGCCCTGCGCTGGCCCGGCGCCTCCCAGCACCCCCAGCCAGCACCAGGCCGTTCATAAAAGCCTGCGGCGTCGGCGATGCTTGCCTGTCAGTGCACGGCTCCTGTGATGTCTTTATTATGCAATCTGCAACGAGCCGGAGATGTCTCTCGCTAACGGGTTGTCCTATGGGTGATGCTGTTGGAGGTTCTACTGTTGGGGTGCACCCTAACTTTTCTAGCACAGTTCCATAGGTCTGGTGTCGGACAGGTCTGCTCTTACGCAGCGTCGTTGTCTCTTTTCCTCTTTGCCCTGAAGTTCACAAGGCAAACAGACTTTTAACAAAGTACTCGAGAAAAGCCCGGCCCTGCTGGTGGATCAGGACCTGGGTGCACAGGGTGCTACCCTGCTGCTGAACAGAACGACAGGCCCTGCCTCTTCTGAAGTTTACAATTCTTGTAAATTCTTGTAAATCTGGTTCCGTCTGACCAAGGCAGAGCCCAGGAGGGTAGCTGCTAGTTTTCACAATTCTATATAAAATTAACTAATTAATTAGAGTAATTCTAAATGATATGCGTTAAGATCTCTTTAAGAACGACAACCCAAATCATAGACTTTTCTTTTTTTTTCTTTCAACTGTAGATATAAATCTTCATGGGTTGAAATAACATTTTAAAAAAGAACTATCTGGGTCTTATATAATCAGCTTGTCCTGATTTCCAAGAAAGCTCATGTTTTTTGCTCAAGCAAGTGAAGTAATTTAATAAGTGCTTTAAAATCCTTTTCCTTATGTGGGAGGGCATCTTAAACCTAGATTTTTTTTCCCCTTACTTCTTATGGCATTTTTAATGAAGCATTAATATATGCAGAACATCCCACCAACCCTCTTTCCATAGCTCTCTTTTACAAACAATATTTGTAATGTATACATAGCTTGTCTTTTAAAATAGAAACAGATTGCTGAACAGGTTTTATGTCCTTTATTAGACTGGAAGATGCTGAATTTAGGGCATTATTTAGTCTAATCCCTTCAAGAGTATGTTATGTATATTACATAAACAGGGTTTCTTCCATCTTCTTAAACATCGGTAATATAACTATAAATTACATCTTTTTATATGACAACAGCTGTGATCTCTTCTGTGCTGGAGACTTGATGATACTGCTTTCACCCATGATGCCATTTATTTTTCCATTACTACTTACGTACTAGTGTTTTTACAGTGTCCTCTACAGGAGCAAGCCTACTTTTTTTTAAGACGAGATTTTAATAGTGAACCGGTGCATCTGAACTGAGTATCTGTACTGCCAGCATAGTTTACAAAGGCTTGTTTGAGCTAGGACTGGTAAAGTTCACAAAATGTTATCATAAAATCTGCATTTAAATTGTTAACAAAGCTACTAAGCTCATTTGTCTCCCAAAGTAAAGTACACTCACGTAGCATCTCAGCAGCTTCAGTGAAGCAGATCGTCACAAGCTGCCCGGCTCAGGCAGCCTGAGCTGGAAGTGGCTTCACACAGCAGCAACCACCTTGCTCTGCCATAAGCAGCTTCCTGCACCGTCCGTGTTTCTGGATGTCGCAAGTCACGAAATCCCACCCTTAAGACTTAGTAATTGTCTTCAAAGAAACAAAATTCCTGTCCAAAATGTACTTCTGAAATCAATCACATCTATTTTTGTGACTGTTGATGCTTTTGGTTCCCCTCCCAGCCCGTGCCTCCCTTGCTCTCTGAAGCAACCTCCCCGTTATTCTCTGCACTTCAGCCATCCTTTCTCCCGGGTTCATGATTTCTGCCACTCCGTTACCTTCCATCACCAGGAACGCTGTTCCCAAACAGGCTTTCCGGCCTGTCGCCATCGTGTCATTACCACAGGCAGCACTGCAGAAGAGAGTTTGCTGAGCTGATCAGAGCTTGACCACGATGATGAGCCGTTCCATGGTCACCACCAGGGTATGGAGCTCCTGGTGGCTGTGGCTGCCTCTTGGCTGCCAGCCTTTAGCAGCTGCAGCAGCTTTTCATCCTGTCAGTCAGCGTGAGGCCCCTGGGGCAGCTTTATTACAGCCGCCCAGGTGGGAAGCAGAGTGCTGCTCCGCCTCGACGGCTACGTGCAGCGGGCAGTTCTCCGGGCCGGTTCTGCTCCAGAGGTGCCCGCGTCCTCTGTTTGATGGTAGGTGTTTCTCTATGAGTTGTTCATTCTCTTGGCACTGCAGTTCCTGTCGGTGTTTCCCCCAGGATTACAGTGAAATCCCCACCAACGGGAGACGTGACATTTGTAAAACAACCTTCACGAGCTAAAGGCTGACAAGTCAAGTGAGCCTAACATAAATGTTAAGGTTGATGAGAAGCTGGTGCTCACCCTGCCTTTGTCATTAGCCAAACTCTTACTGTCTGAGAAGAACCAAGCTTTTGTTTTAGCATTTCAGGTAAAATTATTGATTATTAATTGCATTTTAACGTTCAACTTTAGAGCATTTAAACAGTTGTTTTGGAGATGGAAGCATGGGACGTGGGAAAATAGTGAATGCGTTTAGAGTATTGAGAAAGATGTTATTTGCGTTGTTAAATATAAAGCTGTACAAGGCCTGTTTTAGAAAAATGCCTAAGAATTCACCTTACAGTATTGATGGAGTAGTAATTATTGGTTGTCTTTTGAGCAGAAAAGAGAGTTACATTGCTCCTGGGTTGGTCATATTGATGAATTTGGACTCTGTCTCTTTGAAACGACCCAAGCAAAGCCATGGTAAAAGAGCGAGCACAGGTGAAGAGAGCTGACCAAGATCAGCTTCTGTTGGCTGTAGGTCTCTGCTGGGAAGGAGGAGGGTCTGGGCAGTTCTAAGGCTGCCAAACAATTTGCCGAGTTCCTTTTAGCTGCTCTTTGAGTCGTAAGAGGACAGTGGCTGCCACTGATGGAGTTGGTTTTGCCAGCTAAATCAGATCCTTTTGAGGCAGGAGAGAAAGAAAAAAGATAAAAGCTGCTGGAAGGTGTGACAGCAGGGCTCTTTAATACTGCGTGGGGCACTTAGTGTGGCCTAAATCTCATTCCCTCTTGTCTGATCTGCTGGGAATAACTGTCTGGCTATGGATTATTGAGGGCTGACATTGAGTGGTTTGGATGCTGCTTTTAAGGTAAAGCTTCTCCCTTTCATCTGAAGGGATCTGGTTATCTCTGTCATCTTTTTCAAGGGCTTTATCTCCTTGCTTTGAAAAAGTCAGAAAGGGATGGCAGTGTTACCATCCGGACAATGATGCCAACCCACAGCTTCATCAAGAGGTGTCAGAGCTTTCTAAGTTAAGCAGGTCAATATGTTTCTTTTTTCTATTTTCAGTTTTTGATGACTTCTAAAAACTAATTGGGCCCAACAAACTTTGGGGAGGGTATAGAGGACAAGACAGGGACACCGGTGAGTGGAAGGGAAGAGATTCAGCAAGATGAATGACAGTTACAGTAAGAAAACTGTCCCAGGAGTTTCTCAACTGTTATTTTTAATAGAAGATTCTTTGTAGAAAAAATTCTTTGTAGAAGGTAATGAACGTCTTACATGTTCAACAGCTAGTGCTGACCAGAGCACTTGAGTGCTGACCTGAGTGGAAATGTGAGATACAGGACTTCTGAGGCATCTTCCCTCACCATGATGTGGTCCTTGACCCTTCCCTGCCTGCATCTCCCACCTGCTGCTCGCTCTGCTTCTCCCCCGTTTGCCCCTCATAGCCATGAGAGGTCAGTTTATCCCAAAAGCGCAGTTACTGCTGCCCCTCTCCCCCAGTCTCACTTCTTCTTTTTAAACCTTGGGATTTAAAACTCACCTGCAAATGTGCCTGATCTCTGCAGCCCGTCGTGTTGATGGCCGGCAGTGAGGCGAGTCCCACCGGAGCACTTTGTGGCTGCAGCAAGCCATTTTCCAGTTGTTACTTCTTTCCCTGTAGGCCCCGTGCTGCCCTCCGGAGACCCTGGGAAGAACAGGCAGAAGGTTTTCGGGGAGCTGACCCGGTGCAAAGTCAGCTTCATTATGGCCAGACGAGAGAAACCTTCTTTCCCTGCCTCTCTGGCGGTAACAGGGGATAGCTTTTCTCTTGGTGTTTGTTGATGTGCAAAAAATGCAAAGCGGCTCTTCAGAGTGTGTGGGCACCTGGTGTGGGTCCCTGGGCAGTAACTCGCTATTCAGGTACAAAAACTGAAGAGCTCTCAAGGGCACCCGGGACTGTTTGTGCTCAGTCACTGCGTTCTTCTGAAGCCTCTCAACGCACCGATCGTCCGGCCCATCCTCCTTTTGCATCCCCTCAGTCTCAGGCAGCGCGCCCGGGGCTTCAGCAAAGAGGGAACGCCAAGTCCAGCTGCCCTGCCCAGGGGTGGCAGGAGCTGTGCCGGGGGGGGGGGGGGGGGGCAGCACCTCGTGCCTGCGCTGTGCCGTCCTCACCCTGTGCTCAGAAGAGCTGCCTTGGGTCGGTCCCCTGGTTGCCCAGCTGCTCGTGTCTCTCACACGGCCAAACTCCGTTAGCGACGCGTGTGCACACGTGCTGTTTGTGGACCCCCAGCTCCTCCGCTTGCCCCCCGGCTGTGTGGCTTCGCGGGGGGTGAGGGGCGCTGGCAGAGCGGCTGCAGCCACTGTCACTGGCTTCTTGGAACCCCGAGCTGACTCCTCTCTCCAGCAAACTGAAGGCTCTTGGCCTCAGGACCATCTCCCACTTGTTAAGACACGAACTTTGATGGAGAGTCCCAGCACCGCTCCAATGCGGGGGGGTTCTGGTTTCCGTTTGGGAAGTTCAGAGCCCCGGCTGCTTTACTTGCAGGCAGCAAAGTGTATTGCAGCCCCACTTCTTCCTACCCGCGCTTCTGCTCTGCCAGGTTTGGTGGCTCAGCTGCAGCTTCCCCGTGTTGCAGCATCACACGGGGACCTTGGCCTCCTCCCTCATCACCCCCCTTCCAGGAGGAGGCCGCGCGTGTGAGACACGGGCTGAGCCCCGCTGTTGCGTTTTCCTTAAGCCTAATTAACTGCCTTACTGCTCATCAGGCACGCGGGGGGTCGCGGTGCTGCCTTAGGGCCCCTGAACTCGATGCAGGGCCACAGTATTTCACCGCCAACGCGTCTGTTGGAACCAGCCGTGAACACAAACGCAGCCCCACCCCCCCCACCCCCCCCACCCCCCCCACCCCACGGCAGCTCACGGGTAGTTACAGGCACTGCCCGGCAGCTGCTGTTACCATCTCAGCCCTGTGCTCCCCCCGCACGGGGAAGGTTCCTGCCGCGCCACCGGAGCCCTCCCTGGCAGCGCAGCCGTGCCGGCGTGCCCTGTGCTGCCGGAAAGGCAGGCGGGAGCCGGGAGCCGAACGCCGGCCTGCTGCCCCGCACGGGGACCCGCAGGGACCGCTTCAGCTCTGCTGCCCCGCACGGGGACCCGCAGGGACCGCTTCAGCTCTGCTGCCCCGCACGGGGACCCGCAGGGAGCTCTGCTGCGCGGGGGGTGGCAGCAGGGCCCCGTCCTGGGTACAGGCAGGAGGGGCCACAGTGCCAGCCTGTACTGGTGCTGCCACAGCCACCAGCCAGAAGAGGAACAGCCGTGTACGGGGAGCCTCGTCCCCACTTGAAATGGGGTGCTGTTTGCGTGCACGTTTCCTTAAATGTCGGAGTTTTGCTGCAAATAGCACTAACGGAACATAATTATAAACAAGTTTTAGGAGGAAACCCCCAAGATCATTGTATCTATTAAATGAAGAACCAGGAGAGAGGAAATGGAGAGGAAAATCAGATTACAAGGTGTATTTAAAACTAGGCAAAAAAAAAAAAAGGCAAAACCAACCTGGGCTAGTTAATGAACTATTAAGCCAGAATAAGTGTTTAAGTGTTTACAAAGTCTTTGCTTTACAGATACGCTGGCACTCAGTACCATTTATTACACTGGCTGGATGAAAGGTGGCCCTCTGTTGTACAGCAAGTTAAATTACGTTAAATTACACCATCACCATTTCCCACTTTAGCTTTGAAATGCCTGTATTTGTGCAGCTTACACAAGACTTACTTCTGTGTGCAACATCCTACAAGAAAAACACCGCAAAGCCGCCGAAGCGCACACGTACACTGTGAGTTAGGGCAGCGTTTCCCCAAGGACAGCGGTTCAAAAGACTTAGCCAGGAAATCACCTCAGGGCATCTCGGTTGTTCACCAGTGCCCCAGTTTTCATTCTGCAAGTTGTACTTAGCGTCTGCAGCAGCTGGAGTCTATTCTTTCCATTTCTAAAGGTTACCAGTACAGCAATGTGCCCGAGTCTGTGCGTCAGAGCTGTCATTTCAAGCCATCTGCAACATGCTGCTGCTGCTTATTTAAATGTTAACTTTTCCGCTCCCCAAAACATGCAAGAAATGAAAATCATGAAACAATTACGTAGAGCTTTGTAAAGACTTTTCTGCCCACCTCCTTCCACAAAGACACGCAAGAGCATCCGAGGAAAATTCTGTAGCGGGGAACAAAGTCAGTTGATTTCAGGTGCAGATCCTGCACTTGCAGTGCTTGTATGCTCTTTAATTGCTTTAGCTACTTTATTATTTTTTTTCCTTAGTGGTGCACTGGAAGCTTACGTTCAGTCAGTAAGAACAAGAGAAGGAAAGGAGTTTGCAACAGTCTATCCCATAATGGTTCAGCTGCTGCAGAAAGCAATGTCAACCCTTCAGTGAACATACCTGGACAACTCTCTCAAACAGGGAATGGACAGCACCACACTCACGGGCCTTTGGTACCACATAAGTACTTCGGGTTCATGCAAGTTACTCCCAAATACGTAAGCTTTACAATTAATGTGTTTACTTACTTCACTGGCGAAACCTCCATCTTCTTGCTTTACGTTCGCATTGTAGGAACTTATTTATACACAAATAAGGAAATTGTATAATTTTTATGTGCTCTAAGTCTGCATCTAATAAAATCAAATCACTTCAGCATTCCTTTTGAATTTAGAAAGGTATAAAATTAGAACGTACTCAAATATTACAGTATAATTGCTGAATATCTCAAATAAGGAAGTAGCTCTTTTCCTATAGTTTTAAACAGTTGGATACATTTTAGGCTTTTTGAGAAGACTATTCTAGCGTTTCAAAAGTACTATCAGTTCCCATCTAAAAATCGCTTATTTTAACACAAGGAAAAATATTTATAAGTAATGTAAATGATTCTCTATTGCGCTTCTGTTTGCTTTGGAATAACTTATATTGATTTCAGCTCTTCTTTTGTTTAAACTGTAATAAAGAACATCGACTATCCAATCCTATCAGCATTTGAAATTCTTCAGCAACTTCCTAACTGCAAAGCATCAATACATACCTCAAATGGGTTGACACGAAGACTTCCGTGCGGAACGTGCTCCTCTCTGCAGGGCTGGCCTAATGATTAGTCACCTTCATTTTACAAAATACACACCACCAAGTTTTAATGAATTTATTTGAAATGATATACAAGAATATAGTGTGCAAAAATCTTAGGGGCAACATCATATAGACATGTGTCATAAACTGAAATTTACAGTTGTGATTCTTAAAAAAAAAAAAAAAAACAAACAAAAAAACACACAGCTGTTTAGTACATGAAAAGCTATGATTGTAAAAGTTCACAGCAGAAGCAATTGTAATCCTAACGCAGCTGCTCTAATTTTTAGACAGTTGGAGGAAAAAAAAAGTAAAGTGCAAGTGTTGCACGTATAGTTAAGTGCAAAGTTTGCCCCCACCATAAAGATGTCTTATGGCAAAATAAAATGTTGTAGAGTATGTGGCAAAGACAGAACACAGAATTAAAACTATGATGGTGACGATATCAACAGCACCATTTTTCTTGAGATAATGCTATTTATTCATTTCATCCTGTCCTGGGCCGTAACAGCTCTCACTAGTGCCAGCTGGTGCAAAACTATCTCCCTTGTGGATACAAATGTGATACGTGGCAACCCAAGCAGCAGCTCCCGTGCGAGATCACACAACACTCTCCACTTACCGCGTGTTCTGGGCAACTTGCTGGCATCTGGGCAGGCTGGGAAGCTACAGGCTGGTAATACATTTTGCCATTTCAGAAAAACCCAGGCCCCAGAATCGTAATTAATAATACGGTTGTGCAATACATATTAATCAGCAATAAGAATCAATGTATATAAACAGCTGTTACATATTTTAAAATTCCCCTTTTTGTACATTTTCTTTAAAAATAAACATTTATACACATCTCCTTCGCCTCTTTCTAAAGTACTTTAGCACCACAGGATATCCATTTTCAAGCCTATATTACCTGATGCATATATGAAGTTTGGAAGAAAAATAAGGCAATTTGGTTTAAATTGTTGATAGTTTCAGCTTACTTAATGTTCTATTGTAAAAAGCAAATCTGCACTCGTATTAGATCATTTCCAACTTGATGGTGCCGGTATTTTATGGTCATATAAAGTCACAACAAATAGTTAAGACCTTGATCTTGCATCTTCTTGCCATCAAGCAACAGCCATTTTGTAAATACAGAGTTAACAGGAAAATTCTGGCTTAATGCTGTTGTGAGCCCTGAGAAAAAGAGAAGAGAAAACCAGGTTAGTGGTTACCAAGCAAAGGGGAGGCAGACCTTACCTTAACTGTAGCAAACGTTTGTTCTGAAAGCCACAAGTACTTGTGATCATTGATCAGTTAGAAGAGAAGAAAAGGCTGAACGATTATTTTATCCCCTGATCGACAGATCATCAAGGCTTCTTTGTCACAGCCGGGAGTCCACAGTTATTGCTTGGTAAGGTAACCAAGCTGCTAACAACATTCATAGTTCACCGACAGAAAACAAGGTGTTTCCTGCTGCAACGCTGCATTAACAAGTTCTACAGATACTGTTATCTTGGCTTGAAGACCCCAGGGACAAGGAAAATACTACTACAAGGCAGGGTAAGAAAGGCGTCCTTCTTACTAAGGCCAGCCCCCCACTGTTCTCCAGTTACACACCACGGCCCCAGTGAGTTCCCAGAAGCAGGTGCACGTGTGAAATGGCACTGATCTCCCCATCCAGTGCCCAAGACTGCAGTAGCGTAAAAGCAGAAGAAAAGAAATAAATAGTAGTATTTTAACTAAACCCACAAGGAAATCTAACAGAAGTTGTCACTGTTGATTAAAATAGAATACAGCGAACAGGAAACCAGCCTGTTCCTAGCAGCTAGGATTTGGTGAAACCTTCTGCAACAAGGGACTGAGAACTCGGCACCCGGCATGTACGGCAAAGCAGCAGCTTAACTGGTGGTGCATTTCTTACGCAGTCTTAAGGCAACACTTGCAAATGCTGTTTAGGAAGCAGCCTCACTGACACATGAGAAGTAAGGGGGTGATTTGAGGATGCAATCTTAAACCTGTGAAGTCCACACCATGCTTGACGCTCCCGTCCAGGCATAAAACGGCTGATGAAAGGACCCGGCGTTCCGTGCACCTCAGTGGATCTTTCCTTCCACCCTGCTTTTCTAGCTGAACATGGAGGATGGCAGAATCTCCTTTTTCCCACGTTCTCTTTATATGATAATATTAGCTTGAAAGCCCTTATCTTACCTAATATATCCCCTGCCTTGCTGCAGACTCATTAAATTGATGGCCTTCTACAAAGTGGAAAACAATCTATCTCCCCACAGAGGACGCGTTATCTGTTCTATTTATTTTACAATGAAAATAAGAGTAATAAATAAAAGGGGTTAATGGAAAAAATACAATCTGCTCCCTCAACAACTTTGTATATGCTGATACAAATTATGAGTAAACAAGACAGAAAACGGTAAAGAAAAAGGAAACTGAATCGGAACAGGGAAGGATTCTGTGGGAGTTTTAAGTGGTTTTGACAGACATGGACGGATGTAATTCAGGTACAACCTTATAAACTCAGTTACTTCATACAAAAGGTCACGTGCCCTCCCTCTGCATTTCGTAAGCGCGCTCACTTGCAGTCCAACAGAAATCATGCAACTCTCAGGAAACAGCCAGCCAGACCCTCCCCTCCCCCGTCTCTGGCCAGCTGTCCAAAAGCAAGTTACACAACACGGGGGAGTAAAATGAAGGTTTGGGCTACCCAAGAAAGCAGACAGCAGACTTTATCCTGCACAAAAACCACTCTAGTACCACATGAACACATTTAACTGCATTAAAAAAAACAAAGACTGCTTCCCAAACATACAGAATTTGTTCGTTTTCGTTTCCAACAGTCAGGATTTAAACGTTTCTGTTCTTCTGCCAAGGCCTTGGCTTCTAGCGTGTACATCCGTCTTTCTTCATTTTTCATTTTCTTCCACCTGTCACCAAGTATCACACTTATGGCTCTGCAAGATAAATGTTTACAGTACGGTCAGGACACCATGTTAAGAAATAAAGGAATATTCTTTTTTTATCTCAGCACTTTAAAGACAAAAGTTAAACGTGGAAATAATACACACAGAAGAAATCAACTGTATCTTTAAAGATTTTTTTAAAAAACAATCATGTTTCTGATTATCTTCTCAATCCTCCTTTTAACAGTTGAACAGCTGAGGCTTCTGTGTGAGCTGAGCATGGGTCAACGCACAGTCTAACATTTCAAAGGATGTACACAGCAACTAGCATAAACCAGAAAAACAGGGATGTTAAAAAACCCCAAACCACCACCAAATGGTAGCTCACATTTGCTTTGCTCTGCTTTCGTACTAGAAGACCGCATGACAGATTGGCTGAAAATATGTTCTCTAATAATTAGGGCAATGATCTGAATATGACCTCAGCCAAACAAGTATTTCATTAACTGCAGATCCCCATGTCTATTTAACATATGCATGTAGCTTCTTCCACCTTCAATCCATACTGGGCGGAACATACTGGTAAGTTCCCATTCCTAAGCAGAAGGAATCAGTTGTTCTAACACACCTATCACGATTTCCAGAAGCTGAACGGATTGCTTTCCTACTGCTTATAAACTTGACGTCTTTTGGGCAATACTTCCCCGTATTATCATGCCATATTGCTTAACTACACTCCCAAATGTTGGATCAAGATTCCATTGAAGCTTTAACTCCATACTTCAGCTGAATGAAAATCTCTGAACAGCTCTTTTATCAATGCCAATTAGTAAATTAGTGAGTAGGCGTGCTTTGGCTTCAGATTACAGCGATGAAGTTCTATGACCAGCTTTAAGGAAAAGGTGTGTACAACTACATACTCTGCTTTATCGTATTAAAAAGTTCCTTGCTGGTGGCAAAGCCATTCACAGACTTTCTAACACATCCAAGAAGAGCAAAGTGTCACCAGCCGTTTCCACGGCATTACACATACAGCAATTCGGAAGGCTTTTCTGCACCATACTAAGAAAATGGATTCTAATCCTGCAAGACCATGTTGTACTGGTCAGGCTCCCGCGAGGTGCAGAGCACTTGGAGAGCACAGCAAGAGCTCCGCTGGCGCTGCCGGTAAGCCTGTGCTGTCACATGCTCTGCTGACTCCTTTGAGCAAACTCCTCAAGTTGCAACCACATCCCATCAACATCAAATCTATTTGGACAGCCTGTCTGTTTGGCAATGGAATTTCTAGTCTTCTAGCCAAATTGTAAGCCACTATCTTTGGTCTGTCATCAGAAGGAAATACATTCCAGTTTAATGAGCTGGTTTTTTCACGTTTTGGCAGTATCCAGAGGCAAATCAACAGCACCAAAAACCTGGGTATGGTCACCAGTTTGTGCTGGGTCGCTCATACCCCCAGGAAAGAACACGGTGACCTAGAGAGAGCAGGCTTGCTGCTAAAGCCATTGCATTTCCACATAAAAATGCACTATAAAATCTTTGTATTTAACATTCAAAAAATTTGTATGTATTTTATACCTCCAGAGAAAAAAACTGCATGAGGCACTGAAAGCGAGTAGAGATCTGTATGTTTCAAAAAGCTTGAAAAATCTAACACAAGAGACAAAAGCTCCATTTCTCCAAGGAAACAGTAGTATGAGTGAACCACTGAGACTGAAAAGATGTATACAGCAAAATTTCCTGAAGTAACAGAGACCTAATTCTCATGACCATAAACAAGTACAAAAACCTGACCCTGCTGCATCACTGCCTCAGGCACCCGTCACCTCATCAGAACTTCGCAGTGCTCTGCACACTGCCTCTGTCGTCTTAAAACGCTGGTAAGATACCCCACCGCATTTTAGCAACCGACTACGTGCAGCATGCAATCCCTCACATGGAGTTAATTCAAAAGAAATTACTGAACAGAACTGAGATCACCTCTGGTTTACTCAGTAATTATGTTCAGCATGAACAAATGTTAATAGCTGGGTGATTTTCTTCATCCTTAGATTGTACACTACTCAAATTATTCAAGTATTTCTGAAGCATAACCAAGACCAACCATGGTTACAGTGGGAATATCTAGAAAAGAAACAAATGCTACCCTAACACCAGTTTCTCAAGTACGGTCCTACAGTCCACGGTATTTTTAAGTATCACGTGAATGCTGACTTGTGCTTTCAGTGATTACAGCTCACTGCCTTGCTGACGTGACTTGAACTACTTTGTCTCTAAACAGACCGCTTAACTCAGGACATCTCAAGTTCTGTCCTTTCTTAAATGCGTAAGAAAAAACCCCAAAACCCATAGCAAACATAAGAACTCTGCTGAACAGAAATGAGTACTACATATAAGCATCTCATTATATAAGCATATAATGAGATGATCTGCTCATTCATCTGAAAATGACACACACATTTAAGTAACAACAGTTGCCTTTGAATAGCTAAAATAATCAATGTCCCAGCAACGCTTAAGCAACTATAGCTGAATGCCTATAAAATCAACCTACACTAACTCTTATGATCAGTCTTCTGTGCTGTACCCTGTGGGTGCCAAGAAACTGCATCCCCGGGCACTGCCCTCCAAACGGCGCAGGGAGCAGGGCAGGCTGGAACCTGGAGCTTTGTCATCACTTCCCTCCGAGGTAAACCTGCCCACCGAAATATTCAACTTCTGTTCACATCCATCCAGCTGCAGCTCCAGTTCACTTCATCTGTTTGAAATCAGCATTTTAAATTAAATATACAACCATCGTAAACTTTCCTAGCCAACATTTCTGTCTGATGGTTGCAATGAATTTGAAGGCAGCGCATCTGCTTCACTGAAATTACTATAAACACTGCAGAACATCACTGCTAGGACACACAAGACTGGCTGGGATTTAAAGATGGCTTATTTGTGTGGTAGGATTTTATTCCTCAACACCAGTTACAGCTTCCTTACTAGAATATTAGGAAATAGCCAAAACCCTCTCAAAGCCTGTCACCTTCAGTTTTTATGAGATTTAGCACTCAAATTGTTATGTGACAATGCAATTTTTATAGTAACAATTTTCATAATGTTATAAACATAAAAAAACCTGATTGTAAGATCAGTGCATGTTCATGTGTTTTAGTTTATATTTACATTTGCACAATTAGCACAAAATATTTAATATTATTTAACTTTAAACTGATTAAATTTTTATTTTATAATTTATAATCATATTTTGATAATATAAATCATTATATAATATACACATACATATATTATTATATGTGATATCTACATATTATATGAATATATTATCTATAAGTATAAATAATAAATATATAGAATAGAAATAAAGATATAATAAATATATAATTGTTTAATACAATTTAGTATTAAGAAGAAAACATATCTAAAGGAGACCTTTACAAAAACATGATTAGACATGAATGTGCATCTAGATAGAAACAAAAGAAGAAACCAACAAAGAACCCTCCCCTCAAACACACGGTCATATGACTCTTCCTGCAAGTTTCAGCAGATTACTTAATGCCTTCAGGACAAGCAAAATTTGGCAATGTGCTGTTTGGACTAAGATCTTTCAGGTATCCCAACAATCAGTACTCCATTACTCAATATGATATACAGTCTGAGAATAAATGTTTTTTAAAAAATATTTTTTAAAATTAATTTTCCGTTACAACACAAGAGAGCCTGGTACTTTTTTCCCCATGAACATTTCTCATCAGTGTAAACAATGATTGTTGTGTATTTGTGACTCTGCTGGTGCACACACATAGATATGTCAGTTGTTTTACCTGAATGCTTTCTCAGAAGGTTAAGTTTGCCAAAAATGGCTTGTGGCAGATTTACTGAGTACTGTAAATACTTAAAGGTGTGCCCACAGATTAAGCTTTGTTCAGCATCTTTCAAAACTTGTTCTTAAAACAATATACATTTTGTTTCAAATGCAAAATCTAGTCCACTTAAATGTAAAGGTGGGACACGGTTCTTCTGCTAGCTCCCCAGTAATACAAAACTACATTTTATACCATTACCTGTTGTCTTTCCCTGGATACATCTGAGTATATTCCACTCTGTATTTTTTGGCAAAAAGCATGAAGGCATTCATTGGTCTTTTGCACTTGTTTGGAGAAGTGGCACTCACAGTACTTGCAGTCCCTGAGCTGTGGCTTTTGCCAGCTTTGCTGTACAAAGAACTGGAGGAAAGATGTGATGATGCAGTAGGCGCACAGTTTTTACTACTGCATTCTGATCTCTCAGCATCTTGATTGTTTGACCCTCCACAAGACAGAGAAGCGCGACGCTGGCGAGCCATGCTGCTTAGCACATAAACTGCAGAGGAATCCATTGGTGTAAAATCATAACTACAAGAAAAAGACATATCATAAACCAATCAATTTTCATGTAAAATCTCTAAATAGCTATTCACTCTTCATCTCTGCTACATTTCTAGTATTCTAGTCTCTTTTGTGTGACATAATGATTTCTACCTGATGCACATATCAATGTGGGGGAAAAAAACCCAAACCAGAACTCTGACAAATGCATTAATAGTTTTTTTCAATGGAATGGTAACTGCAATTTTGCAAGATCTGCTGTGTACTATCAACTCCCCAGCTGTATATCAATTCATTATACAGTGTCTTCAAATTTCGTCCTCTTTTGAAATAACCTTCTTTCTTTCTGCTTCTGTCCTTACCATAAATGAAATCTGGTCAGTGAATGACAGGTACTAAAAGGGACAACTGATGTGGGAAGAATAAGCATGAAGTTCACTTGCAAATATGTACTGATTATAAATATGAAACCACTGCATTAAAGTTATATACACTATTGTACAAATAACTTCTCTAGGCAGTTAAATACTATTTTACAGACAAACCTTCCACCCAAGTGACAAGTTTAAAAACCCATGACACTGCTGCCCTCTAGTGACAAAAATGTGAGGTGCCGCTACATTTCAAGGTATTTTTTTAACACTTCGGTGAGTTGTTTTCATACAACTTAAGACCTCCAAACACTATAAACTGTTGTGATTTTTTTGTTCACCAACAACTACAATTAACCTCTGACCATTACAGAAGAAGTTTATTTCCACAGACTATTTGTTATCCTCTCCAAGTGTGTGCAGATCAGTTTGGGAACCACAGACTACACTGTCCTCGGCATGCTATAAGGGGAAAATACACCTGTAAAGGTTCTACTCGATCATAAAGGTAAACCATTATGTTACCACCACAACATAAAATGTATGTAACTCTAAGGCTCCACTCATCCACTGCTCGATGTGGCTACAGTTGCGTAATTTATGGCAAAAATAAGGGCTTTGAAGGGTTGGTTTTTTTTTTCCAAACACGAAGTAGAGCTACTAGAAAGGAAATGCTGCAAGTGATAGTCTAGCCCCCATCTGCAAAGTCCCCATCCTTCTGTGGGATGGAACCTAAATGCAAGGGTGGAGCCTTAAGGACTGCCTCCAAAATGCCTTAGAAAAGTAAAAAGCAACAAAGAAGGGGTAACACTGACAACCTTGCAGGCAAGTTCACAGGATAGTGAGAAAAGACCTCTGATCTACGAACAGTCTGGCACCCTTCACATTTCTAATCTCCCTCCCATAACCCAGCACCAGGACTTCGATTTTTAATTCTTCTGTCCTGCTAATCACAGCTCCTGCTGCACACTCCTTTTCAGTGACTTGCTTCCTTCTGCCCAGCAAAAAAGACAGGAAATTTGAAGTGTCCGAGCAGTACTCAGCTGGGCTGCACGACTTGAGTTCACAAGCCCGGTTTCTTCAGTGAGATGCAAATACAGTGATTCTAACAGCTCTCCACATATGCAGCTCAGAATACGAGTTAGTAAGAAAAAAAAACAGGCACAGATGAGTGAGGACATGCAATTTGGGACCTCACACTCCATGCCAGACTGAAATAATAAAAGAGCTCCTAGGGCCTGAACTGCAAACAGCATTTTAAATTCATTTTTTCTATTGTAAAACAACCCAAAAGGAACTGGACTAAAACACATGCTAAAAAAGAGCTAACACTGTAGGAGAATATGGATCCTACCAAACCTGGAAATCTCAAAATAGTACGGAGAAGTCTTTGTGAGTAATACTACTTCCTTAGAAACTTAGAATAATTTATGCTGGACAGGACCCCTGAAGGTTATCTGGTTGAACCTCTTGCTCAAAGCAATGCAAACCTCAAAGTTAATCAAACTATGAAGGTAAATTTGATATATTAGAAAAGAATCACAAAAAGCAGAATATACAAAACCATTAAGAATTTCGAAAGTACTCTATTCTAAAGCCACAGCACATGCATTTATTGCTAAGAAACTACTCAGGTAATTCAGAGACACAGCTGCATGTGAAGCGCAAGTTAATAGCTGGCAGACATACTGTTCTGGGAGAACTACTAGGTTTTTCAAACATAACCCACTTTACCTGAAGAATTTATAACAGATAATAGATGTATTTTTACCACTTAATCTGGCCTAAACTATCATAAAAGGGAACTGAAAAGTTCTTTCACTCCAAACTCTATGCAGTTTAGCAGAGCACATTATTACACAGATTTCATAGTATTCAGTCTACATTTCTCCCTCTTATTTATCTCGTATTACCAGAAGTATCCTCTCTCCTCTACAGAATGCTTCAAATTCTTGTAGACTTAAGGTGCCTTCTCATTAAATACAAGAGCCACTGAGGCCACTTTATCCAAAAATTACCTTTTAAATGTATCAAAAACACCTGAATCATCAAAGTTAATGGCATCAGGGTGTCCAGGAGGTAGACACAGATCTCCAAGATGCATTTCACAGCATGGAATGCCATGCTGTACCACAGTCAAGCTTGGATAAAAAGATGACCAACCTGAAGTGGTAAAGAGTTAAATTAGACAAATGGCCAGACAATCTCTCTAGTTCTTAACTGGAGCAATCCCATGCCTCTAGCTGATACCGTCTTACAAAAATGTTCTGATGTAGTTCCTTTCACCCAAAATAAAAATCAGAAACGCTTACTCAGGGAATACTTACTGCAAATAGTTTATTATCTCATTCTACCAAAAAAAGTAATTGAAAACTGGGAACTTCTATCATCAGAAATTTCATGTTTAGCAAGCCTCCCTTATTTGCAGCTTTCCTTTCTCCCCCCAAATTTTCTGCTTTCCTATGCTCCATTTATATATTTCATCAAACCTTTCCTTAAGAGATAATGCAGTATTTCTGTAGATTTATAGCTTTACAGTTTTGTTTGTTCAAATTCTGGATTTCTTTATAAAGAGAGTAAATTGATTCTACGACACCACTTTTACCAATTTCTTGAGCAACATGGGACGCCAATAAAATCTGCAAACACTTTCTAAGAATATTTTAATATACAACCAAGTGTAGTTGTAGCATTTCATACCTTTATTTTTAACATAAAAAGGATGATCAAGTCTGCATTCTACTGTAAGCAAGCCATCTTCCACTGTGCCAGGATCAAAAGTCAGCTTCAGCACTGACTCACCAAAGGAAATGCTTTCTTCATGAGAAATCAACTTCAAACCATCTGAACCATAGCCCTGTAAACGTACATACAGTTCAAAATTTTTCCCCCCAAGAAGAGCATGTACCTGTGTATACCATAGGTGTACCATCACCTTACATTAAAAAACACCGACATCCTAAAAGTTCTTGCTAGAAATTAATAAAGATGATGTAACAGTCAAAATACACCTAAATGAATTCAGTCCAATCACTTTAAAGCAAGATACTCAAATAGCACAGCCATCAGCTCTAGTAAAGTTTAGTATAAACCTGTCTTCCTGAGACAGAAATTAAAAGGCACAGGGATAACAAAACACTAAGTATTTGCTACAGGTATCAAAATAAATTTATTAAAACTAACAGTTACCTTGTAAGGACTCACTGGGAGATTTTCCTCTTTTCCACAACTTTCAGATCTTGCGAAATCTTCAACATCCTGCCACTCTTTATTGCGTCCTTTATGAAAGCACAAACGAGAGCCTAATAGATTTTTTCAAGGAAAAAAAAAAAAAAATACTGTTATGTAAAAAAGTCTGTGTTGCCCCCCCCAAAAAAAGAACAAGACAATACAACTACTTATTTGATAATAATGTGTTGTTCTACCTTTTAGAAAACAATGCCAAACAGTTGAAGGCCAAGAATGGCACCATCCTAAATCATCATCATCTGAAAGTGATGACATGCAGAAGATGCCAGATTCTGATTCACTATTTGCCTGTTAAAAAAAAGCAAAACGATGTTAGTATTTTATTGAAGATGATGGGCTGGTCTTACATGTCTTCAGATACATTCTCTGATTTGCATGTGTCATCGTTTTGCCTTCAATACTAACAGAAATGTAACATGAAGACAAAGATTCAAAGAATGCAGTAAATGTGAATGGAGTGTTTTCATCTCCTACCTTGAAATGTGCCATCCTGAAATTTTCAAGTTTCATTCTCTGAGATACATTTCACACCTATGGACTATCTCATGCTTAGGTACAAACATTTTACAAGCTACCATTCCTTGGTCATCCACAAACCACCCAGAGTGCACGTTACTGTATGGTCAAATTACTGAAAAGCTGTAGGGCCAAGGTGGTTCTACATAAATCACGGGGAAAAGCCCCATGTCTTTAACAGACAAGTTTCAGACACAAATTAATAGACAGGAAAGGAAGAAGCAGGACTGACAAGTTTTGTGCATCTAAAAGGAGATGGGTTTGTATTTCCTTTCAAGACAGCAAACAAGTTACTACGATTTTTTAAAGCTTGCTATAGAAGGAACTACAAGAGAAGCAGAGCTTTCTTAGAATGTGTTCTCTTCATAAAAATGTGTGTGATGTAGCACTACAAGTTTATTGTGTTGGGCAGAAAGTAAGAGAGTATCTAGCTTAAACAGAAATGGTATTAGAACTAAACAGGTGATTTTTTTTAAAAAATGTTTCTCTTTTCAAAAAGCTTAATCCATTACTCATGCATCTGTATTTATTTTAGAAATGTTTCAGAACAACTCACCCTTTCATGTCTGACTGGTGTTTCATCCAAATCATTCTTGAAGTTGGGATCATTCTTTGAGGATCCTGGTGGAGGACGTGCATAGGAATGTAAACTTTTGCTTGTAGCTATTATGTGAACAGGAGATGATCTACAACAGAAAAATGTATTTTACAGTATCTCAGATTAAGACAACAGAAGACTTAGCTACCATTACTCTAAAATGCTTTTATTTAACAAATATTTCTGTAGGCATGAGCCAAATGCCAAATAAACTTCATATGCACCAACAGTCAAATGGCATCATTAAAGGATGCAAGCTCAGGCAAAGGGAGTACTTAGCATAACTCCTGCATAGCTTCTATGTATCACCCAAATGACTACCTTCACATCAGCATCTCCTTGTTACAATGCTGAAGTTTTTACAAATACCTTGAGGTACACAGACATCTGCTCTGTCCTAACAATTAAATCCCCTGTGCATGAGTGTGAACGGTACTGCATTTAATTTTCTTACTATAAACCTGTAAGACCAAAGCCATGCAATAAAAGGTAAAGCCCAGAAATTTCTAAGATCCCACACTGCTTCTCACAGCCTTATGGAATTTACAGATCGCAAATCTGAAACAGTATCAATAAAAAATACATTGCATTATGCACTAGCAAGTATTAAGAATTTAACATAATAAATTCATCTTGATTTTTCATCTGCTGCTTCACATGAAGTAAATGGCTGTCATTTCTGAGCCTTCTGTGCAATGTCCTTATACCAGCCTACCTCACTCACCGCTAGCAATTAGCCATTTTTGCAACAGGCTCTGAAATGAGTCCTGTGCAATCTTCCACAGAAGAATAGTTACTATACAGAAAGATCAAAAATAGGGCTCCAGTTCAAAGGCAGGAGGTGTAAAAAGTGAAGAAAATGTTTCGGGAGACATAATATTACAAATCTTAAGAGTTCAAAACTGAAATGAACGTCAGTACCTGTTATAAAAAGAGCACTGCATCAAAGGACTTTGAGGACTTGTGGCTATATTTGCTAATTCTGTCAACCAGTTCACCCCGTTCTCACAATAACCACTTTCTGAATTGCTGTTTGAGGTATGTTGGTTCCAGGAAGACCTTGAACATTCCTGATGTGAAACATCAGCTCCAACCTGAAAAAGTGCAGGTGGGGCAGAATCCGTCTGCACAGCCTGTAGTTCAGGAAGATCATCTACAAACAAATGCACCAATTACCATAATTGTACCCATCAACAAATTCTAGTTGACACCAGATCTTGCAAATGAAAATAAAAAAGGAATTACAATGAAGTAACTGATTTTATTTTCTCATATCACAATGACGAACATTTCACAAACCCTATTCATAATTTTGACAAAATAGCCACAGAAATAATCACATTTCTGGTCTATTATACACTCATACAAGCAATTTAGCAATTAAAGAAAAACATTAAGTAACTAGATAAAAATGCAGTTCTGGTTTTAAAGTTTTTAACTAGACTAACTAGTTTACACAGAATTGTACTGAAGAATTACGCAAAAGTAGCAACATGCTTCACTGAAATACTAAATCAACAATAAATCTGTCCTAGCAGGTGCAACACTAAAAAATATGAACATCAGGGGCTGTACAAGGTAAAAGTTTTCCATGTTTCCACCAAGGAACTAGAATTATGTAAGTCAAAAGTCATGACAGCTGAGCATACGGTCTTGCAGAAGTGAATTCCTACCAACAATCTACATGTTACACAAGTTAAATAGAATAGCAGAGCCATATTTAACTGAAGTCTGTGTTACATTCTCTCATGTAACCAAGTATTGTTCTTAATCACGCCAGGATTTCAATTAAATGTGTAAATATTTCACTGATGCTATCAATACTTTCTAACGTACATGTTATTTTTATCCAATACAGAAGAATGGAAGTTAAATCTTCCTCTAGCTCAGAATCTCTATTTGCAGGGGATCTAAAGCAGCATCATTTCCCTTTAGGAGGAGCTCTTGAGCTTTCTATTTCTGTCGTGCCAAAAAAAAAAAAAAAAAAAAAAAAGCTTCTCTGGAGATTAGGAGCAGAAATTTGTAAACAGAAATTTGTAGCTCTCAGTTCAAGAACACATCAGTTCAAGAACACATTTAAGTCAACAGGCTACTGTGTCAGAACTGGAAACGCGTTAAAGGGAGAAGTGACTTCAAAATAAGACCTTCAGATACCACAATTCACTCTCATATGCCCTGCCCTACTTAAGTCAAAAACCAGTAAACTTCATTCAGCTGCTTCCAGTAATTTCACTATAGGAAAACAACAACAAACTTCAGAATTTGGCTTCCTCTGAAAAAGTCATGTTATTTACCAAGTTCCATGTGTTCATCACAGGATGCATATCCAGGAGAAGAGGGCAGGTTTTCATTACACTTCAGCAACTCCAGTGACTCATTCATCCCTGAAGCTCTCTTGTCCACTACCAGAAGGAGTTTCTGAACTGCATTAGGCATTTGATTTGTCTTCACTTCCCACACCATGTTAGGATGCTCCAAAGTGTCTGACTTTAAAGAGACAGAGGTTAAAAATTCATACACACGTGAACTTTTTTAAATTGCACCTGACAAGTTACTTCATTACCAGAACCCTAGCTCCTCCATCATCTGTTGAGAATCACAGGATAGTTTAGCTTGAAAGGGACCTCTAAGTACAACCCCTGCAGAAAGCAGAGTCAACTCTGAAGTCAGATGAGGCTGCCTGGGGCCCTCGCCACTTGAGTTTCTAGTACCTCCAAGGATGGAGATTCCCCTGACACTTCTCAGGAACCTCTCCAGTGACCACTGTTGCTGTCAAGACTTTGTTCCTTACCCACATTTGACCTTCCCTTGCCGCAGCCTGTGTCTGCTGCCTCCACGAGTCTGGGGTCACCTCCTCAACCACCACTCAAGCCAAGGTAAAGAACATTCACTTGGTACGCCGAACCACCTCCTGTCACTGAAGGCAATCCGACAGGTCAGACAAGATTTGCCTTTGCTTAATCCATCCTGGCTATTCCCAGTCACCTCCTTGCCTTGTAACAGCTAGGACATGGCTGTCAGGAGGATCTGCCGCATAATCTTCTTGAAGGCTAAGGTTAGGCTGACCAGCCTGGCATTTCCCCAAATCCTCCTCCTTGAAGCCAGACATTTGCTTTTCTGCAGTTCCTGGAGGCCCTCCTGCCACCAAATGCACTGCCTTTTGGAGAGCATCCTCACAGCGACACTGGCCAGCTCCCCCGACACATCCTTCTGGCCTCGCCGACCTGGGCTGCCCCTAACCTGCCTCTCTGCTGCTCCTCGCTCGGCCAGGCATGCTGCTACGCCCAGGGGCTCAAGGAACCTGGAAACAGGCCTTGCAAGTAAAGGACAAAGCAAAGATGCCGTCCTCAACTCCTTGCCATTAGGTCTCCTACGCCATTTAGCACCGGGCCCACATCTTTCCTAGTTGTCCTTTCCCACTGCCCTTCACAGCCCTTGCTATCTCAGCTCTAGGTACAGTCTCAAACACATCTGACTGCTAACATCCTTAACTGCGTTGTAAATGGAAAGAAAAAGAAGCCTCTACTAGTTTTCACTGCAGTTTCATTTCCCTCAATCCCAGTACTGCAACATTCATACCAAAAGAAATATTTTAAATCATCTTTAGCAGTCAAGGAACTGTGTGATTATTCTCCACAACCACTGCCTCTAAAAGCTGGAAAACAAAGTTACGCAGTCTTTCGTAATGTGGTTATCTATTGTTTTTCTCAGATCACGACAAATTAAAGCTACTATAACATGAGTACCTTGTATTTAATGAATTATCCTTGAAAAAGTAAACAAGAGTGCACCACAAACGCACAGAAAACAAAGCTTATTAAGAAAGGAAATCTGAAAAATCTCCCACATGCATGTCCACTAAGTAAGCTATCATGCACCGCATTAGAGAAAGACAGCTAAAACCCGTCAGACCTTTGCATATGGAAAAGTAAGCCTACCATCCTAAGAGCTCCCTTAGTGCCATGCATAAAAAAAATCTGATAACAATTACAACAAAACAACAGCTTTATTTTAATAAACAGTTAAAAGGTGCTTTATGTATACAGCCAACGTTTTTAATTCCATGTTTCCACTTATTCCATAAATTTGTTTCATTTATTTTACAGCTTGTCCTGTACATAACATAGTTCAGATATAACCCTTTCAATTACATACTGGCCCTACCAGAAAGGCCTAACCTGAGCAGTGAAATTTTTTTACTGGAAAATTTCTAACCTTCTCCTTTCATAATCTTTCAAATACATGCAAAGCTTACATTAACTTTCATTCCAAACATAAAATGTTTGATCCTACTCAAATGGCACTACTGCAAAAGCCACAACAGTGTAATTCTGATTTTAAGGAGAGAGATGGTAAGAGAAATGAGAACATACAAAATAAACTATCAATGGCATGTGTATTTCACCCCTAAGAAGCATCATTAATGCAAATCATTCCTGTATCACCCATGAGGGACAGCAAAATTACAGAACACCACAAGGGCAGAAAGTTCAGTCATTTCTGAACAGAAAACCAGACCTCAGTAGTACAGGTCAGGACCCTGATGATTATCTCCATGTAATCAACTCTGAAAAGCCACTCCTTGTTTTTCTGGCTTGTCTAAATCCTTCCATTCACGCCTTCTGCCTTGTTTTTCCTTCTGTTTTTTCTTCCTTCCTTTCCCGTTTTCCTGCCAAAATTAACTTATTTTGGGACTGCTACCTTCTCCTTCCTTGCTGCCAAGATTTGGAAGTACCTGTTCTGGTTACCCCAACACAACGGAAGTCTGAGATAAAGTACAGATACAACACACTAGTCTGACAAGAAAGTTGTTTGAGAAATAAATTATTCTTCCAAGTCACAAGAATTTCTCTAAACCAAAGCTACCCATGTACAAAAGCCAAAATATCCTCTAACAACTGAATTAAAATAAAAAACAAAGTAAGTGCCCAACTTGAATTATCAAATTGTTTTTATTCTGCTTGATTAAAGCCTCCTTTGGACACCACATGCTTCTCTCAGCCTTTCAGTGTTTTGGAACATTAAGGGGAACGGTCACTAATTAGCTTGTAAAGATTTATATTCTTTTAGTTTAACTTCATGTTCAAAACTTGTTGCAACAGATGCCTTCTAGAAGTATGCTTCCCAGAACTATAATTACTGCCATTTTCCTCAGAAGCTACATGAATTTATTTAAGAATCTGTGCTTTAAAATATGTCAATATTAACAAAGAGCTTGTTAACTAAACCACGTCTACTTTTGAAGGACAAAAATAAATTCAGAACAGAAGTAAACAAAGACTGTGGCCGAGAAGGGGTTCAGCAGGAACCGAGCAGTATCCACCCAAACCGCACCGCGCAGGAACGCCTGGGTGGAAGTGGTTTTCCTTCTGCTATTTGCCTTCCTTCCCCCAACCTACCGCTGCCGTCTCAGGCATGGTCTATGCCTGTAGCGATTTACTGGATGGTGTTTAATACGGAGAACAGCTTCTCCAAGCAAAACACAACATACTGGCAAGACTGGATCTACACCAGGGACTTTTACTGGCACAGCTGCTTTGATCAGGGATCCTCGCTCCGCATCCCGGCCTCGCACAGCTGTGCCAAAACGCTGCAGAGGCACAGCCGCAGAGCAGCAGCACAGGAACATGATTCACGATGTTTTGGCAAAGGCGGCCTTCCAGCACGGCACAGGCCGAACCCTACCCTACCTTCCACCCAGCTCCTCCGGACTGTCGCCCCGCCCCGCGAGGGCCGCGGAGGGAGCGCTCCACCCCCACCCCCCCATTCAAACGCCCATCGCAGAACAAACATGACTTTGATTACGTAACAGTTACAGCAGAACCAAAGGCGTGCGACCACGGAGCAGTACGTGCCCCCCGCCGGAGGGCAGCCCCCCCCCCCCCCCAGCCCCCTCCACTACCCGCCGCCCACCCCCCCCCACTCCGGGACGGACCCGGCCCGCGGCCGCGCCCGGGCCCTCGCCTCCCCCCGCCCGCACCCGGGCCCGTCACGTGACCCCGCCTGGACGCTGCCCTTGTTTATACACTGCTGCCGGCATGGCGCATGCGCGTAAGGCCCCATTCATTCACAACTGCGTAACAGCTCGGCCTGGCCGGGGGGGAGGCGGCGGGGGCGTCCCCCCTTCGCCCCAGACCCTGCCGCTAACCCCCGGCCGGGACCCCGCTGGCCCAAAGTCATCCCCCCCCCGCTCCTCCTCCCTTCACGAGCCGCTGCTCTCCGTGACGGGGCAGAGCGCCCTCGCTCTGACAGACCGAGGCAGGCGGGCGCTCCCCGGGGAAAAAAAAAAAAAAAAAAAAAAAAAAGAAAAAGAAAAAAAGGGGGGAACGCTCGCTCTACTTCGCTTGGTTCCGCGGCCTGGTGCCGCAGCTGAAGGACCCCTGGGGCGGCCGGCGCCCCCGTGGCCCTTTCAGCCCAACAGCGCGGGAGCCTGGCGGCCCCGCAGGGCCGGTGAGGAAAGGCGCCCAGTAAACAATGTCCGGGCTCCTGCCACAAGCCAGGAGCCAACGGCCTTCTCGGCTCGGCCCGCGCCTGCCTCCGCTCCCCTCCGACCCGGCGGACCCCGCCCATGCCCCGCCGGGGCCTCGCAGCCCCCAAAAGCGGCAGCTCCAAACTTTGTAGTACTTACCAAACCCGTCGCCATTACCAAATTCCCCTCAGCTCCCCCCCCCGCCACCTTCCCACCGCGAAGCCCCTCCCAATTCTGGCGGTGCTCGCTCGCCGAGTAGCCGAAGACAACGTTGCGCAGGCC
Source organism: Falco naumanni (assembly GCF_017639655.2). Taxonomy (NCBI): domain Eukaryota; kingdom Metazoa; phylum Chordata; class Aves; order Falconiformes; family Falconidae; genus Falco; species Falco naumanni. Next base: position 92,537,883 of record NC_054058.1, read on the forward strand.
CCAGCCGCTCCCTATTGGCTGCTTGGCCCGTCTATCAGAACTCCGCGGAGGGCGGACATGTTTTGAATCTCCCGAGCAGCTGATTGCACCGCGCATCACATCAATCACCCCCAGACAGCGCTCCGATTGGCCAAGGCCCCCGCTGGCACGCGGAGGGGCGTTCTGGGAGCCGTAGTCTCCGCCGCCGCCACCGCGGGCTGACTCGGGCGCGATAAGACGACAGCCCCCAGGCTGCCCCGCGCGGCGCTCGGCCGATAGTAAATAAGAGTCACAGGGACACGTGTACCGCGGCCGCGGCCTGCAGCTCTCCGCCGGGCTCTGCGCAAGGCAGCCAGGGGCGGCGGGGCCGGGCAGGGCCCCCCGCCCCGCAGCAACCCCGGGCGCGGAGAGGCGTTGCGGCGGCGGAGCGCCCCCCGGCGGCGGCAGGTCCCCGCAGGCTCCCGCAGCGCGCCGGGTGGGGCGAGGGCCCCGAGATGGCGGCGGCCCGGAACCGGCGAGCGGGGCCGCGGGCTGGCGCCTCTGCCTGTAGCGAACCCGGGGGGGCGGTGCCTGCCGTGATTTCCCACCGTTAGTCAGCGCTCCGAAAGGCTGTTACGAAACGGGCCCGCTCGCACCTCGCCAAATAAAGGCTGCGGCCTGCGGAGGGCGGGGGAAGTCGCTAAAGGTCAGGCGGTGAGTCAGCAGCCGCGCTCCCGCCGCTCCGGGCCATTAAAAAGACGCTGGTTGCAGCTTAGGGCTGAAATAAAAAGGGGCGGGGGAAATTTTTTTAGATCCATGCAGGTTTATCAGTCCGTTAGCGTCTCCCAGGCATGCCCGTACATTTACAGCCAAAAGCACCGCCTGGTTCAGTTCCACGTTAGTCCTGTTTTATGGACCGAGGAAGGAGGCTGCAGGTAGCACCAGGTGTGCTCACACGGTAACTCCGGGAGGCTGCAGAGGTAGGGACTCCTGATGCCAAATCCTCCTCAAACACATTATTACACGTGATCTGATACAAAGAAAAAACAGGCACAATTCGGAAATAACCAATAGGATTTTAGAAACTGATAAAAAGAGTTTCCAAGATTTTGCAACTGTTGGTATTTTTCCAAGAAAAGCATTTCTTCCTTACCCTATTTTCAACATCATCCCAATCACGTGAACGTGTCCTAAATCCTGTATCAGAGCTGTTGTTGTAATTTGGTATCTACACCAGCTCCGATTGTGGGGCACACTATCATAGTTGTGCGAGAACATAAACAAATAAACAAGTTACCTATTACAACTTAAATAGAAATGGGTCTATATTTAGCGTTCTCAGCAACCTTTGTGTCCCATGAAATATACGCCACTATAGTGGCCACTAGAGGGAATGTTTGTTTTATTGTTTCCACAGGTCTATAAGGGTATTGCAGTTGAAAAGGGAAAATATCAAATCACGCACCCAGAAACTGTACTTAGCATCAAAACACCATTGGCACGTCAGTTTAAGATTTACCTTTCCAAGGAGTAATAGCGTGCCTGTTAGTAAAGTCATCACCATTCTGTAAGCACTGTTCAACGAGTGTGTCTCAAAAAAGCATGTTTGTTTTTTGAGCATGTTTCAAAACCATGCAATATTTCTGCAGTGTGAATTGGAAATTATTACTTTTCATAAGTATACGTGCAAGTTTAGCTTAAAAAAAAAAAAAGAGTAGAAAAAGAAACAATGCCATGGAATTTAACTAAAAATCTTCTATGCTTAATCACATAACAAACCAATCCTTTACAGATCATTTTCCCAGATCAAAAACATAAGAGTTATTTGAACAAATGCCTCCAGGAAAAAGCTGAAAACTAATGTTGAGATTCAGCCATTAAGTGACTAGAAAGCTTATTATAGTATCAGCTGTCTAACTCCACAACCCACAAGCTTAGATTTTTCCTATATTTAGAACTCAGGCTTTTCCTAAACAACTGATACATCTTTGTACAAGAAAGCTTTCATGGCATGCTCTCTCTAAAATACATTTTCTAATTAACTGAAAACTGGTAAGCCAGGAATCATCTTTTTTTACACCACTCCACAATAAAATTAACTTTAAAGCTGTGTTCCTTCCTGCCCTTCACCTCTCTCTCTTGATCTCCTCCCTTACACACCTAAACAGCCCTCAGGCTCTTTGGAGAGAGACCCAAGCTTCTTGAGTTTTCAGTAAATTTTACTGCAGACCCTGCACTTCCAGATCAAGGCTTGGCAGAAGACCTGTGCATGCAGATGTCTTTATTCTGCAAATAGGCCACTCTGCTTGTGGTACAGCCACTTGCAAGGTAAAACTCAGTTTTCTGAAAGCTCCATCTGCTGCAGTGTGGAAGGCGGAGAGCACAGAGGCCAGATCAAGCAGCTGCAGAAGACAAAATCCTGTCTCAAGACCCATTAGATTTTTCAGAAAACCACCATTAGCCTGAAGGTTCATACCTTGTTATGGAGCACATTTCCACCCACTATGTAATTTTTTACCCAAAACAAAAAGCATTTTTCCCCAACTAAATGTTAAATCTATTTGCCATGAAGGTCCCCAATTCTCTACAAAACCTTACACGAGTGTTAGGTGTGAAACCCAGTCCTCTGAGATCCAGCGGTCCAGATTCCAGGTACAGGTCCAGACAAGTAAATACCACTGCTGAATTAGAGCCTTGATATCACAGTTACCATCTATGACATACCCAGAAAGCACAAAAATATGAATCCTACAGAGGACTGAGATTAAAAGCTTGAAAGGATGAGTGTCTGAATTGTTTTGAGATTCTAAAAAACCAGACATGTAACAGCTTTCTTATTTTCAAATCTACATTTTCTCCTTTGCATTTGGTAAATTAACATTTACTCAGTAAGGATGAAAAAGAAAATTAATAAAAGGCCAGGTACATGCAGTGCGTGGCAGCAGGACACATAAAACTGTATCAAAGCTTACTTACTAAACCTCTTGTTTGAAGTCAAATATGTAGCTTTTAAATTTCAGAATAAAGATTATGCCAATGTCATACACCTTGCTCTGTATGCCTACTCTCTAATTAAATCATTACCCACCTCCACCCCCACACACCCTGCCTCACCTTACTCCGTGCCCAAAATGAATGGGTGCTCAGAGAATGAATCAATACTGTGTAACACGGACGTTGTTGGTAGCTTTGCTGATTCAGTTGCTTCTGCTGTTATAAGAGAGGTAGAAAATAAGGTGGGGGACTGGGAAGCGTTAGTTGTGCGTTCTTGTCACATTACAGATGGCTACCAAGAAGCACAAAATAAGCAGGAAAGACTACGCAAGTAGAAATTACAGATACAGATATATCTGCATCCTATTTACCTCTTAAAATTGGCAGCCACAAAGTTAAGAAACCTCAAAGTAGATTTAAAAAATGCACATTACAGTCAAAGTCATATTAGTAAAATATATATCTATTGGGTTTGTGCCCATCTCTACTTTTAATCTCTTCTGTTCAAAGCCAATGTCCTGTCTTGCCCTTATGACACAGCTGCTACTGCTCACTCTCTGAAAGACAGTGTGTCATTATTTTAATTCTGCTACAGAAGCTTTCACATCCACCCTCAGCAATTAACTAAATGCTCCCCAGACATCAGAGCAACCCACTCATCAGAGCTTCCACTTCTACACAATGCAGCAGCCTCTGTTCTGCAGCCACTCTGCCAGACCCTCTCACATCAGTTTTCTCCTTTCACAATGACTTCAGTATCTCCTAAGGCTATTTTTACTCATTCCATCCTCTCACAGCCTTCTGTGGCTAGCTGCAATGGTAGCTGGCTCTTCCCCCACTTCCTAATGACAACTCTAAGCATGCCCACCCCTGCATTTCACCTCTTTAATCTCCTCTCAGAGAATGCTGTTGGGAATGCAGAGCCAAGGAACAGAAGACTCGTTACTCCCAGGAAAGATTTTTTTTTCTTGAGTACTAGAAGGGAAACTTCACTTGACTCCTGCAGTGGGGAGAAGTTGGGAAGAAACAACAAATAACAGGCCAGAGATATTTTTTTTTTTTTTTGTCTTCCAATACAGGACAGGAATTACTGAGAAATTTATTTCATATCATTATGGCAGATTCCAGCTTTAGCTAAACTTATCACCTACAAAGACAGAGCAAGACAAAAAATGACTATAGTATCAGGAAAAAGGACAGACCTGACGTATCAAGAATCAATCCAGAATAATGAATACATACAAACCACTCTATCCCAGCTCAAAGCTTGCAAAAAAACAAGTCAAGAAGAGACTACAAATAATCTGTAGGTTCCCACTATGCTGCTGGTAAATTAAAATGCCAGGGGAATGCTCCTGGGCACTGGAATACAACCATCTGTATTGCTTTTTGGTGGTCTTTTTTTTTTTTTCCCCCCCCAATAGCCCTGGCATAGCTTTTCCATGGGCCATTAGCAAATAGTTTTTGGATACAGTTTGGGAGCTACCATAGGCCAAGGACTGTTCTCAGCTGGCCATCTGCGTATGGCCACCCCATACGGAAAGCTGGAAAAAAACCCTTCTAAGACAGCTTATAAATGAGCCCACACAAATACTGGAAAACAGCATGAATGCTGGTCATTCAGTGCCTCAGTGCTAACAAACGGTCTCAGGCACATAAAATTTCCTATGATGGACGCAACCATACAGATGCAGCCAAAAACTAAAGGTACAGTGAAGCTAAGGTCGCTTAAGATAGTCACACCACCTGACTGCACAAAGACAGAGCAACAAAGAGGAAAAGAAGATAGAGCTTGGTGATAAGTTGCATGGCTTTTTCCAAGTAAGACATATATCAGAACTGCGTTTCCAGCATCTTCAGTGATGTGGGGGAGCAGGTCCCAGAGGCTTGCTCAGGTGCCAGGGGGTTAGTCCTCCTCAGAGAGACCTGCACAGACTGCTATCCTTTCCCAAAACTCCATAGCTGCTCAGCTGAAATAATTCAATACCTTCAAAGAAGAAAGGACAAAGTATTCATACCATGCCGTGGTGCAATTTTTAGGTGGTCCTAATATAATTTACCTCAATAAGAAAAGGCTGAGTCAGCAGATACTGTCATAACGGCCCAGTATAACCTAGTGTGAGGGTTCTTCCACACAGTTTTGACTGGGCACAGTTTCTTTTGTGTAGCAGTTTGGCCTTTGCCTCTTCCCTGTTCCCCATACATACATGTATCTCTGCTATTTCTAAGAAACAAGCACAACCCTACCCACAGTATTCACACAGCCATGGCAATGCCATTACTGCTCTCCAGCTCAGCTTGATTTGCCACAGAAGGGACAGGGGTGGGACAAAGGGGATGACGAAGAGAGTGTCACTGCCCAGTCAACCAAATCGCTGCGTCCCAGCACGGACCCAGCCAGTCATTCCACTTGCCTTACATCCCCCTACTGCCACTGGCTCTTCACCCGCCTATCAGAACAAAGATAATTTAGAGGGAAAGAAATGGGAAGAAGGAAGAGACAACGTTAAAATTTAATTTTGTTTGGGATTTTCCTATCCTACCAAGATTATTCAGCTTCCCTTCGGTCCAACAAATGAGAGTGTCTAGCCTGTTAAGCGTCCTTCTGAGCCAACAAGTAGATTAAGAAATTGGAAACAGCCTTGGTATATATCTGAAGGAAATACAACTCGCAGAGTGATTTGAGAATGATGCTAAATTTTGTAAGACAGTCAACAGCACAGATCTGTGCACACTCAGCATACAAGGCAATTCCTCCCAGAGATAAATGCAGTAATCCTTGTTTGAGAACTATACACAGGAAAGTGTCTTAGAAATGCCAAAAGAATACAAATCTATAACCGTCACATGTATGAATGGATAAAAAGAGCTTTGAATTAACATAAACAGTTTAGCAAGAGCATGGTAAGAATGTCCATGCTGTGGCAAACTGATTTTCAGCAAATCACTTTGTTCAGCAAAAGGTGTCAGATGTAGTAAGCGTCTGAAAAAAGAAGCCTAGGAAACTGATGTTCCAGGTCTATGAAGGATGACCAGCAGATACTGATTTTACACATCTGGGAACTCTTGATATTGAAAAACAATACTGTTTGCCATGGAAATTGCAAAGTTACAAAAAACCACAGATTTATAAAAATCATGATGTAACTATCCCAGAGTCACCTTACAGAAAACTTAGAGCAGCAAACATTTCAAACAAATAAAATCAAACCAAAACCAAACCCACCATTCCAGCAAGAACCAAAATAGTATTTGCTGACTACAAAAGACAACACGAGGAAAGAAGATGGAGTGACAGTGGTTTAGGTTGTAGATGGTTTCACAATGCTCTTTCACAGCTATGCCCCAAGACTTCCACAACTGCTCACTTCTGGACCTCAAACAGGAGATCCAGAAGGGAATGATTTCAGAAATGTTTATTCCATGTGAACTTGAATCAAATTTCATGAGGACAAACAAATGACATTTTAAAAGTGACCGCATCAGCACTAGGACCAAGGAAGCTTGCTTTCCTCCGGGGTTTGCATCTTGTGATCAACTGAGGGCTGTGGTTGGATTTTTTTCCCATGTTTAAGGCATTTGTAAACATTTTCTGTCATGTGGATTCTCTTTCGCTTAGTAACATGTGAACCCATGAATGCCTTTCCAGCACAGGATTTCTCTCAGGCTTTTTTCTCACCCAGTGGGGCATATTTTCAAAAACTCACTGGAGCATTTTTATTTATTTTTTCCTGTTTAGAACTTAGCCATCCATCAAATTCATTTAAATCATCTGCAGAATTATAAATTGCTGGCGAGGTTGAGGAGAGAGGAGAGAAACAAACTAACATGTATGTGCCAAGTAACTGCTAAAGTCCTGATTCTTTAGTGACCTGTCTACAAACAAGGACAATAAAAATCTTTAATAACAGAAGCATCAGGTAATATAAGTATGGACGCAGATAGTCTCGTAAGATAAACACAACATAGTATGGTTTAAAATTATTAGAACTATCTACCTTTTGGCAAGGTGGTTAAAAATCAGTGACTTGGTATGATTTCCTTCTTAGGATGAGCACTTGCCACATTTATGACACTGAGAGTAGCACATTTGAAGTGCACATATGAACAGATCCAGGAGAAATCCCAAGTGTGACTGACGAAGGATATAATGATTTGGACAAAACTTACAAACTGATAATTTATTACTGTTGCTTAACTCCCCGCCCGCCCCCACCCCCCAATTCACCAACAAAAAAAATTCTAGAAGTCATCCAGTCCCCAAAAGCAACACATTAAAACTGCTGCAACACGAAGCTGTACCTGGCACTCAAAAAATCCAATGTCTCTAATTATCTTAAATTTTTCACCCTGCAGCTTCTCCCCAGCTATAAATTATAAGCAAGTCATCAAATCCAAAGTAGCTACAACAATTACCACACCAATCTATTCTGAGCAGACAGAGCATCCACATAACATCATTTATGGAAATCAACATGGAAGTGCTAAGAATTATGAATGTTTTAATAAATGAATATAAATAGGTTACTTGTAACTTTATGATAATGGAATTAAAACACAACAATATCAATAAACATTTTTATATATAAAAGTGTTGTTTATTGTAAGGAAACTTTAAATATAACCAACAATATTGAAAATATCATGACTGGCATTTATGGCCTTGATTGTAGTTTACTGCCATACAAGTAATTTCTAGCATTTTTCTTGATCACATCAAGCTAGTGCAAAATATAGGTAGCTTTTAGAGATTAAGCATACAGAATGACAAGAGTATAGATTTTGGTTACCTGATATTTCCTTCTAGTATAACAGGCTTCTCTTTTTTTTCCATAAATCAAAAGTACAAAGGCAAGTTATCATATGTGCAATTATTCGTACCAGGTTTCTAGGTAAAAAAAAATGACATTTATAAATTTTGCTCAGATTGTATTTTGTTAGGAATCTGACTTATAATTTATACCATACTTTATGATATAAATTATATATTTTTATCATATTATATAATCATAATTTCATATACAGGTATGATTATATAAATTGTCAGAACATCTCACTAACTATAGGATAATAATTACATCAACATACACAAATATATGGCAATAGAAAAGTCATTATCTAAGAAGGAAAGATGTTACAATTCAGGTGTTTGGAACAGGGCACAAGCAGCCTTCCTACAATTCTTGTATCATTTTGGCAGAACTACAGCTGATCGTCATTATGTGCACTAGCTTTCCATGTACATCCACAGACAGGTCAGTAAGCAGTATTAAAATCGGATTGGGCCTGAAATCCAGCCACAGACCCTTGTAAGCAATGAGCCCTGTGCTCCTAATTAAGATGATACTCTCTCTCCTCAGTCTCAGAAGGTATCCCATGCTATTATGGCTAAAAAGATGACAGTAATTTCTGATGACCTACAGGATTTTGAAAGCACGACATGTTAGCTTTAACAATGACATACTTTCCAGAGTTGTGCAAAGCTTTTGAAGTATTGATCTTTCAAATTAAAAGTATTTTTGCACTTCCTGATAAGGATTTTTCAAGGACAAGCTTAGTTCAGCATGGCTTTCAAAACCAAATCACTTCAGTAACTGAATCTGGTCTTTGACAGCTAACATTAGACTGCAAGAAGAGAGATATACAGAGATCATGTCATTTGAAATAGGTATAAGATTTAACAGATAAAAAAGGTGAGATCTAAAAAAAAATTAACTAGAGAACAAGCATAGATAGAGACAAAATGCATAAATATAAAACAAGGGAGAAGGAAAACAATATAGGTTATGTATGATTAGGTAGAACATGACAATGACCTATACCTTTGCTTTTAAAGCATTAAGGTTAATTTGTCAGCTGTCCTAACTCTAGACTGTACAGAATATATGTAACCAATAAAAAATGCAGTTTATTGCAAAAATATACAAGTCCTCTGAATTGCATAAGATATTACAATGTCGTGCTGAAACATGACATATTAAACAAAGAGGACTTTAAAACAAATTACAATATGTTAAAAATCAGATTTGGGTCATGAGTGTTACACAAAATGCATTGTCATGCTTTATCTTACGATTAGTCTGTGATTCACTACATCTGTGATAAATGCAACATAAAATCATGACAACTGTAATAGTCAGAAAGTAATATCTACTGTATATCTTCTGTATTAATACATATAAACACTTTGTGTGCACTAATACTTTCAACATATCACATTCAAACTAACAGTCTTTCCAGAAAAGTTGTAACCTTTTTGAAGAACAGAAGCTGGTTTAACAAGTTCATCGCATGTGGGTTTTTTTGAAATCTACTCTTTAAGGAAATGCTGTGGTAAAGGACTTTATTTTCAAAGGTGCTGTGCTAATACAGGTCATCTTAATGCCAGATGGAACCATCAATGCTAAGCACTTTTAAAAATCAAGCCCACAATTTATTAAATTCCTATTTTGTTTACTAGTATTTCCACTGTAATAAGTCAAAAAAATACCCCCAAACCCACCCTTAAAATCACAGAAAATGCTTGGCATCTATAGGAAGAGAGACAATTTCTCAGTGGACTAACCACTACTGTGCTATATTCTCATAACAGATCTTGTTGCTCCAATGTTTAGTTCATGCACTGGGATCGGCAATGTCCATGTTTGTTCCAAACAGAGCAACTAGCTGCTCTTCATAGTTTGCAATGTTTCTTTTCAGAATTTCCATACAAGGTCCCAAAAGCCTTTCAAATGCCTGCACATCCATAACTAAGATAAAAGGGGAGAGAAAGAGAAAGAATACAACGTGCTTGTCAGTTGCAGACACTAATCTTGGTGTTCATGACATTCCAATGTAAAATTTTAAATGATAACAGGACAGATACTACTGAGGCATGTACTTGTTTGCACAGAAGAGAACCACCTTGCATAGCAAAACCAAGATCAACCAATACATTGCCGTCTTGAAACTTCATAAACAAACTTAGAATTTCCTGTGTTTCTTACTTTGAAAATATATTCATATTAAGATTTCTGTCACCCAAGACCTGCTGAAGAAGTCTGGAGAGGCCTGGATTCTCCCGCAAAATACCCTTGAGATTTCACAAAAAACCAAAAAAACCACCACACCCTTTGCTGATGTTGTTGGCTCTATTTGGGGTCTAACTTAGTGTATTTCCTTACTATTTCTTCTTGCTTACATCCACAGTGGAAACTGTAATACATATTTATTTCTCAGCAAATGTACAAAAGGCTGGAGGTTGTCATTCACATGCGATGTCAATGTATAGCCAACCAGAATATTTTCTTTACCTTATTACATAATGTTATCCTCTACAGTTCTAGCCTATAGGCCAGGAAGGAAACTTCATACTTCAGCCAGCTTCCAAACCGGTGGCCTAGTCTCCTGGGCTCCTGAGAAAAGGTCAAGATCTCTGCTGTTTGGGAAGTGCCAGAGATCTTCCTGACTCACCCATACTGGGTAATGACACCCTTACTCACCACTGCCTCTTACTCTTTCCTACCATCTTTGATCTTGTATTGCCCCATCATCTGTGTTTGGAGATGAGGATTTTAAAAATAATACCTTTTTAAGTAAGTGAGAAACTTTTCGGTTACTGGCTTGGCAATCAAGCTGTCAATCAAGAATGCCAAATCCATCTTTGCAGTTTACAGCTTTCCCATAATTATATACAAGTATTTAGGAGCTAAACTTCAGACCATGAAAAGCAATGGATGCGAAGGGCTGTCCATGAGCCCAACTCTTACAGTGCTTGCTCTTCCTGTGCCTGAGACTACAGTGTGACAGAATGATTAAATCGATGGCTAGTGAAGACAAAAGCTTTGTTAAAGCTTAAGTTATGGTGATAAATAGGTCAGGATTTTTGGCACAGTTTTTTCTTGGATGAGGGTCAGTCTACTGAGAAAAGAAATTCTTCATCTTTCTGCAGAGCATTAGACATTTATCTGATAGCTATAAATGGTTTGCAGCAATACTCTGTACTGTCCTAACCCAATTTTTACTTCCATGTGATCAGAGAAATGTTGGAGAATTTGTGTTTAATACCAGTTATCAATTGCAAATAATTTCTGCAGATGAATAATGTAAATAGGAATACACAGTAACAGATAATGTACTTAAACAGTCTTATCTGGGTAAATGTAATTAAATCCTATATTCTGGAGGAAGACAGAGTTCACAATAAAAACCACCAGAGATTATTTATCTTTTTCTATTAGATATAAAATAGTATCGAACAATACCTAAACATTTGACGGTGCCAAGAGCAAATGCAGAAGCGGCTCGTGGTTTGTTAGTTACAAGAGCAAGTTCTCCAAAATATTGTCCTCTCGAGCATCGAGCTATTTCAACTGCTCCATTCTCTTCTACATCTTGTTTACCCTGAAATACCACGTGAAAAAAAGAAAGGAAGAGAGAGAACAAGAGAGAGAGAGAGGCTGAACACAGGACTGGATAAGCAAAATCAGTACCAATGGTAGCATAGTTGTGTAACACTTAGAATACATCAAGATTTTTTAAAAATAACATTCTGTGGTTTATGGATGTTTACCTTCCTTGTCATTATAATCCTTACTTCTCCTGATTCCACAATGAAGAAAGAATCAGCCAAGTCACCCTGTAGAAGACGACGACAAATAAAATTAAAAAAAAGTAAGTAAAGGAAATGTGAAACTTCCTTTTTAGTTTCATGGTAAAATTAAAATATTTGAGCCAGTGCCTTGAAGCTCATCTTTTTGATACCTGTTGCAAAATAAGTAACTTTTAATGTGAAAACCATATTCTAGGCACATAATCAAAACTTCTATACAGAACTGACAGCAAGGCCTTTTCATGCAAAGACACAGCTGACTGTGCCTTATACAAAAAGCAGAGAAAAACAGTAATATGGAAGATTTTAGGATCCTTACTCCTGTTTCTCCACCTTTGTATTCCTTTCAAATTATTTCCCTTACAGAGTTTCCAGTATAAAAAGCATCCAAGGGCTATCTAATATCCAATAACTACTTTGGAGCAAGACAGTCTCCACTGCCTACCCTGAAGAGTTTACCTCTGCATTCTTCTTCAAAAGATTATATTTTAACAATTTAACCAAGGTAAGTCTTCAGTGCTCCTTATTGGAACCAATCATTCTTTTATATACTTCGAATTTCTAAGTATAAGAAAAACATTGACTCCTTAATTCATACCAAGAAAGAGAGATGTTTTCCAAAGGACCATAAGTGAAAAATTAGTTCTGAAACAAAATAATCACCCCTCTTAGATGCAAGATTCATTGGTTTGGTTTCATCTGAGAAAGAAAAATAGTTTAAAAGTATGTATTGTCTATAGACAACATTGTAATTGTTACCTATTGGAAAGGAAAAACTAAAACTAGAAATAAACCATACCTGAGCAATGATTTGTTCTCCATCTTTGTACACTTTGGTGCCAATCACATCAACCACTTTTAAACGTTCAGATACCTTCATTTAAAAAAAGAAAATGTAAGAAATATTTCGTTACCTTACAATATTTTATATTCAGAAATCCCCTTCATATTTCCTTTCATGAATCTTTGCACAGAAGAGTCTATCATTATTCTCCTGTTTTGATAACCATTTAAAAAAGGAAGAACTACTGAACATTGTTCCAGAGGGTATATTATAGTCTTAACAGCTAGACATTTTGATAGAATTTCCATTTTTGTAAGAAGTCTATATATCCCAAGTCTTCAAAAATTATTTTCAGAAAAGCATGCATGTAAAATTGTAGCTGTTAAATGAAAATATTTTTATATTCCCTATATCATTGTTTATTTTTATGGGCTAATAACTAGTAAAATCAAGCTTAAGAAAATTAAGGTAAAGGTAAAAAAACCACAGGTGGTTTTTAAATACAATATTAACAATAATTTTTTATCCTGAAAATTAAGAAATATAAAAAATATGGTCTTGTTCCAAAACAAAAGTATACAAACTTTTATTGTGGAGAAAATCTGAATTCCAAATGTAACCTTGCAAAAGCAGAATCTTAGTAGGTATCTCTGATACAGCCATCAAAATAAAGCAATACAAATCTTACTTCTAAAGATTTCAGGAACGGCAATGACTCAATGAAATTTTCATACATTCTTCTCTTTTTGGCATTATTTTTTACAATGATTCTTCGGAATGTTACCCTGTCCTGTAAACACAAAGAGAAAATGAGAGTTTGTTAACAGAAAATGCATGTGTCATAGAAAATACTTCAGAAGTGGCTGAATACGTTCAAATTACCCAATTTTAGTCACTCAGCGTAGCCACCAAACTAGCTGGGTAGTCTCCCCATGCAGTCAGCTGAGAGAGACTCCTCTAAAGGTCAATCAAAAGCTCCTAAAGTAAACTCCTTACCTGATTCACATTGTTGAAAAGCTCTGCTCTTAGAATACATATACAGTTTACTTACAGAGGGTATAGAATTTACCTTAGACAGGTTGGCTAAATGATGAACGCTGAGTGGGTAACTTAAGATATTTAAGAAATCCTCAATATTTAAATATTTAATTTACAAATTTTATTCATCATTCTGTGTCCCATACATATCACTATGTACTCAAAGAGGTTTTTATATTATACAAACAGAACCAAAATACATGGGTCTGGGTCTTAGGGCACAGTCCAATTTCTGCTGTTTTAGCAGAATAAGACTCATTGGTTCCCTAAACAGCCAGCTGGATGTTCTTTAGTATTTGGCAAACCAAGTAAAGCAGACAGATGGAAAAACTACACGTATACTGTTTCATTCTCTTAACTTCACATGACTGTGTCCTGGTGACAGAGGTAAAATGCTTTGCAAGCCTTCCCTGCCACAGATGGAATTTGCTGGCCGATACAACCCAATCCAATTTAAAGCCATCATGGTAGTGTCCTAAACCCTGCCATGATCCCTACAGTCACGTGGATTAAGTTGGTGAAAAAACACACCTTTCGTTTCAACAGGGAAATGTTCTCTTGGGATTAGTCATTAGACTGATCTGTACAACTTGAAGAAGATGGCTATCCCAGTTTCACCCTTCTGGTAAATTCTATTACTGTTGTCAAAGATCCAGATAGTATAACACTGATAAATAACCTTGTATTTGAATCCTACTCTGGAACCAAAGGCATTTCCTATCAAGATGTGGGAAAATATTTCATATATGCGCCTAAGTAATTGTCAAGGGGTTTGCAGTTTGGGAAATTCTCATTAAAATAGAATAAAACAAAACAAAACAAAAAACAATCAGTGTTTTTTCAAGCCTTGGGTTTGCTTCTCAGATTCTGGAAAAAAGACAGTATTGCGTTTAGAGTTCTCACAATTTTCAAAATGAAACTTTCCAAAATTTTAATTGATTTTTTTACTCTGATACAAAATATCAATGTGATTTATATAAAATAATTAAAACAAATAGTTTCATAAAACAAGTATTTCACTTACCAAACCCCAGATGGCACCAGGAGAGGTAGCTATAATTGTAGCTGCTCTGGGTGTATTGTACATTAAGGCTAACTCACCAAAACTTCCTCGGTTATCATAGGTTCCAACACACCTCCCAACACCATCACATTTTACATAAATATCATATGTACCTCTGTTAATAAAATATACAAATACAGTGAGAAAAATTCAGTCCTTTGCTAAGCAGCCTCTCACTATTTTTTTAATACCATGAATTCCAAAGACAAAGCATTTGAAATATATTCTCTTGTTTATATGATATTAAACACCTTGCAGAGACATCTTAATCACTGCCATAATAACAAAAATAGAGCCTTTTTAAAGGGAAGGATAGGATTATTAGTTTTTACATTAACTCAGTTTAAAGACAGACTGGATGTACACTGATCTATTGATCACCAGAACTTATTAAAAATTAAGATCCAACTTAGTATCTGTTTCTCAACTTCATTTTAAACACACTTAAAATGAATGTAACAAGTCTTTGCAAAAATTGCTATGATATGATCACTGAAATAATAATACAAGTTATTTAACATTTAAAATATCTTAAAGTAGTAATTTATAACGTAATAGAGGAGATGTAGGAAACAAAGGGTATGTATATGAAAAGTAACATAAGATTATGAAATAAAGATAAGTATTTATCTCATATATTGTGAAATTCTCCGCATCATTAAATTAATAACTTTTTTTTTTTTATTTGGGAGTGCAGTAAAATCTGGTATCTTGTAAAACATGACATAGCCATTGATGCTGAGACATCATTTTGTTCAGTGTTAAATACTTGTATGGTATGTGCTGATAAACCATGTGAATGTAATGCAAAAATCTGTACAATGATTTCATTGCTAAGGGACTTCAGAGGTGATTCACTGCTCCTAAAAACTGCAAGGCTGACAGAATACTGTGAAGTCCCTGCAGCATTTTGGATAAGAGATGACAAACTGTAACCTCACAAAGCTGAACAACTGACTCTTCAGCAGAGAATCCTGGCACACTTCTACAGTCTTCTGATTGAATATTTCAGTTGGAGGGGACCTACAGCGGTCATCTCGTCCAGCTGCCTGACCAGTTCAGGGCTGACCAAAACCTAAAGCATGTTATTACGGACATTGTCCAAATGCCTCTTCAACACTGACAGGCTTGGGGCATCAACCACCTCTCCAGGAAGCCTGTCCCAGGGTCTGACCACCCTCTCAGTAAAGAAAAGCTTCCTAATGTCAAGTCTGAACCTCCCCGGCGCAGCTTTGGACCGTTCCCACGTGTCCTCTCACTGGATCCCAGGGAGCAGCGCTCAGCACCTCCCTCTCCACCTCCCCGTCCTTGGGGAGCTGTAGGGAGCAATGAGGTCGCCCCGCAGCCTCCTTTTCTCCAAACTAGACAAACCCACAGTCCCCAGCCGCTCCCCACGGGACATGCCTTCCGGCCCTTTCACCAGCTTTGTTGCCCTCCTCTGGGCACATTCCAGCAACTCGACGTCCTTCTGAAATTGCAGGGCCCAGAACCGCACACAGCAGTCAAGGGGAGGCTGCACCCATGCTAAACACCGTGGGCTAATCACCTCTTTTGACCGGCTGGTTATACCGATCTACACTGACCAAAACCTTCTGCATTTCTTTTAGAGTCCTAGCATAATATTTCTTTCAGACACTTGCAGAAATCACCGTGTTAGCCTATAACTAAAGGTTCAAATAAGAACAGATGTTTTGGGATGGCCTGGCTGGAGCCTGGTGCCAACAGACTAGTGAAGGATGCCAAAGTAAATGCCCTTCCTAACCCCCCCAGTTCGACATTAATCGATAACTGGGGTTTTACTGAGTTACCTGCTTTCCCCAGTACAGATCACCAAATGAAGAATAATAACTCAGCAACTCAAAGTCTAACAGTATTCATCTAAACATGAAAGTCTACAGACAGTATTGAAATGCAGTCAGATTTCAAATACCGAGTTATAAAACTTTTTCCATTGTGTTTTGTATTAGATGTCTTCCCATTAAAACAAACAAACAACAAACCAAACAAAAAATAAAAAACAGCCTTTGGGATGTAGCAATACAAAAAGAGGGCAGGAAAATATTTCCATACAAAAAATCTGCCTCCTTTCAAAAACCGCTCTCTGTAGCTCAGGCAGAGCCATACTGGTCCACATGCGTTCTGTTTCCTTTCCCCCATGCAAACATATGTAAGAGTTAAATACAAGTATGTAGAGAAATAGATTTTTTTAAGTCGACTTCTGCATACTTTGTGCTATAATAAGACACAGCGATTCACCTATCAATGACGTAGAAGTTGTCACCATCATCCCCTTGATCAATGACATGTTCCCCTCCTTCAACCAGCTTTTCAAACATCGCATCTAACACCTGAGACATCTGCTCCTATTTAAAAGGACACAAAGACAAGAAATTATCATCTGCTTAAAAATTTTACACTTCAAATTAACTAACTGTCCAGCTTCCCAATATGCAGATAAAAAATGTTCATGGGCAGAAAATATTCATGCTACAGAAATGCATGGATCAATCAGAAAGACAGTTTTAT
This sequence comes from Falco naumanni, assembly GCF_017639655.2. Classification (NCBI taxonomy): domain Eukaryota; kingdom Metazoa; phylum Chordata; class Aves; order Falconiformes; family Falconidae; genus Falco; species Falco naumanni. The sequence continues at coordinate 92,554,836 of NC_054058.1, forward strand.
TTAGTATTCAATGTTAGCTTTTTCCTCTTCCAGTGTTCAGAGCCCAGCTTACCTTCTTGTCCCTGTCAGTGATAACATAGATTTTGTCAGCAATACAAACTGCTCATGAGCATTCAAAGATAGAATGTCACCCTTCAAAACTGCAAATTACGCAGTTAAAAGAAAAAAAAGTATCCCTTATTGCCAACAATACACTTACCTGTTTTTGTCTTTAGAACTATTTTACAGAATTTAAAGTTTCAAAATGATTGTAAAGTATTTTGAAAATCCAAGTTATACAATGTCTGCACAATGGTGGGATAGATGTAACCACGCAGGTCTGCAGTGCTTTGGCTGAGTAAGTAAATCCTGGACTCGCTGGAAAGTAGGAATTTACACACAGCTATAAAACTAATTTGTTAATTTGAATGGAATAGGAATGTTTAGAGAGAAATGTTAACAGACTAAAAAAATGTCATCATCTGAATTATGGCTGTCTAATAAGAAAAACAAATCACTAATTATATAATTTGACTTGTTTGGTGTAAATCTGCTAAAACTTAAACTATTCACATCTAAAAAACCAAACAGCTCACGGTGGATTAACAATATGAATCCTAAAAAGGTAACTTAATTTGAATTTTATTTTCAGTTTATAGAGCAACGTGCCTAGAATTCTCAGAACAAACACAAAATGATCCTCCACTTTTGGAAACTTATATTGGATTATATTGGAACAAGCAGGTTCTAGTGGAAACCATGGTAAGGAGAAACCTGTAGATTTAGATCCCTGTGCATTTTACGCTGGTTCAGCCACTGAAAAGATGGATGGCATATGGATGGCATTTGTCTTTCCAAACAGGACCAGCCTAAGTCAGTCCTCTAGAGTCCTTCTGCAGCCCACGGACAGAGATAACTATACTTGCTAGCTCAGAATCATTCTCTAGAGGTTCCCCTTTTTTTCCTCTGATGACAGAGAGTTCTACTGTACCTCACAGTTAGACACTTAATTTTTAGACATATAAAAGTAGGTGAAATGAATTCCATCCTTATTCTGCTGAATTTCTTCACATAGTCAAAGGTTTTAAAAATACTAGCAATACCTTGTTATCCAAGCCTTTCTAAAAAACAGAAGCTAAATACAATTTTACTTCACAGAGTTCACTGCGTGTAGGCACAAAGAACAACAGAATGGCAGCATCCATCCTCAGTACAGCTGCTCATGGTACAATACAGTAAGACATCATGCAGCCTACCTAGGCCAGCAAGGAATCACTTAACTATGTCTCTGTTTAGTACCTTTTTTAGGTATGTATTTACAAAAAGGAAGGATCATGTCACTACCAGTGAATGGGCTAGAGTTCATTTCAGAGAATGAGAAAAGCATCGGGGAATGCCATTGGAAGAGACTGAAAATTAAGTACAGGAGTTGCCTTTTAAAAACTTTCATGCTTAAATCAATAGGTAATATTGTTTCAGTCTTTTCAGTTCTCCCTATGTAAACTAAAAGGAACCCCTACAGAATCTGGTAAACTGACCTGATGTCTGTTAGTTGGCTAAAACATTTGAAGCAGCAGGTTCCCTTCCCCTTGCTTTACATCTGAATTGGCAAGCGGCTCCCAAACCAACAGCCCTTGGCTGCCATTGGAAAACAAGGAAGAACATGCAGAACGCTCTGCATTTTATGGGAGGGTAGAGGGTACATGTTACCCTCTAAATGCAAGAAAAACGTTATAACGTGGGTCCTGATCCTTTGAAATCAAAATACTCCCAAGACATCTTGAGAAGAAACGTTAAACTTTAAAAGATGGTTATTTGCTGTACTGAAGCAATAATACATATAGCTATATTCTTTGTTCAGCATGCTTCATCTCAGATTTCAGCTTAAAACATTTTCAATGTCATAATTATGAATCAAGGTCACCAAACCACAAATTTTCAGGTAGGTAAATTATGACTTTTTCAGACAACAGAGTAAAATTCACAAATATATGTGAATTCTAATAAAATACATTTTTAAAAATGTTTTAAACATTTGAGAGCTGTCTATTATCTGCTGAAGTACTGTACATGTATTTTAACTTTTTAAATTAAATTGCAACTAACTTAAAGACAACTGGTCCCTTTCCCAAAGCTTTCTATGTAAAATTAAGATAGAGCAGACTAAAATAACCAAACCAGGCACATGTTTTTTGCTTTCACCATGAGAATTACAAAACTTGCTTGCCTGGCTTGCTCTATGTGAATCCTCTTGATTCTCTGCCAGACTGAGGCTCAATTTACTGACACTCTCCATAGATACTTCGACAGGATAAAGATGGCTAATTTTAGAATTAAAAAGTAGATGTTATCATACACAGAATTAATTCTGGTATTTTATAAAACAGCACCATCTGAAAGCTTTTCTTCCATAAAGCAGTTCCAGCTTTAAAAAAAAAGCACAGAAAATGAAAACAGGAGGAGGGTTTTTTGTATGTGTTCGTAAATCTACCACATGTAATGCTGTGGCAATCTGGTAATCAATATTCTAAAGAATGACGCTTTAAAAGCATTGTTAAGTTTCTAACAGAAATAAAATCTATAAAGAATTTGAAGTATTAAGCATGTGTGTTGTGCAGTCTTTGTGACTTCTGCTAATACTTCACTATCTTAATACAGTTTTTTCAAATATAATAAAGCATCTATTTTTCTTAAGGATAATGCACTCTACAAATATAAAGAACCAAAACTAAAGTTTAAATTATTTGAAATTTGATTTTTTATATAATGTTTATTTACATACTCCAATTAATACATGCAATGGATATTTTTTCCCCATTCTAAATTGTGAAGCATGTAAATGCCTCAAAGAACAAACATTTTTGAGAAAATTATGGGAATCTTGGGTTGTTGCCATGAAAGCACAATTTGATCACCATCCTTTGTGATAAAGAAAATACTTTAACTCCCTTAAAAGTGAGGAGGCTGAGTGGGAAATCAGATTTTCTGAAAGACAATACAATACAAATTAGATTATCAAGATTTTCTTTTCTTAGAATGGTTTGTTGGAAGGGACTTTAAAGCTCATCTAGTTCCACCCCCCCTGCTATGGGCAGGGACACCTGCCACCAGGCCAGGTTGCTCCAAGCCCCATCCAGCCTGGCCTGGAACACTGCCGGGGATGGGGCAGCCACAGCTGCTCTGGGCAGCCTGGTCTAGTGTCTCACCACCCACACAATAAAGAATTTCTTCCTAATATCTAATTTAAATCTATCTTCTTTCATTTTAAAGCTAATCCCCCTTGCCCTATCACTACATGCCCTTGCAAAAAGCCCCTCTCCAGCTTTCCTGTAGGCCCCTTTAGGTACTGAAGGCTGCTGTAAGGCCTCCCCGGAGCCTTCTCTTCTCCAGGCTGAACACCCAACTCTCTCAGTCTTTCTCCATAGGAATGGTGCTCCAGCCCTCTGATCATCCTCATGCTCCTCCCTCTGGACTCACTCCAACAGGTCCATGCCCTTCTTAGGTTGGGGGCCCCAGAGCTGAACACAGTACTCCAGCTGGGGTCTCATGAGAGCAGAGTAGAGAGGAGGAATCGCCTCCCTCGAGCTGCTGGCCATGCTTCTTTTAACGCAGCCCAGGATACAGTTGACTTTCTGGGCTGCAAGTGCGCATTGCCAGGCCGTGGTGAGCCAACCAACACCCCCAAGCCTTTCTCCTCAAGGCTGCTGTCAATCCGTTCCCTGCCCAGCCTCTATTTATGCTTGGGATTGTCCTGACCCACATGCAGGACCTCGCACTTGGCCTTGTTGAACTTCCCAAGGTTTGCATGGTCCCACCTCTCAAGCCCGTCAAGGTCCCTCTGGATGGCATCCCTTCCCTCCAGCGTGCTGACCACACCGCTCAGCTCGGTGTTGTCGGCAAACCTGCTGAGTGAGGGTGCACTCCATCACACTGTCCAGATCACCAACAAAGACATGCTTTTACAAAGATACTTTTCTTCCCTTGAAGTGTAGTTACTCAGAAAGTCTTTCTAACAATTCTACCATAATGACAGCATGATTTCACAAAATAATTTACTAGACAAGTGAATAAACATGTCATCATTACAGCTATCATTAGTGTCTCAATCACCCTTGCTTTCAAGTGTGGATTTAACTGCTGGGAAGCAGGAGTGGTGCAAAGGAGCATTAGCTCTCTTAACAGCATCAGCCAGCAAGATATATCCTCTAATATCACCTAAAGTGCAGATTATATGGTTTTCTTTCTGATCTTAGACTAAGATGGTACCTACCCTAGTTTTATACCTGCTTAAATGAACTGTGCTAGTAAAGTTCTTTTGCGTATTTAGACCAGTCAGAATCATAGACTACCTCCATGAATTACAAATTCAACAGGACCAGAGGATGTACTGAAGCACTGACATGGTATAGTCTGGGCTGGTTTGCTCTTGGTGCAATTGGCAACACGGTTTTGGCTTGTGCCAGCTATCACTCCTCCTGACAAACCCTGGCCACAGCTCGGAGGAATGCTTGAGCCAGGGCTTCTTCCCAGCAAAACCACCATGTTAGTTGCTTTGTCAGGTGAGGTTAGGAGGAGAAAAAAGGTGCAAGACGATTTAGCTGTACATATGTGTGTCATAATGCACTGCGTGGCCTCAGGGACAGGGAACATCCTCTGATCTAGTTTGTTGTTACTGAAATGAATAAAAGTGACAAGAATGGAAAATGTCAAAATAATCTGCAGTCAGTCAAATTCTGCCTTTGGGCATACCCTTCTTAATTTCCTGGCAAACAAAATCTGTATTTCTAGTTAATCAAATGATGTTTTCCCTGTAATTAAAGGCTTCAAAATACTGAACTAAGGAAACATTTAATACAAAGGGCATGCAGCTACGACTGCTACCTAGTAAAAAACAGGTAGCAGGTATTCTTAGCTCTGCATAAATCAGCTCCACATCTCTCTGGGAAACCTGTTTGACCACTCTAGCAGTAGAAAAGACCCTTCTTATACTTTAACAGAATGTTTTGTATTTCAGTTTGTATGCATTGTGTCTTATCCTGTCATGGTACCACTTGCGAGCAAGTCTGGTCAACAGATTGGTGCCTCCATCTGCTGTAGAAAGGTGGTCTTGTCCCTTCAGTGAACCCTTGAAAGATGCTGCCAAGCTCCTGTTTATCCTCCCTGATGATATGCAGTCCTTCTCAGGTCCTTCTGCAGTTCCTTCAGCTGGCAGCTCAGCACTGACCACAGCACATCTCCCATAGGTGAAGCTACCTCTGTCCCCCAGCCTTCAGGAGAGACACCCGTCCTCCCAGCAGCCTGAGACCAAGATGGTCACATCCCACCTCTGGACCTGGGTTGAAACCTCTAAACGTGCCATGGCTGGCTGGTCCACTGGGGAGCACTCCCTGTGGCCCATTATCACTGCCATTGCACCAGCCCTAGGAGCCCCATGCTGTCTTGCACAATTTCCAGTTCCCCTTCAAACTCCCATCTGTACAAACTACCTCAACTGCAGAGTCTCTCCTACTTTGCTCTCTTTGCAATGCTCCTGCAAGCTCTCTCTCCTCAATGGCAGTTACACAGATACTCTTCACCAATGCGCTAAGTATTCTAAACATTACACACTCATCACAAAGTAGTTCTCTCCTCTTCCCCTTATCCCATGGTAGTCACATGAACCCCTAGCACAGAAGCAGAAGTTAAAGAATACCTCTGGTACTTACCATGGTGCCTATGAACAGCACAGCACCTAAGCAGAGGTTTTATGAATCACTCTGTTAATGCATTAGGAAATATTTTATGTGCCTGAAGTGCTACTCAGACACCAGCTACCTTCGTGAATCTAGGCCTGTGGTGATGCCCACATAGCAAGGTGTCTGCAAGCCTGATGTATTGTCATTTCATATTGTGCATGTTCACTATCAGTTACGAACAAAAGACATGACATGAGATTCAGAAGAACAAAGCCCCAGACAGGAATGACAACTGGGTTGTTTATCAAGGATAGCCCCCAGAACAGTGTCCGATTCCAGCTTTCTTGCACGGTTAGCTAAAAAAATGCAAATAATCACTCACGACTCTCCTAACATATACTTTGTATCACAAAGTACTGCCCTCCAGATGCATGTTGCATCATTTGAAAATAGTTACATTAGCCTCTGTTTCTTTCAAGTCAACAAAACAAACATGGCAATTACATCTCAAGGCAATTCCTTGGGGGAAATAAAAAATAATCAGATAATGGACAATGAGTATAATTAAAACTGCATTTTACTTGGTATATATTTCACACAGATTAAAAAATCCACTCACTTGCATGCTCTTGCAAGACAGCATTTGATTCATTCATGAATGCTGGTAGACGATGTCTTTTGTAAATGTCAATGGCTCTTTTAACTACCAGGCTACCAAGTGATTTGCTACCACTGTGCCAGGTATGTGTAACTGTAATAGCAATTTATAAAGCTGTTGTGAGCTATTTTGTAAAGAAAGAAGAACAAAGTTCTCCATACTAAACTCAACCACTCAAACACTGGGGCTTCTAAGAAGCATCAGTGTTCGAACTGCTCGCACACACTTTTGTTGTTTGACAAAGTGCAGTGACATCCTGAACCAATGAAGGCACTGTAGATAAAATGGAAAGTAGGACACTATCATCACTGGGAGTCATGACAATGACAAATGTAAAAAAATAACTTCGCAAAAATATCCCTCCCCATCATTGAAGAAAAGGTATTCAGGAGACAGAAGGCACAGCTGCACTTCTACAATTAAAATTATGTGGCTTCTGGCAGGAAACTGAGACAATCTTAATCTGGCATTTGAGAGGAGCTGGTAAACTCCACCTATTAGGCTGGATGCAGTAAGTACCTGAAGCATTGCATGATGTTTTGGGATTCTATATGCCTGGGAATCCCCCAAAAGGATGAGCGTGCTGCGGGAGTGTTCCCTGGTAGACAGGAAATCTCAGTTAACTTCCCTTTTAGATGCAAGACACCCTGCACAATCTAAGCAGGCACGAGGCTGCCCTGCAATTCTGTACAACAGCAGTAACAAGGCTTGCCTATCCCGTATGACTTGTAAAGCTTACAGCGCTCTGAGACACAACCATAAAACTATCATACAAAGTGAATCCACAACTCTTCTATTGCCCCAACTGACTTCATAAACCACTTTATTCTTTACTCCTACAATCATTTCATTAAAATGAACAAGAATTAAAATGGTATCCTGCTGGCACCTTATTCTTTGTGCAATATAAAATATCAACAAAGTAACAGGTAATGAAGTGGACAGAATACCAGAATAGGAAAGGAGAAGGGGGGGGGGAGAGGGAGAGGGAAATATGTAATCAACAAGGAAAAGTAAATTACAGAATTCATGTCTACAGCTCCCCTTGTTTGTTTTTTCAGAACAAAACCGTGTACATATACTCCCCTGGAACTCTGATATAAATGTTAGCAGCACTACTGATCCAACTCAAAATGTTTAGCTCCCTTGTATGATATCCACTTGTAAACTAATCAAAAGGCATTCATTACTTCACTATCAAAGAATCCAATTTGTATTTTGATGTATAATCAATATTTTCAAGCAATAATATTTTTCTTGAGAATATACCTTAACCTTCCTCCACAGAATTATTTTAGTACTCTGCCTCTCAAATATCATGCATATGCCCATCAGTTAGGCTCAGTAACACTTCTCGTATTTTTTAACTAGACCTGTGAGCAAGTTCACTGATTCTTTTTAGTAGTTTACTAAAAAAGAGCAGAAATAATTCAGAGTTGCAAATAGCTTCCAAAACTTTTAAGCCAAAAGTGAAGGCACTTACATTGGGCAGCTCTTTTGCAGAACACCTTCAGTAACTGATTACAGAATCATAGAACCACTTACGTTGGAAATGACCTTTAAGATCATTGAGTCCAACCATGAACTTAACACTGCCAAGGCCACCACTAAACCGTGTCCCACGTCTACATGTCTTTTAAATATCTCCAGGGATTGTGAATCAACACTTCCCTGGGCAGCCTGTTTCAATCCTTGAGCACCCTTTCAGGGAAGAAATTTTTCCTAGTATCCAGCCTACACGTCCCCTGGTGCAACTTGAGGCTGTTTCTTCTCACCCTGTCAGTTGTTGCTTGGGAGAAGAGACTGACTCCCATCTCACTACAACCTCCCTTTAAGTAGTTGTAGAGTGCAACAAGGTTTCCCCTGAGCCTCTTTTTCTCCAGTTCCCCCAGCCGCACCTCGTAAGACTTGTGCCGTAGCTGAGCTTTTCTGGACACGCTCCAGCACCTCAATGTCTTCCTTGCAGTGAGGGGCCCAAAACTGAACACAGAATTCGAGGTCCTGCCTCACCAGTGCCCGGTACGGGGTGAAGTACGCTTCCCTAGTCCTGCTGACCACACTATTTCTAACACAATAGGCAAGGTGGAGAGAATCCCTGTTTGCTAGATCTGTTATAAGTATTAATTTTGCCCTAGGAAAAAACATGGGGATTAAGTGCAAGCCTGTTTGATTGGTAGCCCATTAGTTTGCAAAGAGTTTTCTGCCATCTTAGAGGGCAGAGTATTAATATATTCAGGCATTCTGTAGTCCTAATTCTTCACCAAAATGTAAGAGTATCATGTGTATCTTCTGTTAGTAGCACTTTGCAAGGAATGCTTTGGCCTTACGTATAAGAGTCCACTATTCATAAACCACAGTTGCATTATGCTTTCCTTCATCTTCCTTTGAGTTAATCAATTATAACTAGTTGATCAATATCTGTGTTCTCTTATAATAGTTCCCCCAGATGCATGAGTGCCAACATGCCCAGAAATTGCTCTTGCATATTTGTGAAGAATATTTATAATTACTTTTGAGAAAAGGGTCAAGACCTATTTGAAATATTCTCTACAAGCATTAGCAGGGCAAAGCTGTCAAAAAAAAAAAAAATTGTCCTGAAAGAGGACAGATGATCTAATACTGCTTGTGAATTTTAGTGAGAGAAAGGATTCAAACTTCAAGTGCAAGGGTGCGGCACAGCTTTGATGGTGCCAGTCCTCTGAGCCACCCAGCTACTCTGATAATAGGTTCATCGTTTTTTTAACTGCTGGCCTATGGGCCATAACAGCCAAACCAAAAAGCCTGTTGTTAATCAGCCCCAGCAAAGTTTCCTCTTAAAAGACAAAACCAAAATGGTAATTTCTCTGAATTGCACTGTAAAAAGGAAGTGTAGAAGACTGTGTTGGCCACTAGATGAGGAGCTGCTGTTAGTCCTCCCAGTGATAACAGTTAAGCTGAACAGACACAAAACCCAGTAATAGTGACTTGGGGCTTATCCTCAGTTATGGCCCAAGGCATCTGGTCATCATCTTGTTTTCGCCTTGCTGGCTTATACAAAGTGAAAGTGGAGGGGAAAGAGGGCATGCAGCTTCTGCTTCCACTGCCAGTAACCTCCAGCACCTGGAGCATGAAGGAGAAGGGGTGTTAACATGCTTTGCGCGTGCATGCAGCCTGGCACACCATGGCAATCCTGGGAGAACAAAAGCAATATTAGGATTTCTGGCAATGGTGTGGCAGGCAATCGAGACAAACAATAAACAAAACTGTGGTCTAATAGGAAGAGGTTTTTCTGTGAAAAAGAACAGGAACCAGTGCTTTAGAAGAGGAATGAGTTACTCTAACATAAATTAGATTAATAGCATGGGGAGAGAAAAGCGAACGTCCAAATGTTCTCTTTTCTAATTCGCTCATCCACGTAGTTCTGCTTCTGAATTTTTTTTTATTATTCTTTCCTGACCTCCTCCTCTAAAAAGTACCCAAAGAGCTCTGCAAAAACCTCCTTCCCTCATCTTGTTGCAAGTGCATGTTTCAATGCATAGTCTCTTCAAGTAATTTTTTTCAATAGTTACATACTAAAACTGATATTGAGTGACAGCAACCAGATGGGACCTGACCAAGACCCCAGAAAGGTGAAAAGAATGGTAACATACCAATTCTTTAAAAATACTTTGTATTTAAGGGAGTTAACTCAGGAGTGCCTTGCTGAAGTGACATTAGTTGACCAATTACATCCTCATCAACCCACAGAGTTAAAGGAAGTTTCAAGAAAATTCAAGTAACTTCACAGACTTTAAGGCATACAAAGTAAAAGTGGAAGGAAAGAGGGCATGCAGCTAGCTTCTGGTTACACTGCAGCATCTGGAGCATGAAGGAGAACATATCCCTCACAAGGGAAAGGCTGAGAGAGCTGGGGAGGACTGTTTAGCCTGGAGAAGACTGAGAAGGGATCTTAGCAGTGCATACAAATAACTTACAGGTGCGTGTCAAGAGGATGGGGCTAGGTGCTTTCCAGTGGTACCCAGCAACAGGACAAGGGGCAATGGGCACAAACTGCAACACTGGGAGTTCCTTCTGAATATGAGGAAAAACCTCTTCACTTTGAGGGTGACCGAGCACTGGAACAGGCTGCCCAGAGAGGTTTGGAATCTCTTTCTCTGGACACACTCAAAACCCACCTGCACATGATTCTGTGCAACCCGCTCTGGGTGAAGTTGCTTTAGCAGGGGTTGGACTAGATGATCTCCAGAGGTCCCTTCCAGCTCTGACCATTCTGTCATTCTGTGAATTTATAAGAGTTGACCTTTAAAGCATAGTGCACTGCTCAGGGAACTGTACCAGAGCTGTGTTCCTTTATACTATGCTACATTTTCAATCAGAGCCAATATGTGAAATACTGATATTTATAAATACGTATCCATAAGTTTACATACCTGATATTCAAACACTGCTATCAGGTAAATGCAGACTCAAGACAGCATTGCGTGTGTTTAGAAAGTCCTAAGCTGTCTCAAAGTCTATCTTTTCGTCCTCTCTCTCATTTAGTCTCACATTCAAATGGTTCTGCTGTTTTTTACCTTTATGTGAAGACTCTTGTCTGTTCAGATGGACTCTTTAAGATGCTGAGCAGTATTGTAAGTCACCTTCCGACTACTGCAACATCTCTTTCTGCTTTAATAATGATACCCTTATCTTAGCCTCCCATTCAAATTAAAACACAGGGGTCAGGGTTTTAAGAAAATGTGACTCCATTTAGCATCATGTACTGAATGCAATTCTGATCATGTTCTAAGACACTTCGTTATACTGTGTTTCAGAGTGGTGTCCTATCTAGGAGTGGTGTTTGACACCTTGCCTAAAAAGGCCATCAGGGAAAAGCCATTAAGTACTTCACATTGTCTCTTCCCCTCTAACCCACTGACCTCTGAAACAAATTTTTTCATACACAAAACTACAGCAGAAAGAGGCTGAAGTTCAATGCAAGAAAAAAAAACAGGGGGAGTGGGAGACCCTGTCGATACACAGTTTGACTTTTGTTCCAGAGACTTTAGCTTTAGCAGCTGAAGATATTATGTCTCTATGAAATGAAAGAATTTTTTCGCTAATGCACCAGAGAGCAAACTGCAGCAGCTGACACCACGTGCACTTGTGCTGCAGGGTGGAGAAGCAGAGGTGAGGAAGAGAGCTGGGATAGGAACACTTAAATTACTGCAACTACAGCAGCAGAGCTCGAGTCACTGCCTAGCAGCAGAACAAGACGGAGGAGTGGGAGAAGTCCCCTGGGGTCTACAGATCTTGGCTTCACAGAAGAAGCAAGCCAGACTATCTTCAGAGCTCAGTAGCTTTCCAATGCCTTTTAAGAGTAAATTTATTATAATGAAAAACTCCTTTACAAAAATTACCTTGTTCAGCTTTCCAGAACTCTGTCTGTGAAGGATTTAAAGCAGAAGGAAGTGTTCTTAATCCACTGGACAACCTGAATAAAGGGGGGTAAACAAGACCTCAGAGATCCCAGAAGTGGTTTTCAAGGCTTTGGATTGCAGAGCTCCGTGAGGGGAGAGCTCAACTAAGAAGTCTGCTAAAGGCCTGGAACAAACGGTGGGAACTATTAGCAATTACAAGTAACTGATTCAGAAGCAAAAAGAAAAAGGAGTTCAAAACTTCAAGGGGATATGGTATCAAGACAGCAGCACAGTCCTGAGAAGACCTCCACAAACAGGGGAAGCAATCTCTCAGTATTCCTTGGAAGAGTTTTATGAAGCACCCACACTGGACCAGTTTAATGCTTTATATCTACACAGCATGATGATATAGGTGACAGAAAGCCAACAGATCCCTGGTCCTGCAGACCAAGTAGCTGATGACTATTTAATAGACAGAAGATCTAGTTCTCACTGGAAGGGAAAGCAGATCTCATCCAGAGGACTGATGCTATAAGCAGATACTACCAAGAAACTGTGTAAAGCCAGAATCAGGAAAGCAGTAGGTCAAAATTAACATCACAGCAGACTCCAGGAGCACATGACAATCCATTGGGTCACAGGGCTCATAAGAGAGAAATGCTCAGACAGTAACCAAGGGGGGGTCTGACAAAATGCTATTGGCAGGCTGATGTAATGATGGTCCAGCCAAGTGGAAGCCAAGGCACAGCACCAAGAAGGAAAACATATAATAAAGGAATTCCACACCCAGAGCAGAGGCCCATAATCCACTTTGTATCCCTGAATTTAAGCAGAAGAATTCACGACGGGGGGGAACAAATGTTTGGGTGAACTTAGCTTGAACAAGTATAGTGGAACTATATATAGCATAACTAACTACCCATTAAACACAAAGCATGAAGGAGTGAGTTAGAAAATCCTCTGTATCAGGATCCCAAGTGTCCCAAGAATACGCACATATACACGTCTACACTGAGACTTGATGCTCCCCTATAGCTCCGACTACAGGGTTCTGCAAAGCTGGGTGTCTACGGCTCACCAGGGCCTCTCTGGGAGCAGGTACCCAGGGTCAGGGCTCAGTCTTTGTGCAGACAAAAGCAGGAGCTGGAAATCTGCATTCATATGCATGCTCTGTAACAGCACCTGACTTCCAAACAGAGCTGCAGGCTGGTCTTTCCATTAGCTCCCTCTTGAATCAAATTTAAACTTTTTGCTCTCATGCCTAAAACTCTACATAGTTATTTCTTTCCCCCATGCTCCCTTCCCTGGCAGCACAGAATCAATTCTCTTGAGAAAGCACCTGGTTTGCCATGAATCAACCCAATGTCAGTATGCATGCTTTGATTGATACACTCGCCTTTTCCCTTAAACAGCCTTGTGCTTTTTTGCAGCATTATCACCTTTGTCTGATCCAGATCATTCATTCACTGGATTTAAGCTTTCTTAAAAGCCCATACTTGTTCTCACAGGCAATAAAAGGAAATTACCTCTGCAGAAGAAAATTACCTGTGGTGTAGGTATCTATATCAAGTGAAATAATAATATACACACCTCACTATTGCCTTTCTCTTTCCCTCTGTTTCATAACTTGCTTGTTCAATAACATCTGTAGCTAAACTGTTGGTGGTCATGTTATGTTTTGATGGAGGACTCAGTGCACTTTTGGATGATAAAAAGTAACTAGTAGAAGCAACCAACATTCCAGTTAACTGATGAATTTATATACATCAACGTACAACAAGACTATTTAAAATAAGAAAATACAATACTTTACAATCATATTAATGCATACATTCATATTAATGTACTTCAAGACTATCATCCATGGTGGTGGACATAAGGCTCTCTCTATATGCTTTATCAGTTATAAAAATGGCATTTCTGGAGTTTATGAAATGGTCAAGAAAGCACACATAAGAGCTTACAAATGTCAAATCTGTACACTTATGTTCAAATGTTCAAGAGCATTAATTCTTAGCAGCACTGCTAAATGTTGTTCATTACGAAGAATTTCTTACCGGATCTAGGTTCTTAAAAAGAAGAATGTCCTTGCATGCCTCCTGCAGCCTGTTTCTTTGATCATCTGTTTTAGGATGAATAATCTGAGGGATATAATAGAAAAGCCTTTAAAGTGGTTATCATATAGTAGCACTACCTGAAGGACTGAGTTAATTCAGCTGTTTTATACAATATTTTGGCCATGCTTCATAACACTTCCACTTCAAAACCATTAGGATTTGAATAACACTCAATGATAACACTGTATCACCATAGCATTAGCAAGCAAAGCACTGCTGTATTTCAGCTAAGAACATCTATACATTTGTAAAATCCAGTTCATTTCCGCAAGCCATTCCGGATACCTTTATCCCAACTACTGCTGCATAAACATTACTCTAACTATTCTCTAATCATATTTCAAGCATGCACGTTTTATAAAAACCACCACTGTTAAATTTAGCAATTTGCCATGACTGCTTCCCAAATAATATTTTGTGAAATAGTATCTGTGTTAAATTTGTATCAGAAGTTACACAGAGTAAACAGCAGACTTGACACTATCCAAGTGAGCAAGAGATTTACTAAATTACCAATGTCTGGTTAATGTGAGTATCAATCAATTTGTTCACTCAATTCATCTCTTTAAAAAGATATGCTAGGTTTCAAAGCTGTGATACTGTAGGATAACCTTTTTGAACAGTTTTACAAGCCAGAAATTAGTTCGAATATAAACATTTCAACTTGTCTTAAAAGTCATCTTTATGCTATTTCATATTAAAAGCTAAGTAAATGCCTTTAAAAGGGTGATGTAAGTACAAGTTCACTAGTTATTGCATTGTACATCTGAAAATCTTGGTGATTTTATAATTTACCTATTTTCTGCCTTATGAGAAATATTAGATAATTGAGGAAACCACTGCAAGATTATGAGGACATCAGATAAGTACTTTTAGGAGCAGGTGCTCTCTGGGCAAATTGCACAAAAATGTTTCCTTAACATGTACCAAAGGTGTGGTGATTTAGAATAATACATCAGGTCCTACATGGGTGACTCTGTTACAGAGAATTTTTAAATACTCCTTTAACATGAAAACCCAAGAGATTATTAAAGTTTATGATAATAAGGATTCTTTTGGCAAGGAATGGTAATGCTGGTTGCATTTTTCTTCCTAAATTTAATGTCTGAGAACTGGGGTTGGGGGGTGGAGGTACAGGTGGAAAGTATTAAGTATTTGACTCAAAGCATTAAATACCCTAGATTCTGCGTCGTCCTCTTCCTCATCTGGATTGTAAGCTTCTGCACACACTGAAATTAAGAAAAAGGTATAATCTTAATTCAAAGAACAATACTGTTTCACAAGATTTACAAAACCGAAAATGCATTGTGTGGCACAGTAATAACATGCAGTAATGTAACACTGCATAGAGAACCACAGAAGATAGTGCTGGCTATAGCAGGTCATGTCCAAACTGCCAGTGAAACAGGGCTACACTCGCATCATTTTTGGACAAGTTTTCTGTGTTTTAAAGGACCTCTAACATACATTTCTCACCTAACCTGTTCTAAGTGATCTTACCTTACTATCAGCATTTTTTTTTCTGATGTCTAAACTAATTCTTTCTTGTTAGAATTTAAGCTGTTCGTACAGGATGCAGGGATCATCACATCATTCCCTTCATTTGTGAAAGTTCAAGGTGGTTTGATGGTTTTGGGTTTGTGGGGTTTTTGCATTCTGGAGAACTTTTCTCTGCTACCTAGCTTTTACTTTTTAGGGTAAATAATTCTGCTTGTTTGATTTTTTCCTTACAGGTCATGTTTTTCAGCTCTCCAACTATCCTCAATGCCATTCTCTGACCTCTCTCCAATTAGCCCTATCTTTATTGAAGTGTGATGCTCAAAGCCAGATCCCATATTTGAGCTGAGCAGAGTACTGAGTACAACAGATGAATTACTCCATACATTTTGCAGGCCTATATATCTTTTTTGTCCATCCATACCTTTTTCGCAACAGCTTGATTATCGTTGCTAATGTAATATTCATGATCTATGTATCGTTTTCAAAACCCACTGCTTAACCAGCTTCCTGTGTCCTGTACATAGTTACTCCACCCAAGTGTAGTACCATGTACTTAGACCTAATTAAACATTACCTTATTCCCCAAGCCATTTCTCCAATGTGTCAAGATAACTTTCAATTCTAATCTTGTTCTCTGGCATCCTTCCAATCCATTCTCAACTTTGTGACAAATGCAAATTCAATAAGCATAGTCTCTAATACATAAATCCATATTGTTACTGGAAAAAACAGAATACTGTCTAAAATAAACTTGTGAAATAACACATGGCAGTGAAACAGCAGTAGACACTTGGGAGTTACCTTATGCAACCAGTTTTACAGCTATATCCCATGGAACTTACATTAAGACACTGCCTGATGTTCCCTAGCTTGTTTATAAGGGAGTCTTGTGAGACAGCATTCAGAAGTTTCTTAAAGCGAAAACGTTGGGCATCTGCTCTTTTTCTTTTATGCACAAATTTTAATGCCTCGTTATAGGGTATTAGATAGTTCCAACAAATTCACACTGATTGCTGTTTGTTGCTTTCCTCCGGGTACTTAAAAAATGTTTGAAATATTTTTCTGCAATTTCTCTAGGAATAAAAGTGATCTGTAAATATTTGATAGGCCTCTTCCATCTGTAGCTTCCCCCCCTTTAAAGGATCAGTTTATCTATTTTTTTTTTTGTTTTTTCACACTCTCATTTTTCTTCTTCAGATTCTCCATGGTATTGCTAACAGGGCTGAGACTGATTTAGCCAATTCTTCCACTTCCCAAGTATAGCGTGTCTCAAACACAGCTAAGGTGCGAACACCTAACACATCAAGTACTCTCTGATTTGTCCTTTCTCTATTCCAGGCTGAGTTGTCCACATGCTCTTAATACCACTAGTAAAGACTGATGTGCTTCTGTTAAACAGTAGAGTAACACTCTCCTGAAAGATGCTTTTACCCAAAATATACTTCCAGAACAATTTCTGTTACTCCTCATGTTCTTTCTTGTACATAGTCCTTTCTTGTTCTCATTTTTTAGCCTTGGCTTCTTAGAGTATTTTTTTCCCCTCTACATCTTTTATTATTCCTTTGTACTTGTTCTGAATAATCCAAAGTAGTTTTCGTTTTCTACATGGTTCCTTCTTGTGTTTGATACAAGACACTTGTATTTTAGACAGATTTTTTTTTACTATGCTTTCTGTCCTTCTCCTGTGCTGTCTCAATTTGCGGTTTTTTTCTCTTTACATTTTTACAAGGAACAACCAGTTCCTTTAACTTCTTTTCTCCAGACTCCTTTCCAAAGAAATTATGCCCACAGTCCTACCATATCCCCTTGAAACCCGTTGTCCTGATTCTTTTACTCAATCTCTTTCCCTTCCTGAAATCTGCAAGCTCTGTCACCCCAGGGTAATCCTCACTCAAGCGGCTTCTGCCTTTTCTCTCCCTGTTCTTGAACAGTTTCTCCCTTAAGGTTGGTATCAAATAGAATAGTTTCCCCTTTGATTGCTTTTCCCACCATCTCATAATTTGGTCCTAAGTGCACTGCAGACCATGTTGGGCAGCTGGTATTCTCCTTTATTGGTTTCCAACAGATGACTGATTAATTAAAATCTCCCATCATCACCATCCCCTGTACTCTGTACAAGTGTCTGAACCCAATACACAACAGCAACAGCCTCTTCCTCCTCCCCGTCCTCCCACTGAGTCTTTCCAATGCCAGTTCAGTCACACTGTTGCTCATGGGTTAAGATTCCTGGTCCCCTTGTTTGTTCCCCATATTTCCTATATTATTATACAAACAACTTCTAAAGTAGTGACCAGGTAGACGCATTAACCTCCTCATCACCCCATCCAATTAAGACTATTTCACAGCAAAGCATATCATTGCACCTATTATGCAGAGTCCCAAAGGAATGTCAGCTTTACAGAACTTGGCATCTTCAAAAATTTTAAGAAATTTGATATAAATCCCTCTGGAACTGACTGAAAGATTCCTGTCAAGTTTACTAGGAAGTGGATTTAGTCCCAAATAATTACAGATGTCCACCAAAGGAACTCTGCAATCTATTGAACAACTGTAATATTCTACCTCTACATAAACAAACTGTTCCTACCAATTGTTTTATGGTACTACAGTTACTTTAATCTTGTCTGAAATAGACTTCAGGGGATTTTATTTAAATAGCAACAATAATAACAAGCCAAGTAAGCACCATAACCCATCACAATGTAAATCACTGCTTTTTTTCAACTGGTATCAGCCTCTGTGCCCTAGTGCACTTACCTGCACATGGAGTCAACAAATCTGTATTACAGTACAGTGTGCTACTGGGTGTGTGAACGGTCTGTCTCAACATGAAACACAGTTACATCCTGTCCTTACCTCCAAAACATGAAAAAAATCATACAAAACAAAAATTTAATTGCTTTGATACTGTAATCCCAGAATTGACAGCTCTCAGAGAGCCCAGCTGGACATTTAACAGTCTTCCAGACCAAATAAACTAAATTTAGCCTCATCCATGCCCATCCTGAATCATCTTACCATTCCCTTTCACCTAGCCTGAAGCAGGATCAGTCCAGAATAAAACGTTCTTGAGGTCTTCCGTGTCATCTAGTGTCCTTGCTCTGATTTCACTCTTCTCTGCTAGAAGCTAATTTCAGTCAGTCTTATTAACTATTGTCAGCAGATGCCTTTATCAAATACTTCTTATCACTGACTATGGGCAATATACTTAAGAAGTGCAGTTTGTTCTGGCTAGTGCCCATCTGCCCAAATTTTAAAATTATTTATTCTTATCATCTGTGATGAGAAACTTACTCTTCTGGTTAAATTCCATACATATTTTGCCTGGGCCTATCTTTTAGCCATAATCAAGGATGCATCTTTCATTTGGGCTGCACCTTATAGACGGCTCTGCGGAGAAGAACCTGGGAGCCCTGGTGGGCAGCAAGGTGCCCTGGTGGCCAAGGAGGCCAATGGACCCTGGGGGGCATCAGGAGGAGCGTGGCCAGCAGGCTGAGGAAGGTTGTCCTCCCGCTCTGCTCTGCCTGGTGAGGCTGCACCTGGAGTGCTGTGTCCAGTGCTGGGCTCCCCAGCTCCAGAGAGACAGGGAACTACTGGGGAGGGGCCAGTGAAGAGGATTAGGGGACTGGAGCATGTCCCTCACGAGAAAAGGCTGACAGCTGTGACTGTTTAGCCTGGAGAAGAGAAGTCTGAGAAGGGCTTTTAGCAATGCATACAAATATCTCATGGGTGAGTGGCAGAAGGACGGGGCCAGGCTCTTTTCAGCAGTGCCCTGTGACAGGACAAGGGGCAACGGGCACAGACCACAACACTGGGAGTTCTATCTGAGTATGAGGAAAGATGTCTCCACTTGGAGGGTGGTAGAGCACTGAAACAAGCTGCCCAGAGAGGCTGTGGAGTCTCCTTGCCTGGACATACTCAAAACCCACCTGCACATGATTCTGTGCAACCCGCTCTGGGTGAAGTTGCTTTAGCAGGGGTTGGACTAGATGATCTCCAGAGGTCCCTTCCCACCCTGACCATTCTGTGATTATACCAATGCTGTGGCTCTGCAGTTTTAAGCACGGAATTTCCTTTCCTTCCCTGCTTATTTCAGTAGCCTGTCTTACAGACTTTATTGTCTAGTAAGACATTACTTTCTAAGGGCACACCAGCAGACGTGGCATGGGAAAACATGATACATTTACTTCTGTTCTTGAAATAGGGTCTCTGATACTACTGTGGTCCACTGAATTTCATGACATGTACATTGGGGTTTGGCACATGAGAATCCCTATGATGTAAACCATCTAAAACTAAATAAGATGCCTCTTATATAGACATCCACATCTGCAAAAGCCATCTAGATTCCAATTACAGTCAGAGGAGAGAAACCAGCACATTTAAGAAATTATTCATTTGACCTGTATTACATGTCCACATTGAGATGAGATTAATTAAAAATGTAACTAAACGGCTGAGATAAATCCTATCCCTCTTCAGATGACTGTGCTGTAACAAGCTGCAAGGCTGATCCCCCACTTCTCCATTTCGCCCATATTTCTTGGGAAACAAAGAAATTAATCATCTGGTGAGGACAAGCATATGCAATAGCACACTTTCTTTATTCATTTCATATATGACAGGGAGACAGCCTGTGGTCCTCATCTCTTTTGTCTAACACTAGACCAGCACCACAGACATTAACTGATCTGAACCATTCTGCTGCTGGTGGCTGCAATACTCACAGTGTTCAGCACTTTTTCTACCTCTCCAGCCCATTCCACACTCCCAATGGTACACAGAGTACGTGGTGACTTCATCACGCTCAAAGGCCCTAGCACTTTTTGCTACATGTCACTGCTGAATGCAATACTCACATCATGGCTCAAAAAGCAGTCCTCGTAACATTCTTAGGGATCTATTTCATCCCATGTGTAATTATGGCATTAAAAAGTAGTGACAAAACCACTGTATATATTTCTCCATTGGTTGCTAAGCTCAACTAAGTGAAACTATTTTTATTCAGGTTTTGCAACTAAGGATCACGTTCCTCATATCATACCCCAAGATGGGCACAAACAAGCCCAAATATATGAACATGAAGTATTTGTAGGAAAAATCTGAATTGTCAAAAGGCACTGCATTATTAAAATACACATGCACTGAAAACTGCACACGAGACTAGATGGATTGCTTGGTCAGCAAGAAGAGGTAAGCTTTTATATTTTCTAACTCAACATGCCAAGTCAATTTTCTGGTTTTCAGTTAGTAAATATGGTTTATACCCAAACCCAAAAATACAGTCACTTCACATACAAACGAATCTAAAATGAAAACTAACATACAGTTAGTAATTGTAAGATCACAAAAAATGTTACTCATGTTGTATCTATTCCCTTGATGTATCGGGAAACAAGCTATCAATAATGAAATGAATGAAAATTAATATATAATTATAAGAATGTATTATACTCAAAACATGGCATGAAGAACAATCAGTATGTATGTACCCTTTCCAAAGCACAGAACCTCCAAGTCATAAAGAATATTACAAAGAATTTTACAAGACAAAAAGAGATGTGGAAATATTTCTTCATCTGATTCCAGGCAAATCAAGAGTACAATTTTGCCAGCATGACTATCAGGCTAGAGCATGAAAATAGACCATCTCTAGCCACTATAGCTATGCCAGCATGCCATAAATCCCTACAAACATCCCTAACTATGACAGGTATGCCCATCCCCTCATACAGCAAGAATGTCACTTCCCTGGTTTAGCTGTAGAAAAATTGCTAAGGTGACTTACTGACAGTGAGAATATTTTTTTTTTTTTTCATTTTATTGGGACACACTTCTCATCTACTAAACACAGATTAGAAACACGGTACACAGAGACTACTTGAATGGCAGGTAGTAGTTTCAAACTAGACTGCAAATACTACTGGACCTTCAAAGCTTCTGACACAGGAACCCCTTTTTTAACACCTCAGCAGTTTCTACCACTGCAGAAGGAACTAACAAGAGCACCCTGCATCCCAAAATCCCAATTTCATAAGTACTTTTCATTTAAACAAAAGCAACCTTGTACAATGTACCTTGTACAATGGTAGCAATGAGGAATAACTGCTCATGGTCTCTGATGCTTGCAACTATCAAGTCCCATCTTATTTCTAGACCTGTTTTTGACTAGACCACATAGAAAATGAGACTGAAGAGCTGCAAGTAAACAGTCACAAATATGGACTAAAGAATAACCCAGAGAAAGGAAATCACCTTTCTCCTCTATCTGAACACACAATGAGATGAGATAAAAGTTATCTGATTCTACGCATGATATAAGGCAATATCAACTGGCTCTGCTGCTGAGATCCACCATTTGTGCAAAACCCTGAAACTATTCCAAGGACTTCAGTTTACTTTGAATACAAGCAGATTTGGAACAAAGCATGATCACTGGGTCTATCATTTCCCATGACACTGTGGTAAAAAAGGCATCTGTGAAACGCCTACAACAGATAGGGTCACTGAACTGAAACTTTATCTAGGCATAATTAGGCAGATTAATACACAGAATGCCTAACACCTTGCAATTCTGTGTTATTACTATTTTAGATATAGAGCACTTATATTAAAAATGCTATTCAAACTGGAATAAAAGTATGTATGGTCAGAAAAAAGGTACAGGCTGGGCCTGACCTGCTGGAAGGCAGCTCTGCGGAGAAGGACCTGGGAGCCCTGGCGGGCAGCAGGTTGCCCATGGGCCAGCAGCATGCCCTGGTGGCCAAGGAGGCCAGTGGACCCTGGGGGGCATCGGGAGGAGCGTGGCCAGCAGGTCGAGGGAGGTTCTCCTGCCTCTATGCTCTGCCTGGTGAGGCTGCGCCTGGAGTGCTGTGTCCAGTGCTGGGCTCCCCAGTTCCAGAGAGACAGGGAACTACTGGGGAGGGGCCAGCGCGGGGCTGCAAAGAGGATGAGGGGACTGGAGCATCTCCCTTCTGAGGGAAGGCTGAGGGAGCTGGGGCTGTTTAGCCCGGAGAAGAGAAGACTGAGAGGGGATCTTACCAATGCGTGCAAATACCTCAAGGTTGAGCGTCAAGAGGACGGGGCCAGGCTCTTTTCAGCAGTGCCCTGTGACAGGACAAGGGGCAACGGGCACAAACTGCAGCACAAGGAGTTCCACCTGAATATGAGGAAAAACTTCTTTACTCTGAGGGTGACCAAACACTGGCACAGGCTGCCTAGAGGCTGTGGAGTCTCCTTGCCTGGACACACTCAAAACCCACCTGCACACGATTCTGTGCAACCCGCTCTGGGTGAAGTTGCTTTAGCAGGAGTTGGACTAGATGATCTCCAGAGGTCCCTTCCCACCCTGACCATTCTGTGATTCTGTCTGGCAGTCACGGAGACATTCTTGAGATTTCCTCACATGCAACAAAACAAAAAGTGAAGAAATTCCCCTCTATTCTACCTGATTTATGGAGTAATGACTTTTGAGTGGTCCACTATCTAACAGAAATCACCAAGTGCTCAGGACACCAGCCTAAAATTGCAAAACTGGATAAAATCCAGAAAGTGTTTTTTTCTCTTAATTATTGTGAAAGTGGCCTTCAGTTCATTAGGTGGGGACTGACTGAATTAGTCTTGGGAGCACTGCCAAAACACACTGTTTCAAGATCAGCTGCTCACGAAGGACAGTTATCTACTCTTGCTTTGAGCGTACAGACTGAAATTCTCCAAAGACTGCCCGATAGTCATGAACACATACCAAATACCAGGTTTGTGCTCAGATATGCAGCTCAATGGCAAAACCTTTTGCCAGTTGGAAGACCTTGCTCAGCCTGCACTAAAAGACTGCAAGAAATCAGACTCGCACAACCAACTTTTCTACAGTATTCTCTTGTCCATCTGCTACCAATGCTATTTCTAATTAGTTAACCTTCATTTCCTCCAGCATTTCTAAATAACATGAATTGCCAAATATAACATCTAGCATCTTGAATCAGGCCCATGCCAACAGTGAGTCACAGAACCTCCCAAGGATTCTCCGTTCAAAAGTCCACACGAGGTTTATTCATATTCCACCAATCCTCCCACCAAAACAGGGATTTCATCAAGATTGTATTGAACATTATGAAAGCCCATTTGAAGAAACATGATGGCCCACACAGGCATTTTTGGATAATTTTATTCCACGTGAGTTATTTACGTGTGGGCACCTTTGCGCAAGTTCCTTAATATTATTTTGTAAACAAAAGTGAAAACTGAGCTGTGTCAGAGCGCAATACCTTCCTGTACTCCAAAGAACTCTGCATCACAGCTGGCACACTCATTGCTGGGTCAAAGATGTGTACTCTTCCCTGAAAACACTAAATAAGTGTTTGAATCACTAAATAAGCTTCTCCACAGAAACAGTACATTCAGACTTCACCACAAGTAGCTGAAAATACCTCCCTATTTTTAAATAGGGAATCAGACAGGGGCTTTAACAGAATTTCCCTAAGGACTTACAGAGTACTTAGTCCTCTTTCTAGTCCTATTTCAGTTCTTTCCATAACTGTAATTTGTCAAGATGGAGCTATAAAAAAAACAACCAACTCAGCTTCTGGCTGATGGTAGGAGACAGTTTTGCTTGGTTTCTCAGAAAGTGCTTGACTTCATCTGTCTGGTTAGTGAAAATCAGCACAAGCACACGTTACAGTGTCCAGAACGCTACAGGTAGTTGTTAAACAATAAAACTATTACAAAAGTAAGATGCGCTTCCACTAGAAGATTTGCCAGTATGTATGATGTGCTATACCACTGACTCTGTGAGCTTTCCCAATATGGTATATGGAGTAGCATAATATATAGCAACACACTGTACTTTGATGCTGACTCGTGTAACCTTCTGTTCCCATTCTCATACAAGTCCAAGCAGTTCACCATACTACAGTGTGTTATTTGGGACATATCTGAAATATGCATAAATGTCTGACAAAGTCTGAGCAAACACACAGCTCTCTGCATACATTGCAACTTTATATTTTCTAATAGTACAGAATAAAGAGGGAACTGCGCCCAGCACTTCCTCCCACATTTAGTACTTCAAAGGCATCTACTACAGGTATTTTTTTTCTTATTGAAAAGTGAGAATCAGGAAGATCTCAGAGTGCACATTATTTTCACACTAGAAAACCCATCCTTTACATAGAAAGTGAGCAAGTATAAATTGCAGCTATTAAGAAAACATATCCTGAATAACACAAGCTTAACCTTTTTGCCTATTTTGCATCTGGTTTATACAATCAGATTTATTATTATTTTACATCAAAATATTTTTCAGGATTCTAAATGCATTTCAAATACCAAACAGCTCTGAAAAGAAATTTGCAACAAATGTTTGAAAAATTGAAGCTACAACTGTTCATCTCCAGAGCCTACATCCTGAGATGCACGTATTTGCATTTTTTAATTAGTAACATAGTGGCACAGTTTAAGGAAACTATGTAAAATGCAGTAAACCACAACAGGAGCTTGTTTTTACCCCAAATGAATTATCTGTCCAGTCTCACAGTGTTTGTAAATTATACTGTACACCACATCAGGTTTCATATAATAGAGCCAAAAATGATAAAACAGTCACTGTCCATTTTTACTGAACTATGTAAACTTCAACAAGAAACTATTTAGATGAGTTCTAATACATTTGGAGACACACTAAAATGGTCAATAGCATACATAGTCACTTCTTGGAAAACTACCGTTCACAGATTTTTCAAACTTGATGGCAAAACCATATATATTGACTACCTTAAAGAAGAAAAAGAAATAAGACGTTCAAATTAATTACCCATTAATCTCTTTTAACCTCTCCTTTGGTTTGTCCGCTCATGTTTTGACCTCAGTCTCAGAAAGTATCTGAAAAGGAGGCATTAGTTTTGGTTGTTAAATGAAATATGTGTATTTGGGGCTTAATTTTTAAAAATATTTTTAATGATGGGTTAAATACGAAAGATCTGTGCAGAAAGACACCACTGAATTTACAAACCGAGCAGAGCAAAACATGAAACTATTAATAAAACAGAACAATCACAAAAAATAATCCAAGAAAATGGGAGGAAAATACAAGTAGAGAGAATGCCAGAAAGATTTTTGTCATGACACTGAAGGTGAGAGGTAAGAACCACTCAGACATAAGAAAGGGTGTGTAGAAAAAACTGGGTGTTATTGGGGGGAGGGAGCTAAAATCGTAGAAGTAAGTAAGCGCACCGTTGTAGGGGCGTCAGGCGTGTGCGGCGGGCCGGGGCGGCCGCCGTGCGCAGGTGCCGCAGCCGCTGCCCGCCAGCCCGTGCCCGCCGGCTCCGAGGCGGCCCCGCCGCTGGGCCGGGCCGAGCCCTCAGCCGCGGCGGCGGCGCCCGCGGGGGGACAGATGGCGGCGGGGGGGAACCCCGGGCCGGGGCAGGGGGTGCCCGGAGGGGGCCGCAACGCGCCGGAGCGGCTCCCGGCAGCGGGGAGCCCCGGCCGGGGCCGGGCTGCGGGCAGGGCCGGTGCCCCCGGGGGCGGGGGGCCCGGGCTGGAGCAGCCTGTGCCGGAGGGGCTGCGCCCCGCGGGAGGGCCCCGCGCAGGAGCGGCCCGGGCAGAGCCGCAGCCCCCGCGGGAAGGGCTCCCGCTGGAGAAGGGCCTGCAGGAGCGGCTCCCGCCGGGGGGCCCGGGCTGGAGCCGGGCGGCCTGTGAGGAGCCTCCCCCGGAGGGGGCCGCGGCGGCAGAGGCGGCGGCGGACGGACCGGCCGCAGCCCCGGCCCCGGCCCCCAGAGCGATCTCCGCGCTCGGACCCGCCGCGGGCCTGGCCTGGGGTTTGCTCCCGCTGCCCGGCTGGGGGGCAGGGACACCAGCCGAGCACCACAATAACACACATAAGGACGTATAAAAGGGGCAGAGGTGAAAGACAGTCTTCTCCAAGGTGATCTAACACACTGGAGGAGGGAGAGTGCCCATGCTGCGTAAAGGAGCGCTTGGAAAAGTAGAACGAAAAAAGCACAACAAATGCAGCGTTCAAGAGGGGAAAATGAACAGCACAACTCAGGCCTGCCAGCAGGTCACCCGGTAAAACAGCCAAGCACCACTGATTTAACTGGACTGGGGCAAAGAGAGGGACCAGTGCTACAGATCTGCAGAGTTACAAAGGCTGAAGACACAAAAAGAAAGTGGTTATTTTATGGAAGCATGTATTTGTGGCTATTTTATATGCTGGTGTTCTGAAGACTAACACAAGATCTTGATAGCTAAAGGAAGGATGTAGTAAGGGAAAGAAAATTATTAGGAGTAACACACAAAGAAAACCATCACCGATGACAGGACATGGAAAGATATAAAAGGATTCAAGAAAACTGAAAAAATGTAGATTAAGGGCAGCCAGAAGGTGACCTCCAAGCCAAAGACTCATGCAAAGAGTAGGGAGGTTAGGGACAAAGCCAAAACTACCGGCTCTGACAAGCTTGTCTCAGTGTCCTGACAGCGGACTGAATGGATCTCACCAAGACAAGGTGAAAAACCTGCCAACAGCAGTACAATCGATCATCCAGTAAAACAAGGAAAGTACAGGTAACACTAAATCTAGAATACTCCTAGGAACCTTTGGAATGTCTAATTGAGACATAATTACAAGAGTTCCTCAGAGGCATGTGTCAAAACCAGTGTTCCCACATACATGGTAGACTTGGTTCGGGCAGCTAAAAGAGTGCAAAATTCAGTCTCAACAGGCTTCACAGAAAATTCTGCATCCATGTGGGATTCGGAATAGCAAGCTGAAGGTAGGCACCTAAAAAAGAGGTGGAGTCATTATTCTAAGAGAATGGTTGCTATAGCAAATTTACCTTTGCTTTTCACAGTTCCGGGACCAAAAGAAGGAAGCTTGAACCCACCTTTCCCCATTTTTCACAAGCGCCTTACATTCTACATTACAAAATTCTCTGTACTGAGATGCTCTTCATTCCTCCTGGGCCCACGCTGTCAGGCAAAACGAAATGGAATTTTAAGCATGCTGATTTTAGGTATGTTGCTTGGGTCAAATGGGTAGGATATGCTCACATAATCCTCTATATAAGAAATATGATAAACCAGTTTTACTAAACAGGTTCCAGAGGAAACAGGAAGACAGGTAGACAAGAAACATTATGGAAAATTTTTCTGCCAAGTTTTGCAAAGTTTGATTTTGAACATCTGGTTTCTCAACAATTCCAGAAAATCCATTTAAGACCTTTTGCTGACAGGATTCTCTTTAGATAGCCACAGGAAGTTTAGAAAACAAATCATAACTATGAAATAATATATGCTGTTTTACTTTTTCATAGTCAAAATATAAACTGTTGATATAAAATAATACTGGTACCACATACTAAAGTAAGAAAGCAACACAGCAATCGCTACACGCTCACCTACATCCTCCCTTATGGTGCAGACAACTACAACAAGCCAAAAGATGGACTATAAATACTCTCCTTCAAGAACTGGGACTGTAATCACCCCAAGAACACAGATTACCACACATTTCCAAACAGTAGAAGTTGTCCATAACTGCATGACTACTTAGCACTCAGAACAAGAACGAAGGCACCAAGGTCTCACAGAACTAAACTTTTTCTCAAAGAAAAAAAAAAACAAACAACCAAAACCAAAAACCAAAAACAAACCTCCACCCTTTCAGCTAAAAAGCTGTCACTACTTCACTACTTGGAACTAATATTTCTCAGAAAGTCCTTAGCCAAAGGTAAATGTAGTGTACTCTGATGACTGAAAAAAAAGGCATCCTTATTCCCAGCTTTCTAAACACCCTCCACCTCTCCCACACATACACATTTGGTACCATTGTGAACTAAATGCTACTTTATTCAAGAGACTAAATGGGTGAACACACAAAATTAGGTGAATCTAGCTTTCTTCTGCATTCTGTAAAATCAGATTTATTTCTTCTGCTATCTAGGGATGTTGCAGGTGTCCACAGTGCTGTTTTGCGCCCTCCTGTTTTATACTGTTATAAGAAGATGCATAAAGGCTGGATGAGGTGTCATCAACACGTGTAGGATACTCCGAGTTGTATTACTCTTTCATGCTGGTCAACATCACTTAACTCTTTTCTCAGTACCTACTTAAAACCACATCGCACTTGAAAGAGAAGCTGGATAAAGACAAACCCAGAAAAACTGACATAATGTATGCAGGAGAAGATCACTGATGAACACCTGGAAATATGACCTCAAACAGCCTAAGACCATCAGAACAGTTGTTTTGGACTTCCCGGTCTACTCCATACCTAAATGGCTGTGATGACAGAAGTACACTTGTCCACCTGCAGCTGACAAAGAAAGACTGTGCTCTTTTCACTTAAGGAAGAAAGGACCGAAGTGATCCATGCATGAATGGACTGCAGTCTTCTGCAACGAATCTCTAATAGCTACATTACATTATCTCAGAAAAAGCTGACCACATCTCCACAAATACTTTGCTGCTGTATTCCAGTCCCTGTTCGAGTAGTCTCCATTTTCTGCAGAGTTCCTTGTTTGACACAAATCTCAACACACAGTCTCTTGTCTTAATACACAGTATCTCCACTGGGACCCAACCTGTGTCACCCCTGCACAACCATGACCTTACATTGTTTCAGCAGAAAATTAAAACTGTCAGACAACACGAGAAAGCTCATGAGTATGAATGCAGCAACTTTCTCAGCAACTGAATACACGTCAGAAAACCTCAGAATAAAAGTGGACCTGTCATTTTGAAAACTAAACATAAAATTCATGCTTCTAACTCTGCTTCCTCTTGGTCAGCTATACACACAAAACAGATCCATACTTCCAGGGAAATAATATACACATGAAATTATTCTTACTGAGTGGAAGGGAGGAAAGATTTTTATTTTCTACTTTTACTTCATGGGAGGAGAGATAATAAATATACCCACCCTGTAAACTACAATTCCTTTACATTTGGAGGGCAGTGGGAAATAGAGATCCTAACCTGAGCCAGATACCTTACATTTACTGAAACCAATATCCTAGGAAATCGAGTATCCCAGCTGACCACTTTTCAGAGAAGCTCCTACAATTACAGAACAAGTTAAACAAAGAGTTAACATCTCGCTTTGCAGGGTGCTAGAATTCAGGGTTACAGTTCACTCTTTTTCTCCTGAGAAAGGAAGTACCTACAGATGCTCCTCAGCAACAACTCTGTTAAATACCAGAAGGAGAAGAAATGAGCCCTTAGGGTAAGACAGAGCAGCATCTAGCTTCTTCAGCCAAAACAGTCATTCGTAACAGAATGTTCTTATAGAGATAAAACTTACAGGGAATAATCAAGGCCACAGAGAAGCTAAAAGAACCCTAAGGAATGTATTCCTTTATAAATATCCTGTGTTTAAGCAGCAGTGCTAAAGAACTTCCTGATTTAATTCATATACAGTTGCCTGGACACTTTTAGAAATTTCAGTTTTGATGATTAAATAATTATTCAGTGTTAAAGTTACCAAGATAGCAGCAGAGCTGGGAGATAACAAAAATATTCCTGTTGAATGAACCAGACCATTTGTTGACTGAGGTACCCATTGCTGATATATTAAACTATTCTAATTTTAAGGAAATAGGAAATAATAAAAAGCAATAAAAATTAAAAGCTACAAGTGTTAAAAATAAACAGTGCCAGGCTTGGAATACTGTGACAAATTGACTGGTAGGTACTGCATTTAGTGTAACCACTTATAAATCAACATGGGGTTGGTTTTTTACACTCTCAGCGGGCCTTGTAATGTACCAACACGTAAAGCAAAGGTAAAGTTTCTTATAACTAGTTGAAGCTCTCAAAGGAGCATAGTACACGCAAGCAGTGTATAGATCATTCAAGACTGGTGAACATTTTTTGTCTTAGATTACTACCTTTAGAAGAGGCACATGCACCCAAACATCCCTTGTCCTCACCCCCAGCCTTGCAAAAGCACAGGCTGGACAACCCATGCTTAGGGAGCTGCTCTGGCCACTCCTAGAGTGGCCCCGGGGGTCTTGGTGGGCAGCTGCTGACCCTGCAGCAAGTAGGACCAACCACCTCCTGGGCTGTATGAACAGGAGAAGTGATTGTCCCCTTCTACGCCACACTGATTAGATCACATCTAGAGTAACTGGGTCCGCTCAGGGGGCCTCCAACACAGGAAAGATCTTGATAAACAGGAATGAGCTCAGCAGAGAGTAACCAGCACGGTCAAGCACTTGCCCAACAAGCAGAAGCCGAGGCAGCTGGGTTTGTTCAGCCTGGAGGAGAGAGCTTTGGGGGGCCTGACAGCAGCCTAGCAGTAGCTACGGGGAGGTCGCTGAGGCTCTCTACACGGGTGCATGGTGGGAAGACAAAGCTACGAGTCTCAGACTGGATATAGAGAAAACTCCTCATCATGAGGCCAGTCAAGTGGTGGAGCTGGTTGCCCAGAGAGGTTGTGCAGTCCCTCTCAGTCCTTGGAGGTTTTCAAAACCCAACTTTCAGCAATCAGGTCTGATCTAAGCTGGCCTGCTTTGACCTGGAGGTTGGACTACAGACTTCCTGAGGCTCCTTCCAACCTGAATTATCCTAAGATCCAGAAGAATTCAGTCACTGACAAATGATTTTTTTTGAGTCCACAAGTATATTCATATTACCTGTATTTCCAAGTTGTTCCACTAATGCAAGTAATTACCTGGCAAAGGGTATCTGAACGCTTATCAAAAAGAGCAATTACAGAACCACTTTATAAAATGCCACAAGCAAGCTCAAGGCTTTTCTGTCATCACCGAGTAAAGCACACATCGATGTCACTGTTCTTGAAGGACGGGGAAACTGGAGACATTGCCTTGCAGAGCTGAGCCTGGTCCTGTCGCAAGAAAGTGTTGCAGAACCATAACAGTGACCTGCTTGCTGTGTAGATTTATCACAAAAGAATACAATGAAGCCAGAACTGGAAGTAAAATCTCATGTGAAGTATCACACAAACTCAGCACATCACTTGTCACAGGAGACATTGACACTGAGCAGCTGACCAGAAGGAAAACCATTGATTCACAGTTAGTATAAACTGTAATTTATTGTTCCAAAGTCAACAACTGGTCAAATGAACTTTATACTCTGTGATGATACAAGATTTGGCTTTTAAATGCTTATTTTGAGAACCAGATGCATAAAGAGAGATCAATAATACAGAGAAACTGAGAAATCTAGTTAATAATGGGATATACAGAAGAATGATTATCAAAATATGGAAAAAAATATTTCCAAATGTTTAACATGAGCAGTATCTGCCTTCAGCATGCTGGTGAAGACTGCAGGAACTGCAGACAGCCAAATGCATACAAGACAAAAATGCTATCAATTGTAGCCCTGAGTACATTATTGGTGTTTATGCCCCAATACCCTAACAGATTAGAGGGACCAAAGTTTGTTACAAAGAAACTTCTGCTTTTGTGCAGTTCATTTCAAATTATTATTTTGCAGATACTGCCTTTAACTTAACCATCTGAGGCCTCACCCGAGGCTTTTGACCCTGATAAAAGCACAGAAAAGTCAAAAGAGAAAATGTTGAACATATCTAACAATGGTCAGGCAATTTTTGAAAGAAACCAGGACATTGCCCTGGTGACTGAAAAGAGAGAGGAGCCATCATATGACAGATTCTTAACAGATGTCAGCATGTTTCTGTACAGGCCAGAACTCTGCAACCACGACAACCTGGTGAAAACAGCCTCTTGCCATGAACTTTGAGGCCACCCCTACACACCTGGAGTACCTCAAAGAGATATTCTGGAAGCAATTTGGGCCTCAGCAAGGAGTCCTGTTAGAGAAAGCTGGATAAAGACAACGCAAGATCTCCACAAGCTGCCGTCTTTCAGAGCAAATGGAATCTGATAAATCACAAGTCAGAATGATGAAATGCTATTTATTTATTTTTACTTTTTTAAAACATTTTTTTCCAGACTACCAGGCATTTAACATCACCAGGAATGAACAAACTGCATCAGTGCACAGAAAGTCCACATTCATCAAAATACAATGCTACCTCAGCAGTTCTATAGGTAGTAAAATGGCGAAAGAGAACATTTCTCCTAAGAAAGTCAACCTTTTTCCTGGGCAGTAATACCAGAAGCACAGAGAGCTGATGCAAAATATCCATGGGGTCTCCACATGTTTTAATTACAAGAAATCTTCAGCTAAGCTTCCACTCACCTGAACGTAACCTGACAACACTGTCCTCTTTAGCATGAGACGGAGAACACCCAGCCACTGCCACTGTCTCAAGGGAATGCAGGGAGGGAAAAAGGCTGAGCCCACAACCTGAAGTGAGATACATATGTCTATCTACTTCACAATTAAGCAGCTGAACTGAGGCATCCAATGCTAGTGCTGGTTGAATTACAAATCGAGAAGATTGGTATTTACATCAAGAATCCAGTAACTCATCAGATGCAGTGAATGACAACTGCTCTTAAAATACCCACAGCTCCTTTTCCTCCCATCTGGAATAAGATGCATTTCCAAATGACCACTACCACCCACCAAAGAAAGTGCCCAAGAGAACACTAATTTTCATATCCATCACATCCCAAGGACTGTATCACAGCACTGAGGGTCTACTGATTATTTCTGGTGTTGAGGGATTAATAATGAGGCTGAGAGAACATGGTACTGTAACAACCTAAATTTGCTTTCTTGAACTTTGTCAAACAAAGTGCTGTGTATTACTACTGAGAGCAAAGGTATCCCCAGTTGGTGCTGGGGATCCAACAGAGCTGTAAATCACACAGCTGCTGAACTAGGAAAAGCTGACATATGCTGAACATCTTGGTGTGTGTCAGTGTCAATACATAAGCTCCATCCATGTCACAAGACTCCGTGGTAACTCCACAGGCCCCACTGGTCTCATCTTTATCGTGACAAGTTTGGAGAAAGAGATGGGCACCTCCTTGAGGAGTAATCTTAGGAACAGCATCCCAGTCGGTTTGGTCCCAGAGCTGCACAGCATGGTGCTGGTCCCTGGCAGTGACCAAGAGGCTCACTGCAACCTCAGACACCTGAACCAGATGAGGCCGTTGTGGCTTTCTCAGCTCCACTCCTGTGCACCACAGGCACCTGATCCCTTCACTTTTTAAATTTAAAAGAGCATCAAATAGAGCACTTATTCATCACTTTCTAAGCAATAAAAATACTTCACATATTGATCAAAGATGGCATTCAAACCTCCCAAGTTTCACAGCAATAGACATGAATTATAAAGGCATTACTGCTTTAAACAAAAAGAACAGGACACAGAATAATCCACCATGCAGAAAAAAATCTGCCTAAGTAGAAACTGGTTCACCTCTGCAGAGTGGCTGGAGGAGCAGACATGTCCCTGAGAACGTTACAGCTCATGCTGTAACCCATTCCTCCCTCTGAGGATAAGAGAGGGTCAGGCATCGAGTGCCTACAGGTACTGCCAAGGGAAAATAACGATGTGATCTGCAGTCAGGAGTATGTATACTGACACCGTCAATGTTCACTTTCTGTGAACGTTCATCATCTGCTGAAAGACAGAATTATTTATTGATAATAACAAAACTACCTAAAATAGCCATGAATTCCTATTGTTACATCCAGTAGAAAAAGGCCTTTCATATTTTCTTTTATTCTTTTTCAAGAACAGTTCAGAATAAAGTGTTTGCTATTACGCTGTCACTACTGAAAATCTAATGACTCAGAAAAGGCACAGTTCAAGAGGGAAGATAAATTCAGTGAGCTGCTAATGAAAGGAGATGCTAAGATCATCCAGATCATACAAACCCATTCATAACTCATTACCATACTACACTAACCTTTGAAAATTATAAATAAAAAAAATATCAGTCAAAACTTGTGTAGTGAAAATTTATTAAATTGATTACTGCTTATGAAAGGGTCTTTGTCTTTAATTAGGGATTTTTTTAACTTGGACAGTGAGCTCAAGGACAACTTTAATGAGCAGGCGGTGTTTGTCTTGAGCCCCCTGAACAAGAAAGATATGAGGAAGATCATCCAGACAATAAATACTGTGTGCAGCTGTGTCATGACACTAACACCACCACGCTCAGGCATCTGGCCAACAACCCTCGCATGTGTGAACCTTACAAATCGTGACACAGTGCACGCCTGCACTTCGCCTAAACCTAAAAGTTTACATATAGTAGGTGTGTAAACTATTTTTGGTTTTCATTGAGTATAAAGGCGGACAAGCTCTGGGACTGGGACAGAAGCCTCACCTACTGGTGTACGCACCACGTAGGAATTTCCCCAGTTACTGAGAAACTCCTGGTGCCAGCTGCAATAAGGCTCCCTTGCCCCAAGTGTGGGCCTGGATGATGTTAAAGTGGTAATTGGTGGTGTATCCTTTCCATAGTCTCTGTAACACTTTGCAGTAATGATCTGATGCTTTGCTCCTACTGCTCTTTTGTCATATTGTGCATAACTATTACTGTTTCCTTTTATCATATCGCATACTGTTTTCCTTTGTTGTATTGTAATGTAATAAATCGCATTTATTCTTATATTTGATTTGGAGTTCATTTGTGCTTGGTATCCAGTCAATCAGCAAAACACTCTGTTTAAAAAAAAAAAAAAGATATAAATATTACCACTCGTTTCAGTGGGCCCAGCAGAAAGCCCTCAGAATACTTTTAGGCCCTCCTGAGGTTAAATATTATTAACACAATACACCTGTAAGGATGAGGGTAGCTAATAACTATAGGACTATATAAGAATTAGAGACACAACACAACAGCACTGTACAGACAGTATGTGTAGCCTCTGCGATCCACAGAATTGTGGCTATACCACATACAAAGCCTCCGCTGTCCCCCATAGTCCCCAGACATTCCGTTTATCTGCAAGAATATTATAGACAAAAAAGGCATAACAGGGTGCTTCAAGACCTGAGAGAAGACAGGAACACAGGGTTCAGGGTATCCACTCCCTCACCCAGGGACTACCCAAGAACTCTGGACCTTCAGTTCTCCATCATGAAAAAAAAACCCTTCTGAAGTTTAATGGCCATAAGGGAATGGTGCAAAATGCTTAATACAGTTTTTAGAAGGCAGGGGGGCACTGCTGAATGGATTACAAACACAGGCTCTTGTTCCAAACTGTTTTGTAATATTTATCACTGTAATTATATAATGTGATAAGCATAGAAGAGATAGCATGAATAAAATTGGATTTCTCAAGGAAGCAAAGACCAAAAGCCTTGAAAGTAAAAGGAACCCTCAAAAGCCTAAAAAGAAAGTTTCCTAGTCACCAGTTTTGTTGCCTGCAAAAAGAAATTAAAATTCTAACATATTCCCCAACATCCATTATCAGAGGTAAAGAGAAATGGCAAAATATGTTTGTGGCTGTAACAACTGAAGGATCAACGACAACTAGAAAATGGAATTGTAAGTCTTCATTGGACACGATCCTCTGCAAATATAAGAAGACAATACGAAGAAGCAAATGGTCATGCCGGTCCTACTTCATTTTGTGTGGAACAAAATAAAACCATAGTTTACAAACCCCCCAAAGTTCTGATACTAAACATTTGGTTAATAGAGAAAGTAGTGTGCACGCATATCCCAGATGGCTGGGAACAATGACCTTCCATTAATCCAGCCAGCCCAGGGTTATATTACTCCATTCTGCTAAGCCACTTATGTATGCTCTACTCACTTGAATCAATGTGCAATTTCACAAACTAGTTGTTAAAGTGTGTTGATTTTATCTTCAGAAGGAAGGACAGTGGTAGTTTTAACTTTGCAGTCCTAAAACCAATGCAAGGAAGCAAAATGGAAACATTTCATTAAAAAAACATTTTTCGTTAAAAATTGCAACATGGGGATGTAAATGCAGAGTTCCTGTTGCTACCACTCGTATGATAAATGTGCTAAGAAACCCAGTAGTCAGATGTGATTGCAATCAGCCTATAAATAGACACAATTCTAAATGCTCATATAAATAATGTCTGAAAATGATCCATCAGTCATTGTGTTGTGATTAAGGCGCCCTGCATGAGGAGTATGAACTGAACAGAAATGCCCCTGAAATTTGCTTCCTCTCTTGCACAATACAACCACTTGCCACCTCAATCTCCATCCAACTGAGCACCTTCATTCTTATTGAAATAGGTGAGTGATACTCAGTGCTTTTTAAAAATAAGGTCTAGTCCTGAATACATAAGCTTAATAAATTTATGACAGAAAACGTAACTCTCAGCCAATTTTAACTTTTGGTAAACAAGCTTCTTCTATTTAGTAATTCAACCTTAACACAGAGCTTTTAACCATAAATTTTAAAGCTATTTTTTTTGGTCACGTATCTGGTCATTAAACTAAAATCACATAGCACAGAAACTGATTTTGCTTCAGCCTTGAAAATGTCACAGATATTGAAAGAACTTTGGCTCAAAGTTCAGACAAGAATTACATTATGGTCAGAGATGAACCACAAAATACTACTTCCTAAAAATTATCTGCCAGAAATTTATGTGTATGTGAGAATTATGGGTGTCATTGCTACTTTTTAGTAACCAAAATTATGTAAGTCCAGTTACCTAAAGAGTTGTTTAATAGAATAAACACATTCTGAAACTCAATAAATTTCTATGATTCATGAAGACTAAGGCTGGTACACTCACTCTAGAAAAAACTGCAATTCAAACTAAGCATTTCAAATAAATGTCAGTGCACTACACAATTTCAAGTGGTTTTCCCCTCAACTTGATCACCAAAATACTATAAAAATAAATAAATAAAATAATTGGTAAATCATTGCCACAGCAACTGACAGCAAAATCCAGTTAGCACCCTTGAAACCTTGTCTGCTCTTTCAGAATGAAAGAAACTTAAAATGTAACACAATAAAAGAAATAAGTAAGTACATGTCTACCTGCCATAGGAGATGAAGGAGTATTACTTTAAGGACAACAAAATTAGGACTCCACAAGAAGCACTGAGAAAGAAAACATGTCAGCAATTCATAATTGAACATGCATAAATGAACAACAGTGTGTGACAAAACATATTACAGCTTTTAGGTGACTTTAGCAAACACTATTACTTAGCGTTTTCTATCTATCGTTAATTTTTTCCAAATGAGTCTATTCTTTAACAAAATCATGAACATACCCCATGTTCCACTTCAGGCATCTCTCTACACTAACAATTACACACTCTGTAAATATTCCACTAGATTTACCAAATTTAAAAAGATAGAAAACATAAAATATAAGGTAATGTGCCATGCCTGTACATGTGCACACATGGCCACAAAAACTGTACAATTTACTATTATACAGTTAGAAGAGAAGCATATATATGTCAAAAGCTGCATGTGCATGAGCACATGCGCCTGAGCGTGCCCACGCCTGTTAGTCCTTTCGCTGCTTCACACACTCTCCTCACTCCATGGGCACACTCTGTTTTGAGACTGCCATGGGCTGACCGTCAACTCAGACCAAGACCTCTCTGTTCCGTGTATGCTTTTACGCTAGAAGGGCAGGAGGCTACTATTCTGCAAATCACAATAAAACCCACAACCAACGCTTTTTCTCCCCCCCATTTTATTTTCTTGTTCCTTAAGAGCTTGTAGCTCACTCCAGGCACACCATTCACAATCACTTAGAGAACAACGAGACAGATTATTTCATTTCTAACTCTTATTTATTCAATACACCATTTCTGCTGCTGCTCTGTAATATCACAAGAGCCTGAGCTGTA
Source organism: Falco naumanni (assembly GCF_017639655.2). Classification (NCBI taxonomy): domain Eukaryota; kingdom Metazoa; phylum Chordata; class Aves; order Falconiformes; family Falconidae; genus Falco; species Falco naumanni. The sequence continues at coordinate 92,592,864 of NC_054058.1, forward strand.
ATTCCTACTGATCTGGGGTACAGTCCCACATACTCTTGTTTATTATCGCCACTGGGTCATGATCAACTAAATGTACTTGTGAATTCAATTAACTGCTTTTCAGGTAAATTTGTCAGGACAGCTTTTTGTTCTATGTCAGGTGACAGTAATATTCCATCTTTGTGGGGGCCAGATCATCTACAAGAATGAATTTATTCCTGTTATTTTCAACTTTAAATCTACACAGATTCTTGACCGTTTCACAGTCAAGTTGTGTTCAGGAGGCTTTTAGCAACTGGCATCCAGAGTCAGGTGTGAGGACACCATGAGCTGTTTGACTGCATCATGAAGTGTAGTCTATTAGCATAGCGATACACATGGTTAACACCTCTGTCAGACTGCAGCAAAGCACTCTCTAACAGCAGGCAGTCTTTCTCTCCTTTATGCAGCACAGCTTTTCCATCATCATGCATTTTAATCTTCCTCCCCTTTGAGACCAGGTTCTCTGCAGAGATGGGAATGTGCACAGTGCAAGAAACCAGGATGTCTTGCACCAAACAAGCCCTGCTGGGCACTTGGTGGTAGGTGTACCACAAAGTCTTTGAAATCCACTTAGCTGCTTCTTTTTGACAGTATCGAGCCCAGGCTTCTTACTCTCCTCTTCCAGGCCCTTACTAACTCGATGTATCAGCTATTGTCACACTGTGTCACTCCCCTCTGTCTCTGCTTTGCTACAGCTGCCTGATCAGTTTTTCAACAGCCCTTTTCGTGTTTTTCCACACCATGGATCAGCTCAAGAACACAATCCACAAAAATTGTACCACTTCCCCTTCCTCGTTCTTGCAGCAGACACGTTTCTTGGGTGGCATACAAAAGAAACTCACTGGGTTGGTTTAACATGGAGCTTATTAAGATGCAGTATGGGGCACTCCAATACTCACCCTTCCTACATAGCCTGACTTGTATAATCGAGAAATTTGATTAGCAAACCCGATGGTCTTCACCAACATGCAACAACATAACAGTGTCATTGGGCACTACTGAACCATGATGACAATTCAGATTCTCCTCTGTAATTACACACCAAGGAACTGATCACAGAGGCACGCCCTAGGAAGATCTTTTGGATTAAGAGCTCATCTTTTTCAGTGTAATTTATGCCGCACAGTAGGCGTTAAGTACTTATTTTCTCCTTTCTTAGCTGTCTTGCACCTGAACCCTTCCTTCATACCAACCATGAGAAAAATGTGATTGACTCCTTGTGATGCGCCTAAAAACCCCACAGAACAGCAGGTAAGCCTTATATAAGGAGCCATTTTTGCCATGTTTCATATAAATACATACACACACTTTTGTCTGTTGATGGCTGATTCTTTGACTTAGCCTATTCGAGCCTAAACCCCAAACCGGTGATGGCTGACATTCCGCAGGAATTTATTCCCAAATGGCTAGCATAAATTGGGCAGCAGTTCCTTTAAAATAAAGAGTAAGATTAAATATCTATCTTCTAAATATTTTGAAAAAAATTTTTAAAAACTAAATCATTTTCTTCAGTAAAGAAAATGCCTGAAAAATTTGTGTCCTGCATGACTATTCTTTGCACAATACCAAAGTATATTACTATGATGAGACAGAAAAAAAAAATTAATAAAAGAGTAGGTGCACTCTGCTCTAGACCTACATAGAACAGGTGTTCCCAAATCAATGCTAGCAGGAGAAAAAAGGAAGAAAGATGCCTCTCTCTGTTGCTCACTGCCAAGAATACGAGGGAGCAGAAAGTAACTCTTGTTTAGGACTCACCCCTTTCACTGTTTTAAGTCCCCCGCTCACAGAGCACACTTCTGCTGCAGTACTGCTCCACTCTAAAGCTGTATTTCCAAAACACCGAATGTGATTGCGGGAAAGATCAAGGCTGGCAAGTAGGTGTTGAATTTGTGGTTTAAAAATGCACTCATCACTTACTAGACTGCATGCATGGCAACTGTAAAGGTATAAACTCGCAGTTTTGTCGCTGTGTGGGGCTGATGTTCAGCATGAAAGATGGTTTCAGAGGGTGACTGAAGCTTTGACATTAGGTTGGTGGGGGTCCTTCTTGCATGATATTTTCATTACTTCCTTGTGTATGGAGAAAGGAAAGAGTGCTCCTATGCAGACTGACATTTAACAAGAAAAGCAAGCAAGTCTTTAACACTGCCATTTGAAATGTATTCCTCTGACAACTTCAGTTTTCTTTATTTTCTGATCAAGTTCTAGTACCTATTATACATACACGCAATTTTCTTCATGAGTGGATTGTGGCACATAGCAATTTTTTATTCTGGCACACCCATAATAATTCTTCACAGTAATCGTGAAGAAACCAGAAAACTGTCTTTCTCACTTTCACACTAAATAGTGATCAGAACAAGAACAGGAATTATTTACATTCTTGTTACTGGTCTACACCACTAGCTTAAAAACTAAACCCTTAAAGATGCATTGCATTAATACAACAACATTTTATTATTTTTAAATTTAATTTTCCCTTAAAGAAGAAAAGGGATTTAATCTGAGTGAGAGAAATACAAAAAAGAAAAATATTTATAATATTTATTCAGAGGAATTTCTGAAACTACAACTCAGGAGAGATTTTCAAATTCATGTTCAGTCCTCCTACAATCTCCTTACAAATTTTATACTAAAAAGCTACGTATACCCTCCTTTACACACATACACGAAACACCATTGCCATACAATGGCCGGATTCTTCACTTGCCATGTGATCAAACACCATGGGAGGGAGCAGGACTCTTCTTGACTTAGTCAATGTAAGATTGAAACACAGGGAGAGACCCCTGGTTCAAAATCTATTAAGGAGATTCCTTTATAGTAAGCTAATAATCAAGTGGGACAAGTGGGAGTAAAAATAGTGCATGCAGAAGGATGTCTTTAGTCTCTTACTGCAATATGCCTTGCCAATACTCCACTGTCATTTCAAGCTGCTAAAACACAACTATGCACTGTATAAGAACTAGTTAATCTTGCTTTGTCTGCCCCAACTGTTTGTATGCAACGGTCACAAACCCACTTCCATTAGTTTCTGTATACAATAGTAAACAAAACACATCTAACTCACAAAGAGCAATGAGCTAGGATCCACAGGTGTTAAAACTAATATGATGGCAATACTGACTTGCCTAGCATGGTTCTAACACCATTTGAAAGCATACGTACACACCTATTTAAAAATTAGATTTCCAATGAGTTTAGGAAGACTTTTCACATCTTTATGTAGAAAAGAAAGCAAGATCTGAAGTGAGAAAATAGGCATTGCCTAGTGTTACAGACAGGAAATACAGTTTCAAGTTACAACAAACTATTACTGGGATGTACCAGTGCTTGGCTGATAAACTTATATGAACATCCTACACAAATGTATGAATGGCTTTGGGGGACTTGTGGGACCTACTGACAAGAAAACAAATACTGATTTCAGAGATGCTATCTTTATCCTGTATTTCCTCCCATGCTTCAAACTTGTTTATATCCTCCAAACCAGACACTGGAGAAGCTGATCTAAGAGATATATGATAAAGACACACGAAGCAAAGACACTGTGGAACAGGATTATGTGGCAACAGGGGGGGTGGGTGCAGGAAATAGGGAGCATTTGATGGCAAGAAACCCTTTGGCTTGTGCTTTGACAAAGGACAATTTGTTTAAACAACCGAGAAGTACACTGCAGCTCAAGGCATCACGCTTCCTACAAAACATACAGAACTGACATTGAATGTTTAGGAAGCAAAACATCAGTCTGCTGCTCATTTTATACAACACGTATAAATGGCATCTGGTGTTTTAAGCACCACAGTATTTAGCAAAGATATTTAAATATATAATTTTCCCCTTTGACTAAGTATTTAAGAGAAGCAGTGCTTGCCAAATATTAAACCAAACTTGAGGTCAAAGGCCAAGTCACCTGTACTATAGTGTTCTACAAGAAAACTTGCTAAGCAAAATGTTCCTCAAGTACAGTTATTCCATTTTTAACAACTCACTATGTAAAACATGACTTGTCTTATTCATCTCTCATACTCTAGAACAAATTTTCTATAGCACAAAAATAAAATCACATGAAATCACATCTGGAATGGAATTGTTTTGGAAAACCGGTAAGCAGATAGTACAGCCTACAGATTCATGCTCTGTCACCTACAATGGAAGAAGCATACCTCCCTGATCTAAATACAGGTGTTGAAGAACAAAATAGCACAGCAACTGAAGTTGAGCTTATTATAAACACAGATACAGAAATATTTTAGAGAAGTCCGAATTATTAAATAACGACTATCAATACACATCTGCTCCAAAAATAATTTTAAAATCCTTCCTACTTCTTTCAGTAATGTGCATACTCATCCAAAAAAAAGCAATTATTTTATTTCTTTAGAAATCACGAGCTACAAGCATCCCGATAAAAGCATTAGAAAATTATTGGCTTCTCTCATCATGTTTAGTTTCTGGGGTGTTATTGGGATTGCTGAGATTATCAATGGTGAACACACACTCAAAGGCAGGTTAAAACAGGAAAAACAGTATGATCTACATGTTATCAGGCAGAGAAAGAATTTGCGGTGTGTCAAATGTTAACCAGAGACCAGAGAGGAATTATTCGAAAAATGTGGGCATAAAATGAAGATAAATTAAAACACAACAGAGATTAACCTGTATCTTATATCAATTAGTTCACAGCACTCACTGCATTCTGAAAGCATTCATTAAGAAATCTTCGTACATTTATTCAATAATCATTGACATGTGCAAATGACTGTTTGAGATAAATAACAGCCATATTTACTGTTATTAATATGAACATTTGGCCTCATTTCTGTATTTATTTTGATAGAAATAGTCTGTTTGATAGTTTGAATGTTTTGTCTGAAAAACCTGCTTTCTCTGGAATTTATTCACTACTACTTAGTTACACAGCAAGAAGATCTCTTTGCCTAGAATGCATTTGTTTGGTCACAAAAGAAATATTAGATACTACGTTAAAACATTCCAAGTATGAGAGCGCAAATACTGGTCTGTCTTAACCAAGAGGGAAAAAAAATTAGCTCCTTAGACAGACCCCTATCTAATTTCAAGCAGAACAGGGGACTACACTGACCTGAGTACCCAAGAAAGCTGGGGGAGCCAGGCTCCAGCCTGGTCCCTGGCACAGTCCCAAACAGGCAGTATGGATGAGGCCACACTGCTGGCTGTGAGAAGGGATTAGCATATAGACACAAGGTCTACTGTGGCACTTTCCTGCACCCATCTTATTTACTAGTTATGTACATAAAACGATTTTAAAGGAATTGCTCAGCCAGTGTAACAGCTCCATACCTTGCTAGAATATCTGAGCTCTTAATCAAACTGACTGGGCAATAGCCCATTAAGATGATTTTGATTCATATTTCAACACAAATCCCCAGTTTATGCTTCATATATGTGAAATAAGATCAGCCCAAACAGCTGACAAAACTACTGTGATTGATTTTACTGATACAAAAATATACACAGAATACTTTCCAAAGGTAATACTAAAACAGCAGGAAAAAATTATGATGTCCCATAAAGGGATGTATGCAGTAATTTGTGAACTCAAAACACAGTTATAAAGAGGCAGCTATCTAGCTTTACCAAACTGTGAAATTAAAAAACTACTCTGTACATTAGTCAATGTATAAAATGCAGCCTAGAAATATGTGCTTGCAAGAACATCTAAACAAACACAAGACTACAGATGAAACCTCAAGAAATCATCTAAATCATCCCTATGTACTGCTGCAGTATAAATTACACCTCTGTCTCTGCAGAAAAACATCTAACCTTCCCTTAAAACTTCTCAGATAACACAGGATTTCTGAGCAGTTTAGTCTATTGCTGCACTAAGGGTTTAGTTATAAAGTTCTTCCCAAAGTATAGCCTAAATATTAGTGTGTGTAAAAATTAGGCCAATCGCTATTTGTTTATTTCCTTCTTTCCCTGTCACCTCCTTGGGACTAATTCCGATAATCCTCTCTGTAGCAACCTATCACACAGCACAAGACATGTATATATTCCCACTGCCACCTCTCCCTCCCTCCTCTTGCTGCCTTTCCTCCCTTCCTCCACCACCTCAAACTTTGCCTTCTAGTATGCATCTACTACGTTTCTTCTTCCTTTATTAAGCTTAAAGTGTTATGACGAGACAGCTTAAGCACAGCCATATCTAAAATCTGGCATGACGTTAATTTGCAACGGTTAGCCTATTTCTCTTAACTCAGCTCCATAAATGGGCTCTGAAAAATTTGTATTCAACCTCTGCTGATGATCTCTACGAGGAAACATTTTGATACAACCTGCTAGAATCTGTTTCAGATTTTGGAGGTTTATTACAGGGATAAATGAATGTTGAAAGTGAACCACTTAAAAAGTTCCAGAAGTAATGCACAGCTACCCTAAATTTTGTTTTCTTTTGAATACTACTGTCCAACTACACGCCGTAGGATGGAATAGTAATGGCATCGATGCAATGCAATCTAGAGAAGAAAAAGTTTCACAGGAGCATCTTTCACAAAACAGCTAAAACTAAACCAGGAAGGAGGCAGACAAGATTCTGAGTACACAAGCTCCTCTTCAGATCTGCATGAAAAACAACAAATCTCAAGGTAACAACAGGTCAGGAACAAGTACTCCAAGTTTAATGTCATGATGTTATTTTATTAGACATTCTGAACAAAAACAACAGTTAGCTTTGGGAAGCAAATGTGCATGCTCTCTAAGCCTATGTTATTACATAATTTTATTACAGTAACTTCTCTCAAATTCCCATAAAGAGGAGACTAGACAGAGCAAATTAAATTATTGTTTCTGTGACGTTCTCATTTGCAGCAGAACTTGTGTGCACAGCACATAAGCCACACAAGAGAAACTAAAGCAAGGAAGCTGGGTCACTTGGTTATGGATTGGGTGGGAAACAACATCTATCGTTAACTTTCCAGAGACCCCAAAATGTTGTGGGACAGGCCACTGAAATCAGTTTTTCATTCTCAAGAGTTAAACACGTGCTTTCAGCAGAAGCAGGACCAGACTGAAGCACAGCGCTCCCTCTGACCCAGTGGCTATAAGATGTCTACAGCTCAGCGCACCATGCCCATATTGTTATACAGCAGCCTAAGCTCAGTCCAGAGACAAGTCCCACCAGCTCTTGTGGCACCTGGTATCAGGGGTTACTCTCGGGAAAACGCCATGGCTCGTTTCTACCTGTAACACTGGCCATGGGATAACCTTGCAAGAGCAGACAGAATACGAGCTGCAAGTTTCGCTATGGCACACAGAAAAAAATACAGCGCAGACATACCACAGGGCAAAGAGATATAATCACCTTATCTCTAAACTGCTGTGCGCATACAGGTACAGCTATACTCTGTAGCAGTTATGATGCTATGCGTTTCACAGAAAAAAAACCCACACAGGTATTGCATGTAGGGCATTCCATTTCTGATGTAGACAAAATTAGTGATACACATTCTGACTTAAATATCAATGTTCCAGTTCCTATAAGCTCAGGATACTCCTCATTTGCTAATGGAAATGGGTGCTGGGCAATTCCTCAAGGTTCACAAGGGATTTAAGTGATGGTAATTGTAAGAGAGACCATGACAAGGAAAGACAATATTCTCTGTAAGGACTGAAGAGTACAGACTATACAATGCATTTGTGCAAAATCATAGAATAAAGAAGGGAGTATGTTCTCAGTACTCAGAGACCGAGACAGCTGCTATTCCAGAATATGGTGGAAGAGGCACAGCCGCGTAGGAAAGCTGCCTGAAACAGAAGCGGTGCCTGCCTTGCAAGAGGAGCAGGAAGTAAAGGAAGGGCATGTCCACTCACACAGCGCTGCATGGCACATGTCTGCACCCACGTACAGCTGCAGCCCTGCAGAAGCCAGCACAGTCTAACGGTCGCTTCGGCAGGCTGAACGTCAGTAAGGTGCTCTGCTTCTGTGACCTCCAGGAAGCCACGGCTTGCCACATTGATGTGCTGCTATAAGCTTAGGTGCTGCCTTTACTGTCATACACTGACATGTCATGCAATGTAGATGCACCCTGAAGTTCTGACAGCACTTTTTCTTCTGGTTTTCCTCACCACTACAATGGCAGCCTTCGAGCTCAACTTAATTTTAGTATTAGATACTACTGTACGTCAGCTATGTTCCTTATTTAAAAAACCTGAAGGATTGGAGGTTTTAAATTATGGATTGACTACATGCTTGTAATGGAGGAAAAAAAAGATTAATTCGACATCACTTGAATTCAGTTTGGGGGTTATTCATCACTCAGAACAACCACCACCAGTGACTCTGCTTGAAGAACTACACTGGAATTGCTGGTTCATCAATAAAGTTCATTATTATTCTTCCTTCTGTCACTATGACTTGGTATGCTTCTGCAAGAACACTACCTCCTACCTGAGCATTCCAAAGGGAAGTTTACAGTTACTTCATTCCTCACCACTATTTTTGGTACAGCTCCAGCTTCTGCCTTACTGTATAAAAATGAACAGCATTTCATTTCAGTTAGCTGCCTTTCTCCAACAATTTTTAACATGCCATAGGAAAGTAAGTGCCAATCTTTTAAAAAAAATCTCAATATAGTTCCAGCAGATTGAAATTACACATGAAATATAGTTCCTGGTGGCATATTCTATTCTTGGCTAACAGTATTGATTTGCTTTTCCTAAATACTAGCTTATATTTAACAATTGAATTTAGTATTACCTATGTTCTTCCATACTTATAATTTAAGAAAGCCATTAGGCATTCCTTCACTAACAGGACTCCCACGGTCTAAATTCAGTAAAATTCCTCAGTGTTTCTTAAGTAGGTTGTCACATTTCTTGTAGAAATCATTAAATTGAAAACTAGCGGTGATATATGTAAAAGCCACCGTGGGCGTGACTAATCCACAGTCCACACATCTGTTCAGAATAATGAAGCCTGAAACATCTATTTTGCCACTTTCTTCCTAATGGCACCTTACAGAAAGGTGACGAATGAGATGAAGAATAAATTGCCCTGGCAAAATCACTCCCAGATTTTTCCCTTTTATGAGGGATGCACAGAACCTCCCTCCTCCTCTCTGAGAGTGTGCCAAAACACAGGCGTCTACCACATACCATGCAGTGGTGTGAGCCCAGTCGTGTCGGACAGGGAGAGCTGAGACCACCCATCTCCACGGCCAAGCGATGAGGGGACAGGCCCTTCCTGCCAGACGTACTGTAGGAACAGCCCTGTAACATGACCTGTATGTGACAAAGTGTGCATGCATGTGCCCAGCCTCTGATGTGGTGGCACTATGCTGCTCCCAGCTGTGTAGTCACAGGGCTTGGAGGTCTGACAGGCAACCCACCACTGATGTCATCATTATACATCATCATAGAATCATTGATGGTGGAAAAGACTTTTAAAATCATCAAATCCAACTGTTAGCTCAGGACTGCCAAGTCCACCACTAATCCGTGTCCCTAAGCACCGCATCTACATGTTTTTAAAATACCTACAGGAACAGCGATTCCACTGTCCCCCTGGGCAGCCTGTTCCAATGCTTGACCACCCCTTTCCATGAAGAAATTTTTTGACTACCCAATCTAATCCTCCCCTGGTGTCACTTGAAGCTGTTCTTAGAGAAACTGCCGTACTTCCACAAAAAGGCAGAGGTGGGGGGAAGACAAGCCACTAAATGCAGGTCCATCTTAAATAAGAAATTACCACAGTACGTAAGTGTATATAGAAAAATATTCTGAATTTGAATAACTGCTACACTGCAGAGGAATGAAGCTGGGTGAATTATCATTGATAATATCCAGCTGTGGGCTGGCTTCAGGGGCGGCGGGTTGGCTGATGTAGACAAGGTGCAGCTGTGGCTGGTTCTGTTGAGAGGTTGAGAGTCAATGAAGAGAGAGCAGCCGAGAAAGAAGCAAGAGAAGAGAGAGTGTGAGCATGCCCTGGGTGAGGAGAGACCAGAAGAAGGCAGCAGAGGGACTGGCGTGAAGAGTGTGCTGGTATGAGATGGTAAAAGACCTTGCTGCAGCTCAATAGTTTGGAGAGTGCTGCAACACTACACGAATTAAACACGTCCTTTTCACAGGGCATAAAAAATGGCTTCCTTCTTTCTCAGCCTCTCCTCTTCAGCTGATCAGTTACATACCTAAAAGTGATAGTACTTAGCAGTGTGTGTAAATGCACTAATATCAGCAACTGCAAGTTAAGAAAAATAGTGTTTGTCACACAGAGATCTCCTCTAGCATCACCTGACATTCTACCTCTTTTTCACTGAGGTTGATGGCTGATGCAGTAGGTGTATCATGTGAGCATCGATTTACCTATAATGTGTTTCTCTTTTCTTTGGAGAGGTTCTTACTGGCACCCACAGTGAAGAAGCCTGAAAGTTTTTGCCTTCTCTGCTTCCTTCAGTTCCTTCCACAACAGTGGCATCTTCTTGATTGCAGCTTTATTCCAGATACACCTAAGACAGTTTCTTCCTGGACGTTCAGCGCTGATGTACTCTGCTTGGTGACTATGTTTACATTATTTTTGTTTAGAGCTTTGTGGAGCAGCTGGCAAATAAATAAAGCTAGTTCTCTTTTCCCATTTGATTGAGAGAACAATGTTTAAAGCATCATTTTTTTTCCCCCACAGGACAGAAATGGCATTTTGAAGTTAGATATTGTTTGGGGGGGAAAAAAATGAGGAAGTTATCTCTGTTGTTAATAAGAGATGCCCCAGAGATGCCTTTGAGCCTATTTACCAGCTCTTCTTAGTTTAAGAAGGCTAACTCGCAGCAACCTCATTTAGGTTCTCTTAACTCTTTCAGAAGCTTAAGCAGACAGATAAGTCTATAAAGTTACTTCAGTTACGTATTTCTTAATTAAGATAAAATTATACATTTGTATATAATGCTAGTAAAATGGTTATAAATAGCCTCTGTAAACGGTATCTTATAAAGTATACATTTAAGCTCCTTCTGTAGCAAACCCATGCTAGTTTTTCTGCATTATTCTAAAATCCTGCCAGTATTTAATGAGATAATTTACTTGCTTATCTACCTATGAAGATGCTGAAAAGCAGGAACCATATTAGCTTTCCACCCCTAAGTATCTCATGAAAACTAATCTCATCCATAGCAAGAAATTATCTGTCTATATTCAGAAACTGCGCCTCTTTGCTGTCTCAGCTTGTTCAGGAATTTCCATTCATTCTTCACCTCAAACATACAGCTTTCTCTTCCACTTAATGCTGCTTCTACCTTCACACCCCCCGTTTCTTCTCATCCAAGTCTCTTGAATGCCTCAACAGTTTTTCTCCTTTCTCTTCATCACAGTCCCACCAGATTTTAAAAGACAAATTAAGGATTAACTACTTAAAGCAGTTTCATTGTTCATTTGAGCTCTATAAAGTATTTTTATCTCTTCTTCTTGCTAAACTCCTCTATTTAAGGCTATGAGATCCATTATTCTTTGGGCATAGCCTAGAACAACAGAGGGCATTATTAACTAGCCTTTAAGTAGCTACATCATCAGCACTGGTATACGTATATTTTATGCATAAAGTCCACATTGCATATATACACACATATGCATGAACACACAGAAGAGATACTAAATTAGGTAGCTCAATAAATTTTAAGAATTGAAATTCAAGAACAATTAATTGATCCTAGCTTACTTATGCCTTTATCCTCTACATACCAATGACAGTACATTAATACATTCACAGCATGTTAACAGGAACAGCTGTTAAATAATAAATGCCTTATTATATTGTTTTCAGAAGGTGCTTCAGCAATTATACTCTAGCTGCTTAATTTCTAGCTCAGTTAGGAAAAACAACTCTATCTTGTGCCACCAAATAAAATGCCAGGCATTATCCAAAGAATAACAGAAACATCAAAATCAAGATATCCACTGTAGAGAATTACTGGGTTTTTTTTTTGAAGAAATGTATGTCATCTCCTGGATGGCAAGAGCTGAAAAAGCAACTTTTAGCAGAATAGTCTAGGAGCCCTTGCTGCAGATATCTTTGGATGTTTGACCTCAACTAATGTCAGCAGTTTAGCTCTTTCCCCATCCCACCACTGGCTAGAGGCAGCCTAGCAGCTACCCCTCTTTCAGACGCAGTTATATGGGAGCCACAGCAGAAGTCAGCTGGAGACCCAATGAAAATCAGCACACCGAAACCTTCTGTATTTCTATTTACTTTAAATCAACGGACCCTCAGGCAACCCAACTCCTATGTCTATGCAAGGGAAGAAGAGACAACCTGTGGGCAGAGGTGTGACAAAAGCAGAGATTCTAAAAATCACACTCTCAGTATCAGTCTGCAATATGACTAGATCAGATGCAACATGAAACAATGTGCTACAACTAACTCTCCAAATGCTCATCATTATCTTGGAATAATTTCATTCAGAAGCAAATCTTCAAAACTACTCAAGAATCAACAATCTTGCATATTTCAAATCTTAAAATAGCTCTTCGCTAAATAGCCTAAAATTAAAAGAAACCCATATTCAAGGAAAAAAAACCCTTATGTTTCATTTGGTCAGCCTCTCATTTCCTAGATGTGAAAATCAACTTTGACTACAGAATGCTAGTAAGCTACCGAGCATAAAATACCTGACTTTTCCACCTGCAAGGAATCTCGACTACCTTAGTGTATCCAAACTTAAATGTTCAATCAAAAAAATAAAAAAGTATCTACAAATATGATTAGGACTATAAACATCCCTGTAAAATGTTTGTATTATCAGCATAGTCTGTTACGTATTTTAAATTTTGTATTTTATCAGTCAAGTTTCTTAGATGTATTGTACCTCTCCAGCAGTCATTTAGTATTTAAAAAGGACTACCACCCTTCACAGGCTTTCTTGTTTGAAAAATAATTATTTTGACTATTAAAGCTGCCAGAAACTTAATAAAATAGTACATATAGTAGACTGCAGTATTACCTTGTTCCAGCTTGAAGTGCACTCACATGATTTACATCTGGACCATACCATACAACTTGCCTCATTATTCTGAAAACTCTTTTTTATCTCTCCACAACAAAACTGAAGCACATGAAATACTAATTGCCCATAGACATTACTTCCGCAATAATTGTGCAAAAATTTCAGGCTTCTAACATGTTTTTAGTTTCCTTTTAGAGGAACATTAAAAAGAACAGATTTTTTTTTTCCTGAGCAAGTATTAGCTTTTCAAACAATCAGCCTCTCCTACAGAAATGCAAAAGCTTATCATATGTCTGTTATAAGGACTGCATTCATTAAAGTCAGCTATCAATCAGTCACAGCAAAACTTTCCTTAAAACACACAGCTTAATTTGCATAAAGCCCTGCTCACTGCTGCCGAGTGCTAGGCAACAAATCATTCCTTTCATTTCATGCTACAGTACCTCATGAAGTATTAGCATTACTTAAAACATGAGAATATTTAGAATTCATTACATTTTCTTACTTTGTGCTACATATGCTATGCACCAATCCTGCAATTGCAAACCTCCATTTTTCTATACAGTTCCTTAGTAATCCACTAATATTTTTATACTGACAAGGAACTATATAAATGAGGTTGTAACTAGCAAAATTAGATATCTGGATAGACTTACTGCATTACAGAATACAAACTTTGTAACATTTACTCAAAATGATCTACAGCTGAAAACAAAACACATTTTATACTCAGATTTGAGATTTAGTATACTGAGGACTAGAACAGCTCACATCTCCTGCTCTGTTGACTCATGAGTCAGTCATGAGTGTCATTACACTAAGTGGTGGCTTTTACACCCAACTTTCAGGCAAATAAGCTTAGGTTCTCGGGCCTCATGCTTCAGGAGAAAAAGCCCTCAAAAATTAAGCCTGAAGGCTATGATACAACAGAACAATAAAGAGAGGCCAAGAATACTAATTTTTAATAATGCGTAACTTGGAGGGATCTGTTACATATCTAATGGAATAAGGAAAATAGTTCTCTGAGCCGACACAAACCAAGATAACTTGAAGAATGCACAAATCGGCAGCAAATTACACCACCACCACAGCAATGCTGCTTCTAGGGCCCGATCTGCCAGCTCTGCACAGCGGAACAACGCACCAGGTACACCAACCAGCTCAGCTCTGAAAAATGCAGGGAGATTTCTAGCACAGTTGTACATTTTCTTATGCATAGATAACCGCCAAATTGTAGTTTCAGGCTGTTCATGAAGTAAACAAGACAACCCTGCATCAGATTACATTCAATTCTTGCCTTCAAAGTTCTGTTCTGTTAGGACTAAAATTATTTTCTTTAAAGGAAATAAGAAAAGCTTAGCTTTTTCACAAACTCCACAGCAACAACAAGGCTTCATGCAAGTTCTGTGACCTGAAACCTCGGCTACATTTTTCAGTAAACCAGGTAACAAATTTGAAGTTAACCTAAGTCAGTCATCTTTCAAGAAACCTGACGTCAGATTGTTTTGCAAGGACAATCACCATGAGTGTTATGTTTCAACTATTATGTAGAACAATGAAATGTGCAACTTTATTCAGCTTACCTGAAGCCCGTCTGGTGAACCGGTTTATCGCTGGAGCTGAAAGAAAACATGACATTTCAATTAGATTCTTTTTGTAATAGTTCAACACACTTTAAACACAAAAAAGTTGTACTTCATTCAGAAGCACAAAAATCTGTTAACCATTGGGTTTGTATCTTTATAGAAACCCATGTTAACTTCATACACACTTAAACTTTTAAGCAGCTTTGCAAGAGATATGGTAGATAGTAACCAGTAAGTTTTCAAGACAATTTTCAGCTTCTGAAGAGTTACTGTTACTTATTGCTGTTCGTGACTGGCTGTGAAACATTTAGACCTGTACGTCCATTATTTATTGAGAGCACAGAAATTGGCATCTTGTGAACAATGATGCAGACACAGATTAAAAAAAGATGTAAAAAAAGTTAATTTTACTTTTACAAAATATACCCATTAGAAACCTGGCACAAAGATACTCCTACAGAGAAAAAGACTAATTTGCAATCCCATCTGAAAGATCAACTTTTGCTGTGACTAACCTTTAAAACTCCTTGGGTAAGTCAATAAACAATGCTAACCCCCACCCAAACCCCAGTTTTACAGTGCAAATGATAGTTTTATAATGCCACCTTGGCACATCTCCAACTGTGTGCTGCAAACATTTGGAGTCAGACTCCTGTCTTGTTTCCAACTGGGAGAGACTGCAAAAACACATCTTGAAGCACACAGTTCTGCCTCTCTTTCCAGGTTTACCAGCTTCTTCAAGAGCTACTAGAGATAAAATACATTTTTAAAAAAGTTTCATGTTTTGCTTTCAATATACAACCTTCAGTCGGCCCCTAATTAGTATAAAACACTGATCTTCAACTCTACTTTCATGTGATACATTGCTGGAATAAACAGTAAGAAGAAAATCTGAATGACCTAATTTCAAACATGGGCAGCAGCTACATTAAAAATGTATGCCCTTACAGTGCTTATTAATATTCAACCTTAAAAACTGCTCTTAATGTTTACATGGAATTGAGAAATGAAAGGTATCAAACTTTTTTATTTGATCCCACTTAATTTTATGTAGGAGTTAGGCATAATTTTTTGAACCTAAACCAAGAGAAAAAAAATTGCTGAGAGAACAGGAGAGAGAGTGACAGCTCGAGACACAAACTGACTTTTTGTTCCTTTGGGTACAAAAAAACCACACCAAAGCTACAATTTCTGAACCACAGTCACAGATGGTTTGTGTAAGCACATACAGTAGTTACAGGTCCAAGTGGCAAGAAATACATGAGGAAGCCCAAGTACGGTGGTTCAGAGTGCCAGTCAGAAGCAAGGCAACCTAGCGAATAAACTATCACGACCCCCAAACACATATATAGATAAACAAAAGTGTAACATAACCATCAAAGTTATTTTTGAAAATGAATTCCAATTCCCCTCAACAATATATTTTTTTTTAATAAAAAGACAAGAAATTTAGATAGACACCATATTTGGTGAAGGTCATCCAAATATGTTGCTGGGAGATTTAGAGGCAGCACCCGCTGTTCATTGTTAAGACAGTAGTTCATCTTGCTCCGTATTTCTCTTGTGGCAAATCACAATATACTTTTTTCACCCAGAAAGGTAGAAGCATTAGCTTACAGGAAGGTCTCAGACAATCATCACCCCTACAGAAATTTAGCTGGTATTTTCACTACAAAGTAGATGCATGGTCAACCAGGTCGCTACAATGGCTGGCAATACAAGCATAGTAAGGTGAGCAAAAGAAAGTCTAAGAAGCATTTTGCTGGAGCCATAAAAACAAATATATTATCTTTCATACACATTGGGAGGTGAAAGTCTTGGCTCAGAAACAAATGGACAAATTGATGGCAGAAATATTCAATGAGGGCTATTAAACACTCCTCCTGGAGCCACACAGCACCAGGAGCAGCTGAGATATTTCTAGGGAAGAAGCACCACTTGCTCTGCCTGTGCTTATCATCTTCCCTGGATATCTTTTTTTAGCCACTGTCCTTCCGAGTTCTGGGCTAGGCTGACACTTAGTTTTGGACTGGGATGACTGTCACAATTCACAAGGCTCAAGTGAAAAGGCCACCCAGAGAGCACCACGCCGAGGAACAGTTTTGGCATCCAGATCTAACTACGAGAGCGGCTTTGAAATCCCGCTCACAGGCCACAGCGATATTGCACTTACATCTGTGGGTTGAAGCCCCAAGCTACACACACACGACAAGCAGCGCTGCACCCAGCTTCTGCAGCCTCTCCCCACCACTCCCGCTCACCACTCTCCTCCCAGCCATGCCCACAAACAGCTTCTCAGGGCTTTCAGTGCCTGCCCGCAGGCATGGAGCAAAGCAGCTGGCTGTTGGGCTCTACAGGCTGCCGGAGGACTGCTCCGTACTGTGAGAAACACCGGAGGGACACCCCATCCCTGACAACAAGCCTCTTGCAACACTGCTGACACACGCCACTTCTCAGCTCCGCAATATTCCAGCGAGGGTAAACTCAGGAGGGAAATGGGCTTGGGGCAATACCTACACGGCTACTAAGTTAACTCTACACCAAAAATATACTTAATTTTAAAGGTTATAGTGACGTTGTGCTGAGTGTTAGTTGCTTAGAATGACTCACTAAAATAACTTGCTAGAAAAAACCTGCTTACAGAACTTACAACTACACCACCACCCACCACGGACTTGTGCAAAATATAAAAGGAACAAAAAACAAATTGCAAAACCTCACCATTGCAAAACCCAGGGATTTTTTTCCCAATATAGGGTAAACTGACATGCAGATAAATTGAGAATGTGTCCAGTGACATCTAATCTTTTTTTACAGTGAGAAAAAGAGCACTGCACGACAACCAAGTAACGTACTGCTGTGCACAGATCTTGTTAAGTGCATGGTGTCACACTCAATATTAAACATGACTTCATGTTCTAGTTTGTCTCAACAAAATTATATCATAAACTTCCATAGGGGAAAATGTAGTGGGGGCTGGGGGGGAATGACAGGGGTCTGTATCCTGACAAAGTTTTGATTAAATTATCATTTGAAACTGTGCAAGCTATTGATACGATACATGACATATTACAATTGTTCTGTTGTTAGTGCTACATTAGAAAATTCCACCATCTAAGACATTACCTGCTGGTGACTGAAGTTCACATTTGCAAATCCCTGTTCAGATGACTGTATAAAAGTACAGGGTTTGAGATATTTTGGCCATATAGATCAAGTAAATAAACAGAAATAATTGGTAAATTACTAAAAGAGGCTGAAGTGTTTTAATATATCCATTCACCAAGAATACAAGCTGTAAAAACAGTGAACTACATGAAACACACACTAAACATTTTTCCATCACTCAACTACTGTCTAACCATTGCTCCTCTCCCCACTGTACTTCATCTCTCACACCGTTCTCCATGAGCATTAAGCAGTCCAGTCATCACAATAGCCCAGTGAAACAGACCACAAAAGCAGCATAATTTTGGAAGCAGAGGAAACGGGAGTCCATGGGGTTGTTTGCAGAGCACCAAGACTAATAAGGTAACGCTAAGAAAGGATTCCTAGCTGGGCATCCTCTACAGGGTTAACTTTTTCTGGTAGCTTGAGCTGTCCCTTTCTGCAGGCTCCCAGTTTAAGCGCTCAAAGTCAACTTTGGTTCAGAAACTGTCAGAGGTTCTTGTGCCATTAACGTCACCTGGAATAAGAAGCTAAACACATCACAGACATTAGACATCACTAGACATGCAGCCTTCCCAAGTAGTCTGGGACTGTCACCCTGGGATTTAACAAGAGGTTCTGCTTATCAGAGGCAGCATGCTAAGGACATGCTCAAGCACCTTCTGACAACCAGACCTGTAAACTAGTGCCTTCTGCAGGTCTGCAAACCAGGGCGGATACACAACCCTGTGGCATGCTGCAGAGTGCATGGGACCCCTACATGTGCCCGAGCCAGAGTGAGCCTACATGGCTCCCTGCAGCTGCTCCAGTGGATGGAGGCCACCAGGAGACCGCTCAGGACACATTTATGGCAATGAAAAGCAATGCTCTTTTAGAGCAACACACACAAAGCCAAAACACTTGCTCCGAGTGATGAGGGCTGGCAGATTAGTAATTAATCTTCCATATTAAAAATGAGAACACTTTCCACAAGGCCCACTTTCAATTAGCCACTGAAATTTCTCCATAGAGTGAAGGGCTAAACCCCTTAAAAAATAATATTAAATTCAGCCATAACATGCCTTAAAACCCCCAGATTTGCAGCCCACAGCCCATAAAACCCCAGCTTTACTCACACAGCAGGGATACCACTAATATATCTTAAAGGGCAGACACAAACAGAAATATCTGCACTGTGGTGCGTAATCCTTGCGTGAAAGACACAAGTGCCCCCAGTGAGGTTACGAAACAAGTGTTATAGCCAAATCATACCTTTTTCTTTTATCCTATTGAGGGCAAAGCAGGGTTAAAACTCCCAGGGACCTCACGGAGATCAGTGGGTTAAACATAGCCCAAATTTCAACAAGAGTCTGAGAACCTGCTCTCAACGCACCTCATGATTTTATACTGTGATTTCAGAAGAGTTATTCCAAATTTATGCAGATTTTTTTCATCACATATCTCAAAATCCCAGGCCAAGTTTCAAGTGATGAGCATCATGGGCGCTACAGGCTCCACCTTTTCAGTTCCAAGCTCAGCTGTTTCTCAGAGTTCCAGCACCTTTCAGAAATACTTTGAATTATGGCTATTGTAATCAAATTCCTATATTATGGAAATTAACATCTACTTGCCTTCTTTTATAAACAGATAAATAATGAGAATGAACTAATCAGAACAAAAGAAAAATCAGACCTAAATCAATGTCTCTCTCAAATACATGCTTTAGTCAGACTCACATATTTATGTCCCAAATGGATGAAATACAGTTAACTCCCCATTACCCAGGACAACGACAGACGGAGATACCATGGATGATAACAGTAATAATAGCAGCAATAATTTGAAGCCCCTCTAATTTCCCTGCATCACAGGAAATTTTTATTTAGGTCAAGATTATTACAGGTAGAACAATTATTTCAGAGGCTCAGACAGACATAAGATAATAAAATTATGTTAATGTACCTTCACACTAGTAAGATCTCACAAAATCTCAATGAAGGTAGGACAAGCACCACCACTCTGTGTGCTCCCACCCACGGCAGTCACGCACAGCCAGTCTCAGCAGGGGCATGCCTACCTGTCCCAGTGCTGCTGTAGGTCCTGCATGGCCGATGCTGAGCCCAGGCTAACAAAACAGTCTTCCCCAGACTAAACCCAGCCAGACACCTCTGCACGCCTAGTTCTGCAGGCACATCATGGGGGCACCCAGGCCCAGGGGCAGCCATGGGGCTGCACTGGAGCTGGCTCCAACAGCCGTTCAGCTGTGCTTGTGCTGCACTACCAGCACAGGTAGCAGTGGCACAGGTAATCCACAACCGCAACGGCACAGACTATCCCAAACAGATAATCTACCAGTGAAGAATTAACGGCAGATTGCATTTACAGTCAGTATCATACCCGAGGTCAAGGTACACGGTCTTTCCTTTCTCAGGATCTCTAAATATTAAACAGTACTAGAATACAGATCTAGGAAGATTATAAAATCAAGCTGTTAAATTACATAATAGAACTGTACAATACAAACCTCTATATTCCTTAAGAAATTTGTTACAGTTGGAATAACTTCAGAAACGGTTCGCTTTACTCTGAAAAAGCTATCCTTCCTTCTAGTTACCAGGCTCTGGTTGGTACATTCACTGACAGTTTGAAGAAATTACTGTGACAAAGGAGGGAGTTGTCAGGTCTGTGGAGACTTATTCTTGTTTCTCCGTGAAAGGCCATGAGAACTGAGGAATGAGGAGAAGGGATAAGCCCAGGGAATACACAACCATTATTCGCAAGACAAACAGCCCTTGCAATGCAGTCGAGACAGGACAGCTTTCTAAATAAGCGTGTTTCAATTTCTGGAAATATAACAGCAACAGTAATATTTTAATGATGAAATACATAAAATATATTTTATTATATCCATCACCAAATAACTCAGTCTCAAAAGACTACTTTTTATTAAAAACAAAATCCAGGAACAGCACAGAGGCTGGGCCTTTACACAGGAGAAAGGGTAAATCAGGACCACACAGGTGCATGCTGTAACGCTTGGCCAAAGAACCTGAAAGGTTAGATAGCAACACCGCTGCTGAATTTCCCAATAAAAAAGCCTTAACGTTCCAGGAGAAGCTGAAGTCCACCCCAGAGGAAAATCCTCAGTTCCTCAAAGGGGAGGATCTGTACACAGAGGGACGTGGCTCCCAAAGACGGGTGTGTTGCTGGAAGGCGTTGCAAGGAAGCGCTCCTCGGAAGAGTGCTTCCTAAGGAGCCACGGCTACTATGTACCCAAGGAGGCACAATGCATACATATACACGCATTCATCTACACAGGAAGAATGCAGGCAGTGAGACATGAAGTAAACGCATGCTTTCAAGGACTCCCATAGACACAGACTGAGAAGCCCAAGATGAGGAAGAAACAATGCTACAGTGGTAGTATATACATGCTACTGGAGTAGTAAGTGAGAGAGAGTAATTTGGCTGTTGCAAGAAAAGCAGATGTTGGTGACAGAAAATAGCTACATCAGATGGGATGCCCTAAGATTCTTTTTTAATTAAAAATTACATCTATAGATTTTAAAACTATCTGTACCACAACATATAAATATATACATAATTATTCCTATCTCTGAAGACGTCAACATATCTGTAAAAGAAACCACAATATCCTGTTATAACCATTTTTATAATATGCAATAAAATAAACTAAATATACAAGAGATTGTAGCCCTAAAATGAAGTTAGTCAAAACCAAATTCTAAGATATTTATTGGCTCTATAGATAACTTCTTTTCATTTTTCAGTCTGGAAAACAAGTTCTATTTCACTGAAGAACACTTTCTCAAGAAAGCTGGGAAAGCCTTATAGTCACGATTGTAAATTAGACTGGATAATTGCCTTGTACTCCTTGCGATTTAGCCCTACAGCTCACATGTCTGGAATTATGTGCTAGTATACTAGGATCGCCCCTTTCCAAACCCAAGGGCTTTCCACTTCCAAGGGCTGCATGACTACATAGTAACATACATACATACATAGTAACAAGACACAAATAATTTTCTCAAAACCCAAAAAGCTTGACTCGATAATCTGCATCAAAAAAGCTCCGTAGATTTTTTTGGCAAATGAACTCATCGATTATTAAGATGTCACCACACAAGGACATGAATTAAATATGTGGATAGATACCTTGGGTTTTGCTTTGCTGAAGATGAAAATACCATGCATCCATTTAAATGCATCACTATGGTGTCAGGAAAACAAAAAAAGCAGTGTTATAAATGGAGTCCCATTTAACAAACAGAGAACCTAATATATTACTTCAGGATTTTTACATTATTCCCAGGTTATAATTAGTGTTGATGTTAATTACATTTGTTTTTAAAATGCTACTATGGAGCCGCACACTTTCATGGTCATATTTTGGCATATACATAGAGCCAGTCATCATGCCACAAGTTGGCTGGTTATTTAACCCATCATAACACAAACCTCAAAAAAGCAGCAAAGAAATCTTTCCCACTTTATTGGTTAAGAGATTTCAGCTCTTATGAATAATTGATGCTGTACGTAATTATTAACACTGAAAATAAAAAGATGAAATGCCTGACTGATGTATTAGACCAAAGGCCCAAGGAAGGGAAATGGGCTGTCGTAGCCCATTAATGGGAATGAAAAGCTGCTCTTGGAGAACGTATGTACTTTTCCACCCAAGCAGCTTGTTTGAGATTTGGGCTGCCTTTCCCCACCTCCCCCCCTTTAAAATCTATAATTTCTTTCAGTTTAATGTCTCATGCTAGAACATAAAAGTGAAGACATTCCTGTACTGAGTTTTTCTATCTTAAATGTGCATTCTGTTACACAGTGCTGCATGCTACACAGCATTTTTCCCCTTAGAAATTCATACTCGTTACTGCTTGCAACCAGTACACTTAGTCATTATCTCATTAAAAGTAATCAGTCATCTAGATAAGGAGGGGGGGGATCATTCACAGCAATATTTCTAATCCCCAGTTATACCACAGGCTGTGACAAATTAATTTGTGCTAGAATTTATCTAGGAACAAGCTGAAGATGATACATGTGTGGAAGCCCTGGCTTGGAGTACTTGCTGCCCTCAAACCCAGGTTACTTGGTACATATGGTGAAAACTAACAGCATGTATATGAGAGGATTTCTACCCACCAAAGACAATATACTTTGAAAGCAAAAAGGGAATATGAAACTGCACCTAAAAATACCAATGGAATAAATGTCAGCCTTCCTGAGACATGCCCTGGGCCATGAAGACCCAAGCCTTCCCACAGAGCCAAAACCCAAGACATGAAGCACGGCACTGCCTTAGCTTGGTCACCACCCGTAGATCCCATTTTTCTTTCACCCTCTGTTCTGTACAATTTACCAAACTGCCTAGTTCTGCCTAGAAGAGTGGGCTGGTTTTTTTTAATTATTTTTTTTCACATTATCACTGTACCCCAACATCACTTGTGGTAACATCCCTCTTTGCTAAGAAATTTACTACCATCTTCAAGGAATATTCTGCTATAGCCCATAGCACAGTTTACAATTGCTACTAAACCCCACCTGATACAAAATGTCAGTAATACTTTTATCTTCTTACCACCTGTAAATGGCTTCTTTCCACTTGAAATCTCATAAGCTATTTTAAGAATATTATGGTTATTTGCTTTCTAACACTGCAGCGTAGGTGTTTAGATCCAATTTCATGTTCTTTTCTGCTTTCTAATTTTGCTGCCTGAAGCGTATTTACTAAAGTATGCATGTTGCCTATCAGAACCGGAGAAAAACTGGTGATTCTGCCAAAGCTCTACCAGCAATGCCCAAGTCAGTTGAGTGGGGCTGCTCATCTGTAAAACTATCACATTGACATTTGATATGGCATAAGGCTTCAGGATCGCCATCTCCCAAGATGAAGAATAAACTGCACCTGTCCTTGAATCAGTATTTCTGTCAAATTGCAAACTAGATCAGCCAAGATTTTACAAGAGTGACCTGTTGTCCTGAAATCCCGATAGCCAACAGCTTCCTTTACTCATTATACAACAACGCTTTAGGCTGTCCCTTTTTACAAAATTTTAGCTTATGTCTTTTGTCTCTTGACAGTACCTGCAAGATACATTTATTACAAAGGAATAGTGTTGCAATCTTGCTGATGGTAGTGGGTTGGAGAACATGTCATGGCTGTCAGTATTCCTCTCTGAGGGAGTACACCTTTGTGTAGAGTTTATAATTATCTGCTCTCTTTTATATGGTTTAACAACTGTGAACATAACTGCTTTCTCCCATACGCACTCACACTACCCATGTTTAAACCAAAACTTCAAACCTTTTAAGACTCAGGCTTTCCTACTATTATTCATGTTTTTGACAGTTTGCCATTAGGTTATATCAACAAATCTTACATGGGCAAAGACCACTCAAACTTTCTGAAGTTAAGATTTTATACGAAGTTTCTGCCTGCTTCCTAGGACTACCTTGGCAAAAACATGTGGTACAAAGTACCTTGATGAAAAAGTACATCAATATGTATGATCTGCAATCTACATTGCCTGCTTATTTCAATTCCTGGTGAAATTTAAGATTTTGGACTTGAGGTGTGTTTAAAAGTTTGCGTATTTTAAGAACCTTGCGTACTTATAGGGAGTTTCTCTTGCATTCATGACAATACACCCTCAGCCAGTCAGTACTAGTCAGGCTGCAAGCTTGGGAACACTAGCAACAGAAAAGCCTGGGCTACCAAAACCTGCAATGTTAAGATTTCAGAGGTTGAGCCAAAGGTTAGAAGAGGAGAGAGGAGAGTGGGAAGGGAAAAGAAAAACAGATTTTGCTGTTCACCTCCCATAATGTACAATGCTAAACTACTGCAAACTGTCAGGAATTATGTTGAAGCTGTCAGCCAAAGCACCCTTCATGGTTTAGACTTTCCAGTTCTCAGGGCCACGTGAACGAAGCACAGCTAGTGCTGGTAGCTGCGCTTGCTTCAGCACTGGCTTTGGGTACCCTTACAGTATCTGTTCTCATTTACTCTTGCAAACATGCAGACAGCATGCAAACGTGACTCCAGGGAGAAGGCAGGATACAGATCCATCTTTAATAATACCAGCCTGTACCTCCCTTTCAGACAGTAAAAACCACTATCCACATCCAAAAGACTACTGGTGATGCACTAACTTGTAGAGAGCCCAGGTGTGATTCAGGCTGATCTTCATGATGCCTTTCTGAGTCAAGGAAAAGGGTAGAGAAGGCCACCAAAGAATCCCTGGTGACCGCAATACCTAAGTGACTCC
The DNA here is from genome assembly GCF_017639655.2 of Falco naumanni. NCBI lineage: Eukaryota > Metazoa > Chordata > Aves > Falconiformes > Falconidae > Falco > Falco naumanni. The sequence continues at coordinate 92,617,887 of NC_054058.1, forward strand.
ACTAATCTTCACAGGCTTAATCCTGAGTTAGCCACACACTGGCCTGCCAACATGGCACCAGCAGTGCAGGCGCTACTGAAGACATCCTGAAATCTGCCAGACCAACTGCAGGATGGTGGATAATGGCAAAAATCCATCAAAAATTAACTACCATGACTTGCAAGAGAACAAATCATTGTTCTCCCTATTGATAAAGAATCACACAAAGGAGCACCGCAAACACATATCATCCTGTCAACGGCGCCAAAAAAAGCTGCAGAAACTTACGTAAGCAAAGTCCATTATCTAATGTGTTTCTGTAACCTGGAAGGGTATCAACTGAAAGTCTTACAAATAGCACCTCCCAAATTGCACAGCTGGCTGCCTACTCCCCTGAATTGAGCAGGTAAATAATGGTGGCTATTAGGGATGACCACTTTCCAAGTGATCAGGCAGCACCCTCCCTTGTACCCATTGCCACGTGACAGCTAGCTACTGAACAAAGAGCAAACAAAACACGGACCACAACTCCATGATCACCGCCATCCTGATCCTGTAACTGTCCCTTGAATAGCCAACTTTCAGTTTTGGAACATGATAGTCCCATCAGCCACCCCTTTTCTCACAAATGTAGGCATGCAGAACATGTTGCACCTCCCAGCATAATACGCAGCATGGCACAGTTTCTGTCTTGCACTCAGTCTTGATACAACTGTGCCAGCATTTGTATGACCATGACCAAACACAGAACCATGCTGTTTCACATTACTGTCTCAGTGCCAAGACACAAACAACAGCAAACAACATAGCGTATATATGTTATAATGCTTTTGTTGAGGTTCTTTTTCCAGGCCCGCACTCATCTCAAACTGGTTTTTCTCTTCCGTGGTAACAACTCAGAACTTCCCCAGAACAACCCAGGATTATAACCCAGCCTACGCAGAATACACGTAAGATAATTAATATAGAGCTCAGTTGCCTAACTTGGTGTGGAGAAGTTTGTGTCCCAAAGGTAGAATTTGGGCATAATGACACCAAATGCTGTCACTTGAGCCCTTTTATAAATCTAGTCTTATTCTCAAACTGCTCCTTGCCGAGTCAGTACCTGTGCTTCAATTATGGAGCCTTTGCAACCAAATAACTCTCTCAAGAGAATGGAGAGGTCAAAGAGATCTCAGTGTGAACAGACCTTATGGACAGGTTAATAGGATATGTCTTTTCTGTCCTGAACCAATGGACTTGTGCAAGAGAGGTGAGGAGTGGCAAAGAAAGCTGCAGATACCAGTTCACTTCAGTACCTTCTGTAGTGTTACCGTGAAACAGAGATTACTGGTAGCACCGGCACAATGGCCCCCAAGAAAAGCAGTAGTCAAAGCACATACAAAGACCTATCTTCTGTCATTTGTTTTCTTCTTACACTGCAGTAGCATTAAAAGCATTCTATGAGATGACGTAAAACTAAATCCCATTATGCCTTATGGCTCTGTTACTTATGGGTCACATTCAGAAATGTCTAGTAATGGAAAGTAGTGGATTTTTCAGTGCTACTCCATTTTGCTCAATAGTTTGGCCAGCACTTAAAAAGTCACATCTGTTTTAAGTAAACTTTGGTATCACAGTCACTTTCACTCCCATTTCTTTCTGCTCCTGGCTAGCAAAGCTTGAGAACATAGTCCTGACTTCCTTCAATAACTATCTGTGAGATTCCTACCAGGGGCCAACTTTCCATGGCTTTTGATAACAAAACTCTCCAACGGGCTGATTAGTCATCAGGCAATGAAATAACTCTTGGCATAAAATAACGGTCTTCCAGTAGAGGGCTTTAAAAAAAAGAACACAAACAAAATCCACCGTGCTCCCCGTTTGGAGTCCCTAACAAAATTACATTTGATAATGACACCGTTACCTGAAATAGAGCTAAAACAAATCATAAAAAATGTATGTGGTCATGACTCAAAGATCCCTTCCCTCCACGCCCATCCAAGATGCCTGACACATACTTTTGCATGTTGTCTATTTACAGTTACCTACCTGGGCAGATAACCTGAGATTTGGATACTGAACAGGGAAGTATACACGAAAAAGGCAGACCAAGAGATGCAGCTGGAGATCTGGAGTCTTGCTCAAGCTCTGCATTGGGGACATGGCAATAACTCTTAACTCTGTGTCTGGTGAAGTGGTACTTGGCCTGTCTAGTGTCCAACTCCAGCCACCACTGCCTTGCAACAAATTCTACTTCTTTTAGAGCAGGTAAACAGGAAAGGTCAAGATTACATCAAAAAGGGAGAAACAAAAACTAAGGGATGAGTCTGTTTGACTAGTTACATACAAACTAGCAACCCACATCTCAAAAAAAAAAAAAAAAAAAAAAAAAAAAAAAGCCCTATTCCTCAGGCCATATTCCAAGGGCAAGCACTAAAGGCTCTTCTCTTGAAGTCAATATGCAAGCAAGCATGCTAAAAAGCAAGTAGGGCACCTGACTCCAAGCTGACTCCAAGTATCCACAAAGACAGGCTAGAGTTTATTTCCCAGCATGCATGCTTTTACATTATACCCTCAGCAGAAAAAAAAATAAAATCCACTTCTGTAAATTACTTAACAAATTAACATTTCTTCCTTGCTTTCTCAAAAAATTTTTTTAAAAAAGGATGTAGACTGCCTCAGAAAGTTTCTGAAATGAAAGGATGCTCAACTTCATAAACTTAGGACAAACACTACTTTTAACTTCAATTCCCAGCATGGACATTAGGTTACTAGAAGTCAAGATGAGGAGTATTCCTGATGATTTTTCTTTTAAAAATTATTTTGTAAAATAAAAAACAATTTAATTCTACTTTTTGACCTAGTAGCAGATAGAAAAAAAATTACAAACAAGGATAACTTTTTGTTTTTAAAAACACCAACACAAGGCAAGAATTCATACACTGGGTCTGTACGTGACCTTCATGTTAAGCATGACCAGAAGAACACATGTCTCAATGTAGGATTCTGTAATGGTTATACGGCAGGAGTCCGTATTAATAACCACAAACTGCCTTTTATATAAACAATTTGGTAAACGACGGTATGAGTTAGGAATATTAAGCAATGCAATCTCTTCAGCGTGCAGACAAGGGAGTTCTGCACTCCCTTCACGTGAGGTTGTGCTTGTGACAGTCTGCTCTGCTTGAGAAGGACTGGCTGTTCGGCATGCAGCTACCCAAGGCCATCTCCAGCACGTTCCACTCCCCACAACAGCCAACCCCCTTTGGGGCAGCTGCTGGCCAGGCAAACAGCTTTGCCTTTCCCGGCTCCCTTCTCCTCACTCGGGCTCCTACAGAGTTTCCAACCCCAGAGTCCCATGGCTCTGCCCCCAAGCTCCCCTAGATGAGTTCATGCTCATTTGTGAATATACTCTTCATTAGAGCACAGTACTGAAGTTATCAACAACCTTATAGCACTCTCCTACGATAAAATCTGGAAGGCGGCAAGCTGGTCCAGATATAATCTATGTAGGACAATGGCAAAATGCACTGAAGCTTTCTGAGTTTTGGTACTCCTTTTTATCAGTGACCTTTGTAGCCCAGGTTTCCTCTGTTTACAAGAGCTTTGCTGATTATTCAGATATTCCTGCACATTTCAGTGAAAGATAAATTCATTATTCTCTATATTTGGTCAGAAAAAAAAACACATCAGACAAAAATTTCTTAAATTCTAGCATCAGCTAGGCCCTGGACTCTAGATGCTAGGTTTTTTTGAAGTATTACAGGCAAACAATGCTACATGAGCCCCTCAAAATGCTTCACACACATATTGCTACAAAGGTCCCTGAAAGATGGGGATGGCAAATATTCCATTTTACCAAGTTACAGCATGTGCTCCGACATAAAGTGCAAACAACTCAAAGGCACACAGCAAGCCTGTAACACACATGGAGATTCAACCCAATTTGTCTTAACTTTCAGAACCCTATTTTTAATTGCTGGATCATTCTTCTTCCATAAAGGATGATTATCAAGGGACGAGATTAGAAAAGACCAAACCTTAGACTTCAGTGCAAATTTCTTTGTCTTGTGGATTCCACCCAGACCCATGGAGTATTTAAATAATTTTTTTTTGCATAATTTTTAATCTCTTATGACTGGTAGGATATGGAAAAAGTTGCCCTCAGTTACTATACATATATACAACACCATACGTACTCATTTTGAAGTGTTTATCAACCTGGCAGACAATGAGAGCTTCATCAGGCCAGCATATAAAAATAGATGTGTATATATTTTCTAAAGCATATAGGTTCATAGGCCCTGTAAGTGTTCCTGTATCATGACCTTAAAATTTCTAGAGGTATTATAGATGAATGCTATCCAGTTTTACAGGCATGCCAATAATTCTAATTAACATGCCTCTTTCATTTGTTTCACAGCTCCACAGACAAACTCTCCTTTTCGCTATTAAAACAAGGAGTTTCTTAGAAATCAAACCACTTACATAAAATATGTAGGATTTGACCAATAGAAAACAGTAGTCAAATAACAGTGATACTTACTATCTTAGAAATCAAGACTACTGATGACCAAAAATAATTTTTTAAAACTGAGAACTATGACTGAAGTTTAATCATGAGAAAAACAGAAAAAAAGCAAGTTTCATATTCAGTAGCGAGTTTCACCTCATAGCCTAACTGGAATTTCCGTGACTTTCCAGTTACAAAATTTCAACCTTCTTTCCACTCCTTAAAGTGCAATTGGTTATATGCATTTGATTCCTCACTCTATAAACACAGAACCCAGTGTCAAACAAACTACACTAAGAGAAGTTATCTTTAGAAAACATTGCAACTCCTGAAACTCTACTACACAATTTGTGCAAGAAGAAGTATGAGGCTAGTTTTATAAAGCAAAACTTTACTACCTAGATGTACTCCATAAAAAAAAAAACCAACTCTAGCATCGAGATAGAAGCTAAATTCATCCCTTCACCTCTATAAACTGTTTTGTCCTGGAATGCAGAAAACGCAAGTTAAACAATGTCAGTTCCAAGCCAGAAGTAAATATAAAGTAGAGTTTCCGGAATGAATGCGTAAATCTTCTTGGCTCTGCCTTTACATTTTTAAACCAGCCCATGTGTTTATGTACTGAACTTTGTCCATTTTCTAAATGAAAACAAAACAAAAACAACCAAGAAATACTTCTCGGCAATAACCAGGTTCTTACTACTTTCCAGGTGTTGGTTACTGCCTTAAGTGTAAAAGCAGTTATGTTTCTATTCTTGACACTTGGGAAGAAAGGGTGTGCTTCCACAGAACCCAACCTGTCGATTTTTAATTAGTTTCAATACAAACTATGCAAACACCAGAAACAAGCAAGAGTAATTTCATTTTGCAAGCTAATTTCTAACAACAACAAAAAAGCAATAAGGACTACTGCATACTCTGTTGCTATTATTTGCTGTCAGTAATAACTACCTCATTCCAAGAAAACTGCTTCCTGCTTGATTTCTTTTGTCTTGGTTCACAGAAAAAAATTATACCACTACATTACCCATCTGCTTGTTCTTACTAGCTTCTGAACTTGCCGAACAATTCCAATTAAATTTAACAATGAAGAAAGCCTCAACGAAAAAAAGTTCCTACTAATTTGAGAAACTTATCTGATACCAAACTAGTACCTAACTGAGAGAATTCACATAAATTCAGTGTTCACCTGCCTCATCTGGCCTGCCAGCCAGCTGGTCAGTGCTAGACAGCTCTGAACGTCATCAGTGCTAGATAGCTCTGAAGGTGCCGCCTCTATTCTCAGCGCTGTAACGTACCTTTTGTAATGTACTTCCTGAATAAAACTAGATGTTGCAAGTGTACAATACACACAATGCCATACACCAACTGTCTCTTTCAGGCCATAAAACATGTTTTGGTTTGGTTTTACCCCAACCGAACCGGATGTATACCAACCCAGTGCTGGAATAACTTCACACTATGATTTTTACACTGTGACTTAAAGAAACAATAAAGGCAGATGCCAGTTTGTACGTTCAGCGTCTCTTCACAAGCTACTGTGTAACAACTTCAGCAAATAAAATATGAAAACTTAAAAAAAATAATCCACTGAAGAGGAACTTGCAATAAACATTGAAGGTGAGAGATCAGATTGCAATGTACTGACTTCTACCACAGCCACAAACAGTAACTCCTTCCTCAGAAGTAAACCACATCTTAGAAAGTACGGAAAACTCCAGGCACGCAAGAAGAACAAATAGTATTTTGCTCGATGGTTGAATTTCCTTGTCCCAATGGGACAAGGCTCTGCTGTGCCCAGCCTGCCGGGGGGGGCCATGGACCCCAAAACAAGACCCTGGCTCTGCCACCCCAGAACAGGACCCTGTGGCTCTGCCACCTTCGGGCCAGAAGAAGTAACAAAGGGCATACTTTATTAGGGAGAAGTACTAACAGGCTCCTTAACCTGTAGGATTTACGGCCATTTCTTTCTGAAGCAAATTTGCATGCTTTGTTTTGATTCTGTCAATGAATCAGATGCTACAGTGGCAGAATTCATCCAGAGTTAGACAGGAAAACATTTTTCTACCAAAAAAAAAAAATGTTCCATTAAGCACCTAATGATGTACAGGCTGATACCAAGGTCATCACAATGGTCTGGATCCAAGAGAACTTGTCTCTCTTTCTGAACAGCCTATACATGCACCTTTAAACTCACTCCCAGATTGCCTTCCATTATCTGGTGTTAACAGCTATAAAGACAGCGAGTGTCATGCTGGAATTGTAAATATCAACCTGCCTCCTTTCGATTGACAAGTGTGATCACACACGTTTCTGTGATATATCTTCCATCACTGCCAAGCAGAACTGCAAATACGCCTATATCTCAAAACAAGGAAAATGGATGTTAGCCACTGATTAAGCTTCTGTTTAAATAGCAGGTCAAGCAACCTTCTTAATTCTACATATTGCAAAAAGCAAAAGGAGGAAAACAAAACTCTATATACTCTTAACAGCAACAAAAGGTGGAAAAACAAATGCTGTCACTGTCTTTTACTGTCTCTTACTTTTTTTTATTTAAATTCAGTGCATGAGAAAGATCCTTCAGAAAAAAAAAAAAAAAAGGAAAAAAAAAAGCTGAGACTGAAGAAGTAGGTTGCAACTCATTGCTTTATTTCTGAGCTCCATATAACCTCCCCAAGAAAACCCTCTCTTTGCTGGAAATGGATCAATGACATCCAATCTTGGCAGCAGCATGAACACCGGGTCTTTCCGGTAGTATTTAGAGAAGTTCATGTTAAGAACCTTCAATCTAGAGGCTGTGCCACACTCCCAAAACTGCCCAAACACAAAGTCAAAGGAGAAACACTTACATGTTTGCACAGCAAGCATGCCTTTCCTCTCACAAGCTTAAACTGTTCCTTGACTGAGACATCCCAAGATCCCAAGACTTCCCAATCTCTTTATACATCCCACAGCCTGCATCAGTGCTGAATGCAGTGATTTGAAAGATGGACTTTAAGAAGGCATGGCATTGTTTCTCTTCTTTTTTCAATTTTTTGAGGCCATAACCTGAAACAATTACAGAGAGGCCATGTTCATATGACAATATATTCCAGATAGACGGCAAATTAAGAGTGCACTTCAAACAGCGACTCCATTTTATTAATGTTTCTAAGAAAGCAAAACCAGAAGAACAAATTACTTCTTTTTGCAAGGTGGATAATGGAAATGAATCTGCATCTACTCCCACCTCAACTGCCAGCAGCAGCTACATTCCAGTAGAAAGACAAAATTGACAGATTAGCATGGAGGATATGCAGATACATTTTTATCAAGAATTGAAGTTAGCAGTATCTAAGACCAAATAACCGTCTACCTTCTTTCAGACCAATTTTTTTATACATGCATTAGCTATTAAGTAATATTTCCTGTAGACTGAGGCAACAGGAAGGAAGGCAGGCTGTTAACTTCATATTTAAATTACCTCAGAAATGCTTAAATAATGTAGTGGTAGGGCTAGATCAGAGTTTCTCATGTTTTGAGTACCTATTAAAAACCAATAGAGACAGATAAATTACCAGCTAAAAGATGGCTTTTAGAGCAAGATGCCTGAACATTACTCAAAGGTATTGAACGAAATGGCTGGAAAGAGAAAACACTGTGCATTAAAAACAGGGAAAAAAACAGAACTGAAGAGAAAATGATGACCGGGTCTAGTACTAAAAAGACTTATGAAGAAGCAGATCTATAGAAAGTACTGGATCCTAACTCCTCGATTTCAACAGAAATTAGGCATAAATGAAAAAAACAAACAAAACCCAAAAAAACTTGGCCCTTTAATGTTTAATAGTGTCTACTATTAAGAACTACATTTTTGAAAACTCATTCATTATGAAAAAATGTTTTTTATTAGAATGGCAGAAAAACATTGTGTTCAAAGCCTTAAGAAAATTTTAACATACATCTATAGTACACATCTTACTTGTTTCCGACGGTGCGATGAGTATCACAAACAGTTTCAGAAAAGAACAAGAAATTTCAGAACAATCCCAGCTCTCCACTAGACAAAGTTTTTGTCATTAAAGTTCTTAACCATTGTTAATCCAAAAAGAGTGTTTAAATATACTTACTACCTTGTACACATCCATTTACAAAACCTTAAAAAGCAAAACTTTAAAATTCCATGATCAACACCTATTTCAAGGACTTGTGACATTAGTCTGCACTTTTTACCAAAGGCAATTATTGGCTGAATGATGGAGTTCCTTAAGCACCAATGAAAAGCAGCGTTAGAGCTGCAGAGACAGAATCGAACAGGGAACAAGTTCAGTGATGAAAGTAATGGGAATCAAATTAAAAGGACCAGCTAAGTCCAATATATACCCATTCATGGGGTCATCCAACAAAATGACACAACAATGCTTTCATGGACAGGCCGAGTTCAAGTTAATCCATGCCCTGCAACAGTTACAAATGCCTTAAAATTCATGGCAAGGGATTTTATTTTTTACACTAGCATAACAAGCCTATCAATAAAATCAAAATGAGAAAACACACCTAACCTTTCAGCCTGTGCTCTCAGGCTAGCAAGTCTGAAGGTTGACACTTGGTTCCAACTTGTAATCATCCCAACACTGAGGATTCTGTATATCTTTTATTTATAGTCTACACTGAGGCTTTGCAAGGAATGTTTTCTTTCCAGTGTTGGGCAAGGATTTCTCTTCTTCCTGTCAAGTACATTTTACAATAGATACATCTGCTAGAAAGTTATACTATGATGAGACTATCACTATTTATATAAACACATTTTAAATCTGCATCACAGGGATTCAGAAGAGGTTGAGGCTGTTATAAAGTTCTATTATACAAGCAGGATGGTATCTGGAACAACTCCGAGCAGGAAAGATCATGTTACTTCTCCTTTCAAAATATATTTTATACAGCAATTTTCTAGTCCCTCCATTAAGGAAGTCTTCATAATATTTTCTAATTGACCCTTTTAGCCCAGCTTTACAAAAACCACTTTAGTCAAATAACTGGAACAGTATGTGTAAGAAAGCTATTCTCATTGTCAGTTTTTACCTGCTCAAGCTCTGAGCTACAAATTCTTGCTCTGATGACTTTTTCTTAATATCATTAAGCAGAGCAATTTAAGAGGCAAACATACAAGTGAAAAAGTCCCTCTGTTGTTACAGTATGTTTTTTACCACACTGCCTTCCATTATCCAGAGTGTTACAGAAAAATGAGGCAAGGCTGACTCAACTAAAATTTGGAAATTTTTTATTGTTTCATTCCTTACGATTTCCTCATTTTATCTATGGTCCATAAATTACTTTTCTGAGCAGCAATGCTAAAAGGATGCCTTTTATAGAAAGTGTGGCAAACTTCACTCTGTGACTACAACCTGCATTTTACTGCCATGCACTTCAGGCACCCCTGCCTGTCTACATCCCCCTTCATTTCAGATCTCACACTTTTTTTCTATGGCATGGTATAATTTAAAATGCTGAATGAGGCACCAGACTTTTGATTAGCATCATCTTTTTGATGTAGCCCCAAAACCGTACGTCTTCTAGGTTACTTGCCATATTGATTTAAATCCTGATTCATGTATTGCACTGCCTAGAGACTGCAAACAGAAATTCTGTGCGAGTACTTCTGCTACCAAATGCACAAAATCTTAAAATAGAGCTCTTCAAATTTTTAAATGAAAAGTAGAATTGACAAACATGAAGAATTTCTTCAAAGAAAAAAGTAATAAAGCCAGTCAATTAGAAAAGTAAAACAAGAAAAGAAAACAAAGGACACTCAAAGTCAAACTTCACCCTCTTAACAACATCTTGTTAGATACCGTAACTGAAAGCTGATCTACAGAACAAAAATGTATTCTAAAAATAATAAATAAATAAATAAATGAAGTTTGTAACTACTTGTCATGAGCAAAATTCACAGTAAGAACATCCTGTTCAGTTCCATAAAGTGAAGAGGTTATCACTCCTACCCAGCAATGGAAAGGGTTAGCCTGAAAGGGTAAGGGCTTTTAGTATAAAACCTCTACATAAAGCTATCAAGCATTATCGGTGTCATCATCCAAGAAAAAAAAGAGTATTTATTTCCTTTAGAATTCTCATAAGGCTGCTTTCAAACAATACCATCATTGATAGATGTTTATGGAATAATACCTGCTTGTATAGGTGCACATTTCTTTTAATAGATTCACCTAGCACGTAGTAACTCATGCATGCATGGACTTTGTCTTTTATGCACCTACACCCATGTATCAACCTACAATATAAAAAAAGACCATGTGATAAATGTATCATCTGCAGTAAGATCAACCCCTTTTAATTCATGTACGTCAAGACCTATTCCAGCAGCAGAGAATACTGAGCCATTTTAAATGGCTCTCTTTCTCAAAGCCTTCTCCCTCCCATCATTCACTTTTAAAAAAATCACTCATCTTTTTAAAGCACAGAACTTTTCTAAAATTACACTCACTTGAAGCTCAAAAGAAGAGCTGCAACCTGGAGCGGGAATAGTTTTTCTATAGCATGACTTCCAGGCATTCCCATCAAAATAATAGTTGGTGAGATAACCGCTCTGATTTTTATTAAGCACTAAGGGACATTTCATGAAGTGTTTGTTAGATACTACACAATATTTCATTTTTCCATCAGCACCAAGACCCTCTTAGCTCTCTACGAAGACTGCAATTGTACCTGCGGTTGTACCCACATGCCTATTGACTTTCTTGATGATGATCACTACCGTTTCTTTTTTAAACAGAAAACGGTTGCGAAGAATCTGGATTCTACATTAAAATCTAAGTTGAAACTTTCATTAGAATACACACTCAACAGAATATAGGTGTTATGAGTCTCCAGACATAGCAATATGACAGATGACCCACGTCAAAAATACTTAAAAGATCTCTCAGCATCAGATGACCAAGTTCATTTTCATACAATGCACTGACCACTAATTTTAGTTGGTTTGCATTTGTGTTCCTGTGAAACACATTTATAAGCGAAACAATTTCAACAGAAAATTTCAGGACATAAATTTGGGATGTATATCCAAGGAGACCAGGGCTGTATCTGGGTAGAGAAAATAAGAGCAGAGAATTTAATGCGCTCTGTTCTTTTCTCTTCCTCCCCTTCAGTTCTGTTCCTCCTCCTTCCTCTTGCTTTTTACCTTTGTATTTTCCTTACCACACACAAACTCCTTTTCTGCCTCTATGTCCTGCCTTCCACCTTGCCTTCTTACTTCTTTCATCACTGTCCTGACAAATGAAATTTCCCAATCCAGAGATCATCTTTGATACTGGAAAACCAAAAGCGGGGCAGCAGCCCATACCTTGATTAATCTGTACCTTGTGACCTAAATGTGCAATTTCCAAACCGTATGTTCCAGATTTATAGGAGCAGCTAAGGCCAGTAAGTCTGCAGAGATTTGACTATTTAAGGTAGATTTCCCTCAGACTGAGGTTTCTCATTCGACAGAATTAGAGAACAGAACGCAATACTTCTGCATAACAGATTGGGGATAAACTCTGAGATATAGATGTATTTAACCAAGCTTAACTTGCTGACAGATGCACGAAGCACCTCTGTCTGTGCAGGTTACAAATGCTAGGCCATTATGTTGGGTTTTATAACTTCAGTAGGAGTAAATTCTAAAAGCAGGCACCTTCTCGACATTCATGGATTCATCTTTACTCTCTGCACTTTAAAAAGGCAGTTGTTTTTTTCATTCATGTAGATGTATAAACAGGAGTAAACAAAGGGAACAAAACACATTCAGCTTCTCTGGGAAACTGAACTGAAGTCAGCAAGTAACACAAAACTCCTAGAGCATTGCTGAGGAAGCCAATTCTTTAAAACAGACATGATACGTGCAAGAAACGGAGCAGTGGTATGCAAATGTTAGTACTGACACTGTTTATACCTTATCATTCATAATGCAATCATTGCAAACTCATGCCAACAAAATTTTATTTCTTCCTATACTTACTGAATTAATGCTGCTCTCCTTCTGAGCTGAGCAGCCAGCAAAAATCAGTTTCAAGTTGTTACTTTAGAGAAAAAGAAGCTGGAGATACATTCTGTTCTTTCAAATTTTCTCCTGCTTCTCTTAAATACACACACAAACTTTAACAAAATAATAGCAGGCAGACACCTTCACTTATGAGCGCTTTTGTTTTGAGCAGGGGTACATATATACTTTTGAGTGGAGGCTGCTATCATTTCAACTAAATTCTTAACACAAATGCACTTTTTAAAAAAAAAAAGAAAGTGGTTACAGAAGAAGTATGCTTTTCATCTACAATCACAAATATACACATGTCTGAGAGGGAATCACAGTCCTTACCACAAGGACTATTAATGCTACCCATTACAAGTTCACAAGTCTAGTTGCTTAATTGCTTACAATTTTCACAAACTAAGTTTTTGGACTGCAGTTTTCCCAACCTGAATACACCACCTGGGTCAAACTAAGGGATCTACACAAAAAGACACTACCTGCCAACCTGCCCAGGTTTGCTCCCTAAAATAACTGTTAACACAAAGAAAATATTTTAGTTTGCTCCTGTCAAAAATACCAGAAACCATTACTTCAAAAAGCTCTATTATTCTGAAGATTTATAACAAGGATTGAAAACTCCGAGTTTTTGTGACTGTGACTACTACGTAAGAGTGGCCAGTAGCCATCCCCTGCCTACCAAGACCCACTGAACCAGAAAGGCACCCACCCACGCAGCTAATTCCCTCCCAGAAAACTCTCTTCTTCCCAAACATTCACCTTGAATGGTCTCTTACACACACCGTGCTCTGAACCACAGCAGACAGACGGAGTCTGGAAAAGCGCAAGGAGACTCAGCCCAAAGCCTTGCGAAGGAGTGCACCACAATGCCACGCTCACACGCTCTCAAGGGACTCACCTGTAACTGGAAACTTGACTAAACTGCATCTGCAGTAAGGCTGCTCCAGCGGGCGCCTGACTGGGTTTGTCCTTACAACCATACAAAACAAGCAATGCTTTATTTCTTCTTGTATTTCAGGTAAGTGACTGTAGAAATTATTAAATCTTCATTCCTAAAGTTGGTTAAACACGTATCAGACAGTAATGCTATCAGCCACCACCCATCGTAACCCAGATTTTAATTTGAATATACACATTCTTAAGAATTTCACATTTTGCTGTATGGTCCCTGATTTAATGATATCCTACTACAGCCTATACCCATTTTTGTATCGCCCCCTTGCTCTTACTGACTCCTGCCACTGCTCTAATCTACCCGTTGTCATCGCACAACAGACCTGCAGGAAGGTTACAAACTGTTCAGTGCTTTCTGGGTTTGTTTCATTTCAGGAAGAAAACCGTAAGTAAGGTTAGTAGAACTGATGAAATATCATTTATTATCACAAAGCCGGCAATAATGTGGTTCTATGCTAAGTCTTCTCTGATGCTCTGGTTTCTACAATTTACCTATTATTTCAAAATTTGCGTATATGCGTAAAGCAATTCAGACTCAATAAAGGAACTAAAATAAAGACATGCCTTTAACATTGATACTGTAAGCTAGAATATGTATGTTTTACCTAAGGCGTGATCTTGTATTATTTGAACATAATCAGTAGGTGAAGCTGAGATACATACTTGCATTTTGTAGCTCAAGTTTTTAAGGAAGGTACTCAAAGCAACCAACACACCAACAGAAGGACACGGGGGAGGAAAGGGACAGCTGTAGTATTTTCCTGTTAAAATACATCACTATCTGACAAAAAACACCAAAACAAACCAAAGTAAAACAAAAGAAAAACAAAGTAAACCAAGGCTACGTGACGCCAGACGGTACATGCAGCACTGCAATTTTTGAGTTTAAAGAACAGCAATGTTACCTCTAACAACATCTCTCCTAATACCTATTAAGGCTAGATGAAATATGAACTTTTAGCTACGGCAAATATTTTAAAACAGCTGTTACAAATGACATGGGTTGTTACCCATCTAAATAAGTTGCGCATCAACATGTAAGCAGTAAAATACAGTCATTTGTAAAAGAACAAATAACTTGGCATTTTCAAATTTGTCCAGACACAGTAAATTTTAAGATGCACTTCAAACCTGCAAAAAGTTAGAAGAATTTGCTCAAGGGGCTCTTTTATCATATGTCCTATTCAATTTAGTAATTGCTGTTAGTATTAGTAGGAATTAGTTGTCATCACTGATTAATGCTAATACACCCGTGTAGGACAACATATATTAAAACAACCAATGAAACAACAACTAGGAAACCTAAAAATCACTCCCAAATTAAGCTGTGTGTTCAGAAGGGGATGATCTAAATTCTCTGAAAAGAAGGTCACCTTAACTCCAGGTGCCGATTCAGAACTACAACACCAATATGACAAAGTTCTCCTTCCAGACAACGTAACTGCTTTTATCTTTAATTTCGGCAACTGATGCAACAGACACAGGAGAGGGCCTGAAGTGATTTTAATTCATGGTTCACATATGAGTCAATCCCGAGTATAGGTTTTCTTCTTTTAAATACAGCTTATGCCTCAGCTTGTCATTTCTGAAACAGGATAATGCTGATGTACCTTCCAAAATGCATTTCAAGGACAAAACTAATACTGACAAAGAGTTCAACTGCAGTTCTTGTAGGTATTTAGAAACACGTACCGGGGGGTGGAAGGCTGGAGACAATAGCATTTACAAGGAGCACTCAACAATGTTCTGTTTAAAATAATTAAGGAACACTATCAGCTTGACATTTCAAGTGCACTGTTTTAGCACAGAAAAGATACCACCACCAGGTCTCAGCTCCTTCCCAGAGGTTTTTATTTTACATCTGCTTATAAGCTTTGTTTTCCTCTCCTGTATGAAAACAGTATACAAACAGGAAAAACTGACTATTCAGAAGTAGTCTGATTATTCATAAAGACAAAAGAAAAAAAAAGAAAAGAAAAAAATTTTCCCTCCAACTTAAGTTCTTAAGAAAAACCCTCCAATTTAAACTTTAAAACTGCTACTTATAGAAACAGAAAGCAAAAGCACAAAAGAAATATGCTTTAAAATTGGTACTTAAATCCATTAACGATTTGAATGCGAGTCTATGCTTCCAGTTATTAACAAAAGGCTGAGTGGATGCATTGTTACGTTACCTAAAAGAATACCTATTCAGGGCAGACATAAAATTTGAATTTAAAATACACACTCCTGCACAATCCACGCATACACAAGCACACCATTAGTAATCATTTACTAAAACTTGCTATTCACCTTCCACACTGTTTCACAAATATTTCCATTTTTGTTGCTTTTAATTATTAATTATTCCAACTGACGGAGATTGCAAGCCATAATACAATTAAACTTTAAAAATGCAATACTTTAAAGGGGTTTTGTCAAATGGGTACCTCGGTTAGTTAAACTAAGTCATTTTAGCACGTCCCTTAATGAGAATACTGACAATAATGGCTTCCCTTCTTCATGATGACGACAAAGAGAGTACAAAGAGAACCTTGACTACAGGTATTCTTTAGAAAAGCTTAGAAAGCTTCATAAAACACCCTGTAAAGTTTTACGTATGTAATACATACATGCTAATAAATCAAGCTGCATTACTGCACTTCCCTCCACACAACGTTCCAGTTCTCCATTCACCAATGAGTCTGTTTTGTGTTATAGTAATTCATGTTTTAACACCATGTCTAGTGTTAGTGAATTAAGATAATAATTTTGTTCTTCCACATTATCCCCACTTCTGTTTTCAAAGACAACACATTTCCAGATTTTTACTAATCTCACATAATCAGCATTAAAGTTCAAAATTACCACATAAATCTGCAGAACCTCACTGACAGATTCGAGCTCTCATTTAAATACACATAGTATAGCTGCAAAGAACAGATGAAGAGAACGGCAACAGTTTTAGGGTCTTAGGACAGTCTTAGACACAAAGCCTTTAGAAAACTTACCCAGCTCTTAAACATCTGTATTCTTTTCCTGACGAAATGCACATCAGACATTATTTTACAAACTGCACTGCTACTCATCTAGCAAACAGCTGGCTTCTGTACTCCACTAAGTAAATCTACCTCCAGCATGACCTGGAGGGATGAATGCTTCAATGATCTGATGAGCTAGACTTGGATTTCAAGCTGTTCTCAAAGAAATAAGCTAACGGTAAAGATGCTTGGGTGCTTTCTGTTCTCCATCTAACCCCACCGACTGACCCCTCAGCATCGAGCCGTACTGGCCAACCCTTCAGCTAGGCTGCTCATCACACAAAGACCAAGCACTACACACCCTTCAGAGACAGCTGCGACTTGCCCCATAAATGAGCCCGTCTGGGGCTGACACAGCCCCTACATAAGCCCGCCGGCCACACGAAGGTGAGGTGTCATTAGCTGCCAGCAGAGAGGTGCTGCCCTGCAACACGGGGGTACCGCACGCGTTCTCTGCCGGCCTCGCCGCCACGCGTGCTCCGCAGGCCCTTCCAGCACGCAGAAAATCTCACCCTGGCTTTCAGGAAGAAATTATGTTTCCAATTGTGCTCTACTTTTTGAAACACGGATTAGTACATCTACCTGAAATGCTTAATCAAGGGCGTAAATACAGTAACATGCCCACGGCAGGTGTTTTCTAAAGCAGACGCAGCACCGGACTAATCACAAAACGTGGATTTGCTCTCTTGTGCCCTTACCAGAAGGAAGCGCGTAGGTTTTCTGTCAGGGGTATTACGGGCCCGTACGCGCTAAGCCGCACAGCTGCGGGCTCCGCCGGTACCGGCCGCGCAAAGGGGCTGCCCGGGAGGGCCAAGTTCGCGGCGGGAGACGGCACCTCCCGCGGGCTCCGCCGCGGGGCAGCTCCCTCGGGCCAACGGCGCAGCCCGCCCCGTCCCACCCACCAGCCGCCCGGGCCGACGTGCCCCGCCGCGGCCCCCGCTGCCCGCCGCCCACCGGCCCCGCAGCCACCCCCGCACCGCCCGCGACCACCGCGGCCTGTGCGCGGCCCCCGGCTGCCACGGGGGCGCCCCTCACGGCGCGGGGGGCCGCTGCAGCGGGAGCCCCCTCCCGCCCCGCCCGGTCCCGGTCCCGTCCCCTCCCCAGCTGCCCACCTGAGCCCGGAAAGCTGAGGGAGCCGCCCCCGCCCTGCCCGCCCTTCCCGGCCGGCTCGCTCCTTCCCCCCCGGGCCGGGCGCGGCGGGGGGCCCGTACCCGGGAACTGCTGCTCCTCGTCCTCGCCGCTCTCGGAGTCGGTCTGCATGGGCTCCTCGGCGAAGTTGACCCCGCGGGCGTCGGGGGGGGCCCGGCGCGGCGGCTGGCTGCCCCTGTCATGGCCGGGCGCGGGGGTGCCCGCCTTGCGGCCGCTCGCCTCCTTCTCCGCCTTGGCCGCCGCCGCCTCCTCCTTGAGGCGCCCGAAGTACTGGAGGGCGAACTCCAGCAGGTCCCCGGGCTGGCTCCGCAGCACCTCCACCGTGAAGCCCTGCAGCAGCTCCGTCAGCCCCGCCGGGATGGAGATGCTCATGCCGGGGCCGGCCGGGGGGGCGCAGCCTGGCTGGGAAGGGGGAGGGAGAGGGGAAGGGGAAAGGAGGAGGAGGGGGGAAGAGGCCGGGGCCGGGGGTCCGCAGCCCGGGGACGAGTCGCGCCCGGCGGATCGCCCGTGGGCAACGGCGAAAGGGGCGGGCGGCGGCGGCGCAGGTGGGAGCGGGCGGGGGGCGGATCCGCGGGGGGCAGCGGCTCAGCCTCGGCGGCGGCGCCTCCTCCCCCCGCGCCGGGGGAACCTCGCACACATGTGACCCGGGAAACCATGACAACCTCCCGCCGGGGACTGCGGCCCGCAGCGCGCCCCCGCCCGCGCCGCCGGAGGCAGCCAGCCAGGCGGGCAGGGAGAGCGGCCTGCCGCACGGCCCGCCCGCCGCGGACCGCTGGGGCGGAGAGCCTCCCGGGGGCGGGCCGCTGCTGTGAGCCCCCCCCGCTGCTGTGAGCCCCCCCCTCGCTGCTGTGAGCCCCCCCGAGGCCTGCCGCGGGGCTCCCCCCGCCGCCGTGCGCTCTCCTCACGCCCCCTTCGCCTGCCGGGCCGCCGCCGGCGGGCACCGCGGCCTCCCGCGTCTCCCCGTGTCCCCCGGGCTCTGGGCGCCTTTGCCCTGCGCCGGGTCCCAGCGGGGGCTCCCAACGGGCGGGCGCGTCCCCGCTCGCTGGGGGCCGCCTGCCACCGCCCGCCGCCGCTGCGCTGCCTCACGGCCGCTGCCCCCTCACAGGGATGCGCTGTCTGTTCGGGGTCAGCGGTATTATTTAGGATGAGAGTGGTGATGCGATGCTAAAAAAACCATCCTGTTCGTCAGCTGCGTGTCTAAGGTCCGTGAAAAATTTAGCCAGAGAAGGAAACACTTGTTAAACAAAGCCAACAAACAAACTGCAAACAATAACTAACTAAATAAAACAAACAAAACAAAAAACCCCCACCTCCACTCCGATTTAAACACTGCCGAGTGCCTGTGCACGGCATAGGCACTCCTCCAAGCCATGCTGCAGAGATCACTCAGCGAGGGGCAAGTGAGTGCCACTTGCCATCATCTGGAAGCGTAAATGTCTTTAAGTGGTGATTACGGGTGCTGTGTTTTTCATAAGGTTTTATAAATGCTTATTGAAATCGAGATCCTTGGAATGTGTGAAAACTGCATCATCCCCTGATTTGTAATCACCTCTGGGCTTCTCACCAACGTTTTGGGGTTCCAGAAATATCTGTTAGAATCTCATTTTTATGCACCAAACAAATTAACTGCTACAACGTCTAAGGGTGGGACTACTTGGCTGTTTGATAACTGATTTCGCTAAACGTTCAGCACTACTCAAACTGCCTTGAAATACATACTTGATAAGGGCGCAGGGTAAGATAAACGGTCCAAATCTGAGTTTGTAATAACAAGATGCTGAAAGACCTGCCTTCAAGAAAGCAATGTGACAGCAAAATACAGCAATCGTTATGGTGCTTTTCACGCACATCTGGATCTCAAAGCCATTTTTAATCGAATTAGTTTCCAAGTGGAGCCCAGTGTCCCCTTTTGTGCATTTTCACATGGAGCTTTCATCCACAAGTGGCAACTTCAAAGTGTTATGGGCCAGGCAAATTAGTGAAGCAAGTGACCCATGCATGCACGGGCGATAACTGCTGCCCTGTAGCTGGCAAGAGACGCCTCTGCCAATGCAGTTGTGGAATGCCTCTGAGCAACATCTTGCGGCTTCCTTTCTCTCTACAGGTAAAGCCTACAACTAGCCATTATGAAGTTCTTATTTGAAGTGAAATTCACTGCTGTTTAGCACTGTCCAGCCTGAGGAACATCTTCACGGTCAAGCAAAGTCCTCTGGGGACAGACGTGAACACTCTCCGGGCTGCAGGAGCTCGCTCCAGCAGCAGGCTCTAAGAGTCGCTGCAGCGTCCTGGGGGGCCTAACCGCCTAACCCAGCACACCCATGCTCCATGCCATACCCCAGCGCCACCGTGCCCTGACCACAGCTGCCTTTGCAAAGTGCTGCTGGTGTAGCAAGTAGCCACATACATTACAATGGCCAAGAATCAAGTGCAGCAGGAGACCTGATGTCTGTACGTTACAGCCCTTAGTCATTCTAGAGGCTGGTTTAGCTCAAAATGCCAGATTGGCTCCTTTACAAGTTTAGAGGCTTAAAACCCCTCTCACACCACTGAGAGGGCTGATCTGTTTGTCACCAGGTTGAGAGACACCTAAGCTCTGAGGAAACGTCTGGGAAGGGAGGTGCTGGTAATTGGTGCCTTCCAGGCACTAGGTGTTCTGTGAGCATACAGTAACCCATTTACTGGAGTCTTCCAGGGCTAAAAGGATTGCCACCCCTGAGGTTTTCCCTTAGCCAGACAAGGCACTATTATTCTAGGAAGTTACCAGCAGCATAGTGTCTTTTGCCATCTAATTAAGGACTTCCCTAGCTTGCCAGAGCCCCCATCCTCCCAGACATGAAAGGAGATTGCTTCTCTTGAGGATATCCTCAAAAACCAGTCTTTGATGTTTGTATGCAAAACTGAGATAATTTGAATAAGAGATTCCTAAGTGGTGGTATTCTAAAGAATGATTCTTTGTTAAAACTTTCAAAACAGTTGTGTGCAGTGAGACTTATATTGACTTTTGGTGAATCTCAAAGGATGGCTGTGAACTTTGTAGTTCAAGTTGGCGTCATCTGGTTTCCTTAGATACTTTCTGTTCCAAGGAGCTTGTATTGACATTTAAATTGTTTTTAAATCCTCTTAAGGCGAACAGCTGTCCCAAAATGTGTTCTGTCTAGCAGAGTGAACAGTTAGGTGATGAGAGAATCAGCTCTCACCTCTCTGAAGAGTTTTATTAGTTGCTACTAATTTTTGTGTCATCCCAGTTCAGCTGTGAAAAACATCTCGAAATGAAAGAGAATGTAAAAACCTTCAAAAATTCTTCTGTGCTGAAAAGAGATCGGGCAGAACGTTCCCCTCACAATTACCAAGAACATGACGTAACAGCATGTGTTGTCTCCTCTCCTAGCCAACAGATGCACTCTTCATAACACGCTGCTTACCAGCTTTGCATGCCAATCTGTCCCTTCACCTGGTCGGAGGTGTGAAAAACTGGGAGACTTCAGCTAGCAGCTGAGAAATAGCAAGCACTCTGTCTCCCAGGTGACAATTCCGGACAGTATACTTCAGACCGTGGTTGGGACAGCTCTGTCGGAGATCAGATAATGAGGTCTTTTCTGATCGCGTAGGTGCCAATGAACAGGGTGCGGAAGGAAGGAACGACAGGCTTTCAAGCCTTGTCTTTACCAGAGTAAATGCAAATTTAGTAAGTTTTGTAAAATTCAACTAACAAAGTCCACCCAGCAGCCAACTACAAGCCTTTTTTCTGCCAACTTTCAACTTTCTGCCTGATGGGAACATCCTTCTCCAGTCTTTCCAAAGACATTTTCTCAAACAGCCATCTCCTGAGTAACCCTGGCGGAGCTCTGCAGTGCGATACGTGCCGTACGGAGGGGGCACAAGTGTGCACTTCATCTTGTGAGTGTAAGTCTGGGTAAAGCAAACTTTTCTCTTGAGTGGGAAGTAACTTTAGCAAGCACACTAGTGGTGTACAGGCTTTTAAACTCCTCTCTTGGTTACCTCCTTGGAGGCAAGAGGGACTATTATTATCGTCTGCTTGGACCAGCTGCGCAGCTAGCCCAGAATGAAGAGACCCTGATCTCTTGTCTATAGCAGTCTCTTTCCTAAGGTGGCAACCTGGGCCCAGCGGTGGCTCTCAATGGAGAGTTTGTATAGTACTGGCGAAAACACAGGACAAAACCTGGCTCTATACCTACCGCAGTGTAGTAGGAAAAGATGACATGCAGGTGTGGGAGATGTTACTCTCTGTATTTCCTGTGTTTTAAAGATTTTTGGTTTGTGTTATCTTAAACTTTTTGTCCCGGCTGTTGAAATTTTAAATTCAGACACACTTTGCACACTGCATGATTAAAAGCTGCTGCTGACAAGCAACCTGCAAATCCCTCCATGTTTTATATTTACTTCAAAATCTCTTTAGCTATATGGCAGTGTTCTTCCTTGCTGGATCTTGATCAAACAATAGCTGGTTTGTAAGTTCTGAACAACCACGGTTCATAGGAATAATCATGTACCCATTTCTGATCTTTAAAAATACCTTTAAAATGTCACATCTATTGACTTTCTTTTTTTCTTCTCAGCTCATGCAGGCTTACTAGGAAAATCTTGCTCACATAATTTTCTTACTAAAAGTTTTTAATGGCAATCATTTGACCATAGATTTTTTTCAGCAATAACAGAACTTGCAGCTGTGCAGATCCACAATTTCCTGCTTTTCTATTCTTCTCATTAGAATACGTCACTATTATTATTTTACCAGATTCATTACCAAACCCAAATCTGTTTATCAGAAAAAAACGTTTGGTTCTATCAACAACATAAGAAACTAGTGCCTGTAATTCACGGATTCAATTTGAACACATTCCTCATGACTCTTCTTTTATTGAGTCCTCCTGTTCTTCAGCTCATACCCTTTGCCCCGCCTGTAGTTATTGTTCTGTGGATTCAAAACACTTAGCTCTTATCCTGCCTAATGTAAGTCTAGAATAGCAAGAACCAAGTAGCCATTTACACACTCAAGTAAAATCTTCATTTATGCCAACGAGGGTTTTCCCTGAGCAAGCAGAAAGGCCACGTTCAAAACTTGGGGTGGAAGGAACCCACCGCAGGAAACACAATAGCGGCGAAGTCCTGCAAATGAAATAGGCCCTGCCATTTCCAGGACCAATTCATAATTAGTTTAACCTGACGTAAGGTTTGAGGAGTTTCCTCCCACCAAAACGGCACCCTGCTAACCACTGAACAAGTGTTTCTTTCCTCTCCACTGTATCACCTTTTTAGCACTTGTAGGGGTATGCAATCAGTCAAATTAAAGGCCTGATAGAGCTGAGAAGAATCATCGTTCTGACAAGGAGAAGAGAGCAGAAACCGTGGCTCAGGGGTAGTGTCAGACTATCGTTTCACCAGCAACTGACATTTAGGTTGGCTTACACTGGTCGCAAAACCAAGTCTTCAAACAACCTCATGTACTGAGATAATGGTAGAGATATGTCAGATATCTGATCCGAAGAATCTCAGAGCATCACACCTTTTGACCTCAAGTCCCTTGCTACTCCACTAGCCCTAGCCCTTCTTAACCCAAAGCTGGACTTTCCAGAAAGTAAGAGCTTCATGACTTACTGCAAACTCTGCATACAACTGTTATGATTCAGTGAAAGAACAGCTGTTGATTTCCATTGAAATCTATCTTTTGTGGGTCTTGATATTCAGAAAATACTGGATACCCTCTCTTAGAAAATCAGTCCTCTTTATGTGCCTCAATCTGGGCACTCACAATGACCTGTAATTTCAGAAAAAGTTGACTATAATTTTTAAAGTCAATATAGTGCTGAATTTGCCATTAAAAGTAAACCTTGCCGTTTCAAAAGTAATGACATAAAATGACAGTGTAGATGTAGTAGACTTTGGCTATTTTGAGGATCTTATTTCATACAATGTCCTACTCCGTTTATAAAAATGGCATTGTACACTGCCAACACAACCTGTTAAATGGCTAACAGAGACATGTCTCCAAGTAGCTGACAACAGAAAATTATCATCAGATGGAGAAGTTCCCCAGGAATTGACAGTAGGCTGCTTCTGTTCAACACCTCCTGCAATCATTTGGGAGCAAGTGTATATGTCGCTGGCATAATTTCCAGATGACACAAAACCCAGTCAGAATAGTAATACCAGTGAGCTCAGGAAAGCACGGAGTGATCTGGATAACCTGTCCTTTAAATATAATTTTTCTTTACACAGCTACATAGTAAGTCATTGACTTCAGAAGAAAGAGTGCAAGATGTTTCTGCAGAATGGGAGGACTTTATCTTGGAAAGCAGTGCTTCTAAAAGAGTTTAGGGATCAAAATGGAGAAACAGGCTTGACTCAAATTCCCAGTATAATTCTGTAGAGAAAGGGGCTAACGAGATTTTTGGTTGTTTCAAGAGGGAGACCGAAAATAGGAATGGGGGATCTTCCCTTTGTAAAGCACTCTTGAGATCCAGTAAAAATGTATGGCCTACAATTTTCATGCGCATATGTTCAAAAGAATATGGAAAAATAGGAGATGTGCAGAAAAAAGACACAGGAATTATTCATAAGCTGAAGGAAATGCCTTGAGGTGAAAAGACTGGGAGAATTCACAGCTTTTATCTAAGCAGTTGTTGTTATGCTCAGCAGAAAAGGCTTATACTGAGTGATCTAAGTGATGAAGGGTATCAGTCTAGATAGTCTAGTGGATCCTTCTAGCCCCTTTAAGGCAAAGAATAATACTGGTCTTGCTTATTGAAAACGGCTCAACCTCTCTTGGGAAGGCAAGCTCTTTCATGTCTCTAGAGGAACGCATAAATACCTCTAAACATGAAGTAGTTCTTAGTTCTTATGAAATATGAGGTAACAATGAGGAAATCATAGTACAAATATGCTTTTTAAAACCTACAGTCACCACTGTGGATGCTTGGGTATTATTTAAATGCAAAAGAGCTATAGTGAGTGAATAGGTTTGCTTTTCATTTTCCTTGAGGGAGCTGGGGAATCTGATGATTTTTGCAAAATTAACTGTCTCCCTGCAAACCCTCTTCTCCTCTTAGTAGTCTTGAGCTTAGATCTGAAATCTTCAGATCATCTGCTGTGTGGCAAAAACAAGGAGCAAAGGAGTAGAAATAGCTGTTGGATGGAGTAGAGCCCTACAATTCTGTGCCTTGCATTGCTCATTAACTGCCGATGTTCCTCCAAACAGATCTGTTATGAGAATTATCTTAGGTTTCTCGGGAGCTAATTTCCAAACGGAGGGTCTCAATGCTGTGGAGTCTGTGGTTCTAAGTGATGTCTTCTCCCAGAGAAGAGGCAAATTTTTCGGTGGATATTAACTGTTGAGGTTTTGGGTTGGGTTGTTTTTTGGTTTTTTTTGTTTGTTTGTTTGTTTTGCTTTGGTTTTTTCCTGATAGATTTAATTGTTATTATTTTCTTGAATAAATTAGTATTATTCTTGGCAGGAGGAATAAAGCATCTGCATAAGTATTGGATAAAGTGGACATATAAGCACCAGCTGAAATATTTTCCTGGGTTTGAACCTTAATGCAGCGGTAACGCTCCTGCAGACTTTCATCCTGGTGAAAACTGACAATAGCATTAGTAAGTAAAACACCATTCTGACTCTAATGAAGGATGTGTTTCCTTCTCAAACTGGGTGTTTCTGCACACCTACACACAGCTTGGGCTGGGTAGGTAGAGACACTGGGCTGTATGGCAGGCACTTTTTTGTGTTGAAGGCATCAGACAAGAGGGATTCAGGTATTGCCTGTTCTGTGAGGGAAGGCGTGTGCCTGGAGTTGAAAGAGCTGCATTTGAGAGAAGAACCTTAATTCAAACCAGCAGACCTTAAAGGACAAATATGGATGCTTCAGAGCTGTGCACTGGAGTGCCAAGTCTCCAGTTTGTCTCAGGATGGTTTGTTTATAAGAACTTTTAAATGTGCATTTGATTAAAAAGTAATCTAAATGTGATGACCTTTACAGATTCTGGAACAGAAAGACTGTCTATCTCTCTCTCTCATATAAGTATATGTGTGCGTATGTATACATAAACACACACACATACACATATGTCTGTATGTGACATTACTGTTTCTATTTTGGCAGAACCTTAAGACCCCATCATATGAATCACTCTATGAATGCAGTATAAATATCTTAACTTAGTTGACTTGCAGTGAGTGAAGACTGGCTTTTTAATGTAGACTTACGGATCATCAAAGAAAGTATGTGATTATTTTTCATACTTTTATAAGAAACAGAACTATTTACATTTTTCAAGTAAAATTCATAATTGCACCACCCTTTCGATATTCCAACTTTAGCCGCAGGAGTGGAATATAAACAGTGCCAGACATGCATTCCCATGGGGTTTTTATCGTTGTTTTCAGCACAATCTATTTTTATTCAATTCTATGGGAAATGCACACATACCGTGCAGTTGCCAGAACGCGATTTCCCAATGCCCCCTATTTATTTCCAAGTGCATTTTTTTTCAGATTCAAGTACTTTTGCAACAGCAATTTTTTATGCTTTATCGTATAAGTAATCCTTGCTCATACTGAACCCGTTTGCTGAGGACAGCGGTTCCATGAGTGCAGTTGAAAGGGTGGCCATGTAAAGTTAGCGAAAGTCTCCCACCATGGTGGTAACAGTCTGTTCTTCTTCCCCTTGCAGGGTCTGCCATTATTCATGCTCACTCCACCTAAAGGCTGCACGCATGTAGCTGTGTCTGGAGCCAACGGGGCAGAATCTTTGCTTTGTTCAGATTCTGCTGAGTGTAACAGGGCCCAGCAGTTGTTGGGGAGATGCTGATGTTCTGCTGAAATCCCTCGCTCTGGCCCTACATTGCAGGACAATCTGGAGGGTTCCCAAATTCATAGCATGTTAATCTGTAGGAACCACCCGTGATCTGGGGCTAGCCAGAACACGTCAAGCTTTACACCGATTTACAACATACCAGTTGCATAAAGAGCTATGGAGAGGTTCAAGCTGATGATGCATCTCTTGTACAAGAGAGCAGATCTGGCTGTGGAACCTGCCCCAGAAGGACAATTTATCTAAATAAGGACATGGTCCTTAGTCAACATACCCACCCAAATCTGCACAATGCTTTCCAGGTGAAATTTCCATAATTCCCTACCCTAAGATCACTTTCGCTTGATGAACTTTTTTCTCTCATTTACTTTAAGGGTTTATTTGTGTTAAAATCAATCTGACAATGTCCCTACATCCATGCAAACAGTCCTGTTATATCATTACCATAAAACCTAGTCAAGGTCTCTTGTGCTCAGACACAGCTGCAGTTCAAGCACAGTCCTCTACAAAAGTGCCCGAGACGTGCCCAGTCTTCACATAAACGGGGCAGCACTGGAGAAGACCTCTCCCAAACGCCGTGGCTGTGTGCTGTTTAAAAGACATTTTAATATCTGTCCCAACCCCAACTCACCTGCAGTACGTGCACCACGGAGCGTGCGCCATGGCATCCTGTATAAACGCCTTACCCTTATCCCACAGCATGATCCAGCAAAGCCTTCAGGCAAATAGGGAAAGGAAGAGGTGTGGTCTTGAGGCCAGATATTTAGGTCAGTAGTCCTTCCTGCTTCTTCTGTCTGTCTTGACTTGTACCTGCTAGCCTAGGTGTGGGCTTGTCCCTAGAGGTTTGGCCTGAATGCTTGCAGAAGTGGCTAGACCCTTCCCCTCATAACGCATATAGCAAGAAGGCAGGGCCAGGGTACACCCCTCGCCTTGTGGATTTCTCCACCATCCTTCTGCTGCCTAGATGATGTCACAGCTTCCTTGTCCCATAGGGACTTGGACCAGAAGCATGTGGGTTTGGTATCAGCTAGCAAGGCACATGGACTACCGAGATGTGGGAAGGCAAGAAGGTAGGTTGTCCTTGGGTCTGAGTCAATGACCACATGTCAAAACTGTGGTCCATTGCTGAGGCGGTGAGTCAGGAAGCAAAACTGCAAGGTTGCAAGTAGTACACACTTCTTCCTTAGCAAGTCCTCTCAACTGATACCATTGTCTAGAACCGGGGTCCTCAAACTTTTTAACCAGGGGGCCGGCGCACGGATGAAGTGGCAGGCAGTCATCTGCGGCTGCTTGGTTTCCCCCCCCCAACCCCTGGCGAGGGGGGGGGCGGGGGGGTTCTGTAAATACGGGGGGCTGGATTGAGGACCCTGGGGGGCCGTATCTGGCCCATGGGCCGTAGTTTGAGGACCCCTGGTCTACAGCTTTTAACTCACACAGGCACCAGGCAAAAAGTCCTCTCAAGGTCCAAAGCCACGTAACTCATGAAGGAAAGAGGAGACATATTCTGAAATCTGGCACCTACAGGGAGCCAGATCTCCATGAAGTGGCATGGAAGTGGAGCCTCCCAAACTGGCAACATCAAGAGGAGCCTCCCAGGCCAGGTCCTTCCACAGAATTCACTGCGCCAAATGCATCTTTCCCTGAAAAGCCACGGCTACCAAGGAAAGGTACACTGCTGTTCTTCCAGTCAGCCTTCTAAATAACTGTTTTCAAAAATGGTCTACCAAGCCAATTGACCAAGAGAAATCCACATTAGGCATGCACTGCAAAATGCTCCCTTCCTTCCAAAAGAAAAACAAAAGGAAAAGAAACAAAAGGGAAAAGTCAGTATAACCAAGAGCTGCAAGGGCTGTAGGCTCGACCCTGGTAACATCTCTGGCCTGTCAGAGGTTTGGGCTCTGAGCACCTCAAAGGATGGTGCTTATTAAGAGACCTGGCTCTGAGAATAAGACAAGTCTTTTTTCACACAGTCTTTATAGATCGTTATGAGCAATCGGCTAAAGGATTCTAGGACCTCTGAGCTCAAATAGGTCTGTGCAGACAGCACAGCTTCCGAAGTCTGTATGGATCTGCATGCTTCTAAAATCATATCCCCTCCATCTCCTGAGTGCGTGTTTGAAAGATCCAAATCTCTCCTTGCAGACTCACTCTGAAGTGTCCTAGGACAGGACACTTCTGGGGTGGAAACACCAGCAGAGACTTCAAAACATAGCCTGTCTGCCTTTTCTGTAAGGAAGAAAGGGGAGTGAAATTTCCCAGAACAGTCACTTTGAAAGGTAAGAACCATTCATGGAGCATCTCTGTCTTTGGTGGTCTGCAATAATTAGATGCTTGTTTTGATGTTCTTTTTTCTGAAGGTGATGCAGAAGGAATGCAGCAGGAATGCAGGCACAGAAGCGTGGGGATCTTCAGGTGAGAAAATTCCCCTTGACCAACCATAGCCCTGGCAGGACCAGCCATTTTCCGAAGTCCTCACCTTTTCATCTTTCTCAAAAATGTCAAGGTGCCGCTGGAAAGACTGCAGTACAGGTGCTTCGCAGATTCCCTGAACAGGAACAGAAGAGGAAGATGCAGGCGGTGGGTGTCCCGTTTTACTAACGTTAGGCAGCCAGATTGAAAGGGCATGCTCCTTTCTGCCATGGAAATGGTACAACACTCCCAAATGACGGAGGGCAGCATGGAGCCAGTATTGACTGTATCGTAGTAAAACTGGTCTGCGTTCACAGAAAACGGCAGCCTTTATTAATCATGGCTACATTTTACAAGCGGTGTAAACCTTTCACGTCCTGTCAGTGTTTCAGTGCACCATGTGCGGAACCAATACAGAGCTCAGTGAAGTTGCCTGAAAGCTGCTGACCACGACAGAAGATGTTTGGGTCAGGTTCCTGGGTTCACTGTTGTTTTCTCGTGGGAAATGGTAACTTATTTAGAGGTGAAAAAGATATAAGAACAATGTCTCATAGTCTTTAAAGTACAGAGAAAAATCAATCACAGGGCAACTGAGGCTGGCAGGGACCTCTGGAGATTGTCTAGATTGTGTATTTCAGGTCCTGCCTGTTGCCTCTTGCCCTGTCATTGGGCTCCACAAACAGTCTGACACCATCTCCAGGCTGAGAAGTCGCAGCTCACTCAGCCTCTCCTCGTATGCCAGAAGCTACAAGCCCTTCATCGATGGCAGTGGCCCTTGGCTGGACTCACTGTGGTGTCTCCATGTCTCTCTTGTACTGGAGCACCCCACTAAAAACACTGGAGAGCCTTCATCCCATCCAGGTCCCACTGAATAGCAGCACAGTTATCTGGTGTATCCACCACTTCTCCCAGTTTTGTGTCTTCTGCAAACTTGCTGAGGGTGCACTCTGTCCCACCACCCAGGTTGTTCACACAGGTGCACCCTAGTACAGGGTGACCTCTGGGGATGGCGCTAGTGACTGGCTTCCGCATTTTCATCATAGGTAAGTACAGATTAACATCTACCCAAGCTGTTTTAAGGAGCAGATAAGGATCTTGTCCCTTGAAGGTTTAATTTCTACTTGTAAATATATGGAAATGTAAGAAGAGTTTTAAATGGTTATGGAAGAGTGTATGTTATTGGAAACAGACTAATAAGTGCTAGAATTTATTTTGAAATAACTACTACTAAAATATCTACTATTTTAAAGTATCTACTACTCAGTAAAGCATTAAAGATTAATTAAATTTAAACATGGGCAGCATTTAAGATTTTAACTTTTAAAACACATAGATATCTTAAAATTACTCCGTTGTGTAAACAAATCCTTGCTTAACAGTATGATGTCTTGAAAAAAAAATCAGCATGATTTAATTAATGGCTTTTATTTTCTTTTTGTGTCTCATTGACTGTCATTCCTCAGTTTAGATATCAACATTTTATGCCTGGAAGCTGGAGAATAAAAATAGCTACACTCTATAAAGGGGCAGTGCTGCTGAGTGAAAGGTCCTGATCTTGCAAGTTCTTGCTCAAATGGAAACTCAAGGGAACTACTTGGGTGAGGAGGAGTTACCCATCCAGCAGAAATTACAAAATGAGGCTGAGCTCCTCTACTAAAATGGTAATAACTCAAACATGGAAAAGATTATTCACACTGATGAAACAGGACAAGCAGGAGTGTACAAATCTGTGATTTTTAAAGAAGTGATCACAGCTGAAACCCACTGGAAATCTGTTTTGAAAACAGATGAGAATCTCCTGCTAAGGGTTAGACTGCCGTGAAGTCTTAACAACTGGGGTTTTTTTTAAGTTTTTATATTTAATATAGATGAGCAACAGTGATTGCAGGCCAGTTTGGAAGCCAAATATGTATTCATGACAATATTAACAATGCCTTGGGCTAGACAGAAAGCTTGAAAACTATGTATTAACATAAATAAGACTTAGGGCATTTTTGGAATTACTTCATTCTGTGTCCTTAAAAAGAGTTTCCTTGGCACAGTAAGATGACCTTATCCTTGGACAAAAAGTATTATATGGCAGAAATATCTCTATTTCCTGACACAGTAGGAGAGACAAGCCACTTTTATTCCAAGCAATCCAGCTTGTACATAAGGAACCTGAAGAGAATGAACACATCATGACACCACAATACTGATTGTCTGACTCTTGAGATGAGGGTGAGTGCCTAATAGCTGTTTTCCAGACAAAGAGCACTCAGCTGAAAACCATGGTACGTGTCACGGAGGTTTTAAAGGGGAACATTACTCATAGCTTGACAGTGATTAAAGAATATTGAAATAGGCTGCAGAACTCTGTCTCTTCTTTCACTATTCCAAGTGAAAGGGGTTGGGGGAGGTAGGAGGGGGGCGGTGAATCCCCAAACCCACAAATCTTCTCTTCTCTAGCCCTCTTCTACCTGGAGCACCATCCTCTCTGGTTCTGAGCACCTCTACACTGATCTTCACCTTGTTAGCTGGAAGAGGCAGTACCCCATTCCTGGGATTCAAAGACAGTCTAGTTGCTGTGACCAGACCTTGCTTGAGGACTTTGCCACACCTGGCCAGTTTCAAAGCCATTTGTAGCAAAAGGCATTTACCACAGAGGAAGGTCCAGAATTCTGAATCCTTCGAAACATCACAGCTAATGGAATTGCAGGTAGTAGTTCTCAGCCTACTAAAGCGCATCTAAACTTCTGAATTGCTGGTCCCGTTGCTATTTACTCCTTTTGTGGCATTTCTGATTTCCCCTCTGAAAGGTGATGATCCCATGAATAATTAACTAACTTTTTAACTTGCTTCTTATCTGTTGTTTATGGCAGGTGCTCCCTAGCTGTAGGTTGGAACCAAAAACAAATTCTCCAGTGCAAAGCTCTTTGCTTAGCCCACTGTGGTGGTTCCCTCATGAAGAAGTTAATGGGCGATACAAAAATCCTTACTATTGTTCCAGTGCATTCAATTCTCCTTCTCCTCAGCCTTTTCAACTGGAAAAAATGGTTCTTTGAACATGTCTAGTGTAGCTGCTTACGTGGGAAACTCTATAGACTCTTCTCCTTATGTATGCATAGACCTACTTTTAGCCAGCGCTGCTTTCCTTCTTTACTTCTGGATATCGGTGAACATATTTGTTGTATTTGGAATAACCGAGCAATCCCCTTCTCTAGACTCAGTGGTTTCCTCTGTTGTTCTAGGTCATGATGTTGTAAGTAGATGTGTGCCTACGGACCTTCATTGTTTCACGGTTGGCTGAAAGTCTTAGTACTTTATTTCTCAGAAGTATTTTTGTAAATAATCCTTTTCCAGTGTAAGACTGCAACTGATTAGCTTTCTTGGGGGAAAGATCAGGGGTCCTGAAAAAATGGAAGCGTCATGTTTTTGTGTTAGTTTAAAGTCTGTTGTTTGACCTTGCTGATGACTAAGCTACTGAAAATTGGACCAGTCTGTCTATGAGGATATAATCTATCAAAAGATGTTTACAAAGAAGTTGGGGTTTTCCCCCAGAATTAGCTCATTTTCTGAGCAAAGTAAATGCATATACTAAGCTAAATAGGTTTTCCACAGTTTATTTGCATGTCTGTTCTTTAAAGGATAAGCCAATTCCCTCTCAAATGCAGCTCATTTCTCTGTGACCCACTCTGACAGCTGTGACAATCTGTTTGTCACAGAGCTTAGTACATACCAATACATATATTAAAAGTAGCTGGAGGTGGAGCAGTCTCATTTGAGGGTTTAGGACCTTAAAACATGGTGTGAAGATTCACTAGATTATGCCCTGGTTTTTTAAATGATGACACTGCTTCTTAACTTCGCACTTCAATGAGTTGTCTCTCACCTGGAAAAAGCCACACTGCCCTGAAACGTCCTGATTATCCCCCATGTTACAGGCATGATAACACGGCAGCCAGCTCCTGCTGTGCTCTGTTGGGTGCATCGGGCATTGCCATCGAGCTCCTTGAGTTCTGGGTCTGGTGCTTAGAACGAAGGGAACAGTCCAAGTGGTTTTGATCATCCCTGCTGGGGAAGCACACAGCCCACCTTTCCCTATGTGTACCGTTCTGAGAGGTCTCCTGGGTGTCCTGTTCAGAGCCCTTGACGCATTTCAGTTGTAACGACTAGGTAACCCGTTTCTGCGGTCCATACTCTAGAGTTAGCTCAGTTTCTTGTTTCCAAAAGTCTTTGGTAGCCAAGAATACTTCATCATCCTGCAAGCTAGCCAGATTTCCTAAATTCTCCTGAAGGACTGATTGTCCCAGAAGATTCATTGTCTCATTGGTCTTATTTTGTCTTGATTTCTAGTAGGTGCTGAGCAGCTGGTGGGAATTACCTGTTTGTGTTTCTCCAGATGTTAGGGGATTTTTCAGCCTTCTATAATGGTATTTTTTCCTGTTGACTTTTGTGTTTTCATGCCATACTTTTAAGCCTTATAGATCATACCCGTTGTGGATTTGTGAAATTTCTGACATCTACAAATGTTTCCTCCCCCTGTTTGGACATAAATGTTGCTATATGGATTTTTGTGCCCTTGCCTGCACTCATGGAGCTTCTCCATTTAACAGTGCTGTTCTCCCTGGTGCCCACAAGTTGTCTACTAGTAGATGCTACTAGTAGACACCAGTAGTTGTGCTAGTAGTTGTCTGCTAGTGGTGTTTAAGTTGTTTTTCAAGGGTTGTGGTATCCTTTAAGTTTTTTGGGGGGGTCTTGCTGTGGACTACGTGGTATCTGCGTTATTTAAACAAATCCTGGCAGATTGTTACCATCTGTACTGCAGTTTCCATGTCTTGTTCGCAAAATGGTGCTTTTAATTGCTTTCCTGTGATTCAGTTTCAGGTCATATCGTCTTGATCTTTTGATATTTCTTGAGCTTTGCCTCTGATGTGGTTGTAAATTAGGATATTGCAATTATGGTAAAGACTTTTCCATGTATCTTTTATTTTGGCCTGTCCCTCGTGAAGATGGTATACTAAAGGGTACTCAGTGAAGCATTGCTTTACGAGGAGTACTGAAGGTAGCTAACTTGCTTCTGAGCAGGTCCAGTTGCTGATGCCACTAGCTAGATCAATCACAGTTTTGGTTAGGATGCACACATAACACCAGCTGGGTATTTTCTGCTTTTTTTGAGTCTTGGTCATCCTGGAGAAGAGCTGTATTTCTGCTACTACTGCACTAACTGCATTAAGATTACTCAACTTTTCCAGTCAAATGTGTATTCACTATAAAGTTCCTTTTCCACCTTGAGCCCACTGATGATAGTAGTCAGGAGGGTGAAAACAGAACATCAAACTTGGGAAAGCTTGGTCTTCCAGTGCTTTGCACCTTGAAGCACATACACACAGCTTTTCCTGATTTCCTTTGCTGTTAGATGCCTTTTCTAAAGAGATTCACAGTCAGGAGCATTTTTAACAAGTTTCTCGCGGTGCAGTTGTTGACAGCATCCCTAGTTACCTGTATTTTGGACAATTGATTCTTTTGCTAACATTCGGCTTTGCATTTCCTGGCTATAAGGAGTGGACAGTCTGTTCTGGTTTTAGATTGTGAGATCCAAGCAACAGCAACAAGAGAATAGAACTGAGGAACTGGGGCAAAGATCCTGAGTAGCAGCAGGGAATTCACTGAAGAAAAAAAAAGGAAGCAAGTTTAGATTTTATAAACTGTATTTATTCTCATTGAATAGTTCTGATAACACCAGTACTTAAGGACTGTGAGGTCAGGTTTGGCATTAACTAAAAACCACTCTGCACAGGTTGGTTTTCTCCCAGCATTTATGTGGGTGGCTGATGTCATAAAAATATTCCTCCACATACAGATCTCTGCAGCTCACGTGAATCTTTATTGGGAAACATGAGGTAGAAGAAGAATGCTTTATTTTTCTTGGATGTTCATTGTTCTTTCTCCAGATGCACTTTGTAGGCTTGATATAGACAAGGAATATGGGGCCCTGTGGGAAAGCAGTCCAACAGAGAATTAAGAGAGAGCAGGGAGTGAGTGGTGGTCACCTTCTTGGAGGACTGACGGAGGGTTAGAGGAGACACCATCGGAGCAGCCACGGAGTGGTGTGTATTTATGTGCACACCCACAGCTGGCTTTTCAGAATAAGATGACTGTGCGTACACAGAGACAGAAAAGAAGGGAGTGAAAGTAGTCAGCACTCTAAGAATACACTTGATGAGTTAGGTTGTTTTTAATCTCCGATTTGGGGTGAGGGTCTTGTGTGTCAGCCCCCTTGAAGGTAGTTGGTCCCTTTCTTCTAGTGCTAACAACATTGTGAAAACAGTCCTCTTGGTCCGTTTTTTAAATCCTAACACTATACACTGTTGCTTGTGTTTAGATGGCTTGTGGGAACGCAGAACTCCAGGAGACAGTGGAAACTTAACAAACTTTTATACAAGGATAAATAAGGGATTTTAAGCACACACCAATCTCTGAAGAGCTCATGTTAGCATTTACAGAAGAAAGAAGGGGCAGAATAATAGAAGGAGAATAGTGGGAATAAATGAGACTTGAGGAAAAAGTCTTCCAAGAGATGCATTCCTTGAACCCTTGAGAGGGATGCTTAACTAACATTGAGTTAACAAACTGCAGCTGTGCACAGCAGTTGCATGAATCCCATGAAAGGGTCCTTTCAGTAACGTACCTTATCTGCTGAGGTCTCAACCCGGCTGGTGGTGCCGGCTGCTCACACAGAGCCCTCAAAGGGGGGCGACCCTCAGGTGGAGGGTCAGGGGTCTGCCTTCCCTTTTTCAGAAAACCTGAGTGATGAGGCCAGAATCTGTCATCAGATGGCTTTTGTCTGGCCTTCAGTGCAACATGCTTACCCTTGCCTCGAAGCCCCAGAGCACCCAGCACATCCTGGTGCATAAACCCTGACTTCTAACACCCATTTTTTCCCAGGCTGCTGCTACTGGGTCCCTGTTGCCCTGGGAGAGATGCAGCTGCACCCAATGGCCACCTAGTCCCCAGAAGCTGGTGTCAGTCTCCACGGGACCTTCAAGTGTCTGGTTTTCATAGAAGCCACTCTTCACCTTCACCTCAGTGTGCTGTTGCAATGACACCCTGAAAAGGGCCCATATTTAGCGAATTGGCTTCTCTCTAGAACGCAGGGTCTGTGGTGGCATGAAAAATAATTGCCTGCCTTTGCATGAGGCATCACCTTGAACTGAAAGGTCCCTGCCTACAGTGTTTTGGTTTCGGGCTGCTTTGAAGTTACTGAGATCTCTGGATATTTTTACCTCCAGGCAGGCAGAATTACTGTTTTATAAGATTTGGAAAATACATTATATCCTGTGGGAAACAAGCAGGTTTGTAAAACAGAGATGCTGTCACGAACTTCATCAAAATGAAGGATAACTTTGGATGGAGGGAAAGCATTTCCTGAGGAGACCTGCTTATCTCACTGAGATTCTTTTGTGCGGAGACATTTGACAGCTGAGCAGAAGAGCTGCCATCCTGCATCAGAGCCAGAGTCTGTCCGGGCCAGTATCCTGTCCCTGATGAGGGCCAGCTCCAGATGCTTCAGAGAAAAATGCGTTTCCATCATGATGGGAAATAACTTCTCCATGTGATGTATTTAATGCCAATCCCAGACACTTGCTGGTTGATTTGGGCAAGAAGCACAAGACTAACTGTTTCTTTGATTTTTGTTGGGGTTTAGTTTTTTTTTTAATCTCAACTAATTTAACAGTAAATATTCTGAGCAAAATTCAGCTCTGGCCATATCTTGATTTGTTAATGAAGTCTTTATCATGGAACTGCATTGTGGCAGCAGATTTCTTGGGTTATTAAACAGCCATAGCCCTCATAACCTTTTGCAGGAAAATTAGTTAGTCTCAATAAAGGAAGACATATTCAAAGGCAAAGGAGGATCTGATACAAAATCTGAGCTATAGTTTTAAAACTCTTTTGTATGATGGGCCATTAACATTTCTATTTTCTTCCTCCTTTCAGGGATCTACCCTGGTTATTTTTCATAACATTAGATTTGAACTTTGTGTATCTACTCTACGTTTATCTTTTCAAGAAATGCTGCTATCTATATACGATTATTTTCCATTTGTTTTTTAATAAATGGGTCGGTGGTAAAGTCTGACCATAGACACTACAGCTTTGAGGGTGTGACCAACACTTGCAAACCGTGACTCCCACTGCTGAATACCAGAGAGATTGCACCAAAGCGTGGGTTGTGCTCGTACTTACTAGATATAGCACTTCTGCCATACGTAGGTCTTTCTTGGTAGCTAAAATTAACTGGCATGTGTTTCTGGCACTGTGTTGCTGCTGTTTCCAAAGTGACAGCTTCTTCTTTTGCATCCCCAAGAGAACACCTGAGAAGCGCTACATCTTTTTCTAAACACTGCCTACTTGCCATCTCCAGTATGCAAAGGGCTCTTGCCATGTCAAGTGCTGCCATGCACCCGCTGAAACAACCATTCCCAGGGGCAGGAAGGGAAGTTTTTCCTGTCAAGTGCCCACTTGCTCGTCATCAACAGGCAGGACACCAGCCTCTCTCTCACCAGGTATGAGACCCCCCCACTGATGCTCAAAAAGCCAGGAAAAGCCATGTCCTTCTGACCCCCTCCCTGTATTTTACTAGAAGCGCTCGCCAACGCCTCTCTTCTCTAACAGCATAATAACGTACAAACCTCACACGGTTATAACCATGTAATTGTATCTTTGGTTAGTCATTATTATTAACGGTGTAACTGCAGACGAACTGCTTTCTCTTCTGCAGCATGAATCTTATTTTCTGTAAATGGGCCACACACTTTAAAAACACATGAGCACTTTTTCTTGGCCAATCCTCCTTCCAAAATGCGGAGTGGGGTGAGCACAGCAGGAACCTCTTTCTGCAGACTTTTGTCCAGAATAGGTGATTTCTGGAATGCTGTTGCCAACATATATTGTATAAATTGCAATTAGAAAATTCATGAAAGCACATCACTGTTTTTAAAATACTTCAGTGTTACTGGAAGACTTAAAGGGCCCACCAGGCCCTGCAGACAGTTTAGTATCCCACATTTTTCTTTTAGTTATTTCTTATCTTCAAAATCACTTTACACAAACTGCATTAGAAAGTCATCAGCAGAGAGTCTGTAATCTGCATAATCCTTAGGACTACTCAGGGGGATCTGCAGAACACTGGTGGTAGACAGTAAAAGAGTTTATAATGAAAAATACCCTAAAAGAGTTATAATTTCCATTGATTTTTTTTTTCTCGTCAGTTGTTCATATCCGTATTTCTGTATAATTGGTCACATTTTAGAGGAAATTACACTAAATGTGTTAAATAAGACTAAATATCCTGCTAATGATAGATTAAATACCTCTAACAAGTGCAACCAGTGTATTTAATCTCAATATAATCACACTGTACACCTGAGGTCCATTTCAACTTCTCATCCTGTCCTGGAATATAATTAGGCAGGAACCTTAGGGACACACTCATCACTAACCCACATCTCTGTGCTGGAGCCAAAGTACAGGTCAAGTCATAGCTGAGTTTGAGGCACTGACTCTAAGAATAGATACAAATTTCCACTGTTAGTAACAGAGTAGTAACACAAAATTAGACTACCAAGAAAATATAATACGCCTTAAAGAAAAAGTAGCCCTCAAAAATACTTTTAAAAAAAAATCTTGAGGCTAACAGGAAACAAGGATGATAATAGAGACCTGCTCAGAAATTTTAGTAATTTTCTTTCTCTGCAGGCTGTGTTAGAGCCTGTGCAAAATGTGGTCAGTGACTAATTTACATTTCCTGTTTTATGGCCCTTGTCACACAGCTATTCTGAAGAGTTGGTGTGTTTATGCACTGGAAGACATCAGGCCCAACCTCAGGAAACCGTGGTTCAGACTCTTGCTCCAGCAGTGGTGGCTGTGCTAAAGCTCCAGCTTTCGAGGCCGTGGGTACATAGCTGCCACCGCAGAATGCTGCACTGGGACAGGCAGACATGTACTCATGCCCACCCCCTCACCACCCAAAAAGCAATTCCACTCGCCTTGAAGCTGGGCTGCCTGAAACCACATCTCTGCGTTGTTCTCCTTTGTGTCAGGGCTTGCCAGAAAACAGTCAGTTGCGGGTGGAGGTTTCCAGAAGCACATGAAAGCCAAAGGAAAATCAGCCACATGAATGCACAGTTATTTATAAATAAAGTGCTGGTAAGCTGCCTAATAGCTTGATCTGTAGGTAAAAAGGAGATCTGGCAGCTACTTTTGATCTCCTGGAAGTCAGGCTGGCGAACACCCAACGCCTGATGCAGAAGGGGTGTTCAAAGGAAGGCACAAGGCAGCTTAGCTCTGCCCAGGCAGCCCAAGGGTGGGCTTCACGGGCAAGGAAAGCAATGCTAAAGTCTGCTAAGTGGCTCAGCACAGAGGATTTCAGATGTCTGTAACAAACATTGTATACAATTCGGTACAGAACATTGTAAACTGCTGATAAAAATCATCGGTTTAGTGCAGGACTAAACTGCTTTCCTCTGGGTGCTGATCTCTCACAGATCTTTTCTGCAAATGGAGGCTGCTTCAAAAATGCCATTTCCCTTGAAGTTGTGACTAGCATTTATTTCCCCATGCTGCAGTTAAATTTAGCAGTAGCTTTACATTTTAAAACTAGGAACTTACTAAAATCTTCAGATTTTTCTTTATAGAATAAACTAGGAATCAATAAAGTTGTCTTAGAATGTGGTAATATTCTATTCACGTTTTACAATTCTAATAACTGCAATTCTAATATGACAGCCTATTGAAATTCAGATATCTGACATCATATGGAGTTATTAATGTGGAGCTAAACCAATTCCTCTGTGTGAGACTTTGAATATGATTTCTTACTGAGGTTACATAGTCTTTATGTAACTGAACATAAAATATTTATGTGTATTTGGGGCTAAGCTGCTTATTCATTAATGATAATCAAATGAATAGAACATGTAAATTTATTTCAGATCTAGAAAATACAAATCTAAAAAATATCATTTTACAGACAATATTCACCATTTAGTTTATATTTTAGTATGGTCTTAAGCCTATCTTGCACAGAATTATAATGTAACAGAACAACAAAATAGTCTACATTTTAACTTTTAAAATTTCCTTAACTAGAGTCTTACCATATACATCATCAAAAAAAAATTGTGCACAGTAACCAATTAAACATCTACATTTCAAGAATAGATTGACTATATCTCATAACTGAGACACCAATTACAGTACATTTATCAAAAATCCTTCAAGAATACACTCAGTAGTAACAGTGGTAGCAGTAGTTAAAATCTTAAGTTCTGTGAAATGATCAAAGCAAATGATAACAGAATTTAAAAATTCAGTTAATCATTTATATGTAATGTAAAACCCATGTAACACTACAATGAAAGAAGAAATTACATGGGCACAAGTGCAAAAAAGCAATAGTGTAAGCCATCTTCTCTCTTTGGTAAAGATCAATTAGCAGGAAGTATACCACAGTAATTCAAGTCAAAGACTAATTCATGCTATATATTTTTTTTGTTTTCCTACCATAGGCAGACTTGATGATTTGCAAGCATCCTACAGTAGAGAAATTACAATTCTACTTAACACTGCCCATTTTTTCCTCTTTTAAGTTTAAATATTGAAATTAAAGATAAGGATTTTTTTCTTTCATAAATAGTTTTTCAGTAGTATAGTCTCTTTAGGAATTTAAAAATAAATAGCAAAATATACACAATTTCAAAGATTACATTTAATTTCTTCTAGGTATATCCTGAAAATATATTACCAAAGAATAAATAACTTTGGGTTTCTCAAATATCTGGTAAAATGTCAATTACTCTTACATAAGGAGTTTTCTCTGAGGAATAAGGAAGTACCATTGCTTTTTACAAAGCTTTTACTATACAGGTGGAATTTTAATAACTTTACAGTAAGAATATAATCTGCGATATAATATGGACATTCCCCATTCAAAAGTACAGTAAAAAACCTTTCAAAATGAAACCTTCAGAATTTCAGGTTCAAACCTGAGGAACTTCCAGGTAACTACAAAGTTCTCCTGGCAGGACAGGCAAGCTCAGTTGGCTATGTCAGGAGACTACAATAATAGTAAGGTAATTTCCTCTAGTGGTAGAGCCAAAGCTGTTTTCTACTGACAACATACTAAAAACCAAAAAGGACAAAGTGTTAAGGAAGGGACAAAAGAGAAGGATGTGGGTGAAGAACACCTGAGTGTAAGTCATCCCGAGAAAGAAGTGAATTGCCTACAGGGATTTCAATACAACCATAGATTTTAAATAGATTCTTCTTCTTTTGAAGGACTTGACCCTCATGAACAATTGAGGTAACATCAGGGAATTCGCTATTTGAATTTGCCGGTTATCGTCTTAATCAAGCTCCTCCTTCATATTTATCTGAAATTATTACTAAAGAAAACAAGAAAAATGCAGGCAACATCAGCAAAGCAACTAGTTAAAAGAATCCAGCAACTTGAACTGTCATTAGACATTAAAAAAAAATAAAATCTTAACTGCAGGAAGATCTTCTGGAGGGGCAGAGCAAAAGTCCTTGCCTTTTTAGAAGATCCATTTAAGCTGCCAGCAAAGTAAATGCAATTTTGACTGCTCATTTATTCAAAATTCTTAAATAACATGTAGATTAACTAACCTCCTATTCACGCCCACAGTTAATTTACATAAAATATTAAGCAGAATGCTTTTCTACTCCTTGTTTAATTCCAAGCACAAGATGTAAAAACCAGTTAAATTGCACAGTCCAGCCCTTATCTCTGCAAACCTCTATCTGATCAAGAAAATGCTTTTTGGCATCTTCTTCGCTTTTCCCTACTGTCAGTGCATCCCGGATATATTCAATATCCTCTTTGCTGGTTAATTGGGGCATACCAGTCATTAGCATCATGGAAAACAGGATGATCAGCAGGTTTGTGTGATGTCGAAGAGCTAAATAAGCCTTCACACATACATCCTACAAGAGAGAAGATTTTTTGTTAGTTGATGAGTGAACTGAGAGGGATGGTGTAGGAATTTCACAGGACTCTCATTAACCAACACTACTGAGTCGCTCGAGTACATCAGAGAGAGGAGACCCAACAGAAACGTTCACCTGAGCAGAAACATGAAGCAAACTTCTGCATCTGTCATTTGATATTCATTCATCACCACACCTTGGGGCAACAGGTACTGTTTTGACGTAGAAACTAAAGGCTCTTTTTAATAATATTAACTGCTAAAGCATAAAACCTTAGCTTCACAAAAACTTCAAATTAATTTACCTGTCATATAATCTCTTTCTGTGTCTGTTAAAATAGACAGCAATAATTCACTATCTTTCTTTCCAATTTGTATGTTCCCATTTAAAGACCATAGCTGGCAAGTGATACCGAATAAAGCCGCACCTCCAGGGGACCGTTCTTTATTTCATATATACGTCTATTAACTTTGCAGAGGTGACGGGTTTTTTAATGGAGAAGATTTTTCAGGCTTGGTGTTCTGATAAATTTTTCCATCTGACAGCTCTAGTTTTCAAGCACACTGCCTTGCTGTAGGAATTCTATGTTTATGTACTGTCATACTGGATTCCATAGATATTTTTTTTATAGCTTTTTCACTTCCACATATAAGTAATTTGTGCTTAACAACATAACCTTTAGAAGAATGAAAATTCTGCAGCTTGGAAAAACATGCAATGCTTTTTAAAAGAATACTTAATGCTAAGTGACTAATACATAAACTGACATTATTATGTCTTACATTAAATTTATTACTCATTTACTTTTAGAAATAACATCTTAAGGAATACAATGCAAAGAAATCAATCATATATAGAAAATTGAGCCTGTAATGCAGTAATGTAAAAAGGTTAAAAATATTTCTAAGAAAGTTGTTGCTATTAAAATCAAAGCTTAAGCAATGCTAATTTTTAACCAATTAAATATCCAATTTAATAATTCCAGAAATGTACATGAATTGATTAAATAATTCTTAAGAAATCCAAATATTGTCATGTAAAGTTCCACCAAATCTCATCAGCCCTCTAGAACACAGTTTATTTTTGACAAGGTCTATGGTATCTTTCTTCCTTAGAAACACTGAGTACCCGAATAGTCTTAACATCTATCACTGTTCCTATCAGCAACACCAGGACAACCAACCAGACAGGTTAAGAAGATACTAAGGAAGGAAGATGATATGTTGAAGATCTGTCTGTAGGGTTGTTTTTTTCCTGTTGCCTGGGCCCTTAAATCTTTCACTGTTTCCAAATAAACCCTGTCCTGAAATAAGGTCATACTTATGATCTCTAATGTTAGTTTAGCTCTAGTGAAGCAGAAGATAAATTGCAATGGTCAAAGCACAATTTGCAACAAAAAACATCACCATCTTATCACAGGGATTAGTTTCTCTCCATGACACCAAGGGGAAAAGTAAAAAAAACCAAATTCTACTTATGTATTATCAACTTCAAACAGGGAAATCTTGTCACAAGAGTTAGTGTGTGTTTTGTTCCCCTTGAAAGGGATGAAAGCTCTTTATAGTTATATCAAAGGGTTTATATTTCTCTATGGATGATGCATCTCACTACTGCAGTGTCTGAGACAGTAAAACAATTATGCAGTCAAGAACCTGGCATCACTGCATCTCAAAGGCAGTCTTTCCAGGAATTCAGAAGATTTAAAAAATCTGTATCTGCCTGTTACAGTTATTTATTCAGACAGGAACTGAATGGAATTTTGAATTAACATCTTCCAAGAAAACTAATTTTTACACTTCTGAGAGAGGCAGAGAGAACTAAAAATAACACATAGTTATGTGTCACGGATATGTAGATCTTTACCATGGGGTTAAGGAGGAAGCTGCTAACTAATCATAAGCCATAGGCAAAATGAGAAGAAACGAAAATCCCATTGTCCAACAGAAAATAAAAACCCAATTATTTTGAGAGCTTGAAACTGTTCAAAGTATTAGTATCCTAAAGGTCAGACATTTTTATAATACAAAGTGTCCGAGTTCTGTTTATAAGCCATCCCTTCCCTGTACAGTGTACTACAAGTAAGTATTTTTCAATCACGAATTGGACACCCTTCTGCTTTCTGTCACCTTTATTTGACAAACACATGAGGATTTGTAAACAAATGGTATAGAAGAATTTGATTAGTACTGAAAATACAGCTGTCTATTATCAAGTCAGCAGAGAATGAAAATGAATGAATTAAATTAAATGTAATGAATACAAATGCATTCAAAATCTAATGCAAAAACTAGCAAAGACAATTTTAGGCAAACTAATAATAGGTAGGTGGAGAAAGCTCAAAAGACCACAAAGATCTCAGATGAGGTTCTCTCAAGGGTTTCTACAAGTAAGAAGTGAAAAAATCACATGCACATAGGAGTAAGAGTTGCATGGGTTTCAGCAAAAGGCTGGAAAGGAAATGCCACCACATATGATACTCACAGCAAGAGAAATCTGGACAGTACTAAGGCAGCTGAAAAATTCATAGATGGAACAGAAAAACACTCGTCTTCTCAGATTAAGTCATGCTTAAATACATTTTTTGCAATTAGGACAACAGACCATCAAATACTGCTTCCTACTAAGCATTTCTGTGATGTCATTAATAACCTCTGGCCTCTAATTTTCATTAAACCATCACAGTGAAGACAAACAAAAAGGGAAGCAAAATTTAGATTAAGCTTATAGGAATGAGCATTATTGCTAGTTCCAGAAAAGTTGCCAGGCCACTGGCAGCTTTAGAAGTTCACTAATAACAAACTATGCTCTGTTGCAGTGAACTTTGGTCAAAATTATTTGTCTAATTAGCCTCCTCTGACAGCTGCAACAAGAGATATAGCTAACACATCTGTATGGACTGTATCCAACAGATGACAGAGAAATACTTTTTTTTTTTAAGTAGATATTTTAAAATATTAAAACCACTGAAGCCTGTAAAAAACAAAGGACTCCTCTAAAGTACAACCTATTTTAATGTAGTTGAAGTACAAATTAATGAGAGATGCTCTTAAAAATTAATGAAGGATAAATGCTGAGACTTTTCCATTAATACACGAATGAGTCAGCAGGCACACTGCATGAATCCCTCAA
Source organism: Falco naumanni (assembly GCF_017639655.2). Taxonomy (NCBI): domain Eukaryota; kingdom Metazoa; phylum Chordata; class Aves; order Falconiformes; family Falconidae; genus Falco; species Falco naumanni. Next base: position 92,662,866 of record NC_054058.1, read on the forward strand.
TATTCGGAAACATCAGCCAGTTGAAAAGTGAAGCTATATTTCATTTATTTTTGTACTCTGACTATATAATTAAAACATACTTTTTTTACCAAAAAATATGCGATGCAGATCTTGCTCTGTATTACTATTTTACTTGTATGGAAGTATTTTAACTTTTTATTGGTGTTTAAGACAGAAAAGCCTTTCAATGTACTACTGGAATAGAAGTTTATAAGCAGTATCTAATGCAGTAGAATTGTACATGAACTTACACATTTTGGTTGGTATTATTGTTGCCTGTGCTTAAATCATCCACTTAAAATGACCAGGTCACATATCACGGTCACAGTTCACAAAGGTAAAGCACATCAATCACCTTTCATCTGGTTAATGACACCAGCAGAAATGACACTGGCACTATCACGGCATTCCTAAACCATCCACGTTAGTGGGATGGTAGCAGTATTTAGAAACGTGTACCAGACTAACAAAATGCGCATCCAGTCAAATCCAGGAGTGTATGATGAAGGCATGGCTTACGGAAGAGAGGTTAAGACCAAAATCACCTCCTATGGCTTTTGGTATTTGGGCTGCTGAAGTAAAGGTCAGATATTCTATAAAAAGCTGGACGATCCATCACCTCACTGCGGACACTAACAGGTTGCTAGCCTTCCAATTCTCCATTAGCGCAGTTTCACGTTTTCTGCTTCCAGAACAGAGGTCTTCTATGAAATGACATACCCTAGAGTGGTGTTTCAGCCCCGCACTTGCACACAGCTTACAGCTGCAGCAACAGTATCTTTCCTGTAGGTAGCACAGCTCACAGGCTTCTCTGAGAGCATGGGCTCAGCATTCCCCTCCCACAGCAAAACCACCCTGCTTTTAAATCTTTTGAGCTACAAGCCTCCTTCAAAACACCCGCACTGTGATAAAACCAGTCCTTGTGCAAAACAGACTCAAAAAACGCAACTGGTTCTTTAGTTATTTTCAGACGTCTGGGCTCAAGGATGACAACTGCTTTGCTGTTTGCTGTCCAGTCATGTATGTCTTCAAAGTGACGTATCCACTATCCTTAATTAGGTACTCAGGTTAGAAAAACAGACTCCTTACAAGGACAGAGAGACTGGTTCATCCACAAGAAATCCAGAACACCTAAGTCAGGCTTTTGCTTTGACTCACCCTCTGGAGGAAACTTTTTCTTTTGATATTATAGGGAACCTGCTTTCTAAATCAGGCATTTATTTAAAGAATTTAAAGACCCTAACGATAAGCACAGGAGTAACACCGCAGACATCCATTTACTCCTGCTCAGCCATGCTCTAGCCATTTCATTAAACATACTAAAGAACATTTTGCTTTGCTCCCTCCTTGGCCAGGTCCTACACAAGCTTGAAAAATAGCAACTGTTTTGGAGGGGTTCAGTTTCAAAGAGAAGCTGCAATGGAACAGATCTTTAACACCATTCTCTTCTTCCAGAGCATTAAGTCCATCCACTTCACAAAACCAGAACCTGACACTGCTTAGGGTCACTGCAGATTTCTAGTCTCAGCCCCAGAACAGGAAGGCAGAATCAGGAGGGAGTAACACGACAGAGCCAGCTGAGGAATGCCTCGCACCTGCTCGTACTACACAAAAGGCTCTGCTCAGTGCTTTGGGTCTCCTCCAACTGCACAAATACTGAAGCCCTCTACAAAGTATTTTTAATCAAGACAAGAAAGGACAGCCTATCTGGTCGGCTACTAACTGAATCTTTTCATTGTGGCTTTGTTGATGTTTGAATTCTAGTTCCCATAATCCTACTGATAATTTTTGCTCTTAGCTTGGCCTCAAATATCTTGGAATTGTATTATTATTCAGTAAATTTTATTAACATAATACCCAAGAGCCTAGACCTTTGGATACTAAGGCACTAATGTTCATTTCAGAGGGTAAAAAAACACTGCTTAATTGATTTGCAGCTAGATATTCACTCTTTACCTGAAATTTATGGAAATGGAGACTTGTCTTCTTTCCAGAAGTCCCCATGACAAACAGAAAATCTGGAGTCAGCACAAAAGGAACTCTTTCTTTATTAATTCCAAGGAAGCTTTTATAATTCCCAAGAATATGACCGAAATCAATATGGAAAAGATTACCTTTGTAAAGAGAAGAAGTCACAGTTAGGCTCAAATACAATAATCTGCCAGGAACACTTACTTGTATCGACAATAATTCTAAAAACTCTTCGTTGGAGTATACACGATTACTCTTTAGTTCAGCAGAAAAGACTGTTCTCTCTCTCTCTCTCTCTCTTTTTGTTTAAATATATAATTCTGTCCTTTTGGCGAAGTTACTTTTTTATGTCTCTTTGGCAGTTGTTAAAAACCTGGCAGAACTGCTGTATTTTCTAACTATACACTTAACAGCTTTTCAAAAATCAACCAAGGAAAGCTTGTGCCACAGATCCTTAACAATCACCTCCCAGTACACCACTACATGGAAAAGGCTGTGGATTATGTTTCAAATACCCATGGGATTCTGGTGCTATCCAGCTCCTTGGCTTCAGTCACTAGAACATGCTTCTTCCTCACAGACCTGCATTACTGATTTCTAAACCACTCTGTACCGTGCATTGTCACCCTTTGGATAACCTTGAGGTTGTGTCAGCTCCCAGGAAAATGATGAAAAACTCCCCTTTTAAGGGCCACTACACCTACAGGACTGGAGTGTGCCGCTGCTCTTCAAATTACTTTATTACTTTCACTGGCAGAAAAGATGTAAGGATAAAAGAGTATGATTACTTAAAAACATAGATTTGTAATAGTGGTACATGTATAAAAAAAAAGGTAAGACATCAAATGATGTAAGGCGAGACTTAACACTCATCCAAGTGTTACATCCTTCAAAATCCTTCAGTGGATATCCTTCAGTGGATAATCCTTCAGTGGAATATCCTTCAGTGTTCCAGCATTTCAGCCAGTTTTTGAGTCCTACCCACCTACCGAATCTGACACGCTCTGCAGACCTCTCAGATGGAAATCCTTCTGGCTTCTGTTGCTCAAGACAGCTCCCATTAAAGATTCTAAGGCAAATCTGCTCCTGGCCACAACAGAATAACCTTTCTTTCTCTGTCTCTTTTTCTACTGAACTGTCCCTTATTTTCTGCCAATGGCCACTAACATCGCATTATGTTATATATAATGCTGCAATTAAAGCATTTTCATGTCTTCTTGTCCTCAAGGAGTTCTGGGGAACTTTTTTACTGTACTCTTCAATTAGCTCATTTCTGCCTTCAGGGTACATCTTCTCTCTAACCTTCAACTGGTAAAACTTTAACTATAATATGATTAATATTAAATATACAGCCTTCTAACTAAGCTCAAAAGTATTTTCTGTCTCTTAGCATTATGTAAAGACGGCTTATGAAGTAAGGGGATCATGAAACTGGAAGTGAATTTCTTAGACTAAATAAAACTCCTCCGTATGTATTGCTCATTCTGGGGTCCTTTCCAGGGCTTCCAGAGGTCAGTAAAATTAAGGATGAACCAACGTGCAGCAACAGAAATAATTACCAAAGTTTGTAAAATTGCAGTTCTTCTGGGAGGATTGCAACCATCCCACAGACTTCAGTAGCAAAACAAATACATTCCATGTACGCTTACCTTCTAGGATTTTTTACAAAGGTACATAAATCAATTATGTTCCTCAGAGTGAAAATAGTCCAGTAACATCTGAATTCTGACACAGACACAGTTCCACTGAACGCTGTCAGAACCACATCCACACTTCAGACAGGTGAACAGCTGTCTGCTTTTTAAAGTTTTTTAGCTTTTAGATCTTAGATCTAGACACTAAAAAAAAAATATCAGTGTTACTCCTCATGAGTTAGTCTGTAACAAAGTTGCCCTTTGAAAAGAATGCCGTTATGAATGGTAAATAACTAGAGCCAACATGAAGGCCAAAAGGGGTGACTGTACATCTCTATGTCACAGGAGGAGCTGAACTTGTAAGCAATGCTGACAGAACTGGATTGTGTCTCTTCATGCACTGTTAAATACATTATTTATTAAAATGAAAGACAAATCTAGCGAAGTCCCACTTCTATGAAATTCTCAAAAAATAACTCACCTGTTTCTGTAATCATAATGTTGTCATTGTGCCTGTCTCCTATTCCAAGTACAAAGGTTGCCACGCAGTATCCAGCACAAGAATAAACAAATCTTTCCACAGCTGCCTGAAACTAAAAACAAATCTTAGAGATGCTTAATACTTCGATGCTAGAAACTAAATTCAGTCATTCTCAAACTCATGTACCCTTCTGTCAACACGTACCTATCAACAGTTAGACAACCTGTCCTTTAAAATACACTGTTGCACAGCTGGGATTACCGTGTGAGAATGCTCCTATCCCTTAGCACAAATAAAATAAGCATATAGTTGTTTACACTTTATGAGAAAAAAAGCTGTCAGAAAGCTCTAGTAGGTCAGTGGACCTACATAAGCAAAGGAACTGTGAGCACCCAAACCTGTATTTAAGTCTTCTAAAACCACACTGCCTTTCAGTGTTCTTAGCTATCCTTTCAATTTGCCCCTCATGTATCAATTCTAAATACTATGGACAAAGGAGTTACTTCTAAAGCATCTTGCTCCTCAGCAGCTCTCCTGCCAGCTGGATGCTAAAGGCTCTTTCACAGACACCTGTGGCTGAGTACAGGGAAAATGAAGGGATTTTTCAAACTCATGTAACACAAAGAAAACCATGTGAGCTCCATGCTCCTAAATTAGTAGGGTGCATTTGAAAATCCTACTTAAAAATTCAAAGAACTCACCTTCTCTTCAATCATGCATCTTTCCTTGAGCCACTGGTTTAGTATTTCATCCTTAAATGCACCAGTGTTGCCAACTGTACTCTGTTGAATTTTGGCAATTGTTGTCGCATCTTTCACAATTTCAATCATTCCTAGAGAAAATAAGAAGGAAGTTATAAGTTATTACATTTATATCAAACATATTATAAATATGCAAAATTAAATTTTAAACTCTGGTTTTAAAATCAACTGCAGAAATTCATAGGTTATGAGCAGAAATTTATTTTACAATCAACAGTGGTTCTTGCTCATTCCCAGCTGAAACCAGCCAGAGCTCGTAACTAGCCTGGCATCCTAAACTCTTCCAGGACACTTTAAAATCTTTTAAAATGGAAAGAGTCAGATGATGAGTGGGGACCCTCTGCATAAGATTTTTCTCAAGGAGAGGAACTATCTCTTGTTTTGATCCCCTGCAGAAGCCCGTGTACCATTCACATTCTCACCAGCTTCTCTCCAACTTCACAGATTTGAGCAGCTGAAGAGACACTGCAGCACTGCAGCAGCACAGGGATGCAGGTGTGGCTAGAGCTGTGGCAGAGGAACAGAGCTGGGCCTCCTGCGATAAATCCAATTTAAGCTTATGTGTGCATATGCACAGAAAGTTCAGAAACACTATGACACAGTGAGGTACAGCAGCGGGATTGCTGATGGAAAGCTCTGGCTGTTGAGGCCCAGAGGTCAGTCCCTAAACTGAACAGATCCTTGCAAAAGCAAATCAGCAGATCACAGGAATATGATGCAGAAACAAGTACTGTTCATACTAACATGGCATGCAATGAAGGCTACAGAGAAAAGCAGAAAGAGAGGCTGCAACACAACTCTGCCCTGCAACGCAACTGTGCACTATAGCCAAGACCAGCAAACGCAGTCTGCCCTCATACTGGGCATACCTGTATGGCAGAAGGTCAGATTTTAGTTGAACTTATTTGGTAACTGGAAATACTTTATTTTCTTCCTCTGGTTCAAGTTCAGTAGTGTCTTCTAGGTAAAAGTCTGGCTTCAGCTCCAGCTCAAAGATAAGCAAGCAAACATTTCTTCCCAAAGTGTTTCAAAGCAGTTTCTCATTTGGTTTCAGTTTGACTCTCTCTGAAATGGATGAATTTCTATCTATTCACAGTCCTACTCTTTTGAAATTACTGAATTATGTGCAAATTTTTCAGTAACAGAGTAATGACACAGTAACCTCTTCCTGCCCCTGTCTTCCACACATGGCTGAATTCATAGCTGAATACCCCCGGAGGTATTTCTTCTGCCTTGACAGTGGCCTGGATTTGTTTGTAATAAAATACTGTGGAAACACGACCTCCAAAACCCATCACCAACACCACCAAATTAAAAAGCTCTGCATTTTGGTCTGTGCTTGTCAAGCTCTTGTTTTCCTCCTGGGAGTGAGCTCCAGATCACATTCCAGCTGTGGAAAAGGCTTCCCCGCTTGTGCTCACAAATCTCCCTCTACCGGCCAACAGCTCCTGGATTTCAGGGGAGCAGAGCTGTGGCAAGAGGCATCTTCTGCTTCCCCTTGCATTTAAAACTTCTCCCAGGATAACTATGCAGATTAGCAGTGTGAAAAGTCCCCAGCTTTTAAAGCAGCTGTTAATGAAAACCCTTTACTGATCATTCTCCACTGCACTGCCAAGAGTGGTGTAAAACCTACAGAGAATGTTGTGCAGCTTATTCTGCCCAAGTAAACACTTCAAAGGTATCATGGTAAAAAAAATTATCCGCTGGAATAGTACAGCTCCACTGGCAAATCCTTCTAACTACAGACATGCCTCTCAGTAGGTCTGGTTAGCCCTAGAGGAGGCTTCAGTAACTGGAGAGAGGATCTCAGCTGGGCTGTATTTAACTGGGAGGAAGTAGAGCAGTAAACACACCATGCTACGTGTTTCTGAGGATCTGTGGTACTAAAGCAGGTGACTCTTAAACTAAGTGCCAGATTGAACTTCTCAAAATTTGGCAGTGACGCAGCATAGTAAGTAGTGATAATTGCCTTGCAGAGCCACGAACAACACATGGCCATGTCAAACGGAGAGAGAATAGGGCACGATCTTTTACCAGTCATACACAGAAGCGCAAGTTGCTCCTACAGAGGTCAATTTGGTGGCGTGGTACAGAGGACGGATGGTTTCCAAAACTGCAAACTTCACTGAATGCAGATGTCTTCAGCAGACTAAGCTCTACAACAGGAGGGGATGCCAGCCCCAGGTGTAAAACACCAGGCTATTTCCCTGGGCTCAGCGTAGAATGGGGTACCGTCCTTGTGTCAACCCACAGAAACTACCCCAGATTCCATGGAAATGTTAAGAGGGAGGGAAGAAACAGCTTGGGAGAAAACCACATATGAATACTGTGAAAGAACATTCGCATGCCACTACTCTTTGGTTTTGTTCCAAACAAGCATAAGCTCTACATCAAAGTGTCCCACATTGGGTATTACTAATTTAGGCTGCAGGTATTCTCAGCAAACTGGAGTCTTTATGTAATTAACCATGCTCCTACTGTGGTGCTGAAGAGATGCCCAATTCTTACATCTCCCCCATGTGTATAGGAAAATAAACAATTAATTCCTTGACATAAAAGAATGGGGAGTCAATTAAAAATTCATGAAAGAATAATGCAGTCTGTAACTTCAACATATGAATGCTAGGACTGCAGAATTGCTCCACCTTCCTCCGCTGTTTTGATACATTATATTGTCTTAAGATGATTTTAAACAAAATCAAGTCCTAAAAATCTCTCTAAAAATCAGGTTACCTAAAGGAGAGGGGGAAAACCAACCCTCCTTATATCTAGTTAGTATTTTTATATATAATTTTCCATTTCCTTTACTATTAGAATTCTATCAATACAATTTATATAATTTTAAAACACTTACATTAGGAGAAAGGAAATTCTTTTGTGTCACACTACCAAGTATTATATCAACGAGTTTGGGTTTTCTACATTGCTGAGATATCTTGAAGTCAAAAAAAAGGATGATAAAAATTCTATGTGGCAATGGATTTCAGAGAGGAATTACATTACAGATGTATATTACAAAGAGTTCTTAATTTTACTGGGACTCAGTTCATTATTGTTCAATCCATAAAACAAAATATATTGCTGAAAAAGAAAAGAACTAAAAAGCTGGACATCATGGGAGACACACAGCATATCGTTATTTCACTAATCCATGCAATTACTCTCACACTGCCAGCTACACAGATGACAGGAATTAACAAACTTGCTAATTTTTACACATGTTCAAGCTGTAAGTAAATGGCAGAGCTGTATTTGCTAATCCGTCTCACTGACAAGCTGCTTATACCAGCCAAAGCATTTTTTTTCGGCACAATAGCTGCGTTTGCGCATGGCCAATTTTTCTATACTGAGGAGGCTTTTCTCGAGCCCATCGCTCCAGAACTGCTCGGCAGAATTGACTCTATGGCCAGTTTTGTATTATCTGGATACCAGGAAACTCTGCAACGTGGACGTGCTGGGGTACGTAATACATAAAAATCCAACCACCAAGAGTCAGTTTGGAGCCATCAGGACGGATAAATTATGCAACAGTTTGGCATTTTTGGATGTTGTTGGAGTCTTGCAGAGCCGATCAGGTTGCTCTGCTGTGGTGGGTCGGCCCTGGCTGGCTGCCAGGTGCCCACCGGGCTGCTCTGTCACTGCCCCATGGCACAGGGGCCAGTGGGTCGGGATAGGAACGGGGAGAGATCACTCACCGGCGGGCAGAACAGGTTCTGCTCGGGGAAATTAATTTATACCCCAAAATCGGAGGAGGATAATGAGAGGTAAAAGCAAATCTTAAAAGTACCTTCTCCTCACCCCTCCCTTCTTCCCGGGCTTAACTTTACTCCCGAGTTCTCCACCTCCTTCTCCCGAGGGGCCGGGGCTGCGGCCGGTCCGTCCGCCGCCGCCTCTGCCGCCGCGGCCCCTCCGGGGGAGGCTCCTCACACGCCGCCCGGCTCCAGCCCGGGCCCCCCGGCGGGAGCCGCTCCTGCAGGCCCTTCTCCAGCGGGAGCCCTTCCCGCGGGGGGCTGCGGCTCTGCCCGGGCCGCTCCTGCGCGGGGCCCTCCCGCGGGGCGCAGCCCCTCCGGCACAGGCTGCTCCAGCCCGGGCCCCCCCGCCCCCGGGGGCACCGGCCCCGCCCGCAGCCCGGCCCCGGCCGGGGCTCCCCGCTGCCGGGAGCCGCTCCGGCGCGTTGCGGCGCGGGCCGCCCGCCCCCGGGGGCACGGCCCCCTCCGGGCACCCCCTGCCCCGGCCCGGGGTTCCCCCCCGCCGCCATCTGTCCCCCCGCGGGCGCCGCCGCCGCGGCTGAGGGCTCGGCCCGGCCCAGCGGCGGGGCCGCCTCGGAGCCGGCGGGCACGGGCTGGCGGGCAGCGGCTGCGGCACCTGCGCACGGCGGCCGCCCCGGCCCGCCGCACACGCCTGACGCCCCTACACGGTACATCTACACAGCATCACACAGCTCTCCAGAAGCTTTGTAAGCAACTACTCGATTTCTCCCACCACAAATTCCGGAAAATTTCACCTGCACTGCAGGAGCTAATGCCCACTGAGAAATACTGCCTGCGCATCCTCTTGAGTAATGCTTCTGTGTAGTATAGGGTATGAAGGTCAGGAAAAAAACAAATGTTTTGGTATTTTAACTCTTTTCTCTGTTTTATTCTTATCAATACATTAAAACACATCTTGAGTAGGTCACCTTCAGCGCTTTTTCATAACAAAAGAGCAACTTGGAGCAGGACCCGAACAGTTGGACTTGCACAGGAATCGCATTGAGCTAACCTAGCGCAGCAGTGAAGGATCATCGGAAGGGCAGAAACCATCGCTAAGAGACAACTGAAGGCTGCTCACAGAAAGTATACTGAACTGCTACTTATCACAGGACTGCAGTGCATACCAGAAAAGTTTTCCTATATGCAACTTCTAGAAATTCAAAATACTGTAGTTATAATCGCAGTGTGATCACGTACCTATTTTGTTCCCTGTAGAAATACAACCATACGGTAACAAACAGAGGTCCAAGGATTCTGCTTCCCAAATGGATTCCATAATTCGAAGAATCTAGTAAAAACAAACACACAAGCTAAGATATTTCAAATTATTCGGACATTGCTTACTTGTCTGTCTTGCAGATTAAGAAATAAATACAGAAAGTATGCAGCTGTTCAAGATTATCAGTTACAGAACCAGGGTTTGTATTTTCTCATCTGTCCTCTGCCCAGGCAATCTATACTTTTAATAAAGTATTAATAAATATATTGTATGGTTTCTACATGGGCTGAGATTGAGTACATTAACAGGTATGTCCAGCTTTTTCCCCTAAGTATCCCCCAAAGTTCTAACAAACTTTGTCAAAGTTTGTCAGACTAATCACTGATACCTGCTGATTTCTTTTTCACTTGTTAACTTCATTAATTGTATAAATAAATGATAAAAATGCTTCATCAGAAAAACAGGCCATATTGCACTAAGGAAGATTCTTTAGAACACCAAATTGTGAAGTATGCACGGCACATGGCAGGGGAAAACAGGGTAACAGTATGTACTGGGTCTGGCTGGGTTGACGTTCAAATATTGTTCAGAGCAGCTCGCACGGTGCTGTGGTTTAGGCTGGTGACCAAAGCAACGCTGGTAATGTGCTGATGTTCCAGCTATTGCTGAACAGTGTTTGCAGAGCATCTAGGCTGCCTCTGTTTCTCACTGCTCCACTGTGAATAGACCAGGGGTGCACAAGAGGTTGGTTGAAGACACAACCAGGTAGGTGACCCAAACCAACCAAAGAAATATTCCATGTTGAAAAATGTCATACTCAACAATAAACCAGAGAGGAAGGGGGTTAGGTAGGTTAACCAACTTTTGCGCAAGAACTGGCTGGGCATTGGTCTACCCATGGGATGTGGTGAGCGACCACCTTTGCATCACTTGTTTTGCTTGCTTTCTCTCTTCTTCCACTTCTCCTTTTCTTACAAAATTTTTACCTCAACTCACAAGTTTTCTTGCTTTTACTCTTCCTTTCCTCTTTCCCCATCCCAGCAGGGTTAACCCAAAGCACAACAACATAAAAACTGTAGTACAAGAAAGAAGATCCAGTTTTGATGTTAGCCTTGCTATACACAATTTAAAAAACAAAAGACATCCTCATATTTCATATGGACAGTAAAGACAACATACACACACTTCTGAAAAGTAAAAGGATTTTAAAATATTCATGTTACTTATTTTATACATTTTAGCTACCATACCTGTAAAATAAGCATGTCCTGACGTAGGTCGTCTCCGTGTTTGAAGATTATGCCTATGGTTTCATTTGATAGAGCCGTTGGATCTGCACATTTAAACTCAAGCCAGAGGGGCTTCTTCTTAGATGCCATTACCTTACATTTCTCTATCTGTGAAAGACACATTTATTGCTTGCTAGCCATTGTACTCCAACATCAACACAACTAAGCTTTTCACACACCAGCTACAGAGTAGTTTACTGACTTCCAATCAGTTATACCACAAGAAACACACTGAAAGCACGTGCAAGCAACGGTATTCAATTGCCACATGAAGCCACACTAAACCTGCACAACTTTTAACATTGTTCATTCATGATAAAGGAAACACCTTGACTCTCTGAAACTGGATTTAGCTTGGAAATCTGCTTCAGACAGAATAAAAAAACCCCCACACTTTTAAACCAGGAATAAGAGATTCTGAAAAAAAATGGTAAATATGTACCCTCACAACAGCACTCTGGCAGGTGCTTTGCAAAACTGAAACATTGTTCAATGCTATTTACCACATCATCCACCCTTGTGACTTCCAGCAATTTCAGTTATTCCAGACTGCTTGATTCAACTCCCTTAGCAAATCGTTCAAATTCATGGGGAAAATGGCATTTGTGAAACTAATTTAACATACTCATTCATAAAATAAGAAAAGTAATTCCTTGTTTAGTTTTATTACATTTCTCATCTTGAGAAATTCAGCATTAAAACTACTGAAATTGCATTATTTCAAATGTTTTCTCTACTTATTATGTCTAATACAACTGCAGTATGTAATACTTTCTATTCTGGAATTCATGGCCCATTGTTGAACATTACTGTGTACAACAAAGCCATCTAAAATAATAAAAGCAATTGCACATTAGTGTTTGAGAGCCAACAGAATCAATGAAATCAAAGAAAAGTATTTTGGAATATTCATGTTTCATAGATTGGAGTTCTGAGCTTGAAGTTTAAAACAAAAGAGTTTTTACTATCCTTATTTTTAAAAAGGAAAGAAGTTGTTAAATCTTTGAACTTACTAGAAACACTGATTTTGCTTCTAATATTTGGTTTAGACTAGTCAAATTTCAGGGTTTGAAGATTATGGACAAGTAGCACTTGCTAGAATAAAGATGAAACAAAAGCTTAACGATGCAGTTTGTTATATCAAATGTTTTTGTCTATATAGTTTGGAAAAAAAAGAAAAAGGCTCTAACCCATCTATTTTTGGACATAACTACTTTCCATAGCAAATCTACTGCTTCCTTCATCTAGGAAGGTGTTGGTAGGGCTGAATACTTCCTAAGTGAAGGAAAACTAGAAAATCCTGCAAGATCTTTTATTTTGTTTTGAAATCTACTTCCTATCAAGCAGTTGATGATTTTTGTACACAAAAGACTAAAGAGAGAGAAACACAGTCAAGAAAATGGTATTTAAGAAGCCGCAAATTCTATACTTCTGAGTAAACAATGTTTGAATTGACTTCTGTACTGACATCACCTCTGTCATGATAAGCTGGGAGGGGTTTAACTCTCTCAGCTTGAAGATAGACTAGCTTATAGCCTGTCAAGGCACAGGTTTAAGTAACAGAAAAATGGCCAGATCTAGATAACTAATACCCAACTGACTACCCTACTATTCAGCAACCTGTTCCTTAGGTGGGATGGTTTGTCATCCTTTGCTAAGGTAAAAAATCAAGGGATTCTTTTCCTTTAGGCTCCTGGCTGCACATCAAGTGAACCCAAGGTGTGCTTCTTTACCCAAACATCACATTGCATAGCAGATGCATGAGCCAATTCCTTTCACAACACATCTGCTGATTTATTAATCTTATTTTTAACTCTGAGTCAAAACTATCCACTGCAATCTCACCACAAAACTTGACGCAGCAACGCAGAAAACGCCAAGTGTTTCTTAATGTATTTCTAACAAAATCTTAATGTATTTTCTAATCAAAGCAACAAAAGCAACATAAGCAACATAGAGATATTGAAAAATCAGAAACAGATAAGGTAGACGTTTTTGCTACTAAGATGTCTGGACCTAAACATTAATGACAGATATAAATCAGGGCAAGACAAAGAAAGCAACTGGAAGAACAGAAACTGAGTATCCCAAAGCCCCTGAAGTCAGATAAAAGAGTGATACAGGTATTAAATGTAAAAAAAGTGTCAGTTACCTGGTTAAATCCTGGATTAAATGAATGGAAAAATCATAACTGCTGTTTAATGTTTAGGAATTTATGAGTAGTTGCATTTTTTTTAGCGCCTGGTGGCATGTCATTACATTCAGAAAAGTACTAATAGCTATAGGAATAAAAACTTTCTGAGACCATGAAATGTCATTATAGTCTCAGTAAAATAAGACCTTTAGACATATTAGCAAAGGTTTTTTATCCAGTGACACATACTTGCAAGTAGGAGATTTTTTTCCAAAAGGGTTTGTAGAAACACAGAATATACTTACCACTAGGGCTCCTGCTCTTAAACCAGGATCATATGGAACTCTAAAACTTTCTGGAAGTTTGCTGCTCTGTAGTTTTTCAAGCTTTTGCCTCAGCTGTGCAATAACTGCAATTACAAGTAAGACAACACAATGAAATCAAAAGTTGGAAGGCAAAAAAAAGCTCATAGAATCATATAGGTTGGAAAAGACCCTTACGATCACCAAGTCCAACCATTACAGGTAACCAAACTTGTTAACCATGATGATTTAGCTAAAAACCTCCTCTGTTAAGCTACTTTTTAAATTGTTCTCCTCAAGGATCTTCTGATTTGAGGAATGGAGGAAAACTCTTTTAACTTACACTATTAATGGCCAGGGCTGTTTCAGATACCTAAAAGTAAAGTCTTCAAGCACCTCACAAAGTCATGTGCCCTCTACAAAGTGTTGGAAACACTGCACAGCACTTGGTGTTCTTCTGAAGACTCAGGAGATTACATTAAAATGTCACCTTTTGTTTAAACAACAAAACGAAACACAGTATAACACACTAAAAAATATTTTGCCCTTTTTCCTTTCCAGCCAAGGAGATGATGATCTATCTATCAAAGGCTCAGAAGGAGGCATTTAAAAGCGCCTTGCATTTTCCAGTATTATTTTGACACATCTTATTGCTCTTGCAGATAGACTCCTGGCTTTTGAATTCTTGGATTCAATTATATTTCATTTATAAGGCCTCCAACTATGGAGATACTGAATTTCCTGTCCTCCTAAAACTAGTTTCACAGTGCAGCCTTGTTAATCTCACATTCCAGTAAGAAGAAAAAATGTTGTATATTTATAAAAACAAGAATTTTAATGTTCATATATGAACTGAATCTTTTCACTCAGAACCTCAAGCTTCTAAATCTTCAGCTTAGAGCAGTATGCATCAAACTACGTATGATGCACTTTGTTCATCAACAAAGATTGCACACTGGTCTAAAAGAAACTGCAGCTACACAGCAGAGGCTGCATATACATGTTCAAGTAATTTTGCAGATAAAAATTAAAGAGCAAAAAATTTGTAATAGGAAATGGACCTAGATATCTTAATATACAAAATTCTAAAATCATACAGTCATAGAATGGTTGGGGTTGGAAGTGACCTTTAAAACTCATCTAGCCCAATCCCCCTGCAATGAGCAGGGACACCTTCAGCTAGGTCAGGTTGCTCAGAGCCCCGTCCAACCTGACCTTGAGTGTTCCCAGGGATGGGCATCTACCACCCCTCTGGGCAACCTGTTCCAGTGTTTTACCACCCTGACTGTAAAAAATTTCTTCCTTGTATTTAGTCTAAATCTATCCTCCTTTAGTTTAGAACCATTACCTATTGTCCTAATACTGCAGGTCCTACTACAAAGTCTGCCCATCTCCCCGGAGCCTTCTCTTCTCCAGGCTGAACAACCCCAACTCTCTCAGCCTTTCCTCGCAGGAGAGATGTTCCATCCCTCTGATCATTTTTGTGGCCTTCTCTGGATTTGCTGCAACAGGTCCATGTCTTTCCTTTGCCCAGGACTCCAGAGCTGGATGCAGCTCTGCAGGGGGGCTCTCACCAGAGTGGAGTAGAGGGGGAGAGTCACCTCCCTCACCCTGCTGGCCACGCTTCTTTTGATGCAGCCCAGGATATGTTTGGCTTTCTGGGCTGTGAGCACATATTGCTGTCTTATGTCCAGAAAATGAAGACATTTCAAAAGCTGCTATCAATTTTAAAAAGTCAAGCCAAAGGGATTACCTGAGAACTCAAACCACAAATGTTACATCTATTCTAAAGGCTTTTAGAAAAGAACTACCCAGCAGTGCCAGGTGACTAATGTGGTATCATTTCTGGCAAAACATAAATAAATCTGACAGCAATATATAGGAGCTAGTGAGTGGACTTTATAATCAGCCATCTTAAAAAAACCCAAAAACTAACCCACCCACCCCCAAACAAACGAAACCCAAAAAACCCCTAGGTTGTAGTAACTTGGGTTACAAAACAGCTTTCTAAAATGTTACTATTGAATTCCTAGACAAATCCAGCTTTATTTCAGTAAGTCTCCTCATTGTAATATAATGTAATTTGAAAATTGTATGCCAACCAATTGAAGCTAGTAAAGATTAGGAATTAGCTGATTTTAAAACACAAGTGAAGGCACTTGCTAAAACAATTTTCAAGTTGATCTGGCTTAAGAACAAAGTGCTATGCATTTCAAGAGAAGAAACAGTTGCATAGACACATTCTTGGGAGACAAATCATCTAACAGAGTGGTGATGAAAGCAGATAAACCTATGTAACATTAAGATCTTAAGGATTTATTTAATACTACTCTCTGTGTTCAAACATAAGCAAAGAGATTACGTGGAAAGTGAAAGAAAGTTTGACAGCATTATTGCTACTGGACTAGTATGGACCTAACAGCAAAGAATGTATTCTTTTAAAAAATCCACAAATACTGGAGGAAGAGAAATATATACAAGAATTAGATGAGGCTGCATAGCAGAATGAAGTGAAACAGTCCAAAACATTCAGACTGAAAACATAAACAACGACGAACATCAGAAATGATAGGGAGGAAAAAATGTAATAAAGAAGAAATTTTAGGATATACATTTTTAAAAATGTCAGAAGTACAGAGTCCCTGTAGGAAAAATCATATCCTCAATAATCTGAGAATAAATTAAATTAGATATAGCATTAGTAGGACACTCCACAGTTTCAGGAAGCCTTATTCAGTGAAAATGACAATTATATAAGTCATCTTTCAACGTTCTGCTGTACGTTACATGCAAAGATTCTTTAACTTCAAAACCTGGTGGGTGTTAATGTGATTGCTTTTCCTTGAAACTTTTCTTCTTTGCCCACATACCTCTCAAAGATAATGTATTATGGAAACCACTGCTGTTACGGACATGTCCATCTGCAAGGCTGTAAAGTTTCTTTCCAAAATACAGGATCCTGACCAAATACACTTAGATAATATAGCATTTTAAGATAAATTTTAGAAAGTTGTTTAGAAAGAATATTTTATATGGGGGTTCAGTAAGACCCCTAACTCATACTATGTGGTAATGTTAACTGGTATTACATTATATATTGAAGAATAAATGCGTACTTCCTCCAATATTTTTTTAAACACCACCACAGCCACTTCTGCATAACCAGAGTGGAAAGGCTTTCCAAACCAAGGATTTCCTGGGCTGGGACATACCAGGCTGAACATGCAGGAAGAGCTGGTCTCTCTGCAGCTTTTAAAATTTGAATATTGTCATATGTCTTCTCGTATTTACCCCCAACATCAAGCAACTAACAGGAATGATGACAAACAAGCTTTTAAGGAAGTGGGGGGGGGGGAAAATAAAGGCAGGCAAAACCCAGAGGTAAACAGACATTGCATAACCTTACTGTGGCTTCCAAAAACTAGAAAAAACAATACCACATCTGTGTCTCGCAGGACTCCTATTCAGCATATCGCAAAGCCCCAACGATATGCTGATCCACCAGCTACTGCTGCGGCATAGCAGAGGCTGTACTGGACTCCTCCCCAGTCCTCTTGCCAAAAGTCTTTTAGTGACTGCTTAGGTAAGGCCGTGTTTCTTGGCAAGTGTCACTTTTCCTCTTTATTTTCCATTAATATTTGTGTCCCGGGTTGTTTCTTTCTTCAGTGCTGGCAGTCAGCTAAGGGTTATGTACAAGAACTTAGCTGTTTCCAGTTTTATGGCGTGAGGTTCAAGAAGATAAGCCAATGCATGGGGAAGTACTGGGTGTCTATAACATTGATATACTTCTCCTTTTGGGGTGGAATGAGCAAACAGTGTATTATTGGTCAATCACTAATAACTTATTACATTGGCATTTTAAAAGAAGTAATACTGATGCCCTTTGACAGTAATTTATCCATTAATTTTCTAAATAAACAGTGCAATTTGCTGCCTAGATTTTTACACCTAAAGAGAAAAAGCAGTATTATTACAAACAAAGAAATGCCTGTTAGCAAATACCTTGAGAAGTGACATCATACTTCTCTGCAGAAACTGATTTTATCTCCATTGTGACTTTATGCAGCAATTCAATTACTTGGACCTGCTTCATGAAATCGTGTAGCATTGCTTTTCCACAGCCCCTAAGATAGGCTTCTAGGATGACTGCAAACCTCTGCTGGTAATGCATGGACTGGGCAATCTCACTTCTTAAGAACCAAAACAAGAAGTGACCAATTCTTTTGTTCTAGAGGTAAAGAAAAATACTACAATCAGCACACATTTCTTGACAAAGGGTTTTAATAATGCCATAACTTCAGCGCAAGTTGGCTGCATTTTGAAGTACTTACTCTCAAACCACGTTTTAGCAGAAATCTGGCTAATGCGCTGTCATGATATGGCTCAAATTTCACAGCCTGAGTAATACAAGCATAGAAGACATGTTACTAACACATTTATGATCCCATTGCACTTAGACTTTACCACTGACATCTAGAGAACACTGCAGCAGGAGTAGAAAATGTGTAACAAAGCAGGTCTTTTGAGGAAACAAAGTCGAAAAAAACAAAGCAAAGCTCCTTTGTGTCTGATTCAAGAAGCACTTTTTCTTTGCAACAGGTTATTTTCAGGTACATTATCACTGACAAATAAAGCAGTGCAGAGAGTTGCTAACCAGCGAGACTGATCCGAGCATATGAAGGCATGTGAACAAAGCAGCATCATTCTCAGGGCACAGCAAAAACCAACAAGATCAGAAAACAGTCTGTGGTCTGACTGACACTGTGAAGGCTTAAAAAGACTACTGGCAAATGAAATGATGTATTTGTAATCACTCTTTTAATACAAATTTTCAATAATAAAGCACTGGGTTTATTATTTATCCACCACTTTGGGACTGGGGTGCTAGTGTTCACTGCTGGCTTCCCCAGCAAGCGTGGGATATTGGAGCAGTATTTTGGAGCACCTAATCTGGCCTTTAGCCCCTCACTGAACGACAAAACAGAATAAAGGCTCCGATACACATCCTATATTAATGGAGTACAATTAAGAAGAAAACTTCACCGGAGCTTTTTTAATGACTTGTGAGCACAGATATATTTTTTCTCTTCCAACAGCCGCTCCCCTCCACCCAAGCTCACAGATATTTCCAAGCTAGCACCAAAAAAGGGTGGAAACAAAAAGCCAACAACTTTTTTTAAGTGCCAGGATTGGATTTTTTTTGCTGTTATTCTCTCCCCCACCCCAATAACCAAGCGAATTTGTCTGCCAAAGAATTATCATACTTCTAGGTACTGGGCTGTACCAGGGAACTTATCCACTTCAAGTGTTTTTTCCAGCAGCTTCTTCCCTGTTGCTTGAGGGACTTAAGTTTATAGAAGATTTCTATTAAGATTAATGGCAGGAAAAAAGTATGCATGTATATCTCATGGCAAGAAAAGAGAAATAAGAAGCATACAGTCTCTGGAACAGTCACAAAATCCCTGTTGTGGACTGAGGGGGCTGGTGAATGGCTTCAGGTTCTGGAAACAGAGCACCAGGAAGAGGCACTAGAAAGATCAAGGGAAAACAAAGGGATGTGCAGAGAGCTGGGTGCATGTAGTATGCTCAGCTTTCAGAAGCAACAAAGTATGCAAACTTCTAGCAATAGTTCTTCAACAGAATACAATGGCCCTTTCAAGATCACTTTGGTCTGCGGCTTGCAAAGAAGCAACCGAGCCATCAGCAGAGGTCTACTAAATTCATCAAACGAATGATAGGGTTTTATAAACTCTTACAAGTACTGCAGCACACAGTTGTAGTTTTTATTATGAAAATATCAACACTATTTCTGAAATAGTAAATTGTCCTATGGGTTTATTCAACAGAAAAAAAAAAAAGAAAAAAAAAGGAAAAAAACCCCACAACCCAAGCTTTTACAGCCAAATTTCTAGAATGAACCAACTTACAAAAATGTTACAAAGACTTGTTCTTTCCAGCTGCTGGCGAACAGACAGACAAGAAAGCCAAGCACCAAACTTGCCCTTCTACAGTTCCTTAATTCTGCAAGAACTGTCTTGACCATCTCTGCAATACTGCTTTATCTCCCCAAGCAACACCATCTTATTTAGGAAAGATAATGAGAACTCATAAACGTAAACTGATTTTAAAATATATAGACCCTTTTACTTTGTGTATGGCATTATGAGATACAAGGCGTTTTTAATAAAAGTTATTTTTCACTGCAATAAGGCACTCAAAAGCAATAATTATTACATAAATTCAAACAGATCTGCTTACAGTTCCAAGAAAGCCTAGTAAAAAACTAATTCTGGTATATACTTTGCTGAATGTTCTTGGTGTATATCCCTGAAAAACAATTTAAGAATGAAATACAGCCAAGCAACCGGCCATTGCTTCAGAACAAAACCTCATTAGATTAAGGTAGCAAATGTATTTTAACATAGTATTAGAAAAAATTATTATGCGCATCCTTATTATGCTTAAGTTTTAGATATAATTATTTTAAAAGTCAATCACATTTTTCTTTTTTTCTTCTTTTTATTGCCCCACAAAGTCAAATATCAGCATTTAAAGAGCAATAATAAAAGCTACCCATTAAAACCCATTCGCTGGCACTCCATCAGGTCCCTGCACATACCTTTTCTTGTCAATTCAGCAGAAGAGCTTTACTCACTGCCATATACAACCAGTACAGTCGTTGGTGTTTGGTTTAAAATGGATTGTGCTGTACTTTAACTATCCTATCCATGTTTTATCAACTGCACACAGAACAACAGATCTTTATAGAAAACTCAATAGGTTTATTTATGGCATGGCTGCTTTCATTTGGGATAAATGTGGGGGGAAATAAAATGTTTGATTTCTAACTCGAATGGGAGGTAAAACGGGAATATCCTTTGCAGAGTCAAATAAGCCATAAAGCTTTCATGAAGGCATGCACGTGAAAAGTGATGACTGTTTGCAGAAGAGGCATCTCAGATGTGTCCATTAGAGCACAGGAATGGCTGACATCCATTCTCCCAAAAATTTGGATTTTCAAATACACTGGGGTACCAATATATTTCCTGCAGGATGCTGATGGCCCATGCTCTGTTGTTAGCCAAGGAAGGAAAGCAAGGAAGGAGCAGAGAGGTAAAAGCTGGGATCTAGTATTAGTTTTCCTTTTGGGGGATGGCAATCTTTTTATTTCTTACTACATGTCTTACTAAAAATGAAGTTAAGCTACTATGATTTTATGCTACAGTAAGTTAAATTACTGTTAGAGAGATTTAGTTTTAAAACTCTCCAGATCTGTACTTCCTGAAAACAAATAATTTCAAAAACAAATGGTAGAAACTCTAGTATTTCCCCCATTCTCTCAGGCACTTTGATATCAACGAATCACCATCCCAAACTCCTAATTTGGATATAAAAGCGAATAAAATTGCTGAGCCACATGTAGACAGCAAAAGCTCACAAGCCAAGCATATATATAGCAGTAGCTACGTGGGAGGCCCAATGAGGTAACCGTAGCAACTCCCTTGGTTAATGCAGAAGTGCATAAATTCTGCCTGGGGAGCCTAATCTTCAGACAAGCAAAGACAAGACTAAGAAGGCTTTGTTTAAAGCACTACTGATGTGCAGCAAAATCTGAAATACTAACTTCATTTTCCTGGGAACCCGGGCTCTCTCTGAACCCACAGAAATTAAAAGCCCAATCCTGCAGTTTCCCTGACTGCAGCAGTGCAGCAGTTCCTTTTTTTTTTTTTTTTTTTTTTTTTTTTTAATTTTGAATGCCAATTTTGTCCTCCGATTCTCTGAAAAAGTGTTTCCTGCTCTGCAGGGCAACAGCCTTTCCTCAGGAACCAGTGCCCTGCCAGGTGCTGGGAAGCCTGCGGCGCTGCCTTGCTCCAGGGGATGCATTTACCAGGAAGAACTGCAGGGTTACACCTTTCATCAGCCATCAGACACACTTTACCGCTGACAGGCTGCCCAGCTCTGGCACTGTGTTGCAAAAAAGCAAACAAACCAATTTTCTTGTATAACTGATATAAATGCTTCAAATCGATACAGTGGTGATTCACTGTCATTAAAACCACAATTTTTCACCCAACTTCCCAGAATGAATTAATCTTACTATGGGGTCCTAGCAACAATTTATTTACTTTTTAAATTTTTTTTAGAAGTTTCTAGCTAAATTTGGTGCCCTTATAAGTAAAAGACTGAAGTCACTGCAACGTGCTGTGTAACTACACAGTTATTCTTGACCTAAAACCCAACCCCAGGTTGATCTTCAGGCTTTGCCCATGTCAACATCTGCTTTTACTTTCTTTCTGTCTAAAGTCTTTCTAAATATTGCTACAGCTGGTCAACAATTCTTCAATGCTGTGTGATTCAGACCTGATAAGAACAGAATTAGAGACAGCACAGTTAGGCTTTGCTCCCATCGTAACTGTGCTAGTGTTGACAATTTCCAGAAAAATGTACTACTGTAAATGCAAGATATGAACTGTAAGACACAAGGCTACAGTAACATAAAAATAACAACACAGGCAAAAGGCGAAATGTAGAAAGTGTGTTTTGGGTTAATTTGGTTACTACCACTGCTTTGACTAAATGCCGGAGACTTCAAAACCAGGGATTACTAACTAGCCTTACCAACAGGGGAATGATGATGGGGTCATGCAAACATTCCCAGAAGGCAGAGTTCAAGCATGCAAATAAACCTTACCTGCACAAGCTGTAAAAGGTAATGAAGAACATCATCATCTTCTAAACTTTCTAGTTTCTGAACTGCCATTGCTCGGACGTTTTCATCTGAAAAGTTACAGTCTAGAAGTTGCATTGTGAGTCCAACATCTAAAGTGCTTTGATCCCAAACCTCCTTCTTAGCTAGCAACTGGTATGTTTTGGCCACTATTTCTTGTTGTCCCCATTTCACAGAGCTAAGCAGCTTAGGATATGCCTTGGGGTGCTTTATGCTTTCATATCTAAAGTGCCACAACAGTTCTTTGTCCTCAGGAGAAAGTGGATTAAGTGGGTCAGTTGCTATGATCTCTTCAAGTTGCTTGCGAAGCTGGTTGGGCATTTCAGCTCGTGTCCTGTCCCCCTGGGGGTCTGATGTTATCCTGTGCTTGGGCAAGGCAATTGGGTGACAATATTTGTCCAGCACAATAGAGATAGCCATTGAGTTTTCTTTATCTGGGTTAGTTGCTGATGTGAGTTTGTCTGCATTGATACTTCCTTGTTCTTCTCCCTTGCCTGGAATTTTCCACATGTGGAGCACATACTCCCCACTGCGTAGCAAGAAACGGTGATCTATCAACAAAAGATTTACATAATAGAGAAGCTGAGTTTTGCATTTGGAATCAGAGTTGGGGGACTCATGTGACTGAAGGTTGGTCTTTGTGGACAGTCCCTGTGCTTTGCCGCAGTATATCTGAAGATTCAGGAGTGCTCCTTTAGGCAAATCTTTGATTTTGATATCAAACTCCAACCAAATATTCCACAGAACCTCCTCAGTAAAAGGCTTTGATGAAGTCCTCCTCTGTGAAAGGAGCTGCTGCCCATGTTGAATGTTAGCCTCCACAAACACAGTAAGATCAGTATTTCTCGGTAAAACTGGAATATCAATGCCAATTATTTTCACCCTAAATTTCCTATTACAATCCCACAAAGAGATAGTGAAGACTCTCTCATGATCTTTTCCATCTATAGTCAACTGTTCGTGATAACCTGTAACTCCTGTACAGTCATCCACCAAGGGCCACTCCTCCTTCTGAACCTCATCCTCACTCGGGTCAGGGGGGTTGTCTAAGACGAGGTGGATTTCTTCCCCATTCTTAAGGCACTGTCTTATCCAGTGAAAATCTTTGATTGGTGTCTCTCCAGTAATGTACTCATCTCTGCCACAAATCCTGAGAACAAAATCCAGTTCGCTATGATCTTCAGGAATGTCCATCAAAGACTTTTTCTTTGCCATTTTTGTGAAAAAGCTGTGGAGAATCGTATCTGGAGTGTCATCTATCGACACTTTAATTTTTTGGCTAGTTGTTCCTCTATGTATGTTTATGAAAATGTTATTATTAGTGATCTTTTTAAATAAATATTCTGGGAGTGGCTTAGATGTAGTCCATGGGTGCATTGCATACAATTTAGGATCTCTACAGGCTACCTCTATCATTCGTGGAGTGACTAATCTGCGACGGGTAAATTCTAGTTCATCATCATGCACATTGCTTACATCAGTGACGTCATAACCAATTAAATTGTTAAGTTGCCGCTGAAATTCCTGAACTTCTTCTGATGGTTTCTGTTTCTGGACAACATAGATCTTGCCTACCTTTTTCTGTAACACTTTCCAGTACAGTATGCAGTCCAAGGTCTGTAATACTTGATGTTTATCATAAATTTCATACCACTGCCCTTTCTTCTGGTACTGCAGAATAAATTGATCTGGGGTGAACGCATGGTAGAAGTCTGTGGTTTGACTCATCTCTATTGCACGCATCCAAATCTGAGCTTTCATTTGCTCGACTGTACAGTTGCCAGCTATTTCAAGTAACATCATTTCCGGTACTTTAGTATGTTTGTTGCTTGTAGGTAAAATGAATTCAATGGATATCAGTTCCATTGATGACAAACTACTCGAGGTACAATGAGGTTTCATTCTTCTTCTCCTTCGTTTGTTTTCCTCTCTCATAACAACAGGCTGTTCATAATCCCCCAACTCCATGCCAGAAGAAATCTAGCAAAACATACAAATACTTGATTAGTTTCTCATTTTTCTTTACTCTTCTTTTTTAAATCTTCTTAATTAAAATCACAGGCCAGTCAGAATCCTGCTATATATATGCTTTTTATATTTCCCCTGATTTTCTGGTCACAAATACTTGACTTACATAAACCACCTCAGACGTAATATATTCAATACCAAATATTAAAAAAAAAACACAAAAAACCCACAAAAAAAACCCCCAACAACAAAACACCAATCCTCCAGCGATTTAACAATTAAAACAGAGCTCTTAAACAGCCTTCCCAGATTTCACCGAGGATAAGCAGTCTGACTCTGTATTTCCTCCACAATGATCTGTTCTTGCTTCTATTGCTCAAGCACTGACTATTCTGCTGCCTCCTCTGTTTTGATGCTGCTGATATTAACATAAGTGTATTTTCATAGAAATCAAAAGCCATGCTACTGTCTACGAGCAGAAAGTGGCCGACCAAGCTCCAGGAAAGCAAAACATCAAGCAATTTGTTTGCAGGCTGGACAGAGGTGAGCCTACTCCCACTTTCCTCTGCCTCTCTTTTTAGCGATGAGGAATAAGGACTTACACCAAAAAAAGCCCTTAGGATTCAAAAGTCAGGGACTACTTCTGAAGACAGGTATTTAACACGCCTCTAAATTCAAGCCTAGTATGCATAATGTGCTTATTTAAAATAAATCAACTCACCAGACTGATAACATCCATCCATTTTTAAAGTAAATACTTCAAGTATAAACAAATAGTTTGTTACAGAAGAAAAAAACCTCCCAAGCTGATGCTGATTTATTACTCTATAAACCAAATCACACCTAGAACACCTGTAAAACAACATCGAACAAGAATGGCCTACCTTATCAGCTTTCAGTAAACAAAAAATACTGTTACAGTTAATCCTCACTGAACAATGTTAAAGTGGAAATTATTCACTGAAAGCTTGGAAGAGGAAGGCAGCACTGACCGAGCATGGTTGCACAAGCTAAGTTACAGAAACACACTGAACTTTTCCAGACAACGCTTTTTATACACAAAATCTTTCTCTTAACTGCTGGAAAAACTAAATCAAATATACCAATGCCTTAGCAGATAACAAAATAATAAGATGAAAATGTAAAAGGTTAAACTGAAACAACATAGCATGCTAACTAAAATTCTTTTTTCAAGTTCCGGAAAGCAACAACTATGGACGCACCACCTCTATAACTGACAAAGAACAAAGAAATATTACCTGCTTATAAAATAAAGGCTGAATTGCTGAAGAAGATTCATCTGTTTTATAGCTGAATTTCCTATATTTTTAAAGGAAGATCATTCACAAAAAAAAGAAATTCTTTGTTTAAGTTGTTCTGCTTTTCTTGCTCGCCTTCATATCCAGATGCAAAGGAAGTGCTGCACTTACCAGGAAGGAAGTTTTAACCAAGTTGATTATACATATGATTGCTCATTTAAAAAAAAGTCAGAATGCTTTTCCTGTTACAACATTAAAAATACACTAACAGTACACCGATTTAATTTTAACACACATGCACAGAAGACATGCTTAAAGCCTTTTAAAAACACCTAAGAATAACCCAGGCAATAAACCTAATGAATCCAAATAAAACATTTTAAAAACAGTATATTTTGGAGAGCCTAACTACTTTATAAAAGAGTTAAATAAAAATAGTAGATAAAAGACAAGTAAATCCGCAATGTTTCCTTATTTTTGTTTTCATGTTGATAGCCCTTTGAGGTCTCCCAACTTAAACCCCTGCGAGTTTTTAAAGCCAGTCTCTGTACAGGCATCACATGGAGATGGTATCTGCCAAGGATCTTGCAGGGTAAACTCAGCAATAGAACTGCCAGGTCATCTTCCTCCTAATATTTTCAACTCACTCATTTATGATTAAAAACACACAGTGAAATCCACTAAATATGATATTTTAAAATTTGGGAAGAATTTAAACTATGGCCTTTAAACCCTAATCCTTGTGGTTAACTACAACCTGAAGAGCTGTTCCTTTACTAAAAAAAATCCCCACAGGAAAAAATTGGAAAACATGTACAAACCAGAAAGAAAAGACAGAAAATCCTCTAATTGTATCCCTTTTCCTTATGACTTTTCCAATGAAACACTGACCATTTTGAAGAGCAGTAACATATCCTACAGCAGTACATAGCCTACAAAAATTAAGATTTTTGAGAAAAAAAAATCTGAAACAACTGAGAAGTCTTTTAGCAACAGTGAAATGGTGATGTATTTGTTTTGTTGTTTGGTTTTTTTTTTTAACATATGCATGCTTCCTTAAGACACCTTTCTTACTAAAAAGGAGGGGGGGGGGGGAAAAAGGGCTCTCTGTATTGGCAAAAAAAAAATAAATCTGAGTCTCTTACCTGCCTCCAATATGCTGCTTACAACCTCTGAAATTTTCAGATTTTGCCAAAGTTAAAAAACCCCAGAGAATACCCTCCACCACAGATGTAGCTTTTCTTTATCAGAGCATCATCTTGCTTCTCAGCTAAGACTGACTTCTTTTTAGGAGGTTCTTTTTTTCAGGAAGTGAGTTTGGGGAAAACATATTCAGTCTTAGCTCCCTCTATCTTTTAGAGCCAGGATTTGGAACTTCTCAAGGAACTGGTGAAGTTGCCCCAAACATTTTGTCACTGCCACGAAATCTACCCATCTTGCCCAAGACATCTCCAACACTCATCCTCTGCATATGTGCAGCCTGTCAGCATTCATCAGCCAGTCTCTGGGGCATCTCAGCACTAGACACCACTTTCCCCTCTGGACCTCCTCTCATCTGAAAAAAGCACTCAGTTGCTGGAAAACTTGAGCACCTGCAACCTTCATGGCAGTGCCCAGGGTGACGGAGAAGATGGAAGCAGACAGTTTCACATAAAAAGGAAAAGGAGCTGGAGGGGTAGGAAAAGGAGTAATGCTGAAGGGGAAAATTTATTTTGCAAAACCTGTGTTTTCAAATTTCTTGACTTTGGAGAGCTTACCTTTGCAAGGCTTTTTCAGAATCTGTCTTTTGAAGTATAATCTCTAAAACATGTTGCTTATTTTTCAATTAAACATAAGTAACCAGCAGTAAGGGGGGGGGGGGGGGGGGGGGATGTCACACCAACAGGCTACATAGATTTTTTTGCAAATATCCCTCATTCTAGAAGTTGTGCTGACCCTATTAAGTAAACCTGGACCAATTTCATTGGGTTTTGCCAGAGCTAAGAAAGCATACTGATTTAAAATACCCTCATCTTGCCACCATGTGCTATACACGTACAGATCAATTTTTCAAACACATATACTCAAATATTCCATCTCCTGCTAAGCTATTCTAGCACTACACCATTGACCAAGACTATCAAGACAATCAAAGGCAGCAACGCTACCTCATACAGCAGAAAACTACTCTGTACATTGCTCAAGAAATGTAATTGTTTGACACACTTATCCACTTAAAAAGACAGGTAGAGCAATATTGTGAAAGGTTCAGATATTCCCCCTCAAATTGCAGCAGATACAATGCAAATGTATGACACTTGTGTAACTGCCCATACAAGACTGTCTCTTCTCCCACATTCATTTGGGCTGTGACCTGTCATGTCTAGGCCAATCCAGTCCAGTCCAGTCTCCATCTCCAGTTCAGCTCTGACCACTTTTCAGCACCTTTAAAAGCCAATTCTTGGAGGGATGACTGTCTCTAATCAGTCTCTGCAATGACAGACATAAAAGTGTCCTCATTCAGAGGGTGACACCAAATTGTATCTGTTTTCTACTAATCCATGTGTAGTCATGACAAGACCGTATTTTCTCATGGATATGCATCAGAAAACTTTGATGTTTATAATGGAAAATCATTTAAAAGAACTTCCTGAAACCTTTGTCATGCCTAAGCATTGCTTAAAGAGTATTGACACTTCTATATGCCTACTGCAACAACACCACCACAAAATTTTAAAAAATCACTCTTTTAAATTTATAATTCTGATAGGCCTCATCAACCCCGAATTTCCCTGTATTAGAACTGTGGTACCACTGGTCCACGAATCCTGATGGGATGCAATAGAGCAGGAGGAGGTGGGCCTGTAAAAGGTAGCTAAGACAAGCAAACAGACTTGCCTTTGTCTTCAGTCGTATTCCTATCACATCACTCAGGTCAGCAAACTGATCATAACAAGAACAACCACAAAATTTGGTTAATTTTCAGCCGGATCAGTTCCTTGATCTGACTCATCACTGGCAGAAGTGGTTTGGCAGGGGAGGGAAGAGAAGGGAAGGGAATGGAGCCAGCGCAGTTTATGGTAACCGAGACTGAAACATAATTCACAGCAGGATTAGGAGATAAATTCATGAGTAAACTTGTTAAATGATTTGAAAACACTGGCTGTAAGATGCTTTAAAGAGACAATGTGTTACTATCATTAATTACTTCACATATTCTGCTACAAAAAATTCCAGATTATCTGTCAAGCTTCACTGCTTTGTTGGGACTGTGTTAAGAGTTTTACCAGTTACTTATTCTTCATTGGTTATTTGAATGCTTATTCTATACTAGTTCCTGCTTCTGCCTTAATCCACTATGCGAAAACCTTATTTTACAATTATTCTTTTCACTTTAGTGTGAACTTTTTCCCAGACAATATAACCTGCAAGAAAGCAGGCACTTCTATTGGAGTAAGACTCACCTCATGCACACATTATGCAAACATAATAATGTGTTAACATTCACAAAGTTTAAAGATAAATTATAAAAAGAACCAGAACGAAAATGACCGTACATGACCTGAAGTTTTCCAAGCAGCATACCGTATCTACTTGCCAGCACTGTCTTGTAGCAGAGGACTGCTTTGCGTTTGCTGGGTAGGAGTACAATGTATCTTCCCTACATCTGCGATGATCCAGTGCTGAACTACATAGGCAAGATACCCTAAGCATGAACACAACTGCCAAACCCACTTTGCTTGATCCTTTTGTGGACTCCTCCAGCAACTAGTCGCTCTCATGGGAATTAAATCAGAGCAGGTTCCCATTAGCTAGTAAACTTCATAGATAATACAGTCACATTCTTCATCAAAAAGTACACAAATCAGCAGATAAAGCACAACATCTCGGTCAGGAGGTTGTCGAGTCAATCAGACGCCTGTTACGGCTGCAATACTTTCAGCCCCCCCCCCCCCCCCTTCACTACAGACCTTTGCCTATTTTGGTTTCTGCAAGAGATGCCTATTGGGGGGCACTCCTGGAACAAACAGTGACTTCTAGCTGATTCCGAAAACTTGGGTAAGGATTTTGGCAAAGCTCTGGTTAGCCAGAGTGACAGAAGTGACCGGGCCATCTGCCTTCAGCCCAACACTTTGCAGAGCTCAAGGCGGGTAGATGGCAGCTGTGACCGACACCAGCTCCCAAATGCCCTCGGCTGTTATTTCAGGTGATTTGTGGTGGGGGAAGGTTTTACAGTCTACACGTACTGGAGAGTCACAAGAGGTTATTATTTGTTGGATAAGGAAACACAGTTGTTGTTTAAAACCCGCGCTGCAGCAGAGATGACTCACGGATCGTAAGACCCGTGGGAACTGTTACGGCTGTCTAGCATGCTCCTTCGCTTTGCACCGTGTTACCCGGCACTCCAGCAGTTCCCTCGGCAGGTTCCGCACCACACCTGTAACTCCTGCTCGGGCCCGGCTGTGCGCGGGGAGCCGGGCCGCTTGGAGCCAAGGCCGGGCAGCCCAGGGCGCGGCGGTGGGGGCTGCAGCGGCCGCTGCGGGCTGACCGCGGGCAGTCACACCCGCCCGGCTGGCAGGGGGCTCTGGCCCAAGCGCTTCGCCTGCGCCCAGCCCGGCAGCCCGCGGCGCGGCGGGGAGCAGCGGGCCGGGGCCGCCTGCCTCCCCCGGCCCCGCCGGCCGGGCCCCGAGGCCGCACCCGCCCCCGCCCGCCGCCCCGAGATGGCGGCCGGGCCGCGCCGCCCCGCAGCGCCCGCGGGAGCAGCGGCGGCTCCGCATGAGGGCGAGCCGCGCCCAGCCCGGCGGGGCAGCCGGGAGCCGCGGGGAGCCGGCCGGGCGGGGCTGCCCACCGCCACCGCGGGGAGCCGGGCCGCGCCGCCCCGGCCCTGCGCCCCCGCCGCCACCTGCGAGCCCGGGCCGCGGGCAGCGCTGGCCGGGGGCAGGGTCCGCAGGCCGCCCCCGCCGGCGCTCGGGACGCAGCTACTCACCGCAGCGGCGCGGCCGCGGCCCCGGCTCCGGACAGGTGTTTTCCTCAGCAGGAAGCGGAGCGGGCCGGGGGCCGGAGGGGAGGCTCCATGGCCGGCGGTAGGCAGCTCCGGAGCCGCCGCCAATCACACGCCGGGCAAAGAGGGAACCGGCTGTGGGGCCTCCCCGCCCCGCTCAGGCGCCGCCGCCCTGCCCCGCCGCGGGCCCGGGGCGCCCGGCCCCGGCCCCCGCCGCTGCGACCGGCCCGAGCCGCGGCCCGCCGAGCCGGCTGCCGGGGCCGGGCCCGGGCCCCTTCCCCCGGGCGAGGCGGGGGCTCGGGGGAAGGGGCCGGCGCTGGCCCGGGACGCTCTGCGGGTCCGCGGAGCGCGGTGCCCGGCCTTGCCGCCTGGAGGCAGCGGGCAGCCCGGCCGTGGTGCGGGGTCCGCTGGCCCGGTACGGCCACATCGGCCTTGGTGCGGGTGTCCCCGCCGGTAGGGTGAACCGCCGCTGCCTGAGCGGGGTTTAATCGCCAGCACAGGGCACGCAGGACGCGTCCGGCGGTCAGCACAGGCAGCCTTGCTCGAGGCGGCTTCAAAGAGGGGTGCGTCGCCCCAAGGGCCGGCCCGCGCCTCGGCCGGCTGCTGCGGAGCGGCCACCGGCGGGGCCAGTGCCAGCCCGAGCGGCCCGGCCCGCGGCTGACGGCGGCTCCTCCGGCGAGGGCTGGGCTGGTTTGTCTAAGTTGCCCTCAACTCCCCCAGGGGTGGCATTCTGCTCTGGAGCACAGTGGCCTCCTCCGGAGAGATACTCACACTGTCTGATTAAATGCCTGCTACAGGTTGAGCCTCTTACTTGTCTCTCCCCCCACCCCCCTGCTACTTTTTATTTGAGGGTGCTGTATTCTTGTTTTCCTACCATTTTCCCAACCCCAGACTGGGCAATCCTGGCTCTGTCCTTTTAGGTCATGTTCTTTAAACCTCTTGCAATCCCTGCCTCCGGGTCCTTGCCAAATGGGCCACGTTGCTTTTGGAAGGCAGGGCACA
This sequence comes from Falco naumanni, assembly GCF_017639655.2. Taxonomy (NCBI): domain Eukaryota; kingdom Metazoa; phylum Chordata; class Aves; order Falconiformes; family Falconidae; genus Falco; species Falco naumanni. The sequence continues at coordinate 92,694,347 of NC_054058.1, forward strand.
AGACTGGACGCAGTAGTACTCCAGCTAAGGCCTTGCCAGGGCTGCCTACGGCAGGATTAATTCACCAGCCTCGCAGTGCCAGGGCTCCAAATGCAGCCCAGGCATAACCGTTCACATCCAATTCAAACACACAGCTCCCCCCACCACCACTCTTTCCCCACCCTGGCTGCTGGCTGTTTGGCTCTGAACAAAGCCGAGTGTTTGTATCTCTGCAGCTCCTTTTTGGAATGAACAGCAAAACTCCTTCTACGACTGTGCTGAGACCTGTTTTGACCCGGGTCTTGCAATGAGATTCACAGGCTGACCCTGTACAGCACGCAGCCTGCACACTCGCCCTGAAAGCCAGGTGAGGTTACATCTTCAGGGAGAGCTTTACAGGACTCATAGGCTGACCACAGGTTGCCACAAAGACTGTATAAATGAATGTGATTTTTCTAGGTACACATTATTAACTTCCACAGAAATAAGACATCAGGAGGAAATAACTGGCGTGTTACACATAAAGTTGCTATTATAAAGAGCTGGATAATTGTCATTATAGCAGTAGGGTTCTTTTGACTTAAAAAATCATTTGTGTGACATTAAGAATCATAATATCAGCCTGAAGCAGAAAGTAATTTAGAAACTGTTGTATAAACACAGAATTTCAAAATGAATATACGTTACAAGGAACTGTGGCTATAGGAAATCATAACTCCACTGGCCTCTAGTTCCCCTTTTTACAAATACTAAAGCAAAGTAAAAACCTTTAACAACCTTCACGTGATGTGTGTGCAGCATGGGGGAAACATAGTGAAGACTCGCTCACTTCGTGCTTGGTTTTGCATGGTATAATGGGTAATATCGGTCAAAGAAGTTCAGCTTCACACAGCGTGTGTATTACTTGAAAAGAGATTAAAAAACCTCATCAAAATAGGAAGCCTTTTTTTGTTGTTATTGGCTGGATCCCCAGATGGATGACTCCAGGAATGTAGCCAGTGTAGCCAGTCTGGCAACTAATCCAGTTAAAATCCATGGACTTTATTTGGGGATGCACAAATATACGGAGATTTGAGCAGCTGAATAAAAAAGATTGCCAATTTTCAAAAAACAGTTATAGAGGTAATAATTTATAGCTCGAGCAAATGACACGTTTGATGTTGACTTCAGCCAAAACTGTATAAAATATTATTTCAATAGCGATAAATCAACATAATGTTATTGGAAATGAAAGAATAAAGTATTGTATGTATTATATTTGAGAAAAGGAGGCAAACTGAAAATCTTTGTCTCTTCAGGATTTAGTAAGTTAATAAAATAATAATTTTTTGGAGTTTACCTTCAGGTCCTCTATATATAGCACAATTTCCTTTATTGCCTTTTGTGGCAAATCAAGTAATACAAGCTTCCCTATTGCCAAGGATGCTCTCCTTATAGGTTGCATATTCTTTGGAAATATACACTTTAACGTTGTTTTATTCCTGTTGATTTCCAAATATGACTTAAAACCTTTCCCATAAATTACCTGTTGGTCTTTTTTTTTTTTTTCCCCCCCCAGTCAATAACAGCCTTTATACTAAATTGAAATGCACATCTTACCATATAAAAAGTGGAACTTCAAAATAGTCAGGAATACCATAGCTTAATGAAGTAAGGTGAAGAACACAATTTGATATTTAAATGAAGCTGATTTAATCAAAATTAGTCATGCAAAGAAGCAATCATTTAGCTAATATAATCTTGTGAGGTGCAGTCAAAATGCAATTATTTCCTTTCTCTTTCAGCTGTAATAAAAATACGACAAGGAATTGCTGTCATGATCTTAAATGGGAGTTTGGGAGGTTGAAAAAATGTAAGATGGTATCTTTTGTGTCCTCTGCACAGTCGAACATCAGGTTTTATGTTGTTTCATGAAGAACTGCAATAAAGAGTAACAGCCACATTAAATGCTCAGCAACAACTTTATATACTGACATATGTTAGAACTGGATATAAATGTTCTGTTGTCTTTGACAGACTGGCTTCATTACAATTTAGGAAATAGTATCTAATAGTTTGGGTTGTTTTTTATTTTCTATACTGCTAGCAGAAAAAAAAAATTAAATGCAGAAGCTTTGTAGGTCTTTACTAACAAAGCTAGAACCTGCTTGCCTTATCCCAGCAATAGCTACATTCAGTTTTGTAATTGCTAGTTTATGTAAAGAAAATTGGAAAAAAACCATTGTGGGATACATTGTGCTTCCTGATGGAATAGTAGGTAGTTTTCTCCTTTCTTGTGGAATTTATAAGCTGGAATTTTCTCGTTGGGTTGTAAGCACTTTATGATGCATTCAATGCAGGATTTAAAATAAATTGACAGAATCCTTTTATTTTACGGCTGTGCTCTGAAAACTGATTGTGTAAATATGCGATCACTTGTGCTAACATCATTGCAGTTGCTTTCTCCATATGCACTATCATATGATAACTTTGGTATCAAAAATAAGTTTTTCTTCTTACTATAACTTTCCAACAAGCAGAGGAGGAATGAGCCAGACTTTGGTTTGGCTTTTGCATCATGTTCCAGGTATGATAGCTGCTCATGTAGTGGGTAGAACTGATAGCTAAGTGTTGCCTGCAGATCTGTCCTCCATTCACAGCTTTTATTTCATGGGAAAGGCAGCCCATCTCTTTTTATGCTGGTTCTGAGTCATTGCTTGGGGAAGCAGCAGCAGGCCCTGGGGGAGTAGAGAGGTCCAGAAGAAGAGCAAATTAAGAGTGGGCTTTTGCTGCCCATCCTCTGAAAGGATGCCAGCAGGCAGTTAAATCCCCTGTAAGATGTGTCCTATATGAGGTTGTGTTCCCAGGGAATGTTTTAACATCTGCTGGGCACGAAAGCAGCCTTGTGACCTGATCCAGAACGATCCCTGTGAACCTCTGCAGGCAGAGCAGAGTCAGGGAAGCTCAAACAAGATAAAGAGGAGTCTTGCCTATCTCTAGTGCCTTCTCCAATAAATACCTGCTCTGTCCCTCTCTCCTACTAGGTTGGTGCTCCTGGTGATCAAGATTCTGCACAAAATCCCTCACTTCAAACATCTAAAGCTTTCAAAACAGGAAACGGCAGGTGTTCAGAACCCTTCTGAGATACATCTGCTGAAGGCTTTGTCTGCTGTTTTACTGATTTAGGCTCTTACACCACAGACTAGGTATTTAAAGCACAGGGGTGGGAGCGCAAGCTGTTTCCTCCATACCACATACGTACACACATCAGCTGAGATGCAAAACTCACATAATACCTCTTACTGGCTTTAATACCTATTTTTGTCTGTTCATATGTGTACGAGTTTGTCAGAGAGAGATGGACTCCTCATGGTACCAGAGTGCGTAAAGACCACTGGTTATTCATAAGGGGGGTGGGGGAAACTCCTGAGTTTTTGTGGCTGCTGTCAGAGGTCTCAGTATTAGGTGGTGATGCAATATTGCATCATCTTGTGGCATTGGGACTTGATGGAGAAAACGAAAGAGGTCAGAAATAGAAGTATGAAAAAAAGGAGTTCACACTTCCAACAAGGCCTCTAGTCTAATAACATTATATTAAGTACTCCTAAATATAAGATACAGGTAGGCAATCTCTGAAAGTTTCTGACACCAAAAATAATGAGTCTAATTTGCTGCCCAGGGACTACATTATGAGGTTTCTCTAGACAAGCTCTCTGAACTGTGTTGCTGTGTTATCTTCCTGTCCTGATATTTATTTCTCTTAATCTTCAAAAATTTGCTCAGCTGTATGCTTATTTGTTAGTGTATCCTCCTGTCCGTGAGGAGGCAAATACATTCGCATTGCCATAGGAGTTACATAAGGGTAGCCTTTCATCAGAGGATTTCTGTATTTTTGTTGTTGTAAATGAGTAATGCGAAATGCTTTCCCTTTAAACTACCTCATTGCCTCTCTCTGTATATCGAAGTAACATATCCTTTATGCAAAAGTGTTACCAGAGTTCCAGGCACCCGGTGGGCTAATTGATCTGCTGTCATAATACTTGGGCGTACTAAGAAAACATTCAAGTAGGAACATATTTGTTCCTCAGAGTTTAGTTGAATTCAAAATCAGCTACAAAGAAAGCTCTTTCCCAGCCTGATCCTTTCTGGAAACATACCCTTAAAACTTCTCCAACAGCTGTAACGGCTGGCCTTAGCAGAGTGCCCAGAAGATCACCACATCTAGGGTTTTTTTGACTGAATAAGATTTCTTTCCAAAGTGCCGAATCCCTCGTACGGAGAGCCTCTGGGCAGGTCTCTCTCTTTCACGAGGAGGCTGGAGATCCTGTCTGGGTGCTGGTGAGCCTGTTGGGGTGCCAGGATCACATCTGTGACAGCACTTCATGCACCTGAGACAGTACCTCCTCATAGTGGTAGCTTTGCTAAACAAACACCTATCTTCACATTGGAATATAGAGCTTCTGCCATTACGGACAGATCAAAGCCTTGCCAGCCAGCCAGCACAACCACAATGAGGAAAAAGCCAGATTCCGACCCGGAACTTTGCATCCTAGAAAGGAAAAGCTAAGGAAAGCTGGGAACCAGGAGGATGGGAAGTGTCAACCCTTACACACAAAATGAGGGCAGCATTATGGTGAGGATATTAGTGCTTCAGCACGTGGCAGTCTGGTCTGTGTAGATGGCCCTCCATCGTCTGTGTCTGCTAGGGATGGTTAAAGACAAATGTGGGAGCACTGCCCAGATAAAAAAAGCTGGTATTGCCAGATATCCCATCTATTTTAGGACTTCGAGTTACCATCACAAATATTACATTACCTTATTACCTTACTTATAAAATGCACATCCCCATACTTTCCTGCCTGTAGTGGAAAGCCAGGGCTCTCCAGAAAACTTTTGTGAAGCCTCTTCAGTCATCTCGTTTTACAGCACAAAGCCTGTGCTGTTCATCAGGGGAGGACATGGTAACTGAGCCCAGTTTGGATGGGACTATCCTGGTCCCTCATGGAAGGCAGTAACTGCTGCAAAGTGCTGGTCAGAGCCTGCTCTTCGCACGCTCCCTGTGCCCAAGAAAGTAAGCTGTGCCTTATTCTCCCTTGATCTGCAGTTCTGCACCCCAAAGCCCAAAGGGGACGTAGCAACGTCTGTCTGTGCACCGTGACTCGGCCGTAGTCACGCCACCTCAGGTATCAGCTAGGCAGGTGTGATAGAAACTTTTAATGGCTCTTATTTCTGCAGGTAGAATGTGGCAGATGGCCAGATCATGCTTTCCAGAGTGTGCAGGACAAAGTGATCCCAAGTATGTTGGTCACTGATGCACCTCCAGGCTTTGTTTAGGCCAGCTTGCCTGTGTGCGGCTGTGTGGCTGAAAACAGGCCAGGGATGGAGTTGGAACTCTTTGTGGCTGTTTGTCTGGTTATCTATCAGCTACTGAACAGGCACAGCCCACGATATTAATCTCTTGAACAACATTCAGAGGCTCTTTGATGCATTTCAGAAGCTGCAGGAAGTCTTCCTAAATTCACATAATGAGGCAGACATACAGGAGCCTTGTGTTTCATCCCAGCAGGGAGCAATTGTTCTTCTCTGGGAAGCTGATGTTCTTTCCCAGTATTTTTCCCATGTGTCTCCAATAACAAAATGCTTTGGCTGAGATGGTGTGATTTTCCCCCTTGAAGAGGGTGACCTAGCACTGGATAGACCAGATGCTGTGGTCTTTCCAAAGTACAATAGTACCCCAAAAGCATCTGGTAGATTGACAAGAATAAGGATATAGAGATGAGGGACACGTGAGAGAATGCTTGGAGGGTATTACCTCTCTGGTCTCAGATGATCTAAAATACTCCAGATTGTCTTTGGACTCTTCCTGGATTCCATTCTAAGAGAAGAAAGTAGATGCGGGGAAGGTGAATCCCTGCTATGTCCGGAGGAGAAGGGCAAGAGGACACCATGAAGGAATGATTGATGTTTGGGATATGTAACAAACCCAAATGAATGAGTGACTTTGGAGGCAGCATTTTGAAAATCCATCAAGAAGGCGTGATCCCCCTGATGGATCACAAAAGGCTACATAGCAGAGCTTGTTTTAGGCACAGAAATTGCGGGGAGTGGGATAGCAGGCGCTGCAGGGCTTGCCCCTGAGGAGTGGCTGCAGATGTGATAGGAAGCCAGTCCTTAGAAACGAGGATGGTGAGCACTGCAGCAGTGCGTGGAGCTGGCCCTGCAGAAGGGTGACCTGCCAGCACAAGGCTGCATCGTCCCTTGGGCATCAGCACCTCTGCAGAGGATGGCACTTCTCTTCAAAAAGTGAACCCCAGAAGAGTGTAATGACTCCTGTATCTTGACAGGCTGAGCACTGGAGGTGCCAACCCCACTTTAGTTCATCCTTTTCCTTATTTTTGCTTCTGTTTCAAGTAACTGGCATCACAACAGTTATAGATGAAAGGGACCTTTGAAAAGGTGTTTCTGGGAGTTTAGGAGTTGAGGTTTTGCATCCTGGAGGGTACTAATGAGGGGAAGCAGCCCAGAAGACCATGGCTTGACTGTGACATGCTCAATACCTGCGTTGACCTGAGTCAAGGGGTTCAAAACTTGAATTGCCTGTGTTAATAGCTCAGGAAAAAACAACAGTGGCTGAGTGAACTCTCTCTGTTGCACTTAGATAAACAGCAAGATACTCCGGGCAGTGTCCATCCGCTAAGAGTGAAGGCATGTCAAAGGCTGATTGCTCTGAAATCCCAGACTTAGCTCACATGATGCTCCAGTACCAGTGAGGTGACTACCAAGAACTAACCCCACTGAAACTTATGGCAGTCAAAGTGTATGGAGGCCAAGGGACTATACCCAAGCCAAATGAACTCCTTAATTAACAAAACCACAATTTTGGTTATGCATGGTCAGTGCACAGGAAAAAAGAAATATTATTTTAGGGTTCCATATAGTTAAGGGATGAGAAGTACAAAGTACAAAAAGGATCTGATTGTGTACACACGAGGTGCATGTGCAGTGGTGGCAGTGTCTGTGTTGGAGTCATCTCAGAGGGACTTGGCATTACCCCATTATCCCGTCTGAATTCTGTGAAAGGAGCACAAAAAGCAAGGAATCTTTCTGCTAGTGATTAGGGAAAACAGCTGTTTGAATCCGAGTTAGTCTGTTAATCCCATTTAAACAAATTATGTATGTTGAAACATTGGATTTCTGAGATAAGCAAATCTGTCACAGCCAGAGAGAAGGGGGGGTGTCTCGTGTCTGATGCGCTTGGGGAGATACACGTGCCATTTCTGGCACTTCAGCTTGCCAGGAACCTGAACACGAGTGTGGATTCAGCCCCTGGAGGAGGATTTACACCAGCCCGTGGAGGTGTGTGTCTGTCGGCTGCACCGGCTGGCATGAGCCTTTCAGGTGCACCGCCGACCACAGGTGCTCTCCGTGACCTCACCCTGTAGGCGCTTTGGTACCTCACCCCCTGCCCTCTCACCCACAGGCACGCCCCTCACTCCCAGCGTTCAGCCGAGGCGCCTCAGTGGCCGGCTGCACCCTGTGTCCCCTGCAGCACGGCCCCGGCCCCTTCCCGGCTGCCAGCGCCCCGCCATGCGGAGCAGCCACGCCGGCCTGGCGCAAGGCGGCACGGCCAGGGGGCTCCTCCGCACTTCTGCCCTCCAGAGCCGCCCTTCGCCGCAGCCCGCCCGCGCCGGCATCGCGTCACGCCGGCGGGACACAGGCGACCCTGGCGCTGCGGTGACACCTGCTGGGCCGGCGGGAGCATCACCGGGGCGCCGGGGGCCGCCGGGCGCGGTGCTGCGGGGACAGCTGCGCCCGCCCCCTTCGCCTGTCCGTCCCTCGGAAGTGAAACTGGAAGACAAAGAGTTTCGACGAGGAGACCTTGAAGCCGGCGGATCGGCGTCTTCTTCACAGATGTGGGATGTGCAGAATAATGTTACTCGCCAAAGCTACCCATGGGGCTCTTCTGTTTTCATTCATAAATACCTGAAGTAATTCAAGATCCTCATGGTACAGAAATGCAAAGTATCTGCGTGTTTATGAAAGAGAGCTGACAACGTGATTTTGTGTTTTGTCCAAAGTGAGCTTTAGCATTCCGCCAGGTCACCACTGTATCATGTAAGCACCTAAATCCGGTCCTGGACATGGCTCAGCAGAGAGAAGCAGGACAGGGAAGAGTGACTTCCCCTCACTGAGGATGGGCTCCATGGGGGAGCCTGGCACAGGTGCTGGGGCCGCCTGTTTGCTGCTCGCCGCATCCAGAGCCAAGGCTTCAGCAAAGCTGGGCAGCCAGCCAGGGTGAAGGAGCCCAGCTGCAGACCTGTGGTCTGTCACAGCACTATCAAAACTATCAAGCTGCAACAAGGCTTCTACCATCCCATACCAGATTAACTTCAATAAATAGTTCCCACACCTTGCCCCAGTATGGCCACCAGTCCCCCACAAGGTTCCAACAGTTCATCTGCTGTCTGGGCTGTTACATCAGCCTCTTCAGGCCAGCCCCTTTGCTTCTTGCCTCTGCTGCAACCTGCTCCTTAGCTCTCATATATCCAGGGCACACACTCTCTCTCACCCTTCTACTTCTCCCAGGTCTCTCTCCATCCCATACTCCTTAGAGCTATTTAAATACTTAGCAGGAACCAGCCACAGCTACACATTACCCACATCAGCCAGCCCACCGCCCCTGAAGCCGGCCCACAGCTGGATATTATCAATGATAATTAACCCAGCTTCATTCCTCTACAATGGTCTCTAGCAGCTTTCCCACTTGCCCCTGCCAGTGGTTACAGCTGGGAGGGCCGGCAAAACTCACTCATCCAGGGGCACCGTGGAGGCCAGTGTGACTGCTGAGGGCTGCTGACATAGAGGTCTCCCTCATGTACAAGGTTGGTCTGAAACTGGCACTGAGGAACATGTTGCTTGACAGGGTGGCTGCTGATGCTGGGGCTGGTTCAGGCCTTCTCGCTGTTGTAATTTCCCAGCAACCTGAATCTTTCCAACTCTATTTTAATTTCAACTTTTTTCATCTTCCTGACTCCATTTTCTGCAAAATGTTTCCCTGCTTTATACGTGTACCCAGGAGCATGAGCACTGCCTGTACTTTTGTTGGACCTTTCCATCAACCCTGCGCTCTCCCTTCCCTTAGCTGTACATTGGCTAGGTTTGAGGAACATACATACTTTATTTCTCCTGATATCTGGACCAGATAACTACCCCAAGCATGAAGGGCTGCCTGAGTGGTGTCAGAAATACTGAATCTGCCGTGTGTGATGCTGGACATCAAATCAAAGGTGTTAAAACCCTCCCCAGCACCCAGCCCAACCTTTTTCCTCAAACCCTCTGCTTTTGTGCGGCCAGCTTCTCAGGTAAAAGTCTTTGAAAACCCTTAAATGAAAGCTACTGTTACTCCAGTTATTGGACACAATGGGACATCTATGACAGAATATTATCTGCCAGAACATCACCATGGAGGATGGTAAGACTCTGCACCCTCACAGCACCAGTGGATCTGGTGGGGAGCTGATGAGCTGGCTTCTATTCAAGCTCATAAGATAATAATTACACCTAACACAGGTATGCAGAGTACAGGACAAAGTTATTATTAAATTCAGATGTAAAGAACCTAGTCAAGGTATTAGCAGAAGGGATACAGCACCTATTATCAAGTTCAGTAAAAGAAGCCAAATGAAACATATTTATCAAACACAAATACTTTTCCAGTAACATGAGAAGGGGATCAAGTTATACTGTATTCAAAAAAAAAGAGAAAGAAAAGCATACAAGTAGAACTGCATGCTGACTTATGGGAAATGGTATTTCTGGAGAACAGTATGAAGTTGAATGGTATGTGGTCAGTGATATTAATTAGTTTCAACACTAGGCTTTTCTGCAGCAAATTGAATGTTACAAGAAAGTTGAAAGATGGGAATTTAAGGAGTTACACCTCCATCAATAAGTTTCAAATGCATTTAGAACAATACCAAACCCCCACAATGTAGAAGAATTATAGAGGAATGAAGGCAGGTTAATTAGCATTGATAATATACAGCTGTGGGCTGGCTTGGCTGATGTGGATAATGTGCAGCTGTGGCTGGTTCCTGCTAAGTAGTTAAATAGCTCTGAGGGGTATAGGATGAAGAGAGACCTAGGAGAGAAAGAGGGAGGGGGGAGAGAGAGAGAGAGAGAAAACGTGAGTGAGCACCCTGAATGAAGGAGAGGCTTGTGGAGAAGAAGGGGGCCCAGATGAGGAGAGGCTGGCTGGAAGAGGAGTCCAGAAAAGAAAGAATCAGGATGCAGTGGAGGCAAAAGGCAGGGTGGACTGGCCTGAAGAGGATGAAGAAGCAGTACAGACAGTAGATGAACTGTTGGAACCTTGTGGGGGATTGGTGGCCATGCCGGGGCAAGGTGTGGGAACTACTTATTGAAGTTAACCTGGTATGGGATGGTAAGAAAGCCTTGTTGCAGCCAGCTAGTTTTGTTAGTGCTATGATGTCCCAAAAGCCTCCTTGGATTAAAAGTTTTCCAGAAAATCTGTATGGGTAAGTAGAAGCATGAACTGACTCTCTGGAGCTGGTGGTGTCATAGCCTTCCCTGCTTCTCTGCCCTCAGTCACTGGCCATGGGAGAGGGACTATACTGTTTAAGTTGCAGGTGGTCTTGGCCCTTCGTTGGTTAGGAAGTAACCCCAAATACCAGTGAGAGCGCAGCAACTTATTTCCAACAGGGAGAGCTGTAACTCACTGGGAGACTCTGTGCAAGGGACTGTTGGGAAATGTGTCTCTTGGGCATTCGGTTGTTGGTCTTAAGCTGAAGAAAAGCTGATGTAAAGTTTGTTTTCTCCCAGAGAAAAGAGAGAGAAAAAAGCAGTTGTTTCCATCTTGAAAGAGGAAATATCTGCTGTATGGTTGGAGGGGGTGTAGCTTGCCGATGTGTTCAGCCTAGGGCTTTCCATATGGGAATGCTCCTGCCTTCAGTCTGTTCCTGCCAGGCACAGGCACCTTATCTGCCTGCGCTGTTCCCTATGTGGGGGAACAGGTCTCACCATGCTCAATGACTCGGTAGTGACAGGAGTGCATACGGCTGGCAACAGGCATGGTTCTTCCTACCACACTGGTGAAGCCAATGTCATCTGTATTACTGCTGCATGCCGTCACCTCCAAAATACTTATCAGGAGAAGGAAGACATATATGCACAGAAGTGGGCTTAAGGCATCGGTGATATAGAACAGGCAGCTAGGAGGTAAATGACTCGTAGCAGCTGGGCAGGGATGGTGACACAAACAGGGAATGTCTTGTGCTCACCAGGCTTGTAGTGATGAAGGGTAAGAATTCAGATGAGGGCATATTGGACTGCAGTGGAGGGATATAGCACTATGCAATGAAGAGGTCATACTCCCATTCCTTTGCAGTCACTTGTCTTATTACTATTTATCTAATGTTTGTTTTATGATACTTTAAGATAGGTAGCTATTCCATGGTTTGGATTCAATGCCTTGCATTTTTTGCAAGTGCTCATACAGCCGTGTGTCGCAACCAAATCCATTCATCAAGAAATTCAGTGTTAATAAAATAATCTTGATATTACTCGAATCTTTGCAGACAGACAGTTAGCCAGATGCAAACAGCTAGCTACAAATGTGTTAATGCTGAACTCAAAACTAGATTGCAGCTGTTTGGCATTAGTGAAGCATGGTATCTTAAGGGTGGCCTTGGTTTCAGAGCAACACTTGGTATAGGGTAGTTTACCATGCACAGGTGGATGTCCCAGGACACATCTGCCTGTCCTGGCCTACAGGAAGCCCTATTCCAGGATCTTCCAGTGTTTCCCACAGGTAACCAGAGCAAATATCTGTACAGCACCTACCCCTGGCTGGCCCTCATTCTGTCAAAAAATCTTTAGGGAGGTGACGGGCACCTCTTCAGGGTGGTATTTCTCTTGTTCTCCCTTTGCTTTGTGCTGATCCTGATGTCCATTTATCTTGGCTGAAGTGTGATTGCTGTCTCGTTACTGGCCTTCAATATTTTTCCTGCTTGTAACGGATCCAGAATTCCCTTGCATCACCTTAGTACAGCTAAAGCTTAGAAAACGTATGAGTATGCTGTACATCAGTGACTGGAAAAAATCCAAAAATGCCATCTTGGGGCACACACACTATCTACCTTAGCCTACTTTAAACACAAATTCAGAGCATCTGAAACTAGAAGGCTGCTTTTTTTCTTTAATTGAAGAGTTATGCATTTTCCATGGGCATTTCAGGATCTAACTTAGATGCCTAAAGCATGCGATTACATCCTTTGCTTGCTTCGTTAGGACAAGTCTGATATTTTTATCAGGTTTCTATTTCCTCTTGTTAAACTACCTTGTTCAGCAGGTTCCACCTTGTATTAACATATTCCCAGTTAAACCTGGTTATGGTGAGAATCTTTTATTCCCCACTCCCTTCCCCCCAGCTTCTAATTATAGCCTTTGAGGCCTGCTTATGGGTTACAGCGATCATGGCAGATGTCTTTTACCAATATTTATTCCTTTTTAAATTAATAAGTGTGAAGCGTGTAAACAAAAATCAGAAGTTTCCTTACAGGTTTTAGTTTTCATATGCTAGAGAGGGACCCAGGGCCCCTGTCTCTGCCATTCTTCCCACCCTCAAATTAGGTACACCCTGTTGCAATATCCTTCAGGACTATAATTTTGTCTAGCCCTGTAATGTTAATTATTACTTTCATCATCAGTACAGCAACTGCCACTTCTGTACCTGGAGGAGGATCAGCATCTCCAGGCTATCCTCTGGGCTTAATCCTGGAGACACAACCAGACTTCTCACTAGCAGATCTAGACCAAGGCCTGATCCTGCAGTATGGTTTCTTTTAATAGTGCTCGGTACGTAATATTCAGCCATGAATTTGTGTAATTGTTCTTTGAATCATGTAAGCTTTTGAAACTCATGTCATCTTGCAATTAGTTCCACAGCTTAATTATGCACTGTGTAGAAAAGTGTCTCTTTTGTTTGCCACCTGAGAATTTGGTTTTGTGCCTTCTAGGTCTCGTATTAGGAGAGACAGCACATAGCCATTCCCCATTTGTCTTTCTCAGGCACTTGGGATTTTCTCTCTCTGCCATAAACCTGTTTTTCACAGGCTAAAAGTCCAAGCACTCATTCCTTGCACAGAAACAGTCTCATTGCTTCTTTACCATGTTAACTTTCATCCCCACAGTTTTTCTAGGTCTACTATACCAAAGGTATTGATAAGACCTGTACATTGTATTCGAGGGGGTGCACTATGGATTTACAGTCACACACTGGTATTTTTTTCCTATTTTGGCCTCCTGTCCTTTATTAAAAATACTTTTTCACTTAAATAACATCACCTGGACTCATTTGCCCCTTGGAGAGAGGAGGATGCTTGATCTGCAGCTTGCTAAGTCTCATGCTACCTGAAGATGTAAGAAATGTTGTGACAATAGATGCTAGAGAAGAGGTACCCTCAACACATGGCCCAGTGCTACACCAAAGCCCATGAATTCAGACACAAGCACAGAAAGCATTTGTCCCTCGCTGGCTGGCTATGATTAATTTATTTCAGGAACGTTGCTTGCACGCTATACAAATGCATACTTAGCAAAGGGATGATAGTAGTGTGTACTGCTGCCTACCTGAAGCTACTGCCATGGCGCTTTCCAAGTGATTGGTGTTGTGGTATAAGGAAGGCCACAGCCGTCTAGAGGCATCGCATCTTTTGCACAATGTTTGTGAAGTGAGGGAGAATGTTTTTGCCAACAGCAACTACAAATGTTCCTTCCAAAACCAAATGATTGAACCACACGTTTCTGGCTAACCCACTGCAACGCATCCACTTTCACTCTTGATCTCAATCTCTTTATAATGCTTTTAGTTCTATGCTGTGTGGTGGGTACATTTAGGCCATGTGTTTGTGGTACTAGTAGTGCAGTCTACTTCATAAAATTAGGCTCTTCCGAACTGTTGCCCTTAGCCTTTCTGCAGCTCTCCTTACTTTATATTCTCCTTGCCATTCTTTCCAGAGTAACCTAAACCCCAGCTGCTGGTTGCCAGACTGTGTTCATTGCACAGAAGACCCACAATTGTTTCCGGGCAGGTGATGTTATGAATGCTAAAAATTCACATGTGTTAGGGGAAGGAAGCCTAAGCATAGTCAAGGAGGAGAACTCTGTGGTCTCTCAGTTGCTCCAGAGCAGCAACGTTCCACCTAATGTGGATGCTAGCCCAGCTGCTGACCACCACTTGTCGCCACCTGTGACATTAGAGGATCTCCTCTCCCTCGGCATCCAGCACAGAGGGGAACGGAAGCATGTACAAGTAGACTAAAGCTTTCTTCTTGCACCCTCGCAACCCTTGCCCAGGGAAAGAAAAGAGGGGCGCCACCACAGCACTACACAATTCCCACCTTACTGCTGAATGTGCAGCACTTCTGCTGCTGGCTGAACCTCCACTGATACCACCATGTAACCAGGTCAAGTGGCAGGAGCCAAGAGGTGTGCTCTGACACAATGCAAGTCACCCTTTGCCTGTAGACAGGTGGAAAGGAATGGTGTGGTTTGGTGACAGGTGAAAGAAAAACGAAAGAAGGGACAAAGAAGAAAATGAAAACAGATTGAGAGCAGAAGGAACCATATGCAAAAGAAACATTACATAGAAAGAAAATGGAAGGTGAATGGCTTTTGTTTGCACTAAAAAGGGAGGCAATAATTGGAGGAAAGAAGAAGCAGTAGCTGAGGAGGGTAGTGATATGCATAACAAAGTAAGGCTGACCCCGATAGCCCCACCTGGGGACTCAGAAGAAAGTTTGGGAATGGTGGGAGCTATTTTTTCAGGTGACGATTTACGGGTTTTGCTGTACTAAGGTCTTGGGTACCGCAGTAGTCACAGAGTCCTTGGCTTTTCCCAGGCATAACGCAAGATGAAACTCCAGAAGATGGTGGTGGCAATTCTCACACTGTTGATGCTGGTGGTGGGGCCACTGAGGGCTGCGGCCGTAGTGGTGCTTGTTCTCCTCCTCCTTGTTTCTACCTCTCCTTACCTGGGTGTTAGGGGAGGAGGAAATGCAGAGAAAGACAGCTAGGAGCAGAGCTTCTTGTTAAGTGAGGCTGCCTGACCTACAGGGCAAAACAAAGAGGGTGAAGTCAGTTTTTTACAGGTGGCCGCTGTTGCAGATGGTCCTTCAGTCTACCTGAATAGACGGCTGTCGGAGCCCTCCGTGCCTCCCCCAGCTCCAGGGAGTTTGGCCGGCTGAGTCAAGCTCCACCTCCTCACTGATAAGAGATGTTGTGAAAGAAATGGAGAGTGGGCCTGCCCATCCTTCCCTTGGGAGCTGCTTTTAAGTTGATGCTCTTGCCTGGTGCTGCTTGCGCTACCTTGCAGCTGTGTCTGCAGCTCCTCTCAGTCCTTCTCATTCTGACCCCGACCTTGACACCCTGGCTTCACTTGACTCCCTGGCTTGGCCTCAGACCTGCTTCATTATGACAGCCCTCCTGGCTGGTAGGTGGCCTGAAGCTGGCTCTGATTGCTGCCTCCAGACCTGCTCCTGATCCGGACTCGCTGACTCAACTTGCTGACACCCTATTGGCAAGGCAGTGCTCCTGCCTGTGTCACTGTCACCCTCAGCTCCTGGCCTCCATGCCTTCCCTGGTGGAGCAGCCTGCCCATGCTGCCCCCAGCACCATTCCTGTCATCTTACAGAGCTCTGCATTTCAAATGGAGAATCTGTTAGACATGAAGTGTATTTGCATGCCAACTGCGCTTGGCAGGGAAGAGGGATTTTTGTCCTGAAGAAATTTTCCAAATTTCAAAAATATTTTATCTTGCTGTAAACATCAGAATGTTCAGAATAGTTATTTTGGTGATAAATCCAAAGTAGGTGTCTTGGCTCAGGGCTTACAGCACTATTGGGAGACCACAGCTTATGTTTTTCTACCAGTGCATGGTTAGTCAGCTCTACGAAATGCAGTAGTGCCAACGAATTATACTAAAGGAATCCTACACTATATTAGCCATAGTTTGAGGCAATTGGGTTGAAGAGTGGCAATGGGAAAGTTAGGGTCAAACATGGATGTGCCAGATGACCAGTAGTACTAGGAGCTGTATATCCAACAGTTTTCCCAGTGAAAGCTCTTTTACATACTTTTTCTAGGTTCATTAATCTGTGATAACAGCACATGTTATATTGCTAAGAGCAATGCCTTTTATACCAGCCATAACCAGATGGTGCATCTCTAGATCAGAACCTGGAGATGCTGTTCAAAGTGGAAGTAGATAGGGATTTGAACAAATATGAAGTGGTGAGTGTCTTCTAGGAAAGCTAAGTACTGGAAGATAGTCCATGAGGACAGGAGAAGGCTGCTTAGAGGCTGAACTTATTTAACAATGACTAATTTGATTTTGCTACAGATCACTCTGCTTCTGCTCTGGGTGTCACGTAGCTGATGGTGGTCAGTTTAAAGGACAGACTGGCTGAAGGAAATTATCAGTTTTGACTGAAAATATATCTATGCCTGTGACAGAACTAATTTCACTTTAATCAGGACTCCCAGAGAACTCCCATCTAAACTAATCATAACACGTTCCTAAACCCAGTGCAGATAAATGGATGAAATGCCCATATGCACCCTGACAGCTAGCCTACATCAGACACTATAGCGATGTAAAATGTGTCTGATTTAATTTGCCATCAGGTGAGCAATTCCCTTGCAATGTACTTGTCTTTCTCTGCTCCTTTTCTAATCCCTTTCTAATCCTTCCTCTTTTCTATAATTGGCCAACTCTCCATGTGTTTTAACCTCTCCTGGCAAAAGAGCTGTCTGCTAGGAGATGCCTGCCACCAGGGAAAGCCATTCTATAGTTTCTGCCTTGGGTGATACAGACTGTAGATTTTCCCCCTCCCTCCAGATGTCATGCAAATACAGATCATATCTGGCAACCATTCTCAGCAATGGTTCAGCTCTTCATTAGCGGTAACTTTTACATCAGTCCCGGAGTCTCAGCTTTTCAGTTTTCTCTGCTTCTTTCCTGATGTACTTTAGCTTTGCTATTGTACGTGGCACGTACGTATCAAGATCTGCATATCATATTTGCTTTGTAACTAATTTTTTTCATTCTATAACCATTGTGGGACAAAACAGAACACACAGCAAGCAAAGAAAACCTGTATTGTAACATATGAGTAACCGGGAGGAAGCGGTGCTTTTGGAAACACTGGCTCATTTTGGCAGGAAGCAAATGAGCAGGAATTTCAGTGATTCAGCTTTCAGTCAGGGAGGGATGATCAGGAAGAATGTGGAACAGGAAGAAGCTAGAAAAGGAATGGAGAGTATGAGGAATATGAAAGGAAAAATAGTTCTGGGGCATGTAATATGTAGTATTGAGGATAAATGTGGTATTTCTCTGTTACGATACGTCCAATCCATTGCTACAGTCCAGAGATTAAAGACACTAGTTTCTGTTTCAGGCAGGACTTGAGGTTCTCCTTTGGTATCTTCATTTACAAGTCTAAGTAATGACCGCTTTTTCCAAGGTGAGGGGACCTCTGCAGTTCTCATTACCTGCAAGAGAATAATGAATGGTTCAGGCCATGAACTGCCAATGATAACCCTGAGCAGCTCCCTCCAGACAATGCATTGGGACTTTAACTGTAGGTTCCTAGTGTCAAAACCTTATAACTCCAAATGCCAATGTAAGAGAATGCTAATGGTAGTGAAAATTCTGGCTTAATTAGATGGCTTTAATTAAACCAGTGGTAACCTTTATGTGGGTACTCTTAAATATGAGTAACAATGGCCCATTGAGCTCAAATTGAACAGGAGCCAGTATAAAATAAACTGAAATGCACCACACGTAAACTGGAGGGAATGACCACACTAGGCCTTAGCATGAGTTTAATTAAATTAGTAAAAGATTAAACCACTGCCATTTCTTATTTAGAGGAGCTTTCCAAAGGTAGCTGAGGGGAATGGGGATCAAATGTGGGTGATTTGTTATCTCTGATGACTTTTTCACTTTATAATGAGTTTGAGGCACTTGTATATTTTGGAAAGTGTTTAATGCAATTGCTGGTTGATAGCGTTCATAAAATGTCTCTGCCTTCATGAGAATAAACACATTAATCCACTGCAGTTCTGAAAGATAAAATACCAGTAAGTGAGCTACTCATCCACCTGGAGCCACTGCAGGTTCACAGAGGATGAACTTGCCTTGAATATTACTGTCTTTTGAGGAGAGGCTTTATAATAATGCAGATCATGTACAGGGTCAAAACCTCATCTAGTATCAGTCACTGTGTACTGAAATGAAGAGCATCTACAGCTATGGAGAATCTTGTCTTTCATTTTTAAAGCATACAATCTAAAAGCCCAGTTCTCAAAGTATTATCAACCTATGTTCATTCTTTCTAACAGTGTTCTCGAAAATGGTCAAAATAATTAATGTGTTCAGATAAACCAGTTTAGATATTTATTATGTGCTGACATGAATTCACAATAATTTAAAATGGATTGTGAGGAATGCTATCAACCAAGTGTTACCAAACTGTAAATTATTAGAATATTTGGGGACATTGATATAAATCACAATTCAGGCATTTTGAACTAGAACTGCATTGAATAACATTTGAAATACATTTAAGGAATAGAAAATGCTACAACTGAAAGCAATATGGGCAGACTTCTAGCAGGTTTTAAGCCGGGGCAGGATCTCAGTTTAGTAAAGAACTTCAGCTCACCTTAGGTGAGCCGGCACCTCCACAGCTCCCAAAGCCGGGTCCCTTGTGCCGGCTCCCAGAGGCCACCTAACCCCCCCACCCCTGCAGCGGGGGCAGGGGTGTCTTAGCAAAAGGAAGCAGAGATCAGGCTTTCTTCAGGCTTTTGAAGGCCACGCCTAACTCGGAGAACAAAAAGAGAGATTCAAAAGGAGGTGTTAATGCTAGCAGCCAACATCTACATAACAATTGAGTGCTTCCAGCATTCGCTGAAACGGAGAGATCAGGACCGTTTTTCACCTAAGGCGTCTGAAGCTCAACACTCCTCTGTCCTGTGAAAGTGCCAGAGAGGACCTGAAAACGGACAGGCTTCTGTCACTTTCCATTAAAGCAAAAACACAGCGGGCACTAAGGTTTGCAAGATTCGTGTGGACAAAGAGAACAAGTAAGAGCGAAGCCTGACTGAGACGTGGTCCAGTGACATGGTAAAGCTGCTCTAAGTATCCGTTTAATAAAACCACATCCATATGATATACAAAGCTGAGCTAGTATCAGCTCCCCTGCTCTAATTTTTTCAAAGCATTTTGAAAGGTAACTTTCTCTCCACGGACTTTATGCTGGACCATGCATCGTGCCCTCCCTAGGCCAGCATAAAACATAAATCCAATATAAACATTGCATTGTATCCTGTGGCAAGTTCAACAAAAAAATCAGTTGCATACTGCCGCTGTTCTGGAGTGAATTTGTACCGTCAGCTCATCTGTTAATGCACAAATCTGGTAGGAAGGAAAATGGAAGTACAGGCTGGAGTGTATCATGAAAAGAATTCTTGAACTGACATAGTCTGCAGCACTTGGTATCAAGAAATAAGTTTTAATTAATGCTTATTAAATAATTGCTAGTAGGCTTTAAAAATTTTTTGGTTTGAAACAAGTGAATAAAATTCACATTTGTTCTAATAGTCTTGGTACTTAATAAATAGAGTGCCTCAGGAAACTGTGATCAATATTACAAGATGACATGGTCCGTTAAGTGTGAGCGCCATGTTCTGGAGCAACATATTTCCTATGTTGGAATTATATTCAGAAAGCAGCACTAGACTGATGTATTTTACACCTTTGATAACACAGAGTTTTGACTGAAAACATACCAGTTGGTCCTGTGTTGGAAAGTAGCGCAGATCATCTTTCTGTTTTACAAATGAGTGTTACCATTTGAAGGATGTACAGTAGGATACACATTTTAGACAGAAAGTGTCTGAGGGAATAGGAGAAAGAGAATGTTCCAGCATAAATTATACCAGCAGAAAATAGAATTAAAAATGATGATAAAAAAGGAAAATAAAGAAAGGGTTTGCCTTTCCTCAATCAGTGAAATCATTGAATCACAGAATTGTGGAGGTTGGCAGGGACCAACAGGGATCATCTAATCCAACCCCACTGTTCAAAGCAGGGTCAGATACAGCAGGCTGCTTAGGACTGTGTCCGGAAGGATTCTGAACACCTCCAAGGATTGAGACTCCACAACTAATGGCAACCTGGTCGAATATACAATCACCATTATAATAAAAACATTTTTTTTCTGATGTTGCTGTACAGTGTGGTGATATCTCATGGCTCCTTGACCTGGTGACACAGATTCTCAACAATGGCAGGTCTTCTGCAGGCTAACAGACCCTGCCCCTGCCCCCACGAGGGGTCCCAGGCACTCCCTGCAGCTTGAGACCTGCAAAGCTGCATCCTCCTTCTGAACCTCCATCTGGAAGTTGTCCTAGAATAAAATAGGTGGGAACAGAAAAGAAAGTGGAGTAGCTATTCTGAAATAATCTCATTTGTGGAAGCATTTATTCTACAGTAAGAATGTTTGGTGTTTTTTTTTCTCCTGGTCTAGCATATTAAGTTTCCAAAACCCACATGCTCTAGCTACACTACTTCCCCCCCATGTGTTTTTCCACCTTACTGGCTTAATCGGCAAAGACAGTACAGTGTGGCTACCACAATGTCGCTCACTTTGTACTGGCTTTCCAAAGATGGTATAGTGGTTAAAGTACTGCTACCTTGTCTATGGTAAAGTTAACATCAGTTGAACTACTCCAGAGGTAAAAAAGACAGAAGATTTGGGAGTATAATATAGTCAAAGCCAACATGGGTGGTTAAACAGATGGCTGAGGTGAAATAAGATGAAATAAAACCAGGATTAGCAATAAAAGTTTTCACTTTGGATATATAAACCAAGGACGACTTCACAATTTTAGAGTAAGGGACCATTATCGACCCTTAAGACTGTAGTGACTATCAGTATGTTTATTAATAACAGGGCAATGATGACGTAAGTGATGTACAGTTTGCACGGTTATGTGCACTGCATACAGATTACTTCCCAGAATGTGGAAAGAAATGTTAAACAGCTTCTGCTAAAATATCTTCTAGGACTGCTTGCTGTATCACAATGCATGCTCCTTTGTTTAGTTTTATTTTTACTATTGCTTCAGGGTTTTTTTGAATGTATCAAGAGTCTTCTGCTAAAATATGTTAGAGCTTTTTTTCCTCTTCCAAACATCGTCAACATATGTTATTAAATAAAAGGCTTATTTTTATTTTTTTTAATAATCCTTTCTTCCTCTCTGCACAAAGTCAGTCACCATTTTGAAGGAGGGTGTATTGAGGCTACGAAGAACGTGAAAAAAGAGCATGCAACAACGAGAGCCAGTGGAATATGCTTTACCTCAGGCTCAATCCTTGCTGAGCTTCTGCCCGACTGTGGCTCCTAGCTGCGGCTGGACTCCGTAACCTCTGTGTTTCTTTCTTCGTGTATGCTTCGTTGCCTTCTAGCTCTAGAGTATGTTCTTCCAGTTGCTGCAAGCTTTTGCAACAGTAAAGCTCTGGGAAGGAAACACTACACTTTGTTGTTGGGGTTGCCCTCTTCTGCCTCCTAGCAGGTCTGTAGAGCCAGTCATGACGGCCAGCTTCAGGGTCTACCTAGTCCAGTGTCCCTGACTGTTACAAGCCAGTAGAGGAGGGTTAGGGAAAGAGTGTGAGAACAGTGCATACACTGAGGGTTAACTTCCTCCATGTATTCTTCCTTCCTTTCCTAGCCCTTGGCTCACAGGCTTTCTGAGCCTAAGGTGCTACACTTACTTTTCATGTACAACAGCCCGTGATGGATTTTTGTTTCTTCCATTCATGTCTAATAATTTTGAATGATGTGCTCTGTAATGCGTGTGACCCCTTCTTAATGAGCTCACCCTTATGATCAGTACTGGGGTACATTTTTTCCATTTTGGGACCCACAACTTTGCTGGAAAACAAGCTCCACAGAGTAATTATGACTCATCTGAAAAAAAACCCCTATGTCTTTCTGGTCTTTTAAAAAATTCTGCTTTATAGCTTCATGTGCTTCCCTGTCATTCTTGCATTATGAAAACCAAGACGTAATCACTTATCTGCCTTTTTTGTGCCATCACAGTTTTACAAACCTTTATCATATTCTCAGCCATCTGTTTTTTCAAGCTGAAGAGCCTTAGCCTATTTAATCTCTTTTCATAGAGAGCTGTTCCAAATTTCTGCTCATCTAGTTGCCTTTCTTTGTATCATTGCTATATCCTTTTGGAGATGGTAAGACTAGAAATGCACAGTATTCAAGATTTGTGGAGGCACAATGGACTTGTATTCAGCAAATGCTGTCTTCTGTTTTGCTTTATACCCCTTCTATAGTGATACAGTGATTCCTAACATCTTATTTCCCATTTTGACTGCAACTGTGATTCCTACACACAGCGATTCCATATGTTTGGTTTTTTTTTTTTCTTCTAATAACTGATTGAGAGACTATTCTTGTAAATTATTTGCTTTTGTCTCCCTTTGAAAGTATTTTCAGGAATTTTGCCAGTGCTTGTCTGGGCACTTCCCAGACCCACGAACTTGATGACTGTTGGGTAATGTGAAGTTTAGTTGCTAATGGATGTGGAGTCATGCTTGTACTCTCATGCAAACTTTCCTGAAAGTACACTAAAGACATTTAGGAAGCAAATTAACTGAAGCCGGCTGCCAGCTCATGCAACTTCTCAACAGCAGAGGTAAAGATACTAAAAGAAAGTAGTTATCTTCAGAGGTGTTGAACATTAAGAGTGTCCTTGCTAATCTGGGTAGAAGGGCATGAGTATGCTGGAGAAAAAGCCCCAGCAGCAGAAGTGGTGTGACTTAGTATCCAGGATTTTAGGGTTCATCAGCAGGACTCAAAGTCGATGTAATCATATGTACAGATATAATATTAATAGTTAAAATAATTAGCAGTTACAAGTGGGTTTTTTGGTACTAGGCAGGAATGATTTAAAAAAATAAAGTGCCCCTGCATTAATTTGTCAGTTGATACTTTGCCCCCACCCCCCTTCTCAAGAATTCTATAAAGAAAATAAATTCTAACAAATAATTGGGAACAAAGATTACAATTTTTTTTCCTCTTCTCTGTTCCAATGTATACATTCACTATATTTTTAGAATAATGATTGTTAGAAATTAACATCTACAGAATATTGAGTCATTGAGTCTATGTATCTTATTCAAGCCATTTTAATCCACTTCTTCATCTTAGCTATCTCATAAAGAAAGCCAATATTTACTTACATAACTCAGGAGTACCCTGAGTGATAATTAATGCTTATAAGAAGTAGTATGATTAAAATGAAGAGCTATGCACTTCCAAAGGATTATTAGTTTTATTTTCCTCATTATTGCCATACTGAGCTATTGTAAATTACTAAAAGATAGCCAATTACTGTGGATTTTCTTGAGATTAGTTTGTAAGGTATTAAAAGGAGAGCGTTACACTGCAGCAAACTCATAATGAAGTTGTAAAAGTGAAATTACATCCCATGCCTTAAAATGGTATTGGACATCCTGGAAGCAAAAAAGTAAAAATAATTAATAAATGCTGATTAACACAAAAATGCGGTTATCTGTCTTTTCACTTGTAGCTACAGTGACTCATTTACCGCTTGCTGAAAATTCCCCATCTCTGCCTCAATTATTTTCGAGTCATATGCCAGAAATGTCTGTAATTTCTGGAAAAAGGTTATGGCCAATGATTATAAGCAACTGGGTTTCTGCCGTTTAATGAGGGCCCTATTTGTCAGCTGAGCTGCTGAATCTGATTGTGTGGGAGCTCTTGCCGCCAAGTACGTAAGCACAGGTCAGCTCCTCTGGTCCAGCAGGTGCTGAGCCTCTTGCTAAGCTCTGGTGACCCCATGGCTGTGACCAGGCACGCATATGCCAGAGCGTGACTAACTGCAGCATGGCTGGATCAAGAGATGGCCGGCCCTGACGCTTCTGGCTCCAGGCTCTTATCCTCTGCATTGTAGGATACCTCCCTCAGTTAAATCTACCTGACTGCACGGCTGTGCTCTAAAGTACGCTGTGAAATTAATCCGATTAAAACCAGCACAAACACCATCATTTTGGGAAAGTTTTTTTTTTAAAAAATGGGTCATTTATTAAGCTGGCTTAGAATATGGCTGCATCTCAAGACTGTCCCCCTGAAGATTTAAAATAGCTTTGTTACTATCCACTTTACATGGTTATTTAGATTAATATTCTTGAGTTTCCCATGAATACAAAAGCCGAATTACACTGTGAGGAAAATTCATTTATTTCCACTGGCAGTAAGGAATAATTTCTTATGCATGAATTCTGCCTCTGATTTGACTGGCTTTCTAGACACTCCAATTTAGGTTCTTGATGAGTTGAGAATAAAAGATTTCCCTATTCTAAAATGAAAGATTAATTACAGAACAAAGACTGTCTATGAAGAAAAATGTTATTCCTCGTCCTTTACTGATGCTGAGAGAAAGTAATTAGTTAGGAGTCTAATCAAACCTTGAGTAGGATTTATAGGGAAGGTTAAACCACCTCTGCCCTTGTTGACACCTTGCTGTTCTGGGTGCTGGAAAAAGCTCTGGTTTAACTGAAACAATCCAGGAACCTAACAAGATCCTCTCCCTGTGACAGCAATCTCTGAAGTATCGGAAAGCATGATCTAGAGGCACATGGGATTCCACAACAGCTGAAAAAATCGTGCTATAAAGCTGCAAGCATAGCAGTGCCATGCAGGAAGAAATGGTGCTGTGAACTCAGCGTGCTGGTGACTCTCACAAAGCCTCAACCAATGCAAAGGCTTGAGTTTTTTCGACTTCATTTAGGATATGCTTTGTTGGGATACGAAGCCAAGCCCAACAATGCTGTGAGTATTTCAGTGTTGACAGGCTGGAGAAATGGGCTGTCAGGGACATCATGGAGTTCAACAAGAAGTGCGAAGTCCTGTACCTAGAGAGGAACTACCCTCCACACTGATATATGCTGGAGGCCACCCAGATGGAAAATGACTTGGTAGAAAAGAATCTGGGGGTCTTGGTGGACACCAGGTTGAACATGAGCCAGCAACGTGCCCTTGTCTCAAAGACGACTAATAATATCCTGGGTTGCATTAGGCAGTCATGCCAGCAGCTCGAGGGAGGTGATCCTTTCAGGTTATTCAGTGCTGCTGAGGCCACACATGGAGTGCTGGGTCCCTCAGTACAAGAGACACGTGGACGCACTGGAGAGAGTCCAATGAATGGCCACAAAGATGACAAAGGGACTGGAGTACTTCTGCAAGGAAAGGCTGAGAAAGCTGGGACTGTTGAGCCTGGAGAAGGCTCAAGAGGACCTCATCGATCTATACAAATACCTGATGGGAAGACGGAGCCAGGTTCTTCTCAGTGGTGCTCAGTGACAGGACAAGAGGCAGTGGGCACAAACTGAAACACAGGAGGTTCCTTCTGAACGTCAGGAAACAGCTTTTCCCTGTGAGAGTGACTGAGCATTGGCACAGGTTGTCGGGGGAAGTTGTGCAATCTCAGAATCCTAGACTATCTTGAGTTGGAAGGGACACATCAAGTCCAACTTCCTTCTCCTTGCAGGACTACCTAAGACTAAAGCATATGACAAAGAGCATCAGTGAGGCGTCCCTTGAGCTCTGACAGGTTCTGTGCTGTGACTGCTTCCCCGGGGAGCCTGTTCTGGTGGCTGACCACCCTCTCTGTGAACTTTTCCCTAATGTCCCATCTGAACTTCCCCCGATGCAGCTTCGTTCTATTTCGTGTCCTATTGCCGGTCACCAGAGGGGAGTCTCCACCCCTGGAGATACTCAAAAGCCAGGCATGGTCTTGGGCAACCTGGTCTAGGTGGCCCAGCTTGAGCAGGGAGCTTGGACAAGAGACCTCCAGAGGCTCCTTCCAACCTCAACCCTCCCGTGATATGACGGAAATTCCCTCTGCGAGAGGGCGGGTGTATGTCACATCCCACGGCGGGCCTGACGGTACCGCGTCTGTTAACCCATTCCTGCTGCCCCCCCGGGGCAGCCTGCCCCCGGCCAAAGCCCTACTCAAGCCCACGCCACGCAAGAAGCCACCCTCGCCCGCCGCCCCGTGTGGCCCCATCCCGGCGGTGCGGCGCAGCGCCGGTCACGAGGGAAGGGCCACCCCCCGGGCCGCCTTCCGGGTGGCGCAGGCGGGCCCCGCCGCTCCCAGCCAGCGGGCCCCGGGCCGCCCCCGCCCCCGCGGGCCTCCCGCCGACCCCCCAATGGCCGCCTCCGCCGCCCGGGAGGCGGGGTTGGGGCCGCCCGACGCCGTTCAAACGGGCCAACCGCCGGGCGCGGAGGGAGGGCGGGCCGGCGCGCTGTCCCCGCCTGGGAGTTTAAAGCGCCATTTTGTGCCGTGCGGCGAGATATCGATCGCCGCTCCCCTCCCGGCGCGGAGGCGGCGGGGTGTGGTGGGGCGGGAGCGTCCGGCGGCCGCCGCTGAGGTGCGGGCGGCGCCCCGGCAGCGTTCTGTGCAGCTCTCCCTTCTCGGCGTCTCTGCCGCCCCTCTGCCTCCATGACCCGCAGCTGGAAGCAGGCGGCGCCGGAGGGAAAACCCGGGAACATGAACCAAGAGGCGGGGAGCGCCGCGGAGGCGGCCGCGGGAGCCCGGGCGGCGGTGACAGCGGCGGGGGCAGCCGGCGGCGGAGCGGAGCCCGCCGCTTGGGCGCTGGAAGGGGAGGCGGAGAAAGTTGTGTACTCGCGCTCGCAGGTCTCCTTCGCCGGCACCAAGGCGCTGGGCGACGCCCTCAAGCTCTTCATGCCCAAGTCCACGGAGTTCATGAGCTCCGACTCGGAGCTGTGGAACTTCCTCTGCAGCCTCAAGCACGAGTTCTCCCCGGTCATCCTTCGCAGCAAGGACGTCTACGGATACGCCTCCTGCCGCGCCGTCGTCCCCGACCCGCCGCCGCCCTCGGCGGAGCGGCCCCGCCGCCGCGTCGGCAAGCGGCGCGTCCTGGTCGCCGCCGCCAGGCGCCGGGCAGCGGCAGCGGGCGGCAGCGCCAAGCGGCGGCGGCGGCGGCGGCGCCGCAGGAGGGAACGGGGGAGGCAGCAGCAAGCGGCACCGGCGGCCGGCGGGGGCGAGGCGGAGGCGGCAGCGGCGCCGGCCGAGGAGGCGGACAGTGAGCGGGATAGCCCGGCGGTAGCCGCCTGGGAGCCCTTCGGCGGGAAGTCGCTGGAGGAGATCTGGAAGGCGGCCACCCCCCGCCTCACTACCTTCCCCACCATCCGGGTGCGGGGCAGCGTTTGGAGCCAGCGGAGCCTGGTGGCGGCGCGGCGGCGGGCGCAGCGGGTCCTCGGCGTGGACCTGTCTCCCGTGGTGCGGGTGCGCCGCTTCCCCGTGGCGCCGTCCTGAGGCTGCGGGAGGGGGGGCAGGCCGGCGCCTCACCTTCGCAGCGGTACGGACAAAGGGACCAATATCAGTCACCTGTTTACATTGCTGTTGTCTGGATCTTGTTCTGCTGCTGCACTTTATGGCTCGCTCGGGCGGGGGCCGGGCCCCCCAGCCGCACGGGGGCGGCCCACCTGGCCCCGGGCCGGGCCGCAGCGCCCCTCGGCCCATCCCGGCCCACCGGCGCGCGGGGAGGCGCCAGCGACCGTCTGGCAGGTATCGTGCGTGGGGACCAAGTTCCACTTCCACTTTTTTCCTCCCCCATTGGGCTACCTCACTGGTCCAGAAGTCCACCCAAGAAGTTATTTTCCAAAGGAACTTACTTTCATGCTTGTATAATAAAGCACCATCTGATTCTTCCTGTCCCCGTCCCCCCCTGCCCCCCTTTCCGATGGATCGTGTATGCTTTGTGGTGTTGCACTAGTATGTGCTCAGGGTATTTTGAATCCCAAGCATTCCCAAGTTTCAGTTTACTCTGATCAAGGATGCGTAAAGAATGGAGGTTCAGGACTCGTGGCTGTTATTGATGGTGCAAAAACTTGGTTTTTTTCCTTAATTTCATGGGCTTAGTGATATATAAAGATGTATCGCACAGTATAATTGTTACACTTTTGTATCTGAAGTAATTTTAAAAGTTTTCTAGGAACTAAGTATTTGTTTCTATTGAGCACCTAAAAATAGAATCATCCTGGTATCTTATAACCCTGTTTACTTGAGGGAAGCTCATTTGGTCAACCTAAGTGAACTTAATAAAAGTCAAAGAGCAAGTGGCGTTTCAGTTCAATGAAACTGCACAGGGATGGGTTCCTCCATGAAGTCTGCTATCTAGGCGCTTAATGCAAACAAGCTTAGAGTTTGTGAAGAATGTAAGTGCTCATTGAAACAAGTATAGGTGTCTGAAGGTGAACTATGATACAGTGTTGGCCCTGTCAGCCAGAAGGTAGTAGCTCACATGACGCAAGTACCACACTTAAGTGCCTCTCTCTGCAAAAAGAGCAAGACTTGATACTTGATTGCTTTGTAACAAAATAGTGCTGGTTATCCCGCAGTTCTGAGATGATTAATGATGGATAATCATATTCAACATAATTACTTGCACATAATTATTTTTATAAACCTCTCCTGGGTTTCACAGTAGTCTGATGTAAAATTCATGCTGTAGCTTGATTATTTTGACTGAAAAACAAATACTGTGATGTCATTCCATGTGATAGGTGGTCTCCCTTTAAAATGATTTAAGGGCTTTCTTTAGATCTTACACCTTGCAGTTGGTATGTGAGGAGCAAAATGTGTGTGTTACTGAGAATTTTGTTTATTTATTCTTTTTAATGCTTGGAAGAAGAATAAGAAATGCTTGGGAATATATGGTTTATGTCCCTGTTATCCCAACAAATGAGACCAACTTACCAGTTTCCATGGTGGAATGAATAGCTTCACATCTTGCTTATAGAATTGTTTGGTGACTATTTAAAAATTCTTTTCTGATGGCTGTTGAATCCTTGTACCCTGTTGTTAGCAGGCAATAAGACAGCTTGATGTGTAGAGGCTGCTTGTAAAAACCAGCTAGTGCTAACCTAAAGCAGCCAGCTGCTTCCAAAATCTGTTTATATTTAGTAGTTCTTAGCAAAGTTCTTCTTCCAGACTAACACTTAATCTAGTCTATATCTGTCAGGCTTTTGAACTTGTTTACATGACACTAGACTGCCTGGTGATCGCTGCGGTAGTGTCAAGTCACATTTCAGAAGTGAATTTGGAAATGAAAGTTCAAAGGTGCATGTTGCTGTGCTGTTTATCTGGCTATAATACCTGCTTGAATGTAAAGGCAAAATTCTGTTTATATAAAACCCAGTAAGACAAGCTGCAGTGTGACCAAATGCCAAGGCTCCAAGTATTTCAGTTTTGACATTCCACTTCAGAAATGCAAATTAAGAGTATCATCCTTCGTTCTTGAGGTGTGTAGTTGATTTCAGTGCCGCTTCTGTTAGACTGAGTTACCTTTTTAGTATTCTTTTGAAAGATCCGTGTAGAAAGAATGAAATGTAAGCAGTTGTCTTGTGCGTATTCTCCACTTAACTTGTAAACAGGCGCAGGATGGGATAGATTGAATGTCAAGGGCAGAGTTAAGACTGCCGGAGGTATGATATGGGAAACACTGCGTTAGATTTGTGCTGTCTTGTTTGGAGGCTTATCTTGAAATGTTCTGTGTGGGTACAACTTTAACTCTGTTGTGTGGGCTGTATGCACAAGGCTTGCTTATCTGTCTCTTGGTTGTGCTTTGACTTCCTGGTTTTGAAGTGGCAGCTTTATTGGGGGCTATAGTATGCTTTGCTCTGATACCCTGTTAGCAAGTTGGATTGAAGTTTCATTGCAGTCTAAACTCTTCTGGCAGCTGCATTTCCAGAGTCTTAACTGAGCTATTTCAGTCTGTGAAGTCAGTTAAGAGGGGGACATCTTTAGTCAGGTTTTCTGGCGAATTAACATGCTGAAATGGCTTAGCAAACGATCCGAGTACAGGACTGGGTGTGATAGCTAACAGCTTACAGGGAGAGCGACAGTTAATTTCATGACTATGTTCATGGCAGTTTGTGGCAATCCAGGACAGGGTTGTCTGTATTCCAGCTTCCCCCCCTTTTCCCTGTCAAAGCTGCAACTCCTACCTGCCTCTGTCTTTGTGCTCATCTGAGGAAGCTAAGCAATCAGAAGACTATTCAATTCTACGTTTGGGCGGGTTGATTCCTGCTGACTTTTGCTCCACCTTCTAGCTGTAGACCAGAGCTGAGGAAGGTAGGAAAAGAGCGCACAGACCTGCAGCAATATTGTTAGGTGTTTTTAAGTATGGAAGCTTTAGGTTTTTACGTAACGGGCTAATAATACTGCTGTATTTTACCTGTATGTATGCTGTTGGAGAAAGCGTAATGGATTAGGTGGACTTGTGGTATGACTCCGTGCGTCTGTTCCTAGACGCACACGCTAAGCATTGTGAGAGGTGTGATCTGCCTGATTTAACTCCATGGTTTTGCATTCTGTCACATGGGGCTGCTTCTGAGACTGATGAAACGCAGGCCCAGAATAAGTCCAGTGTACAATGCCCAATCTAGTTCAGTCAGCACAGATGGTTTCATATTAAACAGGAATCTTGTGGTAGCCTCTGTTGCCAGATTTCTTAGTAGCTGGTTCCCTCCCTTATAAGCTCCCTTCATACAGTGACTTGTGTATTGGAAGTTGTGCTATTTCCTTTATCAAATCCGAATTTTCATCCAGTTGCTCAAAAATTATTGAACTTCAAAATGCCACGGTACCAAAAAGAGTTGTGTGATGGCCCCAGAGGTCGGAGAGAGAGTTGAGATGACCATTTTGTCTTAACGTGTTGCCTAGTGTAGGCTTTATGTTCAAGAGGCAGTGCTTTCCTCTTAGTCATTGTACAAATTTTTTGTTAGGACTGAAGCTCATAAAAGGAGAAAGCAGTGCCTTGCAAAAATTTCCGTGTACTCTAATGTTGCTTAGAAGTTTTCACATCAAAAGGATCAAAGTGTACAACTGGTCCTTGAAACCATCTGTTGCTAGCCTGTAAACAACAAACTCTGTATATGCCCAAACCTTATGCAGAGCATTGTTGTATGTTATTTGCCAAAGACAAGACTTGTGGTATTTGGGTTTTGCTCTGAATGGGTAGGGGATGTTTTGTGTATCTGTATTTCCTTGCCTCTCAGAAGCAAAGGGTGGAGTGAGTCCAGTTTGTAGACTGCAGCTTTGATGCCAAATAATTTTTCACTCAGTGCTGCTTCAGTAAGGCAGAGTCCTGGGCTCTTCATGCTGTTTGAAACAATTGTCTTACACTAATTTATGATGGTTCTGTGCTGTAGTTTAAGTCCAAGGTTTCCATGCACCTGAAACCAGTAGTACTGGAAGCATCTTCTTCCTTTTGGCCCAGTGGACTGAAATGAAAAACTTTTCTGATTTGTGCGTATGAGTCAAAACCACTGATTTTGGGTTGAACAGAATGTTTTGTTTGACTTGAAATGCTCCAGCTTTGCTGGTGTCTACAAATACAGGAAATGTGGAAGCAAAGGACTACATTCACAAGACCGAATTGCCTCACAGAAATGAGGCAATTTATGTCAAGATAGTTGATCAAGGTCCTGGACTTCTAGAGACCCAGATTCCAGTGCCCCCTCTGTCTCACTTGGTGGAGGAACTTTGAAGCTCTCTGTCCTGAGTAGTAGGTTACAACAGCTTGTACCGTTTCACCCTGTATAATAAATATTCACTAAGCTAGAGAAAACGTGTGGATATCATGGGGTTTAGGGAACACCTTGGTTCTTAATCTGTTATTTATTTTATGTAAGCATAACTGCCTTAACTAAAGAAAGACTGAGGCAGACCCATTGCAGAGTATTCTGTGGTAGAGGGACTGCTCAGGCACTGACCCCAAATGTGTGCTGCTCCTGATGGTTTATTCCCAAACTATCATGATGCATCCAATGTGTATTGTAGTAGGACCATGTAGGAGAATTTTGGAGTACTTCTTTTCCCTAATCAAGGCAAAGCCATTTTTCCATACTGTAAAAATAATGCATATTTCCTCCACGTTAGTGCCTAAATGTAGAATTACCAAAAAATTCTTTTAGTTCTTCTGTTGTTGCTGCCATTTTCTTTTGTAAAAAGACCTGAAAATATTTTCGAGGGTTGATATCAAGAATAGTCTCATTTAATCTATTTACTGTGAAGCTCCTGAGGAAGCTAAGTAGGGCTTGACGTTATAGGAGATGGAAGAAACGAGCCTTCCTTCATGCAGTTCCTTTTTTACTCACAGGTGTGCAAGATACCCAGCCAAATGGAAAAGCGTGTGGTTCCCTGTACTCTCCACTGGCCTTTAAGGAAGCATCCATTCCAGTTCTCTTTTTCAACCTCCTTATTTCAGATTAGAAAAGATGAGGCTTGATAGTGTCCAAGTTAAAACCCTGCCAGCGGGAAAGGCCTGTCCCTTGAACTGCTCTGATCATTCTGGGTTTTTCTCCCCATCGCTGCTTCAGGAATGCAGACAGTCTGTACCCGCCCTCTTTTCCTAGGCTGGTTTTGAGGAGAGAGGCAGAGTGAATGGTCTAGAGTAGATGGGAGGTGAAATTCTTGCTCTGAAACAGTTTTTCTTCTTTTTTTTTTTTTCTTTTGTGTGTAGCTGGTTGCTGCTTTCCACCTCCTCAGTCTTCACTCTCTTTACCTTCACCCACCTTTAATTGCCTGTTACTTTGTGTAACTGAGCAGCCTGTTTTACCTGCTTACGTTGCCCATGACAAATCAACTTCTTGGAGAGTGACATGTGAAGATGGAGAGGACGTGTTCACAAGTACATGTACTTTTAATAAGTGTTATCCTAACCTCACATTTGGGCAGCAGTGGACTTTACGCAAAATACCAGGTGCTGTTTCCAAATGGATGGTATTTCTTGGATGAGAGGTAAGAAACCAGACTGAAAGAACCTGGTGTGATGATTCCTTGTGATTGAGTCTGCATGATCCAAGAAACCTGTTCAAAGACTTTGAAAAGGACGGAAAGTTTCTTTCCATCTCCCTATGAATCCATGCATGTACATTCTAGAATGAAGATGCTATGTTACTATAGGTTTTTTTAAATTTCTTTTCCAGTTGAGCAGTTGAAATAACAACCATCCACTTTGTACGTCTCGGGATTGTTAAAGTAATTTATAACTGAACTTGTCCCATGGCTCTGTAAGATAACTGGTGAATAATGAGCATGTACTTATGAATTACCTGCGTGGTGTCAGGTTGTGTAGGAAGCTGACACAATGCATTTCACCCTCTCTAAAGAGATGTCTGCTCAACCACTGGGAGTTGGTGGCACAGATGGGGATTAGGGATGCAAGCTTTTTTGAAACAGGTCAGGGTTATGGCATGGTCTTGAGCTGTGCTTATCCTTCGCTCTACCCAAGCTTCAATGTCAGGTTCAAAATAGCAATGAATTCCTAATGATGATGAGTATAATTATGTATAGCAAAGACTAAATGTTATAGATGATGCATACAAGAATTTATGAAAGCTTGTTAACTAGTATTTGTGTGTATATGTATACACACACATGTACTCGCATCCCAAAGCAGCTCTGTCTTTAATAAGATGCGTTTGTTCTAGACTTTGTCCAATGTCATTGTATCCCATGAATATTCTAGAAATGCCCCACATTTCCATGCTTTCCAGGCTCAGCAAAACTGTCCCAAGGCCACAACAGTCCTTCCTGGAATTTATCTCATGTACTATCTAACCGTTATCCCATCCAGAAACTACTTCCCAGTAAGATTTCTGTGGGCTTCTGCCTTATGTCAAATGCACGAATACAAAAGCAGAATCTTTTGGCACCTTCAGCCTTGGGAGTCTGTGATGGGGATTTAGCTCCTCCAGAAGAACGGGTATCTGATTTTTCTTTTACTCTTCTGGTGGCAGTTTGACAGAGGAAGCCACCAGAGACAGAACATTTTAAAACTGATCTTTTTTCTTAGCTGGAAGTCTGAAGTGCTGTTCCTGCTGCTGTTGAGTGGCCTTCAGCAGAAGGGGTCAAACAGCTCAGGCACAAAATGCCTTCCACTTAAGTACGTTTTTCAGGAAGAAACACAGAGCACCTATTCCTGTGAAGGCACAGAAATAGTGCTGTGCTGATCCTGAATGGGCTTTGATGTGACTGTAAATGTCAGGTACAATTTTTTTCCCATAAAAATTCTTAGTACTTTGTACCTGAGCTTGTACTAGACAGCTTTTCTTTTCATCCTTAGACCTTTTAAGGACCTCAAAGTTTAAATCTTTTAAGTGCTGCCCATACTATTTTTCTTCCCAAAGATGCATCCATTGCTCTGGGAGTTGTGTGTGTAGAACATAAAATTCCGGTTGGAAGGGACTTGCAGAGGTTAACCTGGGCAAGCACAGATGAAAGATGTCTTGAAAAGTGGTCCTTTAAAGACGCCCTAAGTACTCTTCTTAAAAAGACAGAGGAAAAAATAGGGAGAGAATTAATAGGGAGGAAAATATCCTGGGTTGAAATCCATAATGAAAGAAAATAAGAGGAGGCAGTCTTTGATACTGTAAAATCTGAACATTGTGACGACAGTGTCATTTGGAGCTTTTTGTCCTTAGCTCGGATGGTCAGATTAATGCTGCTGAACAGAAATGTGCCAATACTTATTTCTGGACAAATGGGAAGAGGTAGAGGAGAAAATGGAGGAAATTTTTGTTGTCAATTTTTATTTTCTTGGAATTGTTCCATCTGCTTTTCTGCCCTTGTTTTGCATTCCAGCCTTTCACTACAGCTCCATGTAATTTGACAGAATTCCTGAGTGCAATGAGCTGTTCTACAGAGACTATACCCTAGCTGCTCTTAAAATACGTTAGGTATTTGAATACTGATTAGATTCATCAAATGTGCTCGTTTATTAGCAATAAATGATGATCCTTTGTGTAACAACTGTGCGTAAATTACTTCTGTCTGCACATAAATTTCACCTTGTTGCCCAGTATCTAATGAAAACTGTTTCATCCATCTTTCCACCAGACCAGGTGTCTTTAATAATCCCTTGATGTTTGTATTTTTCTGAATTGGCTTAACATTTTTGTTGTCTATTTCCTCATGTCCACCTTCCTCTTCCATATTTCTGTAGTATGTAAGAATCCCCTTCCTATTAAAAAAAAAAAAAGGTCATAATGGCAGTGATCACTTCCTACTTGGAACAATTTGAATGAAACAAAACCTCAAGGATTTTGGAGGGCTGCCTGAAATGATTCTGAAAAATAGAAGGTTGACAGACTTAATGAAAAATGTCCTATTTAGAAGAAAAAGCACAAAGCAGCCAGTTGCTTTTGCATGATTCATTTTGTTGACACTTTAATCAAAACATCTTTTATTTTTGCAGAAAGTCTTTCATTAAATGTTTGGAAACTTCATTTTCTGCCAGAAGTAGAAAAGATAACTGAGATGGAAGCTGTTTAGACTTTTTTTTTCATTATTTAAGTAACTTCAGTGTTTATAAATGCGGAACAACGTATCAATGAGCACTGGGAACTCAATTTGTTTTCAGTCATTTTCTCCATGGTTTTCTTGCCGTAGTGCCTAGGCCAGGGTTTTGTAGGTACCTGCTTAAAGGGGTCGTTGAACAGATGAGCCGGGCACTGGCAGAGCAGGAGGGTCCTTGTGTTGGGCGCAGCCCTCGCATGCATGGTAGGGTGTTAGGATTGCTACGTTCTCCCTGCTGATGCTTGGTGTCCCCCCGCTCACAAGGGACCCCTTCCCTGAAGGAAGGCAGTATGAAAGGCTGTTGCCCCCCTACACTGCACAGGATTTTCTCTTGGGCACAGAGTGTAAAATACCGTGTCAGAATTGCAGCTCTCTTTTGCCTCATTGGAATGCCACGTAATATCAGGAGTGCTAGACAAGGACATAATATTTCATGTCAGCAGTGTTGCTAATTAACGTGTAAATCATTTTGCTGAGTTTTTCCTGTCACAAGATTGGCTTAAAAAAATCAAAAGACTTAATTATATATATATATGCCTTGCAACTTTTGCGAGTCACTAAATTGCATGCCTTTCAAGATTTTCTTTGCCTCCAAGAAGGACAGAATCTCATTTTAATTTTGAATGGTAAATAAGTTTTCTCGGTCTAGGAATGAGGACAGTAAGAAAAACATCAAATACCATGATCCTGGCAATAAAATCCCAGAGTTGGCAGTCGTGGGTCAGAGAAGACAAGGCTTGGGAGGGAGCCAGAGCCTGCGTGTGAACAGGAGCAGCAGGCTGGAGACAGCTGTCTGGAATCCGTCTGGGCAGCAGGCACCCCAGAAGATGAGGGAATCATGCAGGGAAGCAGCTTTTTGCTGCTATGGGAGCCATAACATCAGAGCTTGTTTCCACTTAAGGGGGTTTCCTGTTAGAACTGCAGCTGGCAAACCCTGCCCATGAAGGTGAAAGTTAGACAGCTTCCCAGAGGGGAGTTACGTGGGCAGAAAGGAGTTGCTGCATGTATGAAAGCATCTGTAGGAGAGGTTTTGTTGGCATGGTTATGAGGCTTGAGAACGGGTGTTTGGTGTGGTTTTTTTTGTTTTTTTTTTTTTTTTTTTTTTTAAATTGATGGAGCACAAGGCTATTGGAAGGGGAGAGGACACAGGTACCAATGTAGGGAGCCACAGTTTACATATCTCTAGGCATACTTTTGAACAACTGCAGTGAGGTCAAACCAGGATTTCCCATGTGTGAGGACCTGTGAGGAGGTGCAGATGATCTTTGATAGCAAAGCAGTCTTTTGCTGCTCCCATGAAAGCTGGGAGTGCTTATGGAAAGTCATTGTAAAGCCTGTAGGTTTGCAAAGCCTGGAGCACATCCCATTCCTGGCTCTAGGCTTCTTGTGCACTGAAGTCCCATCAAACATGCTAACCATGATTTTTAGGGCTAGCTGGAACATGGATTTGAGGACATACATATTAAAGAGGTTCAACCATATTATCTGTCCATTTTCTTTTCATTTTAGTAGCTGCGGTTTAGACACAAATCATCTGGGCTGTGCTTGGGAAGACCCAAGTTTCAGGACATCTTCTGGTGGACCACTTCAGTCTGTCTGGACTAGGCAAAAGAAAGCTTGGATGCATGTGTTAACATAATGCAAGTATTCAAGCTTTCACCACTCCAGGCAGATCTGGTGTTTAGCATTCAGAAGACAAGCATGGATGGTAGGTGGTGCTGGAATTCAGCACAAACTCAGACCCAGGAGTGATGAACAGCATAGGCATAGCCAGAGAAAGGGCTGGCTGACCGTGGAGATCAGAATAACTTTTGAGGGTGTGATAGGTTTGATGGTATGTTACACCCTCTTAGTGGCTGGTGCCTGCTGCATGTGCTGGTGCAAATTACAGAGTCAGGTCCAAAGGCAAAGACTGCTGCTTGAGTAGTGACCTACTTAGGTGGAAAGCAGCATGTGGATGTGGTTACTAATACCACAGCTGGGCGTGAGTATTTTAAGTGAAGAGCTGCTATTCCTCCATGCATCTGATGATCTGCCCACACTTCAACTAATAATTTTTACCATCTTCCCTGGTACCTGTCAGAAGGATCCACATCATCTAGCTCAGGTGCAGCTATGTAAATGGATAGCAGGTCCTCCAGCAGGTCCTGAAAAGCATCAGGCTCCCTTCCTTAGCTTTGCAGAGAATGTGGGCATTTGCTTTCAGATGTTCTTAGGCATGAATTAAATGCCTAAGGCTGTGTCTGCATAAATGTTTTGGTTCAAAGCTATAGTTCTGTTTTGAAGTGAACTCCCTGATTACCACCACTTACCATGTGTTATTTGGTATGCAAAACTGTTTTGGTGTCTGTGAGTTGGCTTCCTTTAAGAGGAGACTGAATCAGAAGCTCAGTCCCAAGTGTAACACCAAATGTGCTCCAACCACTGATGAAGATACCAGGATCTGAACCAATGAGCAGGCTGCACAACCGCAAAGTCCTCCAGCATGTATTGAACATGCACAAGCTACTTGAAATCTCTCAAAACCACTAAACGCTTCTGCAACATCCTGAATGTGTCTCCTGCTGTACAAAGGACCTGCTGCATTTTCAGATTTCCTTGCAACGGCCAGGCCTCAGTTCCTTCTGTCTCTTCTGTTCCTTCTTAGTCTCCTACCTCATCTTCTTTCTTGGAAACCTTGACCTTCTTAGCCTGACTTCTCTTGCTTTCTCCAGCCATTGCTGTTCTTCTCTATTATTTTCCTTTTCCTACTGTTGTCTTCTGCAATGGTAACATCTGCGCCATCGGCATCCCATAAATACAGCGGGTGTGCAACCAGAGGCCCTGAGAAACTGATGTGACCCATTATCTGTGCTTTGAGAGGGCTGGAAGTCTACCCAGCTGCAATATAACTCAGTGGCTGCACCAGGAGGCGGCTAACTGCTGAATGGTGCCTTATTTAATTGGGAGGATGATGACCTAGCTTTTGAAGATCCAGACAAATGCCTGGGGTTGGCATGGCCAACAGGCCTCCAATGCAGACAGCTCGAATCAATCTTTGGGTGGGAGCAGACAGCCCAGCCTGTTCAGCACAGGAGGAGAATTTGGAGGGACATGCTTCTGACACGGCTCTGGGGCCACTGGACTTGACTGCAGAGCTGTGCAAGGACATGTCTTTGGTCCTCTTCCCAACCCCGACTGGAGTCAGGGGGACAGCACCAATGGACCAGCTTCCAGCCTCAGGCGTGTGCTAGGTGACCAGCTCCAGTGCTGTCCATCTGTGTCTAACCCCTGGAGTCACCCCTTCCCGGTTTCTGCGGGGTGACCCTGTCACTCAGAAAATAACTGTGTCCTCCAGGTCTGTGTATCAGGGCATGTCTCTGGATGTGTGAACACCCAGGGATCTTCGTACAAGTTTAGCTCGAGCAAAGTCAATCCCACGACTTCAGCTAAAAGGAATCTCAGGCTGTACAAGGGTGTGTTAACAGACCCCGTGTAGCTATGGGACCCGGCAGACCACAGAACTGCAAACCCAAGACGAAGTAGTTCAAGGGAAAGCTGCTGAGAGACAGGGGTAAAGGCAAGAAACCTGGCTGTGCTGCCTGCCTTGCCTTGTTTATAAGGACTGAAATATTTCCTGAGCGCATGGCTGCTTTTTTGCACAGATACCTGGGAAGAGCTTTTGGAATGGGTTTGGATTTGGGATTCAAATGCGGGATGAGGGAGGGCCTGGCTCAGGTGCTCAGGGCAGCCGTATGGGTGGGAATGGGCAGGAACCAGCTCGTGGGCTCGCCCCCAGGCTGGAGAAGTGGAGGGGCACTTGGCTGCTCCCTCCAGCAAAAGGCAGGCTGGCACCTTCCGCACTGCCGCGAAGGAGGTTCCTGAGCGTTCCTGTCCTTGCCCTTTGGCTTTGCTGGAGTGATCACAGTGCCATTCCTTCACCTGCCCACCCTTTGCTATTTCAGCTGCCTCTTCCCTCCTTCAGCTTCCCCTTTCTAGTGAGGTGGAACCCAGAACGGGGGAGGAGCTGTTAGATGCAGATTGTCTCACAAAGAGCCTGGAGACAGGAGCTTTCCCTTCGCCTTTCCATATCCCACAGAACTGATGCCAGCACTGTGGCTGCGTCCCAGACAGAATATACGTCCCTTGTTACTAGTGGCAACCATTTTCTGCTAGTCTAATTTTTGTCTTTTCAGAGAGTGGGAGGGGATAAAGTAGCATTTCTTGTTTGCTTGGGAAGCTCCAGTGTCCTTTACTTTCCTGCACAGATTGGTTCCCCCCCTGCCCCTGCTTTTGCAGACCACAGTAATGGCCACTCGTTTATCAGCTTGGCTGCCCCTGGTGCAGAGGGGTTTCCAGACACCTGCTGCAACCCTGTCTTTCCCCACGCCGGTCGGTACCTGCGTGTGCGGCGTGAGCCCCAGCTCTCCTGCCTTCTGTTAACCGGTCACTCAGCCATCCTCATTTTCTCTCTGCAGAATTATTTTGTCTAGCTTCTAGATAAAAATAATTCGGTTTTCTGGGGACAGATCCTAGAGAGATGTTCTCAAGCGAAAAACACTGAGCAGCAGAACAAATAACCAAAAGGGTACAATTTTGTGATAAAATAATACCTTTGAATATACCTAGATGGTCTGAGAATAAAATGGTCAGACATAAAGGCAACAATTTTTGGGTTTCCAATTGTTTTTTTTTTGTTTGGTTGGTTTTTTTTTTTGGTTTTTGTTTTTTTTTGTTTTTTGTTGTTGTTCTGCCTCTCACAGAATAGGCAAATTCTCACGGTGCTTGCATCCATAAAGCACTGGGTGTAGTGCACCTTGTGGAAAGGTTTTGACCAGTTTATTGGTCGCAGACCAGAAAGACCAAACGCCACCATCTGATGTGATGTGAAATCAGCTGGAAGGCCGCATTATGAAGAGATTATATTGCTGGTGTGTGGCTTCCCAGGGACTTTTTAGTTCTTGCCTCCCATGGTCTGCTGCTACAAGAAAACCAGAGCCCTGTTGCTTAGGCATAGTTTCTATTAATTCAGATGATTTATAGATAGCTGTTGGAATATGTTGAGTTTCTTGCGCTGCTTGAAAACCTCATAACTAAAGCAGGGCTTAAAAAATTAGGGTGACATAATTCCCATTGCAGCCTATAAAGTCAGTTACTGGGAGCTATGGATATGTTTTGTTGTCAGACTTTTACACTCACACATGAACATTTTGATCTCTCTAAGTTAGCTTTTGCGCATCTCGGTGTTGTGCAGGAGGCATGAAGCCTTGCTGCAGAAATCCCGAGATGTCCCGGTGAGCCAGGTGAGGTGCTCGGAGGCTTGCCCGGCTCATTCTCCGCTGCCATGTGCCTCTGCTGCCGGCCCCTCACCAGGGGGGTGCTGGTTGCAGCACACTCTGAGGGGTTTTCCCTCTGAGCTCAGCCAAACCTGCTCCCACCCCAGTCCTGGCAAGATGACATGAGGCACCCCACAGCGTGGATGCATGGCTTTATAGGACAAATTTCTTCCTAACATGGAGTAGGCTTCAATGTATTTCATCTTCACCGACTTCCAGCATCAGCTGAGGCTGTGGCATCTAATTTCAAGATTAGAAGAAAAATTATTGCGTAAATGCAACTCAAAGTGCCAAACCCACACCCCCTTAGAAACCAGGGACATTTTTAGTGGCTTGATATCTCTCACCTGGGATCCTTTCTTCTTTCCTAGTTGGAGGCTCCAGTTCAAGCATTGCTCTGCTTGCCACGTCTCCCTCAGAATCTGGTTGAAGGTTGAACTAATGGGTTGGCACTCAGCGCCCCTGTCCCCTCCCCAGGTCTTTCCATGGTGGTGGCCGCTCCACCATCTCACTTTTGAAACTGCCAGTTCCAGTCCCCTTTGGTTTTACTTTAAATCTGATCCCTTGCTTATTACCCAAACCCAACATATTTATACTGGGGTCACCAAGTATTCTCAGGGAAACAGCTTTTCCTCCTATCCCACAGATTTTTTCCGGGCTTGTATTTTGTCTGGGATTTTAGAAACACAGTTGGAATACGTATTTTCTTCTTGTCTGCCCCTCTCAGAACATGGTCACGGGAATCACCCGCTGCTCCCCAGCTGGACAGTGGTGAGAGGGTTCAGAATACAACACAGACAGCATGTCCCACATCCTATTCCTTTTCTTTTAAAGTCCCGTCCCTCAATGCATACCATTTTTGACCTTTTCCATTTCATGCTGTGCAATTGCAGTTTGGATGAGTCCTATCTCCATAGGTTTGGAAAGAGAAAAACAAATGTAGCCTGTGGGGCCCTTTCTTGTCCTCTTTCTTGGTTTGGCTCTTGTGTGCATATGTCTCTTGAGTTCTTCAGTTGGCAGACTCCTTCCAGCCAAGGCGGCACTGGTATTTGTTCAGGAGGTTTTCTGGGTGTTACCACACTCCTAAAGACTGTTCTTCAAAAGATGTATCACTGAATGATTCATTGCTCTTGCATCCTCCTTGGTTGACGTTCTGTAGTTACTCAGCTTTCTACATGCTTGCTTTGTGCTTTTTAAATGTCTTTTCCACACTTAGGATGAATTTAGGGGCTCTCAGTGTGATGCATTGCCTTCTGTCTGCAGAGAAATGTCAGCGTGACAGGTGGCACTGGCTCAGAGAGAGGCATGAGATGTTCACCTGATCCGACTGCTCATTTTATCTCTCTCTGAGCTAAACACGGGGAAGCCACTGTAGTCACCCACAAGCTCTGGGGTTTGGGGGCATTGCAAGGAGGTGGAGAGGAAGGGTTCATTGCTATGGCAGTGCTTTCCCATAATTTATTACTAAAAAACTTGACTACACTTCTCAGCCAGTTTAAACAAAGTAAGAGATGTGATGGATTTATGCACTGGTGACATCAAAGAGCATAATTGTTCTTTTCTGTCTCGATTCCCAGTCCTTGTCTGTCCCCATGGTGTGACCCTTGATGCCTGCTGATGCACATCATCTCCTTCTGTCCAAGGCCAAATTCCTCAGCGCTGGAGATAACGTGTCCTTGGTCACTAGCCCTTGCCTGTGCTGGCCCTTCCCTTACTGGGAAGTCATTACTAGATATGACAGAGCCAAATCTGCCCTTCAAGAATATGGTTTTGCATGCATTAAGTTGGAACAAAGAAAAAAATAATTCACAGGAAGAGAACCACAACAGTACAGTATCTGCCAGCGCTCAGGGTGGTGAAAGGCAGGCTCCGGTGATGATAATCCTATGAGACAATATTGTATTTGGCACTCAGACACTTGTGTGATCTGTGTTTTGAGATTCCTTTATCAAGATGAGGAAAAAGTTTCCAATCTAAAAGTAAAAAAACTACAGAAACTGGGAGTAAAAACTCACCTTGTTTAATTTATGGCATGTCCATGTTTACATCCTCCATAAATCTTGGAGAAGAAGGAGCCATTCCTCGCTCTCCCGCTCACCTTTAATCCACAGTGTTCCTTCTCTGCAGACTTGAAGTTCTAGAGAAATAGCATTTATCTTCAGAATTATGTGTCGGTTTGTTGGTGGGAGAATTCTGCTGTTTTCTTAACTTCAAAGAAAATGAGTCACTGTGCAGTGGGAGGCTTGGACACGAGGTTGAACAAGAATGAATTTCTTGGTTTTGTGAACTACAGAGTACAAACCCCAACACCTTTTAGTAAGCATTTGTTCACAAAGCTTTTCATAGTCTTTTGCTGTAGTTGAAACACTAATAGTTCACATTGCCAACAAGAATTTCAGGTACTTGTCAAGATTTTATTTTGTAAGTGTACAATCATCTCAAATATAACCATGTATCTCCTTCCATTTACTGTTTTGCTATTTTAATTATAAAGCATTCAAAACTAAATCAAAGCCTACTCTATAATTTTTTTAAAATTAAAAAGTTAGAAATTTTTCATAAATTCAAAGCCTAAAAAACTTCAATATATATTTTACATATCAGCACACAAATAAAATACATTGTAGAACCTTTGTTATGTGTGAAATATTTTGACTCACATAGGTGGTGATGAATAGTGATAGATATATATGTATGTGTGCATGTATATGTATGTGTGCATGTGTATGTATAAAAACAGATTTGGTATGTGGTGACTGTAGCACCTCCTTAATCAAATATGATTCAATTACAAGTCATGGTGCATTTACTCTCTGGAAGTGGCAT
Organism: Falco naumanni; assembly: GCF_017639655.2. Taxonomy (NCBI): domain Eukaryota; kingdom Metazoa; phylum Chordata; class Aves; order Falconiformes; family Falconidae; genus Falco; species Falco naumanni. The sequence continues at coordinate 92,737,957 of NC_054058.1, forward strand.
ACTGCTTTAATAAATTAATTCTACAAATGTGTAAAAAATTCAGATTTCAGATTTTGTACACATTTGACAAGATGTTATGCACGGTCATTTCTGCTCTTTCTTCTCTATTAGAAAGTAAGTAGTAACTTACTTTCTTATTTTTCTATATAACCAGAGAAACATTCTTACATACAGAAAATCAGATTGTGAAATTCCCAAAGTTTGCAAGGAGTCCAAAAGGCAGACATAGCACTTGCAAACATGCTGAACTGACTTTAAAAGCCAATAAATTTCAATTTGTGTGTGTCCATTGAAATCCATGTATAACCTTGCTATGGCAACAGCATCGCTGGGGAGAATTAACATAGAGATAGACTTGGTATTACTTTATGTCTTGTTTCAGACTGCTCAAATAACAATAGCAACAGAATGGAAGTGCCCTTTGTGCCAAGAACAATAAAGTGGATGCACAGAGTCTGAGAATTCTTGGCAACAAATACCTCACACAAATTAGGCTGTAATATGAAGTATTTTTAGATTTGGATTCCTGTCATTGGATGTGCAAGGATAAGGCTCATTGGAGCACATCCCTGGTGATCTTTTCCCCTTTCTGGAAAAGAGCGCAATTCTTGGAAGTAGGGCCTACATTTCATTCCAGGAGAAATTCTTAGTCATTTTAGTAAAAAACTTTGGGGTTTTTTTTTATTTCAGCACAGAAACTCAAAATGCAAATTGTGATATTCTGACAAACTCCAAAATGTGGTGAGCAACCGGTGAGAGAGAAGACTTTCTTTGAAGTCTCATGAGTTATCCAGTTATCCAAGGAAATCACGGTGTTCAGCATTTTTGATGAACCTTCAACAACAGGTCTGTGTGGGTGGTCATATGTTGCTACCATCTTGTGCCTCAAAATATTTTTTCACATTGTAGCACCAAGAGTTCTATTATTACGTGACACTAAATTTTCATTAAAAGAGGAGGGGGAGAAAGTCCATGTATAACCCTTACAACTGTGGAGCATGTGAATTCCAACCTCTTAAAAAAGAAGACAATTCTAATGCTTATCTGTTTTCAGGTCTTATGGCTAGATCAAGCACAAGATTTTCAGGATCTGAGTGGGGTTTTTTTGCATGGCATATTGTGCTTTACTTTCTTAAAAATAATCGTCTGCTTCTAGAAACAAGAGCTAGACTTAAGCATGCTTTTGCAAGGATTTCATTGTCTTAATTTCCTAATTGTTATGTTAACCACAACACAGCCATGGTTCCTGGGTAAGAAGGAGGATGATTTTGGTTCTGCTCTGCACAGAATTCTGTTCTTTTGCTACTGACATTAGTGATGAAAACCCCTCTGAATTCAGTGGAAGCAGGGTTGAACTAGTGACTCCTAACAAAGGCAGTATTGTTCAGCGTTGCAGGGGTCTGGGATGCTGGTGATGCCTTTTGTCTTTGTGCTCACTTCCTCTGGCCCATTAGGGCTGTGGCTTTTGGTTTTTCAGCTCCAGGGTGTATCTTTGCTATTGGGCATCAGTGATGTTTTGTGGGCTCTGGTGTCTACTGCACTATAAGGCAGATGTTCCAGGGATCCTTTCAAATGCAACATCTATTGCAGGGGAGTGGGGTCTCTTCTCCTAATTTAAATGCATGAAATCCAAGATTGGGTTTGCATTTCACTTTAGATTAGATTTGCATGATTTGTTGATTATTTTTGCCTGTTGTTTTTTTTTTTTCCCCCTAATGTCGTCAATGAAAGATAACTTAAACCCCAAGAGGCTGCCTTAAGTACCTGAGTTGCTCTTGTCTTTCTTGATGCATCAATCAGCAGTGCTTTCCTTCATGCAGGATGCCAGCAGGCTTCATTTTCTATGCTGAAACAGTAGTAAAATACCATAAAGAGAGGCTGGGAAATTGGGAATTATGGGAGGTATCAAGACCTCAGTCTTGTAAAAGGTCCCTGGAGGAGCACTGATCAGTTGTTCCAGAGACTGCATAAAAGCACTAACACCCTGGTTAAGTAGGTGCAAGCAAGTCACAGAGAGTATTCAGGCAACTGCAGCGAAGAGAGTGGACAGTCAGTGTTAAGACGATGGTGGCTATTTTTTGTAAGCACATGCATAAGCTTTCAAAATGCTTATTTTAAAATTTGATGTGCAATGATACTGATTTTGCAGGCTAAACTATTGAAATTAATTACCTTCTATTTTCATTCCTTATAATTACTGTAAAGGTTACAGAGATATATTTGTTCCAAACCAGATTTTATTCTCATGCTCAAGTACGTGTTTAGATTAATTCTACCTGAAGTGGATGAACTATTTTGGTTTTATGAAGCAATCTGGTCAAGTTTCCCAACTGGGCATTTTATGAAGAGGAATCTGAAACATCAAATGTGCTAGTCATCCCTTGATGAAGAGACCTTTCCCCTGCAGGGAAATCTGCATTTATTGTTGTTCATACCACATTTCAAAAGCACTTCAGCTATGAATTGCAAAGATATAGTTGAAATACTTTTTTAATTACTACTAGCATTTCTTTCAGTCTTTCAAAGATGGCAGCTGGTTTGTTGAAGTGTCGTTGTATCTGGGTGCATCTGCTACTAGTGGAAGATAAAAAAGTCTCTCTGCTTTGGTATTTCCAGGTTAGAAATTAATTTCTATATTTCATTCCCAATTTCTTCTGTCCTCTCTTTGCAAGACTGCATGGCAGCTAAGGAGGTCTTGTCCCCAGCTTCCCCCAGCTTCCCCCAGAGCCTGTGGGGAGCCATGGCTGTGGGCTGTGCTGGCTCACTCTCCCTGGATAGGTCTGGGTGTTGTGGCTGCACGAGACCAGCCCTTCTTTTCCACCCCAACCCATGGTCCGCAGGGATGCAGGGCGAGGCTGGAGCATCTCCACAGCTTGGGAAGGAACCCTCCCTGAAGTGGTGCAGCTACTACTGCCCGTGCCCTGCCTCTTCTGAGCACATCTGGCTCCAGTACCCAAGGTCAACACCCACCACTCTCTCCTTTTAAGCTGCCTGTGTTACAGAGCCTGTGTGTTGTATCCTGCCTTGGGAGAGTTGGAGGAAGCGGTGTGAAACCTGTGTTTATAAAAGGATGTGAGATATAAACTAACACTCCCTTTCTGATATCTGAAGATTTATCTCTCGGTAAAATTCCTCAAGGGAGTGCTGCAAAAATTCAACCTCAGTGTTAATTAAGAACCCATAAACCACATTTATCGGAATTTACATATGGAAGAGAAGGTGGTATGATAAAAGCGATTTAACTATATAGCTCTCTCTGCAAGTATAAACACAGTTTCCGCTGTGTTTGTTCTAGACTGTCTACAAATGCATTGTAATACAGAAAAGGGATGCTTGGACCCCCGAACACAGCTCTGTGCCAGGGCTGAGCACTTTGGCAAGCACAGTGGCTGTTGCACACAGAGCAGTTTGCACACAAGGGCAGGAGCTACACCCATGACGTGGAAGGCAAATCCAGGGCAGTATTTTGAGTGGGAAGAGCTGTGGTCAAAGATGGGAGATGAGCAGTTGGGTAGGAGGGTGTAAAATTATTCTGAATGAGAAGGAAGCACTGCCTGAGCAGCAAGGATGAGCAAACAGGATAATTACCAGGAATTTACAGAACTGTTAGCGCAGTCGTGGGATGGCCTTTGTTTGAGCAGAGAGAGGGTGGTGCAGGAGCCAGAAATAAGCTTCAGGTTAAGAGCTGTAATGATGGAAATTTTACTGGAGTTTTAATAGTCGTGGAGAAGGTGGGAAGGAGAAAAAAAATATGAAGTCAGTTTTGAGATATTAGGAGACCTTGCAGGAGAAGAGAGCAAGGAAAATACATGAGTCTGTCTGCTCACTCAGAGTTGTTAGTGCGGATATGATAGTTATAACTGAGGAAAAGGATTCAAATAAGCAGGTATAAAAGGAATAGTGGGATAACACCTCCATCAAAGATAACCCTGAAGGAGAAGTCAAAAGAAAAAACAGGAAGAAAATCTCAATGAGCAAAGGATACACCTGGCTGTTGAAGGCGAGGGAGAAGCAGGGAAAAATGAAAAAGCAGCGCTTGTTCTTAAGAAAGAGGTGGAGATGCTGCTTCAGTGCCCCAGAGAGGGGGAAGGTGGTAAGAGGAAGAAAAGAAAAGCAAAATACTGGAAACAAAAGCCTTGAGGTTTTGAGGATCCTGGATATGAGGGGGAGGAGGGAGAGCAAGCAGCAAGCAGAACAGGAGGTGGAGCTGGGCAGGCAGCTAAGGCCTCCTAGGCTCCCAGGGAGGAGGAAAGAAACCCAAGAAAAAACTGGTTAGTGAGAGGCTGAGAGGAAGGGCAGGGGGGGGAGTGGGGACAAGAGCTACAGGATTAGGTCTGGAACCATGGATTGCACTGGGATCGTAGCAGGAGGGAGGGTTGGTAGTAACATCCTCACACAAAGCCTTCTCTCTTTGTGTCTGAATGTGCCCATTTCTGTTTATTTGATTAAACTAAGCAGTTGATCTCATTATCGAGGTGATGAGCGGGTGCTGATGCATAGCCCTCAGGAGCGCATAGAGCCTATAGGAATAATTGGGTCAGTGGCCAATTTTTTTAAAAATCTCTAAAAGAAAAAGCAATGTGGTCCCAAAGGAAACTGTTTTCCCATTTCCTTTTTTTTATCTTTCTTTTTTTCTTACTTGGTGAAAGACCAGAGGCAGAAACAAAATTCTATGCATCTGATGAGAAGAGATTTATATATATCTTATATATATATATCTTATATATATATAAAAAATATCTGATTTCAGGTCTTCATAATTAACACTGGAGGAACAAAGCAACAGATTTTTCCTCCAGCTGCTGCTGCAGGAGACAAAGCCTTGCTATCCCCCATGGGAGAGCGCAGACCACACGCTGAGGAGCCGCATTTCCCTCCTGCCAAGAGGAATTTGACCCCGCAGCTCTCTGGTGACTCCCTAAGTGCTGGGCTGGTGAGGTTTCTGCCCACCACACTCTGTGCAAGGCACAAAGTCCCACCAGCGAGAACTGGTGTGTGTCTCTCCAGAGAGAGACAGGCAGGTTCACACCCACTGGCTGCCTCGTTCAGGTCATCATTCTTAATCAAATTCCTCTATCATGCACAACCGGACCCTGCAGGGTGGTGTTTGGGGGTAGCTCTCCCTCCCTGCTGGCAACCAGAGCTGGCCCACAGAAGAGCTGCTGGGACAGAAAGCAAGTGAGAAGAAAGAGGATGACTTTGGCCTGAGCATGGTGTAATGTTTGAAGACCAGGAAAACAGGTTGCAATTGTTTTAGATGGGCTGATCTTTTTTAAGGCAGCATGGTTATTTGGGATGGTCTAACACAAGCAGCCTCCCTGAAAGAGGCACGGGACTCCGTCACAGCTGTCGTGCTGTGTCTGGTGGGTGCTGGGAGGCAGCTGGAGTGGTGCAGTTAGCAACATAGGGAGGAGATGAAACCACCTAGGTGCACACCTGGTCGGTGGGGCTTGGTGTCTTCCTTTAGGAAACACCACAGGTCCATTTGCTGAGCTCATGGTACTTTGGGGCAGCAAATATATATTCTGGTGTCTAAATGTGGTGCTCGGAAAAGAAGAAATTAAAGGAGATCCTGGGTATTGCCCTGTGCCCTGCCTCCCTCACCGCTTTGAAGCTGCAGTCTGCCCGCAGGGAAGCAGGAGTCACTCCTCTGCACAGCTCTCTGCTGCCAGCGGCAAAGAGCTGCTGGGTCCCAATTCTCAAAGCAAGAGCACACCAGCAGCCCCACTTGCCAAAGAACCCCTCTGGGCAGTACCAGGGACCTCACACTGTCCCTGCAAGCCTCAGCCGTGTTCCCCAGTGCAGCTGTTGCTCTTCAAGCATGGTGTATTCCATGGGTTGCTTTGGACGGGTTTATGTAGACCTGCCAAGCGTCTCACCATGTGTGTGGCCCTGGCCCTTGCTGTTGCTCTCCAGCCCTGGCGAGGTGCATGTGCTTGGTGCCAAAGCTTCCCCATCACTCACCGACTCCACCACAGGCTTCCCCTTATCCCAGCTTCAAACTCCACGCCCAGGGCTGAGGCTCTTGGTCAGTTGTTCCATTTGGTCATATGAAGGTTTGAGCTCCCTGGCTCTCCACTCCATCCCCGTTCAGTGGAGCTCAGTGCCACCTCTCCTACTGTGTGCTGCCCTGGGCTGACGCCGAGCCTGCCCACAGCGGCACTCAGCTGGTGCTGGCTAAGAGCTCCGTGTGTCTCATTGCTGAATTGAGGTCTGTTTAATACTTCTCTGCACTCAATGTGTAAATATTATGAGAAATCCGTAAAAAAGTCTGCTGAAAGCCACTTTACGCAGATGTTACCACAAATAGATTATTGTCCATTTATGGCCGAGAGAAAGACTTTGTAATTTACAGTGCATTTTATATCTCTCTGATTTCTGTGGCACTGGGAGTAGCCAGCAAAAATCTATTAATAACAAAGAGGATGAGTTAGAATCTCTGTAACAGGAGAAAGAAGGATGGTGGAAGGGTGATTTATGATCACTCAAACAAAAGAATTTTATCTGTTTGCTCAAAGGTAGATTGTCTTCTTAAGAAAAAAATACTGCTATGTAAACAGGTGATAATTTATAATGAGGCAATTTAAACAGGTGATATGAATTACTTCTTCATGAAAGTACAAATACCATTTACTGCTGTCTTGGCAACAGTCTCATTAATGGTCCCATTTAATTAGCCCTGGCATATACTGCTTTAGGCCTTCCTTTACCCACTCCACATGCTGCATGACCTCCTCCCAACAGCTTTATCTGGGGAGTTGGTTTTTGTACAACTGAAACTCCAAAATGCTGCCAACATTTAAAAGAATTGCAGCAGAAGAAAGCCCAGAGATTTTCTGATAACCTTAAAAGCAATGGGGAATGTAGCCTCACTCCAGGCATCAAACCCAACGTGGTGCTAGATCCAAGGGAAGCTCTTGGCTCAACCTTTGCTCATAAATTTGTGTGGTAAATCCAGGCTGTTAACGCTATGTAAACTGTATGTTAACAAATATGAACGCAGAGCCGTAAACTTGGGCCGCCTTGTCCCTGGGAGCATTGCCGCACTCACAGAGGAGCATAGGAGTTGGAATCAGTTGTGGATTTGGAGGGCTGAGGACACAGGGGACCAGCTGGGATGTACCTGACACAGCAGAAGGCCCTGGGCTCTGGTGAGTCTCAGCCCCTCTGAGGGTTATGAAAGCGGCAATGGTTTGGGTTTGTTCTTTATACTTAGTAAACTCCTATTTTATGAACACTCCTGGCTCGGGAATGTGTATCCAACTAAAAATAACTTGAAATGAATGTAAGCCAAAGTCAGCCCACCTGGCGGCGGCAAACACAGTTATCTCTTGTTCCTTCCTTCCTTCCTTCCTTCCTTCCTTCCTTCCTTCCTTCCTGCCTGCCTGTCTCCCCCAGCTCAATTTAACCAGAGCACAGGTGTCTTCCTGCGCACCAGCGCTGGAAAGATGAAGCAACCACTCTTCTCTTAAACCAGTGGGGGTTTGATCACTCGTGTTCATTTACTTGTGAATCAGAGCAGGGCGAAGGTAATGCTTTGCAGATGCTTCCCTTCCAACCCTCAGCAGTCCCCAGAGGGAGCCGGTGAAGTGGGGCACAGGGGATCTGCTCCCCCCCCCCCCCCCCCCCCCCAACCACAAAGAAACAGATCCTCACAGTGACTGTAAACAGATCTGACAGAGGGAGGAGGCAGTACTACATTGGCCAAAGACAAATATAACCATGAGTAATGTCAGCAAAGGTAGTAGCAAGTCCCATCCTGGGGTCTCTACCTTTCCTCTACTCCCTTCAGCTTCTCTTGGACTCTCAACGGTTACTAGTTGAGACCTTCTTTCCATCATAGTTGAAGGGAGATAAGGAGACGTGACACTTGGATGGTTTTATTGAGCTAGACCTTTTTATGTAAAACAGATCTGATTCATGTTCCTTTGAAAGAACAACTTAAAAGACAGCAATTTCTTTTGGCACAACCGTGTTGATCCAAATCTAACCTGAATGCAAGGCAGGGCAGATCTGCTCAGCCAAGTCCTGTCCTTGGAAGCAGTTACCAGCTGTGGACATTTTTCTAGACGTGGGATTGTATGGAAGGGAGCACCGAGCTCTTCCTCAGCTTTCCCAGCAGTTCCTGTGCGGACATGAACACATCACCTAAACCTCTGCATTTCCATATATGAAACAAGAGTAAAGATCACTTTTGAGTAAGGATTCACTTTTCCAAGTAGCTTTTGGATCTACAGCAGGGAGGTGGACACCATATAGAGGACTTTGGAACATATAATCAGGACCAACAGGTAGCCTGCAGGCCATCCACTGCCTTCACGTTTGAGGTGTTCACTTTAGAAATCCTCCAAGGACATGCTACTGCCCTTGCGTGTGAGCTGGTGCCTGGACCTGTGAGCAGTGTGGGGTATATGGGGGGTCCAAAACAGGGGCCACCCCACACTGCTCTGGAGGCCAGCTCACCCTGAAAACACTTTCTGTTTGCATGGAAAATGGAGCTGCACAGTGTTAGCCCCATGTTTCAACACAGGTTTTATTTTTATCTTTGCATGCGGAATGGTAATTTGAAATGTCAGGTTTAACCCTGAATGAAGGACAAAAAATATGTTGGCAAGAAATCAAACCCTACAGCTGTTCTCATGTCTTTTGCTTCCTTTCCGTAAACTCTGAGAAGAGGCAGCAGCGGTGTGTCAGCAGCAGTCCCACCCAGCCACCGGTGCAGGGAGGAGGATGGGACTGTGTCTGCTGTGGTGTCTCCTCTCCACGTCCCCACCAACTCAACTGCTGCTGACCTTCCTGAAATCTCATTTCTCAGCCTGCCTTTTTGTACGGTAGTGCAACATCTACACGGGGGGCAGAGATGGCCTCTTCTGCTTATCCAGCCCAGTCCAGCGATGGGCATCTCACTGATGGGCATGGGTTTGCCCCTCAGGGACTGCCACCACCTTTCCTGAGCAAATGCATTTTCCCCCAGCCACTGAAAGAAGCAGGACCTCCTTCTCAGGCCTCCTTTTTCACCAGAAGGGATGTGGGAGAAGGAGCCCAGGAGAACTGAGCTGTCACACCTCTGGAAGATGTTTGGGAGCCACTTCGTGCCATGCATGTGTGTGTGCACCCCTCTTGGCTTGGCTTGTGCTCGGCAGGCAGGCTGCTTGCACTGGCAGTTGGAAGCATCTTGGTTCAGGAGGGGTTTGCATGGCCCTTTGGGGTGAGGGCCCTGGTCCCGACCTGCCCAGCACAACAGTGTATCTGTCTGTATCAGCTGCAGCCCTCTCAGCTGGAAAACGGCTTGGTTACCTACCGCCTCCCCACAGAGCCCTAACATCACTCATTAGATTTCAGAAATTGGGCCATGGTGAAGAACCCCTCAGAAATGTTATGGGGCAGCAGGAGAAGGGTGCCAGATGAGTCAAGGCGGCAGAGGAGAGGGGTGTTCTTCAGGGGAGCTGCAGAGAAAATAAAAGGTTGGGCAAGCCAAAGGGAAAGGAATCCTCTCTGCTGTGCTGGTTTTGGCTAGGATAGAGTTAATTTTCTTCATAGTGGCTAGTATGAGGCTGTGTTTTGGATTTGTGCTGGAGACAGTGTGATAACACAGGGATGTTTTCGGTGCCGCTGAGCAGCCCTTGCACAGAGCCAAGGGCTTTTCTGCCCCTCACCCCACCACACCAGCGGGTGGGCTGGGGGGGCACGAGGAGCTGGGAGGGGACACGGCCGGGACAGCTGGTCCCAGATGACCAAGGGGATAGCCCAGACCGTATGATATCATGCTCAGAACATAAAGCTGGGGGAAGAAGAAGGAAGGGGAGGACATTCAGAGTGATGGCGTTTGTCTTCCCAAGTCACCATTACACGTGATAGAGCCCTGTGTGCCTGGCAGGCTGAGCCTGCCTGCTGATGGGTAGTGGTGAATGAATCCCTCGTTTTGTTTTGCTTGCGTGTGTGGCTTTTGCTTTTGCTGTTAAACGATCTTTATTTCAACCCACAAGTTTTCTCACTTTTACCTTTCTGGTTCTTCTCCCCCAGGTCCCACGGCAGGGGCAGTGAGCGAGCAGCTGCGTGGGGCTTAGCTGGCCCAGGTTAAACCACCACAGCAGCTATTGATAGAACAAATCAGAAAGGCAGAAAGAGGGAAACTCTGAAACTGCAAGATGCCATTACTTACCATTCTTCAGCTGATGTGTAAACATATTAATGCCCAGCACATTTTTTTTTCCAAACAGACATCCAGCCCTCTTGTGAATCCAGAAGAATGATGTCTGTGCTCTCATTACTCCCTCTGTTCATACTACCATAAAACATGCAATTGATTTCTTGCAGCATGAGGTGCTCTTTTACAGTTCATGGCTCCCTGCTACATGGACAGACTCTTGCTTTAGTCTTTTTCCTGTTGCTTTTCTCCTGAGTATGGTTAGATTTGTCAAACACAGCGGTCACCACCACCACCACTCTTACTGTGTCTTTTGAAAGCTTATATTGCTCTCAACTTGCTTTGATTTGAGTCTTGATAGCTCACGAATTCCTCATGACTATACAAAAGAAATTATTAGCATTTTAGTTAGGGGTTCATTAACAAATTTTGTCAACTCTGGAGGAGGCTAGTCACTGTGCAAGGTTCAAATCCTACATCCACACCACATCTTTCCCCATCTTTCCTTTATTATTACTTTAATGAACTGCTCTTCATTTTGTTAATGCACATAATTTTCTTACTGAGCACAGGTTGGAACAAAGGGTTCACTAATATTTAATGGGATTTTTTTGCTTTTGTCTTCACTGAGACTTTCAGCTGGGATCTGAACACTACCACAGTTAACACAGATGAGTACAGTAAATGCTGAAGCCTGCATAGGTGAAGAATAAGTTGCAGAATACATAGAAAGGGAGGTGTTTTCAATCTTCTGGGCTTGCAATTTATGCTGGAGTTGTTAGGAGCCAGCAGAAGCAACTGCAGACCCAGTAGTAACTGTCTTTGGACACTCAAGGAGGATGGTGATGTTTAGGACTGGAAAATACATTGAAATATACTCAGAAAGCGGGGAAAGAAGCTTTCAGGGCATTATAGACCAGTTTGCCAAGCCTCAGTTCTCAGAAAAGCACTGGGAAAAATAAGAACATAGACAAAAAAATTGAAAAAGATGAGCAATAGCCAGCACATATCTGTCCAGAATATGTAATGTCAGATGCATTTAATCCATTTCTGAAAAACGGCAAGCAACTTTGTTGATAAGAAAAGAGCAGTTGACTTCACATTTCTTGGAGCGGTTGTCTACAGATCCATTCAAACTGAACAGGCACCACATCTCATGGCCATAGTCTTTTCTAGCCTAATCATCATCAAACAAGTGCCTGCCCTGCCTTTGCTCTGTCAGGCAATGACCATGCATAATGTATAGTTTGGTTGTTGCCCATGCGTCCTCAGATCACCTTGCACATGTAGATGGAACCCTTTTTATGACTGAAGCTTTCTTTGATCTAGCCTTAGATATTCAGCTTGGATGTTAGCTTGACTTACCCCTTTCATTCATTCTCCCCCTTTGGCACATTTCTCCCTGAAAAGGGAGAGGCATTTTTATTTAATCTTTGATATTCAGACGGTCGGAGCTGCTGAGCCTCCAGTCTGCCCAGAGACCTGGTGCATATGGACACAGTCTGTTTTTTGAAGTTCCATTTGAAGTCCAGATTCAGTGACCACACCCAAAGCAGGAGGATGTATGGGAACGTATGGAAATCCTCTGGGATGCATGGTTTAGACATATAACCCATTTGCTACAGGTAAAATTCCAACAGTATCAAGAGTTTAACCCTGGGATTCAAAACCAGTATGCAACAGAAAACTCTGGAGAAGAAAGTCTGCAGAAATTTCTCATTAAAATTTTCTGTGTCTTAACAGAGCCCTGGGCTTTGCAATGCCAGCCCAGTCCATATCAGCACCGAAGATGACGTCTATACTAGTGTAATAAACAGGGTCTGGGTATAGGCTGGAGCATTTGCCTGCAACTATCCCAGCTGCGCAACTGCTGGCAGACTGCCTGGCATGGCTTTGACCTGTGTCAGTTGGCAGTCCCCAGACGATTCCTCAGGCTCAGTCTGAAGCTGCTCCCTACAGGCAGTACAGACAGGAGTGAAGGAGTTTAGCCCGGTGGATGCGAACCGCGACACGCCATCTACCATCTGTCCTTAAGGCAAAAGAACAAGTCCTGTCCCAGTTTTATTTACCAGTATTAGCGAAGAGGCTGCCTTTTAGGATGACACAAGGACTTGCCCATTGGCCAAATGGTAACTGGATAAGAGGTCTTTGAGTTTAACTCTGGCACAATACAACCCTGCTCCACATTTCTTGGCCCCCAATGGCCACTAGTGAAGCCCAGCATTGGTATTCCAGCTCTCAGAGATGCTCACAGAACCAAAAACATTGGCTCGACAAATGAAGCTAAAGCTTAAGGACAAATAAACCCTACAACATTAAATGATGGGGAATGCAGGCAAAATGGATCCTAATGGGGAGCATATTCCCCATGCCCCTTGTCAATGTCAACTAAAACAGCTGCTTGAGTTCAGCAGCGTGGTATCCCTCCGCAGGGTCATTGTGGAGCTCTCCAACTCCTCAGATCCTTTGGAGAACAGGCAGAAAGCTAAAGACAATCTAGTCCCTGGACTTCACAGGGGCAATCTGAAGGTGATTCTGGTCAGGACTTGTCTTTCCTGAGGCTCTGTCCCTGACAGGGACATACTCTACAGCTCACCTGGGAGTACACTGTAAGTACACGGCTGCCTCTCTCTTGCTGGTGTGTGTTATTTAACTCTGCAAATAATACTGCACTATGCCAACTTCTCAGGAAAACACCCCATATAACAGGGTCTGCTCTTCTGTATTGGCAAACTGATTGGCATGCCATGCCAGTCTTCCTCACATTTCTCTTTATCATGATTTATTCTTCCTTCTCTGCTGGGATGGGGACACTTACTCATAAGACCTGAAGGCCCAGAGCCTTTGGTGACCCTAGGAAAGGGCTAGCCTACAAATTCCAGTTTTTTAGCCCCCAGAACAGTGAGGAAGGTCTCTTGATGTTGCCATATCCAAGTGTTGACAAGCCTTACGATACTCTGTATGAAGCAGCTGAGGATGCTCAGTTTCCTCTATTGTGCAGAGAAGACATTTATTTTGGGTTTGTGCATGACACATGTACATGTTTTTCCTCCCAGTGCTGTAACAACCAGACACTGAATACATTGCCAACTACTGCAGCCTGTTCTGCCCAGAGTTTCAGCAACAGCTATATGCAGTTTTCCAAAATACTCAAAGCTCATCTGTTTCCTTGGACTTCTACAGAAAAAAAGCAAAAATCTGGGCCGTCTAATAAATACTTTTTGATACTTTTTGCAGGACACATGTGAATTACCTCCAACTCTCTTTAACCTCCAGTACTCTGAAAGGTGAAGGTAGCTGTGATTGTGGTCAGCACAATCTTGTGGATGCAGTTTGATCCCAGAATGTAAAGATGCTATTGGCAAGAGACCATCTTCTCTGGGAAGATAACCTATAACCTATATTTCATAGCAGGAAGACCTATTTTTTGATTCACCTGGATCAGGAGACAACTTTTGCCTGGAAGTTTGAATAGGTCTGGCTCATCTTGGTAGGAACTGATTCTGCTTATCTGAGGTGAACAGCCTGTACTGAAGGAATCAAGCTTCCCATTAGTTATGGCAACTTGGAGCCCCTTTCAGGCCTTCACAGAGCCTTGTGTCCTTTCAGAGCATTGAAAAATGATTTTTCCTTGGGAAAAGGTGTGCTGAGATCCCTGTTCACTTGAAGCAACCTGAAACAAACCACCACGCACTTGTGAATACCTGGGGCACTGTGTGTGCTCACTGAGAGTTGACAGAGTGAGTGATATTCTTCAGCGCATGTTGATCCATGTACTAATTAACTTTCTTTTCTCCTTTTCCTCATAGCAGTCTAGTAAGTGTCTCCACAAACTTGGACTGAAAGAGCTTGTGGGCTTATGAATCCATGCTATTCTTGATCTTGGCTTGGCCTACGCCAATAGATACTGCTAATACTGATAAAGTCTCCAGTCTCAAGTGCTTACAAGGCACATCCATCCAGAGACCGAATATGCATATGTATGACGTTCTTAGAGACATACCAATGAGTCAGAGAAATGACCTACCAGTGACTTCAGCAAGGCTTTGGTATTGCTCCATGAAACTCTCTCATGAGCGTGTTAAGAAAATATGGACTAAATAAGTCATAAATCTGCTGGAAAACTGTGCTCAAAGGGTAGTTATCAGGGGTCCATGACCAGACTTGAAGGCCTTATTGAACAGATTCCCTATGGACCAGTCCCAGGCCAAGCAGAAGCCAATGTATCCATTAATGGTCCTGACATGGGAATAAACAACGCTCTCAGTGGTGTTGTGGATGATCAAAGCTGAGAGAGGAGAGAAATGCAAACACTTCGAAAGGCAGGATTAGAATTGAAAAGTTCCTGACCAGCTACAGCAAGAACCTAACATGGGTAGTAATAGGGAACTACATAAATGCAGACTGGGTAACTGCCTAAGCAGCAGCTCTTCAGAGATGGAGCAGATGATTAAAAGTGAGCATGAGTCATAGGCTTGGTGCTGCTGTGAAAGGAGGCAGATGCCACGCTCAGATATAGGAAGAAGAGTGGAAGGTAAGATGCAGTCAGTATTTCTTTCTTCACTTTATTCATCTTTTCAAGACTTCTGAAATTTCATGCGTTTTCAATTACTACATTTCACAACTCCAACTGGACAGTGCCCTGAGGAAGGCATGGAGGAGTGTTTTGCTTGGAGGCCAAAAAGAACCTGGCCTGGGAAGAAGAGAAAGAATTTGGTTTGGTTCTTCTAGAGAAGATAGGGCTGAAGGGAAGGGCAGGGCGAAGTATGCTAATGCTTTTTGGGTTATGGTAGAAGATTGCTACGTATAGTAGGGGGCCAAACTGTGTGTGTACCAAGTGTAGAGCAGCAAGTCATGCAGAAAAACATTAGGACAAACTCAAGGATAAGTAAGCTCTGGAACAGATGGCCTAGACGACCAGCAGTATTTTAGAAACAGATTGTAAAATACCAGTAAAGGCTGATCTAGGTATAATAAGATTTAGACACAGGGCAAGATAGCCTCTCTACTTGCTGTCACTCCCATCATATATATGATTCTGTGATCCTGTGATTATTTTTTAATTCAGTATCATACCAACGTCATTACGTGTTCTGTCTGACTTATTAACCTATTTACCTTTTCTCTAGCATTTCTTCTGCTGGCATTGTCCCTCTCTTCCTCTCCTGCTCTCTGATGGCTTTATCTCAGTGTCTTTGTTGTCTGTTTTTTCTTTTCCCTGAAAGGCAACCTCTTTGATATCATTAGTTTTTCTCACACCACCACCTCATAAACAGTAATTTTCTTCACTTACACATTCAAAGTAGGTGTTTTCACCCTCAGATGTTTAAGCACACAAAGGTGAATCATTGGGGCTTTTTCCCTTCTTCTTGCATTCACATGGGTTGTGCCCTCCCAGTGACATGCAGCTTGCTTTCACACCCACAGGCCAAAATCTCTGCATTAAGGATTTAAACAAAAGTGTGGTCTACAAGCTGAGAGTCTTGCAGATGCCTGTTTTCATCTTGTGTTATACATTTAAACAAGAACCTTAAGTGGCAAGCCTACTTGGCTCTGTAAGCATTTCTGGTGGATGATTCATCCTGACTAACACCCCAAACTATTTTCAACATGTAGCTGGACAGGCTTGCTATCTGTCAGGCAACGCGCAAGTTGCAATCAGGGTACTTAAAACTTTCTAAACCAAATAAATGACTTTCTGTCTGCTCTACTAAACTTTTAAAAACTGTGTTATGTGTGTATAAAGTGTATGTATGCTAACCTATGATCATTGTAACAAACTTTTTAATTTATGTCTTTACTCATGAAGATAGAGTGATGTAAAAAAAATACAAAAGTTTATAAATACTTGTGAAGAGCTACAACCAAAAAAAAAAAAATCCCACTGTGTACGGCTTGGTTGCAATGTACCTAATCTCTTTCAGTGTAAGGTGGAGCACTTAATGCAGGCTTCTCATCAGACTCAATTGATTTACTTTTTTATTTCCTTTTTTTACTTTGCTTTTGAGCATAATATTTTCGAATTTTGACTGAATCCACACAGGTCTGGCAAGAAATATTTGAGGCTCAATACGCATTCTATTCTTGCACCTTTATCTCTCCTTAGTGTGTCTCCATAAGCCCTACTGCAGCCTTCCCCCTTTGCCAGCCCAGGACCCCAGGCCGTGACCAGCCCCAGTAGTACCACCTGGGCTCAGACTGTAGAATAAATTCCTCAGTCTTGAGAAAGAGTTCTGAGAGGGTCTGTAAAAAGAGAAGGTAGAGGTGGGATTGGTGAGTCAGGATTGTTAGTAACTCAAGGGTTCAAGAGGAGAAATACCAACTTGGAAATGTAAATAATACTAATGAAAAAAAAAGAGTCTGCTAGAGGCTGGTTAGGAAGCTTTGGGTCAAGTCATCAGTCACCAGTATCGATGGAGCTAGGGGACAATGGCAACTCAACAAGACTGAGAACTTGTCCCCAGAAGCTGCAAAGGCCAACCTTCCCCTCCTGCGTAGCCAGCAAAGACTTTCTGGGTGTTGTAATGGGGTACTGAGCACATGGATGCTTAGTCTAACAGCTTCTCAAATCCTCAATTAGTGATAGTCAATTAAA
Organism: Falco naumanni; assembly: GCF_017639655.2. NCBI lineage: Eukaryota > Metazoa > Chordata > Aves > Falconiformes > Falconidae > Falco > Falco naumanni. The sequence continues at coordinate 92,754,699 of NC_054058.1, forward strand.
AATTTCTTTTCATTTTCAAGTTGTATATATCCTGCCTACACAGTCTCTGCACCAACTTAAAGGTGACCAGACAAATTGAGCCAAAACATGGGAGGTAACATTATCCTCCTTCCATCTGCTGCTGTTCCCCCTTCACTCTCCACCTTGGAATTGCTACCTCTTTTCCTAGACAGCAGCAGCAGGTGAAACTCGGAGCTATTTGACTCCTTTCACTAACCCCTTTTGTAGTCCCATGGCAGTAACACTACAGAAGTATCAGTTGGGAAGTATTTTTCCAGCCTGTCTACTGTGGGTTTCTGTTAGGAAACAGCTGGTCCCAGACATTAAAACCCGTTTCAGCCAATGTATGGAAATGTCATCCTTAATTAGGTAGCTGTTTTCTTGAAGCTGAAACCAAACCTTCTTCTGTATAGTAGTGTAAATATAAAATTTAATTCCTATGTTCCAATTGTGATTGTTTTTATATAGACTTTGTATAGATTTCAGATCAATAATGCTTGTGCAGTCAAAGTGGCATTGAAACCAGACCTTGATTTTGCTGTTAATAGCTCTAGAACGAACGAGAACAATTTAGTGAGGTTCACTGCTTCAGTAGCTAAACTTAAACTGATGCATTTAATAGATCTCTGAAGGTGTGAAGATGCTTTCCTTTAACACAGCACTTCTATTTTAAGGTTACTTGCAGTTTCTGGGTAACTTTGTCTCATCAAAGGAAGATACGGATCTGTTGCAGAGGTGCATCTGATACCTTGCAAAACTCAAAACTTCCTGCCTCGATGTTACAAAGTGTAGAAAGAATCACCAACAAAGAACATAAATCTCACTTGGAGTGATTGGTTGTGGACCAGGACAACCATTTCTGAAGAGTGGAATTGCAATTCTTCCTTAAATAGTGCCAGAAAATTGATTTGTGGTCATTACATCAGAGAAGTGGTGCTCTTTACCTACATTTTCTACCATTTCATATAAGATAATAATAATTTATCATTGCTTCATTTGTTCTCTGCTGCTTACAGTTCTCTACTGGAATTCAAATCTGCTTTTATGTGGCTTCAAGTGGCCCGTATTTCTTAAGAAGCATGGTGATCTGTGGCAGAACTTCTGGTGGAAAAGCCATTTTGCTGCCAGTATACCAAATATACTGGAGCTATTCAAATCCTTAGTACCCTTTTTAAGGTTTTCTAGTTTCATGAGCCATTTTCCTGGCATCCGAGAATGGCTAAGTTCTGGTTTTATAAGGGGAAAGTACTGGATTTTTTCCCCATTCTCTAATTCACTCTATCACAAAGGCGCTTTTGCGTATGTAGTTTTGTTCCTCAGTGGGAACATGGTCTAAGCAGATGTTCCTGTACAATGATGATGCAAAGAAGCAGCATTTATACGGCTGGCTTTCATTAGTTTGAGCTATCAGATGCAGAAATCTTAATTTTGGCTTGCAATTTCAGGTAATTGCTGTATAAAATTGTCGATTCTTTATAAACAATTGTTTTTCCAAAACAACGAAAGTCAAAAGTCAATGTTCTTACTCTGGCTTCTGTAGTAGCCTGACAATATAGGTCTGTGGATTTATCTGGGCTTTTCTTGGCCTGAGCTGATGTTATCTCATTTCAGTTGTGGCAACAACTATCTAAGAGTCAGGTTATGAATGTCTAAGGTTGTTGCAGTTTAGTTTACATTCATGACAGGTAGTGATTCTTTACGGAATGAACTGTATATGTCTAGAAAAAAATGCAGTGCAGAAGAGATGATGATCAGCTCGAGATGGTGATCAGCTCAAGATGATACCAGATATTCGAGATGGTGAACACAAATCAGACTTGTCCATCAGTGACCACTGCAGGAGTGCACACATGTGAGTCAGTAAAGGAAGAGAGAGAAACAAGGAGAACGGAAGAACTGTGTAACTGGTAACCAATAAAAAGAAAGAATGTTGAGCAGACAATCTTAAAAAAGTTAAAAACATAAACAGAAGTGAACCCCAAGAAAAAGGAGGAAAACAGCATTATTACTGCCATTGTCTACCTCCTGAGAAGAATGAAACCCTCATAAGAAGCATCACACTCCTCCTGGTGAAGACTTTGGGATGTTGACAGCTTATGCTAAGTGCCACACCTCTTTTCTGTTGAGGAAGACAAGAACTGTCAAGATTAGGACCTGGAGGGATACTGGAAATTTGAAGATAATACCATAAGAAAGGGGTAAATGCTGGGATGGTTTTGTGCTAGAAGTTAAACAAGTTACGAGACTCTTTGTATTAACTAAGAATTTTGATTATCTGACTGTTAAAGAATGAGTTGGACTAGTAACAAATTCATAGCTTCTTATATAAGGTATTTTGCCCGGAACAACATTTTGAGAGTAGAAGTATTCTCATTGAGCAAAGCAGCAGATAGCAAACCTAATATGCCTGCTTACACACATGGGAATGAGAGAAAAGAGGAATGATCAAGAAAGTTTAACAAATTAAGTCAGAACTAATTCTTTCTGGTGAAGAGGGAGGAAAACAATTGCATTTTAACATGGAGATAGACAGAGATAGCTGTTTTCAGTAAATGTTTATAATATTACAATTATAGAGAATATATAAAGGAATTCAAAGTTAAAACAAGGCAAATGATAAAAACTCGATCATGATTATTTTTGAGGAAACTGGAAAATAAATTAAGTGTTTCTAAGTGCAAACAGAGAAAGAAGCTCAATGGTGGACACAGGCATGATAAATGGAAGTTAGGACATAATAACTATTAGAGGCCTGGTTTCTCCCAAAGGAAGAGGCTGCATTATAGAGTTACAGGATGTTCCAGAAGAAAATGTTCAGCAGAGAAAAGCAGAAGAGGAAAGGGAGCGTATCTTTGAACTGTAGGAAAGTTAAAAGCACTCTTGAATGAAAAATAAAATCAATTTGGCAAAATTAATATGGAGCAACTGTCTAAGCACCAAAAAAATAAAGTGGTAACTTAAAGACTTCTCATTGCCAAATAAGTACAGAGTAGAGGACAGAAAAATATTTCAGCTGCTCTAAATTAGTACAACAGTATTGCTTTGAGTGGAGCTACAGTGATTTGCATCATCTAAAGATAAAATGAAAGAACAGTCTAGATTAAAAGAGAAGATGAAAGGTAACAGCAGTATTCCTAAGCAGGAAACCATGGAGGAACTTAAATGAGGACTATCATAAATGATCCCTCTTAGAGCTGAGTTTTATTAACTTTATCTGATCTCGGATCCACTTAGGCTTTGGAGCTTTTAAAGCTAGATTCAAACTAAAAGCTCTTTGATTTGTTTTTCCCATAAGAAAACTTGTAAAAAGAGGAGTGGGAAAGAAATAGAGGAGAAAAATTCCAGTAAAAAGGGGCATGACATCTGGAGAAGAAAGAACAAGGCATTAAGAACTTTGCATAATACCTCAGAAAACCTATTCACTATTTTGAGCCAGGGTGACATTCCAGCCCTGATCTTGCTGTGACTTTGATCTGCTTTGTGGTCATTATTAACCAGATGGGGTATAATTCTCCATGAAACATAGCTGTGTGAAAAGGAGTATTACAAAATTTGTAAATCACCTCCTATACATAGAAACAAAAATATACATCACATGTTCCACTCTCTTCTTTTAATGGTGTTTGCAGGTTCAGGCTAGGATGTAACACTGTGTTTCTTAACAGTTTTATTACAGAATATGCTGTTAATTCCTATGTAATACATACTTAGTTCAAATGAACATCATTGTGATGGAAAAGGTCAAAATAAAGCAAAGAAAGCATTCAAAAATAATAGGAGACTTTACAGGGGGGGCAGTGTGTAAGTACTGAATATCATACAGACTCAGAGCTCAAATTCCCCATGTGTGTTGGAATTTACATTTGGAGATATAATGAATTTCAGATGCTGGTTAAAGTTGTACCTTTGTCCTACTCTTTGGCTCAATCCCTGCTGACAAGATAGGTTTCACTGACCTCTGGTGTCTGTACACATTTTTTCTCTGGTATGTAACCAATTTTGCTTCCAAATAAAGATTGCCCTGCAATGTTTCAGCTGTTTTTTTTCTTTCCTTTCCTCAACAGGCATAATCAAATGTAATAGAAATGCTATATTCTTATCCTAAATCCTCTGAATTCAGCAGGCTGTACTCAATAACCTTGAATTCCTATTTGATGCTTATAGTCTTAGTTGTCCTGAGTATAATAATTAAATCACCTAACATGAGACAATGTGGTGAAAAAGAGGATTTGTACCAATTGCTTTCATACCCTCACATTTTACTAGGAGAAACAGTTGTTTCCATGACAGAACAGTTTTACAAACTACAGGGCGACATTTTGTCATCTTTATTGCTTTTATTGCTTTATTGCTTCTAAACATTACCTTAGTCTAGAAAGTCCTTTACAGAATTCATTGAGATATTTGTAAAATTAGATATAAATCAAGGCTTACACAGGTCAGAATCTGGATCAGGATAAGTGAATAGGGACAGAAAGATCTATGGGATCAAGCTGAAATGCAGCTTGGTTAATTTCTTGAGATTACAGATACATGCTTTAGAAAATATAACCTTCCTTTTGACCTCTGTGATTTAAAGTCCATTTTCCATAATCAATCTGGGCATAAGGGTGCCATCAGCACAATGTGTCAAGATGCTTTATGATTCAATTAATAAAAATGAGGCACACTAAGATGATGTCCATGACGTTTCCTACAAGTACGATACAACTCTTAGCTCATACTTTTAGCAGATTAAAAAATCTGATTTTCAACTTGCACAATCATTTCAATGCTCTGTAATGAACATTACAACTAGATTTGTAAATGTAAAGCTGAAAAAGGACCTTGACTCAAGTAGGCCAGGACTTGTACAGCCCTGTCCACCATCTATGGTTCTTGCTGGGACCTCTTAATGATTTTTTTTTTTTTTTCACAATTGGAAATAAGTTTTTGCTTGCTTCCTCCATCAAAATTGCTGTCCATCAGACTACTTGATGTACAGTTGGGTTTTTAGACATTTGATGTCTGTAATTTCTATAGGCAATACTATTAAACTGCAAAAAGAAGTGGTACTAATATGAATCAGAAAATGTCTGGAAACACCATTAAGCATGAATTGTTTTTCAAACCCCAAATTTGTGGAGAAGAAAAATATGGAGCGGGTTTGATGCTTTCCTGCTTTCTTAACAGGGCCTTTGCATATGGTGGAGGGCCCTGTCTTGGAAGACAATAAACAAAACAGTAAAAAATACAAGGTGGTGTATTTATGCCGCACGGAGGCATTACTTAAGGTATCTCATGGCCATCACATAACTGATGTCAAGTTCCTGACAACATTGCTCTTCGTCACAGTCCAGCATAGGTGTGGGGAAGGAGCTGTTGTTAGATACTCAAAACCAGCTATCTCTGTTGTCAGTGGAGAAAGACAGGTGCCTGAAGAGGACAAACCAGAGCAGCAAAGCTGTTAGGTTATGAACAGCTGGTTCCAGCAGTCATCTTTGCAGAGGTCCATTTCTCCACGCTGACCGTTGAGGGAGCCCCATCTCTTAACCTGGGTCTCTGTTAGATGCCTGAAGAACGATGTTGTAAATAACCCCCTGAAACAACGGTCCTTTTATTAATGAATCATGTATAGTTATGAGGTAGGCCTTTTCCTCCCATTTTCCTTTTTTTAAAAAACTATATATACCTGTCAATTAAAATCTGTAGCTATTTCCAGGCCACAAAATACCTTCCAAACTAATTTCCAGTACCTTCTCCAAAAGTTTTGTCTGGCAAGCAATAGACATTTCCAACCTTTTAATATGTACAAAGCATAGTAAATTGGCCATATAGAAAGAGGAATTCTCCAAAGGCCTTGCAGTGAGTGGAAAGACCTGCACTAATATCTTCTCTTCACAGGCCTTGAAACATAAAGGAAGTACATACACTATTTACAAGAATTTAATCTCACTCCAGTTTATTAAGGCTCCCAGTAGCTGGTCCAACTTTGACATGTGCTTAGACTGAAAATCATAATTTTGTGTGTTGTTCTCCATTCCCCCACCCCCTTTCCTGTATGCTTATGAACAATTCCTATTTAACAACACCTAGTGGAACATTTTATGTGCACAGGAACAAAATGCTACACTGAAATAGGTGTGAGACAGGAGCGTCATAATGAGAAACCACACGCATGTGGAATGCCCACTAACTCATCCCTGCTGTGGTGGAAAATATCTGTTGAAATGTCAGAGGCTTTTAACGCTACTAAGCAGACAGAAACAAACCATCTAAAACACCATGTCGGCTCTCCGCTAGGCTCAGGCAGCTGTAATTGTAGTTTTCCCTTTCATACGGTTCCCCTTTTACAAGCTTGTGCATGTGATGGAGTCAGCATCATGGGCATGTGATGAAAACCTCTTCAGGACACTCACAGCTTCTTTCCCAACCTGTACGTGTTTCCAGTTATTCAGTTCTTAGCAGCTGATAGTTTGCCACACACCAGAGCAAGAGAGGGGAAAATGAGAAACCTCTTCCCTCTAGCCCCTCGTCCCCCCAAAAAAAAGATTTTGTTTCTGCTGTTTCATATTTAGGGTATCATTTAATCAGTTCATTTTTGGTCAAATAAGCAGAACTCATTTGTTTTGCGGATTGGTCTTCCATACAAAAAAAATTTAAGAAGATCACATTATGAATCTCAAGAGGCATTATCTGGGAAAGGCAAGTATGTTCCATTTGGAAAGAGAATCTCCTCTGCTCTTAGTCATTATTTGGTGAAAGGAATGCTCTTACCAACTGCAGATGAGACCCCTCTATTGATTTCTTTTATTCAAGAGAACATGAGACACTGGGTTCTGCAAGGAAAACTGGAACTGTGGTTTTGTGTGTGGTTCAGTCTAGCTAGGACAGAGGACAGACAGGGCTGCTGCTGCCGCCTCTGTGGCCAGTTCCTGATGATTTTCACATAAATGCTCTGCACACAGACTAACATTTGTTGGAGTCACCTTATGGGCATATGTTTTTGCAGTTCCCTTTGCTGATCCTTGTTAGAATCTGGAAACAAGATTCTCTTATTGTAACTGATCTATTTTTTCTTTGTTGTAGTATGCATGAGAATATTAAACAAGTATTTAATAGCAAAGGAAATATCAAGTATGTTAGGTTAGATTGTAGATTGTCTTGGAGGTCTGTGTAAGTATCTTTATTTTGTGAAAAAAATGAACAAACCATAAAACCAGAACAAAGAAATCCAGGCTTCATCAAGAGAAGTTGTGATGAAGAACCTCTAAGATTTTGAACTCCATCCCATTTCTAGGACCTTGTGGTTACTGCCACTTTTCAGTAGTTTGTGGTGGGACATATTAATCTCATCGAAGTCTAGCCTTTTACTAGAGAAGATTAATGAAGAAAGATTGGAACAGGGATCCAGATCCTAAATCACGGGTCTTAGGATATCACATATTGCTGAATAAAGCTTCATTTGGTAGTTGACAAAAAGGAAGTAAGAATGTGAGGGTGATAGCAATAATTCACTCAATATTATTATTTTTTAAATGTGGCATTATATACAATACTGCAGATTATTCCAAAAACAGTTACTAATTTGGAAGTAAATAGATGTCAATTTTCAAGACATTTTTCCATGTTTCTGTTAAAAAAATGAAAAAGAAACCCAGTAATGTGCTATTCCAGTTCATTAAAAGATGTTCCTTCCAGTTTTGAATTTGGAGGAAGGTATAAGGATATCTTTATAACATAAAATGTAACTTTAATGCCTCTATTCTAGGCAGCAGAGAAATGTGCATTTTCAGAAGAAATTCCGCATTAATCTTCCTAGACTGGTAAAAATGGACAAAATTTAATTCAAATACATGCAACATTTAAACACTAAAAAGATTAGGAAAAACCAAGCGTTGTTTCCACAGCAGTTAGTTGAAATGGTTGTGTTCCCTTCTGCAACCAAGACATGGCACAGGTACATAACGTAGTAATACATCAGTGTAATGTACAGTTAAGGATGCTGAGTTAAAATAGGGCACAATTAAATATTCTTGTTACATCTTATGAACAGGGAACACACTGTATTTTGTGTTTGTGTGTGTTTCCATCAGAACCTGCTTTTAAAAAAGAGGGGAAAATTGTTATTTTTTCATGCAATTTTTGGTAAAATCTCACATAGTTTCCTGAGATTCATACACACTGTACTCACTTTCTCATGGAAGAGAACCACGTGAGAAGCCAACTTTTTGAAATAACACCTGGTATCTTTGCAATTTAGCCTTATTTAAACTTTCCATTCCTAATGTTTCCCACAAATTTCTTTTTCCAGATGCAATGGAATGGGAGCAGCTCCACTGTTGAAGGCTTAAGATCTTGCCTGTGTACAAGGCTAAAGTATTCCTTAACATCCTAGTCTTTCTTCTGCCTGGTCTTGCTCATGTTGGGATTCAGCAAGCTTACAGTCTATCCATACTTTTCAGAGCAAGCTACTTGAACTAAAGAGCTCAAATGTGTTGGACACACTCAGATGTGTGGGAGACATAAACTGCAGCTTTTCATAGCGATGCTACCAAAAACTTTCACTAGCAAGATATATGGTGCTGTTGGCCAAAACTGGACCTGACACTGAAGATTTTCATGCTTACTGAATTTAACAGATTGTAGTGCACCCATAGTATAAGTTTTAGAAATTTATCTATCATAACCAATTTTTGGAAGAAGAGACCAGTGCTGGTGCATTAGCTGTCCTCCTTGTTCCACTGTAAGTTTTGTATATCAATGATATACTCAAGGATAAACATGAACATGGGGAAAAAGGTGGTTCAAAGCTGAAACAGGACATCTCATCAGACCTCTAGCAGGTAGACTGCTGACAAGAAAGTTTGCTGGTCTTGTCTGGCAGCTTCAGGAATTGATGGAGATCCTTATCCTCTCAAGATAGGTCCCAAACATGAACCCTCTCCTCCACAGAGGAGGTAGAACTCAGACTGGTGTAAATGCTTTATCCAAAGAAACCAAGTGGAGGAAGTTAATTTAAAGTGGCGTTTCTAGAATAAGACCATCTGAAAACAGGTTTCTTTTTTACAAGACAGTTTTTTGAGTATTTCCCATGAAAGAACAATTTGGGAATCTCAGAGAAATTGGGAATGAATTAGTGAAATATCAAAATGTTTGTTCATTAAAATTATGCAAAGAAAGGTGCCTCCTTACTTGTTTAGCTAAACACTAAAATATATCTGAAATAGAGTATTTTGGAGGAAAAGGTAGCAAACTTAGCAGTTGTCCACATCTATTGTAATTCTTCCCACGGTTTCACTTTACATTCCAGTGAAAAGCCAAAAAAAACCAATCAGTGGAAGTCAGAGGTCCTGGTGCAAAAGCAAGATGAGAGATTCTACTTAACAAAAGTCTATCCTAAATTTAGATTATAAACAGAATTTAAGTATAAACCTTCAGAGAGCCCACAACAGTACTTTATTATAGAGTAATCAATAGCAAGAGTTACAAGGGCAACACCCAACTTTGAAAGAACAGACCAATGACTCCTAACTGTAGGCAGAAAGATACAAATCAGGGCAAGTTATTACTCTTTCACTCTTGGATAAGCTAAAATCTAACTAATCCCTCAAACTGCAAGACTTGGCAATAAATATTTCAATCCTTGAGGTCTTTCCAGCCAGTCATAGAAGACACTTCTTCATTAATAACTAAGAATCATATTTGCTTTAGTCTCACATATGCCCTTAAAAAGCAAAGGCAAAATGAAGAGTCTAAAAGAATAGAATTAAATTTATTAAGGATGCAATTCTGTATGACGAGTCCAAAGTAATAACTTAGGCAAATATAATCCTAATATGACAGGGGAATGATTACTTAAGTAGCTGTTCTTCAGCAAATTTGGTAGTTAGAGTAGGTCCCAGTCTGAACATGATAGGTTATTTTGTAGTATAACTTGCAAAAGGCATGAAATAAACTTCTGCTTTGTTAACATTAATAAGGTCTTCAGCTATATCTAGTTTCTAGTAGGTCTTGTAGTGTACACCAGTGTAGACCAACTGGAGACAATGTAGAGAAAACCAAGGGGAAAAAAAAGAAACATCTAGAAAGCTTGACATACGAAAGGTGAAAGATGAAGGAGAGGAAGAGGCATTTAATAACAATTTTTAAATACATAAAATATGAGAAAAAGAAACAGAACAGTATGCCAAGGTCCATGGTGGATGACATAAACTGCAGCAGGGAAAATCAGTTTAAGTACAGGATAGTTTCTTACCATAAGGAATATAAATACACTTAGGAGAGCTTGAGAAACCGGGGAATGTCTGCATCTGTGGGGCTCCTGAAGAGTAATTTTATTAGGACTGACAAAGGTATAAATGTTTCTGGTTGTAATTGAGGCACGGATTGGAAGACACCATACACCCCATTTTCTATGTTCTATAAGGCCACTTATTTATTTTTTATTTATTCTGGCTGGTGTTCAACTCCTGCCTATGATCTTCCCATGTCAGTTTCCAAAAGAAGTAAGCACTGACAATCTGAAAGAGCACATAGAACTACCCAGACAGTCTCATCTCACTGAATGCTTAGCAGACTTTAGGAGACTATTTTGAATGTTTTGGCCATATGTACAACGGGGAAGGTGAAACAAACAAAAAAAGGAAAACTGCCAGGAAAAAAGAATAATTAGTTACAGACTGATGGAGAACTGTATTAAATACATTACTAGCTGGGAATGTTCAAAAGAAATTGCAAAGAATACTGTAATAAATATAAGAAATGAGATTTAAGCCCAAATCAAACATTTGGTTGAAATATCTTTAACTTTTGTAGGTTTTGCACATTCATATTCTTTGGATAAAGTGAAAAAGCAGCAATCTCTCAGGTCAAGGTCTCTCTTAAGTTTGTTACATTGTGTTAAGACTGATCTTTTGGCTGTTTATGATGACAAACACTAGTGTCTTAACTGGTGATGAGCAAGAAGATCACTGGGCATACCAAAAAATGCGCATCACACTGACCTTGGCTAAATCGGCACTCCTGAGCTTCCAGGGACATGACTTGCCTCACAGAGAAAAAGGAATGCTGGCAGCACTGTATTTCGTTTGAGCCAGCATACTGTTTCTCTCAAATGTACTTAAAAATGCATATATCCTTTGTGGAAAAAGTTAGGCATCCAACACCGCTGTTAGTATTCAGTGATAGAAAAGTGAAGCAGCAAAGTAAAAGCTGGCGTTCAGTCTGGGCGAGGTACTGTTGCTTTATTTTTCAGTCTTTTTATAGCATCATTTTGTAGAAAGAAAACTTTTTTATCTTTGTTGTTGTTTCTTAGCCAAATACTATTTTGTAAATTACTTTCCCTCAGTAGGCTCAAGATGGCTGCAAATGTTCTGAAGAGGAAAAGCTTAAGGGCAGATTTTGTAAGAGAGTAACTGTGACTACTTCCATCCTTTGCGAAAGTAGGACAATCAAACATGAAGAGTGCCAAGTAAAAAAAGAAAAGAGTTAAAGAAAAAAGTTTACAGTAGGAACAAAAATGTTTCCAGAAAGGAAAAAACTGGAGCAGGGAAGAGGTTCGTCTTGGTCATCATGGCTAAACTAAGGTGAGCTTTACATTTCTGTGACACAGATGAAATAAGTCATATTTCAGATCTCATTTGGACACTGAGTATCAAAAACTTCAAATCCACTTCAGCTGTTTGGAAGTACCTTCCAGCTGTTCTGACTCTGTCCAGATGTGTAATTTCATACTTGATGTATTCCCCTGAAGTGAGACCAGTTAAAGCAACTTTCAAACACTGTCAGGCTCGTCAAATGCAGAGCATAGATAGTTTACAGTATCAGTGTTGCTTAAAGATAATGTAGGCATGGTATCCATAGGAATCTTGATATAATTGGAATTGTCTTTCTATGAAACAAATTATTAATCTTTTACCAGAGAATTCAAAAGGAAAAAAAGTGTATGTTATTACAAAACTCTGAGATTCCCGTTACAGAACTCGCAAGCTGTTAATATCTCTAAGACAGATGCACTGTTGCAAACATAATAATTCTGTCAGAACAAGATGCATTCCTTGGATTCTTAAACCTGGGAATCCTTCCTGTAGGAAAGTATCTTTGTGCCAGAGAACAAGACAAGCTGAAAAACAACGCTGACTTTTATTGAAGCAGATTATCTTCATAAGTGCCAGGAACAGAACATTTGATAGCTTCAAGAATTTATGGAGGCAGAAATGCAAACCACCTTTGCATTTACCTTTGCATGTACCTTCAGAAACAAATTCTTCATTGTACCAGTTTATTGTAGTTATCTTCTTTAATATGTGAACAATGAATATTACAGTCATAAAACCACTTCAGCAACATTCTTGCTTTAACAACTATTCATAAATCTTAGGGCATATTTAAATCCAATTTCTACATCATAAATAATACATACATTATTGAAAAGTAATCCTTTTATACAGCGATGCTGTATTTGGCTGCTTACAGGTGTTGAGAGCACAGACTTCCTAGGACAGACTAAGAGACACTTGCAGATGACACAGACGTGAAGGAACAGGAGTGTGGGATGGTCTTTACTCTGGCAGTCCTGTTCCTACAGTGGGGAAGGACGTCTCTGCCAACTGCCAGTGAATGGCATGCCATAGGGATGAAAGTCCCATTTCATGTCAAAATTGATCACAGTTTGGGTAGGTTTGAAGAATAAAACACGCTGCATAATTTCAAAGTAACATCTGACAACATCACCAACTTCCACCTCTCTCTGCACAGAGAGTGAAGAGCTTATGGGCTATGCTGAAAAAGTCCATGAGAACAAAACGTCTGGTTTCTTAAGGTTTCTATGCAGTTCAAGTTGTGATGAACCATACAGGGAAAAGAAAGACTTTGGGTATTGGTATGTAAATGTTGATAGCCACATTTCAATGCTCCTCTTAACATTTCAACTTTCAGACCAAGAATAAGGGAACAAATAACTTCCAAGAGATTGCAACATATCTAAGAACAACCTGGAAGTACTACAGCTGAATTTGTCTTAAAAATCTCTCTAAACTTAAAACTGTTCACAAGAGGAAAAAATAAAGTGGTTGATTGCGTTTCACTTGCAGGAAAAAATGTAGCAGGAACACACACACAGAATATTTGGTATTCACCCACCATTTTTATTACAGGATTTTGATGTTGCTTCCAAAGGTAGTGGTAGACACATCTGAATCCTCAGAGGTGGAGCTCGAAAAAGACAAGATATTATTCAGAAAAGATGAAGCTTTTGTCATTTGGGATAAAACCTTATGCTCCTTAAACTAAGAAATCATGTTACATTTTTAAATAATGTAAAAGGTCTTTGTTAGACCTTAAGATGTTTTGGAGTGAACATATTTTTTCAGTACTTAATCTGTTCTGCCATGTATTTTGCCATTACTACATTTTTCAGGAGTCAAAATTTTGCATTTCCTTATGTTCATGCTGAGTAAGAAACTATCTGAAATGCAGGATTCCCACTGATGTCAGTGGGAATGGGACTTATCACTGCATGCATTCATGCTGTGAGTCATGCTAGCATAACTGTCAGATGATCACATTTCCTTTAAGCTTGGCTTTTTAATTTACTATAATTATTAGGATAAAAGGCTCGTAGGCTCATTCAGGCAGGAAAGGATCTTGGGAGGTCCCTAGTCCAGTCAACTTGAAGTAGCTTCAGCTTTGAGGTCAGACCAGATTTCTCAGGGTTTTAACCAACTGAGTCTTGAAAACTTCTGACGTTGTAAACTGTGCAACCACTCTGGGCAACCTCTCTGGGTAAAAGACGACAGGTGGAGGAAAGGTGTTGGGTTTTTTGTTTTGTTTCTCACTGCCCAAATGTATTTGAATTGTCAGTAAATTAAATTATTTTTCCTCAATTCAAGTCCGTTTTGCCTGTGACAGTAGCTGGTAAGCAATCATCCTGTCTTTATTTTCACCAAACAAGCTTTCCCATCCTATTTATTGCTTTTTGTTGAGGAGGGGGACTGACCGCGAGGTGGGTGTCTGGCTGCAGGCCAAAGCTAACCCACTATGCCAATACAGACCCCTCTGATACTTCATTCGTTCCCAGTTGACCTATTCACCACCACCCCCTGAGTCTGATCATCCAGCCAGGTTTTTATCCGTCTTAATACGTATATAACATCCTAATGTGCTAATTATTTCAATACTATTCTTAAACTTTTAAAATACTACCTATTTATATTTTATGGCCTTTATTTTACTTGATAGTGGACTTCATATATTTTACATAATATTCAGTAGTACACAAACATCAACTGCTGCCTGAAACAGTGTAGAGATTCATAAACTTATGAAACCTTGTCTGGATTACAGATAGAGATTGAGCCAGAGGCATATCGAGCCAGAGACATATCAAGCCAGGAAAAAATGCTCAACTCTTATCTGGAAGAAACTAATCTCTTTTATGGATGAAATCAGGTAAGGATACACTTTGGCCCTTACAGTAGCCCATCAACACTTTACATGGGCACATCCAAACTATTATTTTGTGAAATTTTAACATAAATCAGTGTTAAATGCAGTGCTTAAGCCAGCGGTTTTGTGACAAACACATTTTAGAGTTTTCCAAAGTCCAATCCACTTCAGATTTAAGAAGGCTAAAATTTGATGTTGACCCCTTCTGCAAGTAAATGGTGAGTTGAGGAAATTGTCTGAATTGCCAGAAGTTAAGGGCATGGGTAGCAGTGTTTCACGACATGTGTGTTTCACAAAAGATGTGTGTGTTAACTCTGGGAGATTACAGGTAGGAAGGCAGCCAAGAGGATTTATTGATACAATAGATACTTATATCTAATTTATATCTTGCAAAGAATTGAATGACTCAAACCTAGCTCTGTAAGTAGCTTATTTATAAAACCACATGGCACAAATAAGGTGGCAATTTCTTTCTTTTCCATACTTACTGTTTGTTGGTTACACTCAGATACTGTGCACAGTGGTGAATCTTCACTGCAGAAATTTTCTCTTGCCTGGCTAAAAGTGGTGGCGTACTCCCTGCCCTTGCCATCCTGGCCTTTATTTCAGTAACCCTGCACAGGTGATAACCACCACTGGAAGTTGTAATGGCTGCATCCGATTGTCATGGCTGTATATGACTCAAAGTTGATTCAGGTGAGACAGATAACGATGCAATAGCCAAGGGCTAATTTGAACAGTGCACCCAGCTAACAGGGCTGGTCAGGGTCCGACTCGAGACAAGTTTGAAAGAAACTGACCTCAGTAGTCAGTGGGCGAATAGGACTGCAAGTCAATTATCTTACTCCATAAATAGAGGATGACCCAGGGCCCATTGAGCTCTGTTCCTGCATGCCAGGATGTCCCTTTCAGTAGGGACATCTTCTGAGGTTATTCCTTAAGGCTGAGAGATTCCTTGCTGCAACAGATTCTTGGTAAGTGATTTAGCATGCTAAACTTTGAAACATTAGCTAAGTGGTATAAAGGATTGATTGTGCACATATAATCCTTTAGATATAAATCATTGACCAAGCCTGAGACTAAGTCTGGATCCATCTGCACATGAAATCCCCTCTGAGAAGGAGTTTAGAAAGCAAAGGGATTGTTTCTGAACCTCATGATTCAATGGGAGGGTCTCACTGACAGTTTTGTCTGACCCTGTCCTCTCTGCAGTAAATAAAGTGTACCTTGCTATTGGATCTTCTTAAACCACTGTCACATTCACTGTGAAACTTTGTTAAATTGCTGTTTTATACCAATAAATTATTGCTGCTTCTCTCTTATGTATGCGTAAAGATGAAGTGCGTCAGTCTGTTTGCAACACTGAAGAGCTGCCAAGTTCAGCATATTACAGTATCCTTCACCCTCCCATCTCCTGTAAGTCCTCTCAATCAGCTGTAGACTTTCATTACGAAGCAAAGACCAATTTATTTAATTTCTCTCATGCTTCACTTGATTTAAATTCATTTTTCTAATACCTTTGCATTCCAGTAACTTTTATTCCTTGCCTGGAATTTAGAAAGAATTTAGATCCCAGCGAACAGGAAAATGCAGTCAGTATGGAATGAGTATGTTTAATACATAAATATGATATAAATGCTGGAGCATTTTTGTTTGTAACATTTTGGTTGCATTGAGGTAGTAATTATAAAAATCTAATTTTGTAAGAAATGGTAAACTATGCTCTGTCACATCCAATTAGTTACACAAGCAGCTTTCAAATGTAGTGCACTGATCACTGCAAAAAGCTGTATTTGCATCTCAGCTGCAAGGGGCTCAGACCAGAGTAGAATATTCTGTAGGTTTTGAGGGCATTCAGACAGTCTTTCGGACAGCTGCTTTGTATTCATAAGCCAATGTCAATGGCCCCAGAAGAGCTGAAACCAATCTCTTATGTCTGAGAAAAAAGGAGAAAAAAAAAAACCCAAAAAACCCAACAGTGGGCTAGAACAGTGGTTAGGGTATAACAGTCTGTCAGTTTTATTCCTGCCAGCTGAATGTCAAATGCCTGAAGGATTTAGAGAACAGCAGCCTTAGTTTTGCACCTCACTTTCCTATCTGTGTAATTAGGATGTTAATTATATTTCTGTTAATCTCAGGAGAGTGTGGGCTATTGAAGGCTGCAGCCTCAAAAGGAAATAGGTATGTCAGCATTGCCGTGTTTGAGGTCTGGAAAACAGTTCAAATGCAGAAATTGATATCTAGGCTCAGGAAAAGTTAGCCTATTCCTTGTTTGGGCTATGGCTCCTGGTCTTCTGTGCATGCCCCATCTGCATGCCTACGTGATGCTTGAGCTGAGACCTGTGCGCACACCATTTCCTGGCTGAGCAGGCTGGAAGGGAAGTGTGATGCATTTCAGCATCTTCTGGTTTTGAATAGCCAAGAGGTCAAGACTGCAGTACCAGTGTAGGCTTAGACACCTCTGAGTAGGATTCATGTGGGTAGGTATGTAAATGTATAAGTATCCTATGGTGTTCTTTTCCCTCTAAACGTTTAGCAACACTGTTAACTATGCAGGTGAGAAGCATTTCTTTTGCAACATGTTTTATATACAGACTTGGGAAGATGAAGTGGAATTTAAAGCAAGAGAAGTGTACACACAAACCATAGGGAAGACCAGCATTGTCATTGCTGCGTTTCACGAACCATTCACTTTCAGTGTTAATGATGGTAGTAGTGAAGAGGAACACATTCTTCATTCTGGAGAAAACACCGCTGTCTTTTTCTTGATCTGCCTTCTCTCTTGATTTTTCTGCAGTTGTGTATCTGTTCTCTAGGTGCTTATATCAAACAAATAAAAGTACAGAGGAGTTAACTGACCTGTGCACCCGAGACTGAGTCCCCCTTCACCCACCATGCCATCCAAGCCAAAGTTTGCTTCCCACTGGCTCCCCTTGTCTCAGCATCAACAGACAGGAGCTTTTATTATCACCTGTGGCTGACTGGGAGCATCTGACCCATTCTGGTGGAAACTGTCTGTACCAGAAAATCATATCACATTAATAGATTTCCAGCCCTCATTAGAATCACAGGTGCTAAAGTTAAAAATTACAAAGCTACCAAACATACGTGGCGAACATATTTCACAACTAATGTAAAAATGCCTAAGAAACTGTGAAGAATGTTAAAGCTCCAGGGAGCAGTTCCAAAAAATACAAACTTGCCTGTTCCTCTCAGCAAGGGCCCTTGATCATAATTCAGACACTGCTGTTGTGGACTTCATCATTCCTCAACAAGCAAAAGAGGCAGCCAAAAACTACATTATTTTCTGTGAGTCAAGTCTTGCGTTGTTGGCCCAGCTAAGTCAGTGTCATTTATTGCAGTTCCTCATGTTGTTGAAGAGGTGGGTAAGACCTAGGAAGTTTTCATACCCACCTGAAGGACTCCAGATGAACTCACACAAAAGTGTCATGGGCACAAAGATTATTTTGTAGAAAACACCTTGTTTTGGTGTTTGGGTAGATGAAGTAACCAAGTAGTCCCCATTTTTTCTTTTTTACATCTTTATGTCAAGCACCTAAAATATAGTGACCTTCCTGATGAAAGTCTGTAATTAAAATTAGGATGCATCTATGTGATATTCCCTTATAATGAGGAAGATGCAGATTCTGAAATCTTTGCAAATCTTGTTTCTGTTTTTAATGCTGTGTGTTAAAACACCACAGATTTTTCTACTAAGTCCGCCCAGCAAACTTATTATTTAAAATTATATTGAATTAAATTAATCATAGCATATTCTCAGCTGATGAAATTTCACCAGGACATTTTTAGCTATAACACAGATTTATTATTCATAAATAAGAATAAGATAATAATAAGAAATGCGATGATAATAACACTCCAATTTATAGGTCTAACAGTATTTCTTGAATGGTTATATCAAGTTTTTCTTAACTTTTCTCTAGTTCTGTGATTTTTCATAAACACTCATTCTTTAGACAATAGGTATTTTCTGTTTTAGGTCTCCATACTCAGGAGTTTGTTGCAGAGTTTGAGATTTTCCTCAAGAGCAATGATCTCCTAAACCCAAGAATTTTTAATTACAAGCATTATGCATTTTTCCAAATTTGAGGTTTCATTTCTGTAAAACAGGAAAAAATAAATAATTTAGGATGAAAACAAAATACCTGGGAAAACCAGGTAAAAATAAAACCGTTATACAAATGCTTCTGTTTGTTTAGAATAGATGAAGAAAAAAAATTCTCCCACAGAACCAAGCAGGTGCAACAATGACACTGTCAACTCAAATGTAACCCATGAGTGATAACACAGGTATATGCAGGACATGTAAGCATGAAGGCAATGTTATGATGTGTTTTCATCAGCAGCTTCTAGTATAAATGGTCTAAAAATGCATCTTAGACCTGAAGTGCATTGCCTAAATTCAGGTTTCCTCTGCAGATTTCTGATTCTGTAGTCAAAGGAGAGAGAGAGAGAGAGAGGGGGACACCTTGGGAGGCTATCCCTCTGAGGAAAAGATAAATGTCTCTTTGACAGTACCTGTCTATTAGTTCTTTACTAGATTTTGTTTAGTGATATCATTTTGAATAGAAAAAATGTGGACTCAAGAATATTTGTCCTGCAGTGCTAGGAAAACTACGTAACCATTTTATTTTATTTTTTCTTCAGGTACTTTAAAACTGCCAGGCTTGACGAGACATTCAAATAGCAATAAATTTTGCCTTCTTCAAGATAATTTTTGACGTACTAGCTGTAGTTTTTATCTGCTGTCTGTGAGTTCTGTCAGCTCCTTCTTGGAGAAACAATCTAGGCTTGGGCAAATAAAGTTGCATTTGCAGCAGTGATTTTGAGGACAGACTGTCCCTCGGACTGGTGTTACTGAACCACTTGTCTGCTTTCCAATTGTCATAGCAGCGACAGTCTGGAAAAGTCTCCAGAGAGTTTTTGAACCCAAGATCACAATTTACATTCCTGGCCGAACTATATGCCACCATAAAACTCAGAGAAAGCCATCCAAAGGCATAAGTAGTCTAGAAAAGCTCTAAACTTCCTTGGCGTTAACGTCCGGGCTGTGACCGGTGTTAAAGAAGTGCAAAGCTGGCTGAAATGAACCTTTTCCCCATGCTTTCCTTTGTCTCAAATTCCACCTAAATATCTACTTAGGAAGCACTTCTTGTGATGGCAATTTAATTTTCTTTGCAGCTAATCAAATGTGGACATACCATTCCTGGATTTTCTTTACAATTGTCAGTTCAGGAAATTCCAGAGCTGCAAGGCAAGGTCTGCAAAATAAAGATGCCTTTTGGCTTACCTTTTTGCTCCCTATTAATTTATCTTCATGAACAAGTGCAATTGCCAATAAAAAGATTCACAATCTGTCTTTTGATTTATATGAAGTTCTGACAGAATTTCTCTTGGAAAGATGCCTGCCATTTGACGTCAGAGCTCTTGATACATTTGCTTTTCATCTAGTGGTTGGGTCAAGAAAGCTGCCATCTGCCGATGCCTCTGTTTCCCCCATCATGTTTCTTGAATGTTTGATTCCAATGATGCAAGCTTTGAGGGTTCCTTTCTCAGGGTTCCATTTGAGGGTTCCTTTGAGGGTTCCATTCCCATTTCCATACAGGGAGCTAGATGCCTACATCTTGCCCTTAGAACTGTAATCATACCCAAGACCATGTCAGTCCTTCCCTTGATTCTCAGGTTAAGTGTGCCTCGGGTGGTCCAGTTTCCCTGTGTGAAAAGGACCGAACAGAACGCCATGCACTGTACAGACATTGTAAACATAGCAGTTAGATGTATTTTCATTATAGATGTAAAAGGCCAAAATTAAAGTAGGTTACATGGTCAACGCACGGAGATGCGATATGCTGGGATATACCTTGACACACTTTCCGAAGGCACAGAGGGATTCTTAGCTGAAATCTGTCACAGCTACAAAACTAAATGAAGCCCATCTGATTCAATGCTACTGTCACGTTTGTAGCATTTCATGTATATTGACAGATTTTTAGGAAAAATTCCAATAATCATTTCAGCATTGCATCGTATTTCATAACTGTGTTACATTGCCTTGTAAAGGTCTGTGTCCTTATCTTCTTCAAAAGTCTGTTTTTCTTGCCTAAACTTCATCACCCTTAATGTGACATCGAGGTCAGCTGGCCCCAGATGTGTTACAAACGGCACAGTCTTCTTAATATGGAAAGGCTGAGAAGTGACAACTAAATTATAGCCACTTTGTGGCCAAATCACCACAAGCGAGGTTTAAAGAAATGAAGAGCTCAGGATTTATTATCACTTTCAGTCTCCCCTGAGGTAGTGTCAAACATAGCCAGGTCAATCCTGACACGTTTCACTGTGAAAAATGTCTGCTGAAGGAAATTTCACTTATTCTCTGATCCACTCACCCACCTGCCCACTGAGTCTGCAGGTAAAAATGTCCAGACTAATTAGACCAGGGGTCCTCAAACTTTTTAACCAGGGGGCTGGCGCGCGGATGCAGTGGCAGGCAGCCATCTGCGGCTGCTTGGTTCCCCCCCCAACCCCCAGCAGGGGGGTTCTGTAAATACCGGGGGGCCGGACTGAGGACCCCTGGGCCGTAGTTTAAGGACCCCTATTAGACTATCTTCAAAGTACAGCACTATGTAGAAATATTGTCATCAGCACCACACAAATAAGGAAATTTATCTTTCCTGTCTAACATGAGGCTAATTAATGTAATTTGACATCCACCTACATATATATATATGTATGTATGTTACATATTGAAAAAAAAAAGAAATTTGGTGTCAACACATCAAAAATGTGATCTTACTCCAAAAAAGTGCCAATACATAAAACTATTATATATGAGATAGAAAAATTAATATTTTGACATCCTCAGAGCTAGTGTGACCTAAGCTGGAAAATAATTTTCAGTTCTAGAGACTGAGACTTCAGAAGAGACGCTGATCTGTGAAAAGACTGCAGAGCAGATCCAGATATATGATACAGGGTTTTTTACATATGTTGAAAATTCATGAAGAAATGTACATATGAGAATGTGGAGCCCCTGAATGACTAGAAGACACTCGAGATTTTGAGAAAAACTTTGTCAAATGCTTTTCCCTAGTTCCACCAAAACCTTTGCTATGGCCACAGTTTATGTAGTAGAAAATCCATTGTGTGCATTTGTTCATGGACAAAAATACCATCTTATTTGCTTCTAGGACCCCATCATTCTTCGCATGAAATCTTTAATATTATAAAGCTGAGGAGAGGCTGTAGGTATCTATTGCCTTTAAAAAATTAAATAATCCTTGAAAAGTAAAAAAAGCTTTTAAAAGGCAAGTAAGTAAGGATTTCTCATGTTAGTGCTTCCTTGTATTTAATATTACTAAAGGGTATTTTGTTATCACTTTTTTCACAAACATTCTTTTTGAAATAACTATTTAAGTTCTAATAATCTAAACAAATAACAATGACCACAACTGGGAATGTGTTTCTTTATTTGTATCTGTCACTGCAAAATTAGAGAGAAGAAACCCTGCAGAGTTAACATTTTTGGGAAGCTGCAGTTGAACAGAACCCATTAAAAAGAAAATGTGGGTCTTTTTGATATTTTGGCACTATTTCATGCATATAGGAAAAAAAAGAGTATAGGCTGCAGCAGAAGCATCAGCCATAATTTGTGATGCAGTTAACATGAAAAATTACACAAGTAGATTTTCAGCCAGTTACCAAGGCCCTTTGCATGCTACAAATGCGGTTTTTTGCTTCATATCTACAGAATTAACATATTCATAAAGTACTGAGGTCCTTTGCCACTCTTTTGCTGATAGATAATGTCAATGAGTTTGAGTCAGCCTACTATTTGTGGAATATGTAGATTGTGCTTCTGGAAGATCATGACTTAATGTTGAATATAGTCACTTAATGTGACTATATAGAAACTAATGTTTCTCTATAGTATAGAAACAGTGATTTATTTCCTTTGTGTTGGTGTGTCAATACAACTAGGTGATATTCAGCTGTGTTTGAAGAGTCCATGGTTGCTGAAGGAATAAAGCACCAGCCATCACCATGTCATTACTTTTTGTAAGGCTGTGTGGTTAGTGAGGACAGCAGTTGGCTAGACCTATACCTAATGTTTAGGAGGCATAAAGGAATACATCCAAAGACATATATTTGTGCCACTGGCAGAAATGTAAAATGCCCCTTGAATTTGGTATAAGATTTAGATTTTGAAGTTTATTTTGACTATCATTTAATAACCAATATTGTCTGACTTCAATTTCCAGGAATATAGTTATTTAATATGCTAAAAGATACATTAGAGTAAGCATTTAGAACTTTATGAATTTTTTGAAAGTAATGCAGAAAAATCAATACCTCCTCTGCTGTTTTCTGTTTCTCATACTTGCAAACCCTCACAAACTTGTATTTTTTAGTTTCTGGCTGCATCTTCATACCAAGAGTGGATTGGCATGTGGTCAGCCTGCACAGTTTCAAATCCCAAGTCTGGCACAGGGAATGCATTCTAGGGGTCAACTGATTGCACTTCCCAAGCCACTATCAAATGACAGCTTCAGTGCTGAAACCGAGAGCATTGACTCACTATGCTTAGGCTGGGAAAGGACAGTCCTGGGGATGGAGAGGGCACTGCCTTCATTTAAAGACTGGGGAAGTACAGATTCATCTTCCTCCTCTTAAACTCCTTTTCTAATCAGCTTGTCTGAAGGGCAACCCCTTCTCTGGCATGCTTTCTGGGAGCTCTGAGTGTATGTGAGGAACAGCAACCGTACGGAGTGGAGGCAGGTCTGGAAATCCCATTAGCCCAGCCAGCAGGCTGGCTCCAAGTGAGCTGGTGGCCAGTGCACATGCCGACCAAGAATACCACAGGCAACGCTTCCACTCTGCTGCTGCTTTACGTGGAAAATATCACAGCTGATTTTCTGAAAAAAAAAAAAAAACAAAAAAAAACCAACAAACAAACAAAGAAAAAAAAACAACAAAAAGAAAAGGTAGTCCAAATGTTTTTAAGTGATCAGCAATAGGAGCTGATTAAATGAGGCAATTTGAAAGGTTATCTAATGGTGATTGTCCCCTTTTTTCACGTTCACATAGTTGTCATGACATATGGAAAAGAACTTTGCCGTTGAGGAGGAGGGACAGCATCAAACTGTCACATTCTGTGTAACTTAAGGAGCTCTGGGAGTCTCTGACATGCTTGTGCTGTGCAGGCAACGTGTGTGAGAATGCCTTATTACTCTTATAGTGTTTGTTCCTTTCTGAGAGGAAGAGAAGTACAGTGATGGAGGATTTTTATTTTCTGGTCCTTCAGGCTTATAAACTGTAGGGTAAAGAGGAAGGCAGAACTGGTACTAGTGTCAGCCAGGAAATTAAAGGAAAGATATGGTCACTCTTCAGACCAGGGAGCCATTACAATGCACTTCTCCAGAATAATGTCAGCACGAGGTGTAAAAAAGCAGCAGAGTGCCTCTTCTCATGAGGCATCATCTGCTTCTGCTCTCAGAAGAAGCACAAAAGAGAGATGTGGTTGAAATAACTCTTTGCTACTTGGGAAGTTCACTGTCATGCTGCAGCTAGGAGTCTGAGGCCACTGTGGGTTCCTCAGCACATCTGGATGAAGGTGCAACATGAAGCAGTGGAGCTGTTGAATGCTAACAACTTGAGGACTGAGGCAACGGTGGACCAGTGGCAGGCAGCAAGAACTACTGAACCTGGACTGCCAAGGGCAGGATTGAATGCCATAGATAAGACCACAACTATCAGCTGTTTTGACATAAGATTCTTCCAGATTTGCTGGAGTTTCTGGAGTGGATGTGATACCCCTCTGTCCCTTCACAAAAGCAGAGCAAATGTGTGGTGGGCAAATCAGTGACCCACTGAAGGAACCACTCTGTCTCTGGCAGTAGGGGAGCACACCAGCTTGGCTGCTGTCTGCAGGGCACCCCCTGGCAGCCCTCAGCATCCACTGTCACTGGGTTAGCAATGATAGGGATATCACATTCCTACTGGTACCTCTCAGCCTGACACCTAAAACCCTACCCATTTATTTTTTGAACCTTCTGACACTGCCCGCCTCCATGATCACCTACAGCAGTGGGGGCAGCCCCAGCCTTGGGCATCAGGCATCTCTGGAGGATGGGGATGGGCTGAGGCTGGGCAACAGAGCCGCACACAGCATCGAAGGTGTGAGCGCACAATGTTTTTATCTGATTGGAGATGAGGATTTCTATTGCTGTAGATTTATTTACATGGTGGGGTTTTTCTTTTTTTTTTTTTGTCTCCTCAGTGGTCCTCTTGAAATGTCCAGCTCTCTATTGGCTTTTTTTGGCTATTTATATATTTTGAGCTGACATTTAAAGATAATCATCAGAGAACTCCAATGTTTCTTTCCTGCATTGCAGCCACCAGTTATGAGTTCGGTGTCACCTAAGTATAAATTATTTCCTCTAGGTCCATTTTTAAGCAAATAACTGATTCTTTGGACCTGAACATAGATGAAACCATTTTGCGAACAAAGACTCCTTTCAGCTTAAATGAGAAGGTAATGTACTACCTTCTTCCTCATTCTTTCTTACCCCTTCCAGGTCTATACAAGCAGTTGTAATTCATTCAGACATAATACTATTGTAAAGACATGTGGTTGAGAAAACTGAGACAATGTTAATTTGTGTACAATATGGTGGCAAGTAAGGAGGTGCAAAACTTCCCAGAAAATAAATTTTAAAACAAACATAAATTAGCTTTGTTTGGGTTCCTCTGTGCTAAGGGCACTTAAATATAGTAACGTAGATATTAATGATATTGTCATCAAGAGTAAAACCACAGTAAAAGGAGAGGATGAGCAAAACCAAGGTAGAAACTGAAGACTAAAGAACCAAATGGCTTACAGGAATCACCCTGTTCTGTGACAGTCTGGCAATGTATAGCATTTCTTCCTAACTCATGTTTCTACGTGACTATTATTTTTGCCCATTTTTTCCCTAGCATTAATTTCTGGAGCTGCGCAGCATGCCACGGCATGCCAAATGCAGTCTGTCTGAGGCACACTGAGCTGACACGGAGGTCACATCTGATGCACCTTTCCATCATTGCTTATGCTAGGCCACCATGCAGACAGGTTTTCCCGTAGTTCCCTTTGAAAGCAATTAAAACGCTAAAAATAATTTACAGAAAAGCAGGTTTATGGTGTAACTGAAATTCCTTGAGATAGTCTGTACCTAGACTCACACTGGCTGTGAACAGGCTGAAATGGCAAAGGACTATCAACCAGGCCCAGGGGAAGGCTCAAAGGCTGTAAAAGCTAAAGAATAGCCAGGGAAGGGATTTTAGCCCAAGCCCAAGCGGGCAAAAGGAGATGACATTAGTCCTGCTGCCTGCAGGTGTGTGGGAAAATCACCTTGACGGGGGGGGAATTCGAGAACATTGCATCCTAAAAGAAGCGTAGCATTACGGAAAGCTTTTTTAGGGTAAAATACAGCTATGGCCTTCAGGATGGTTGGCATGCACAGAATCTCTATCACCACAGTTCCCTAAGCAGCAGCTCAGCGCACGTGGATAGCGGTGACGGGGGACGCGCTTAAGGCAAAAAGCCAGAAGCAAACCCCTCAAAGCCCAGAACCATTCTCAGGAACACAGGAGTTAAGCCTAGAAGTGGCTAAAAGCTGCCTCCTACCTCTTCCCCCGCCACCTCTCCCCCTTCAACATCAGCACATTTCCTCGTGATCCCTTTTCACAAGAAGATGGAGGCCTGTGGTATCAGCTCGGTGCCGAAGCACCACGACGCGCTTGCTGGCTACGTGCTCTCTTAGAAGGCTGACAGCTTCTCCGCACACAACAGCCGAGGATTCCAGCCTCTCTGGCCTTCCCACGCCCTGTGAAACGTGAGGAAGGCAAACACCGGTAACATCTCGGGGGGTCAGGAGGAAGCCAAGATGCACTCCATCTAGACCCCAACGCATTGCCCAAAGGCATTACCACAGCAGAACAAGAGGCAGGAGCGATCGCTAGACAGGCGGATAACATGCACGGCAGCAACACCCAGTCAGACTTGCGGGGCTTCCAGTCACTTCATCCCGCAACTTTGTTTTGAATTTAGTTAAAAGGTAATCAGATTCTTAATGCTCATTCTGCTTTTATAACTGCTGGAGAAAGGCTAACACGTGGCATTGGCGTTACAGTCCAACTACTGCCCAAGCAGCAGCGCAGCACTCGGAAGCAGCGTACAAAAGGCAAGTACAAAAGTTATCCCTCCGCAGCCAGCAGCCCGACTCACAAGCACAAGGCACATGTGGAAAAGTAACATTCAGGCTGACCTTCACTTTAGCTGCCCTTGATTTGTCAGCGTACATTGTCATTCCGGATGAATACAAAGAAAAAACAAAGAGCCCCGTTTCACCGGGAAGCAAATCCAAAGCCTCTTCCCCTCGGCTGCTCCCGCACGGGAGCTGACTGTCACGACACAGGATCAGCGAGACACCCGAGCTGCTGCCTCCCGACCCTCCCCGGCAGTTAAACGCTTGCCCTTTGCAACGCTTTTTAGAGAAGTCAGCAGGCGGGGGCGAGGGGCGAGGATCCCGCCGCCGGCTTGCTTCTCCCCTTGCCCGCTCGCAGGGGCTGAGGAGGCTCCTGAGCCGCCCCCCTGCGACGGCGTTACCGCGGGCCCCGATGCGGCCCCTGCGGCCCCAGCCCGCTGCCACGGCCCCGGCCGGCGCTGGGGGAAAGACAAAGCCCCGCGCAGGGCTGCGGCGGCTGCGGCGGCTGCCCGGGCACCCGGAGGCGGCGGGGGGGGCGGCAGGGCGCCGCGGGCCGACCCCCCTCCCGGGCCCCGCCGCCACAAGGGAGCACCGGGGCCGCCCCGCCTCGCCTCCTCGCCGAGGCAGTACCGCAGCTCCGAGGGGAAAAAAAAAAAAAAGTCAGCACCGTGAGCAGCCCGCTGACCACCGTCACTGCCGGGGAGACGAGAACCGCCCGCCGGCCCGCCACGTCCCCCCAGCCGGCCGCTGCCCCACGGCCGCGCCCGCGCTCGCCCACCGGCCCCCGGCCGCCCTCAGCCCGACCGCTCACCCAGCGCGGCGCCGCACATCCCGGCCCGAAAGTCCTCCGGGCTCCCGGGGAAGCCCCGCACCGCCACGGCCGCGCCGGCCGGCAAAGATCCACCCCCCGCCGTACGCGCAGCCCATACGCGTACGTGGCCCGAAACCCCGCCCCAGGGCGTCGAGCCCGTTCTGCGCAGGCGCTGCCCTTAGTTTGGCTGGAGCGCTGCTGCCATCTAGCGAATAAAAAATGGGTACTGCAGCCATTCTCTCTAGCAGACTGCAAAGTTTATTATTGATTCCATTCCTATAATAACAAATGCTGAGAAAGAGAAACAGCTGAGCAGGTTTTTCTGAATTATGGTGGCTGAATTGGATGAAAGGAGGAACCAAAAATGCCATTTAGCAGACCCTTGGTATCACCAAGTACTCTTACAGAATGAGGTGTTCCCACTTGGCTAGCACTAGCTAGGATAAATACTGGTAACAATTGTTTGCTGTTTCTGTCCCCTAAAGTCTGCTCTGAGGACTAAGTGAGACATTCCTCCTCTGTGAATATCATTAACGGTATCTGTCTTCGCTTTCCTTTGGTTGTTTCTGTGTTTTTTAAAAATCGTATTTGCGTATGTGAAAAGGGAAAGGTACGATGCTTACTTTTTAGATTGCCATAGCTGAAGTTGAAGAGTCCATAAAATGTAAGCTGTCTGAAGACATGGGTTGACCTCAAAGCTGTGTCTATCTCCAAACAAGAGAAATCCTGTTTCTCCTGATGAGAAAGGATCATTGTTAAATAGCCATCACATTACCGCATCACCAACATATAATGCCTAACGTTATGTGTTTGTATATGTAACAAAATCATACATGCATTTATTTCTCGTTTGAGAATGCTGCCTATGGAGGGGTTCTCTGCGCTGTAGTTCAGAGACCTGTAACTTAGGCTTAATTTAGACCTGAATACACCACCTAGAAATGAATCCAGTTTCGATGCAAAAGCAAAGGGGACAGATGTTCTACTTCTTTTAGAAGTTGTTTCAGTGGCTAACTGCCTTCACTTAGATCTCAGTTTCACTTTTTTTAAAATGTGAATGGTTTTAGTAGTAAGCAATAGGTTCTTCACCTATGTCTTTTGCATAACTGTCAGTTCCTGTTAAAATCAATTTATAAAATACTACACCAACTAACTTAAGATGATCTCTTACCTTTCAGACAAACTTGAAAGACGCTGATTTGAAACTCTTGCATTGTACAACCTGTTTTCCCAAGCTCAACTTTTATGCCTCTTCTCTGCGTTACATACCGTTTTCCAAGAACTTAAGATTCTGAGAACTGAACTAAGCATAATATTCCAGCATGTCTCATTAATGACATGAAATAATGTCTCAATTACTGTTCATTACTATACCATACATAGATTCAAGGATGAAGTTACTCCCTTTTGTTATGACATCACACCAACCCCTTCACCATTACACCTAAAGCCTCCTCAGTCATCGCTTACCACAGATATAGTTCCTGTATATGAGACAATGGGCTCCACTTCATCATCCTGATCGGTTTTTGGAGTACTGCAGTAACACACGTTTTATTTGAATAGGCTTTACCTGACTGCTCAACTCTGACATTTATCACTGTCAAGCATCTCACAACTTGCAGGTCTGTAGCTGTTGCATTCGCTTCCATATAATCAGGAGAACTACCAAATAATGTGACACATCGAATTTACATAATTTCCTTATCAACACTGAAGTTTCATGAACCATTTTGTAGACGTGCTAGCTGATACTCCAATAAACCCTCATTAGTGTTACAAAGCACTAGTCTTTCTAATGAGAATAATTTAGGTACTGCCTGGACAATACCTTGGAGGTGGGGAATATACATGACGCTTTGCTACCCTTACCAATTACCATTTTCCCGAGCACTAAATTTCTCTGGGAGGAACGTATTTTCCATAAGAGAATTTTCATTCCTATTAGCTACATTCCCAGACTTAGTTCTCAGTTTCAGACCGAACTAATCGGAACTCATTTTTTTTAAAAAAAAAAGATAAAAATGCGGAGTCATCTTTAAGAACTCTACCTAGAAGTACACAGCTTTCATTATTTCTCTGAGTAACTTCTGCAAATCTCCATTGCCTAGAGTTCAACAGGCAGTAGCCCTTCCTCTAGATGACGAAAGCTGGGGATTGCAAATGCAGCATTGCCTTAGCAAATGAAGGCATCCAAATAAAACAGCAAAACTGATTTATCAAATTATAAATAAAAAACGTAGTCCTTAACATAAGACATCAGTAGATCTGCATAGCAAACTTTGCTTTCTACTAGGAGTATGGTCTAAATGCTTCCTGAAACAGGAACAGCAGCAGCGTATTTACTTAAGACTTACCAAGGAAACTAACACACTTGGAACGGGTATGGGCAAACAGCTGCTGTTCTTTACTGTTCTGGTAAGAAGTGGTATGAATGATTTTCTATAGTCTTACACTTAGCCAATCAAAATTCTCCTTAATAACCTTGCCACGTGACCCGGATACTTGAGGTTTTCCTGACCAAGAACAAGGTATAAAGATAATGGGAAAACTGTAACTTTAATTGGTAACCCGGTTAACATCTAAGGATGCGTTTTGATTATGGAAGAATTACTTTAACATTATGAAGATAGTAAGAGCACAAGCTATGAAAACTTGCAACAATTTGAGCCATCTCGCCTGCTACGGAGTAAGCAAGAACCGGGAAAATTAAAAGCAAATTTTCTCTAACGAGCTCAAGTCTTTCTGGCTGAAGTGATATATTAGTAATTTATGTGAAGAAAGAAATTCTAACAAAGAGCACAAGAAAAGTTGATTATGTCTTTCCTGCCTGTTAATCCCAGAGAAAAAGCACAGTTAATGAATGTAAAGGAACACCTATGAAAGGACAGCTGAAACAGATCAAAGACAGTAAGTTTTCACACAACCATGACAGAAACCATAGTTCCCATTGTCATACCTAGCTGCTGAAGTCAAGAGCGTGGACAGAACAGAGACAGCACTCTTTTTACAAAGATCAGCAATATTCCCTGATGGCAGCTAACATTAACAAGTTTTTAAATCGATTTAAGTACCATTTTGCAGGGCTCAAAACCACCTCATTATTACTGTGGCGTAAATACCAAACTGAGAAACAGAAAAGGTTTGAAGCACGATGCTAGGATATAGGAGGGTTTCTTACACCTCTCACAGATGCTGACCATCAGGAGGCCAAACTACATGAACCTGGAATGACAATTCTCAAGTGAAACAACTGCAATAGGTGCATCTGACTGCAATCCAATTAATTCAAGAAACAGTACCCACACATATGAAGAAATGGATAGTTTCTCAAAATGCTATTTGCTGTCAAGAGTTATCCAGCCAACACCAACACGTGCACACACAACACAGTGCAAATCAGATGTACTAAGCTACCCTTTGAATTGAGGGCACCTCAATGACTGTTTACTAATAGTTAGGACAAAGGATAATTAGAAATGGTCTATGAACAGAAAGATCCTGGTCTTGAAAGCACAGTATCTTTATCACAGACACGCCTAATCATGCAGGGTTGGGGGAATTTACAAAAAAAAAAAAAAAAAAAAGACAGACACAAGACTAGTAGAATTCAGTGTAAAGCAAAAAGAAATCCCACTAAAACACGAACACGTAAGCCTAGTGCCATGGAAAAGTAACTTACAGGAGTATCCTTTACACAAAACCTCAACGGGTGTAGACAGATTCTTTTCACTGATACGTTCCTATTTCTGCCTCTGTGTTGCTGCTTTCAGTCCGTGCCAGGGGAGGGAGCCCAGGTTAAAATACATCAGTACATAGCCCAAGGACTCCAAGTCATCTCTGCGAGATTGCTCTACAACAGTATAAAAAAGTGGACTCATTAGGAGTACTGGAAAAACAAAAGACTGTGCAACAAGACTCATAAAAACCCTCTGAAAAACAAGAGATAATTGAGAGTTACTATGCCCATGATAAACTCATCCAGTACAAGAAAAAACCTATCACCCTTGCAAGTATTAAAAAAAAAGCGTTAATTCCCGAGAATTACAATCTGATCAAATCCCACCCCATCAAGAGATAAGAGGCCAAGCACACTGCACTGTTAAGTGCCATAAATAAGGACCGTCTTCTATGCCTCATTAAAGCAGCATCTACTTGTGCTAAAATTATGTGCGTCGACACTACTAAAGTTTCTATTTACTGCTTTCTCCAGCTCACCGATTCCAAGATGCGTGTTGATGGATTCATAACAGGCAGTTCCTGTTAAGTTTTTATTTTCACGATATGGAATATGTTGGCGAGTTCGAGCGTCTCGATACTTCTTTGCTAATCCAGGGTCTATTATGTAGACAAGATTGCCTTTTTTCCCAAGGCCCATTATGAAGTTGTCTGGCTTCACATCTCGGTGGATGAAGTTCTTAGAGTGAATGTATTCAATTCAACTAGTCTAGATAAAGTGGAAAGAAAAAAAAAATATCACTCGACAGACTAGGCATACACTTTTTTCCTTATAAAAACACTAGCAACATTGTCTTTAACACTAAAAGAGGTAATGAAACTTTTTATTGTAAAATGTAAGGGCATTAAAGAGAACATAATTCAATAGACAACACATAAACCTCTCCAGCTCTTTCCCCGTGTCTATTTTACATTTGTTTCCAAAAACTTTCTCGGACGAACTTCTTTTGTCTTTGAGCAGTGCAACAGACTGTTTGCAAACAGCGCAAGTCTGCTTTTTAAAAATCAATGAAGACTTTGTAATCACTTTAGATGGGGCACTTTGTATTTAAGAGAAAACCAATTTTGAGTCTTTCCTTTAATGATACAGGCCTATTCACCTCTAAATTACAGAAACAACGTATTTGGTTCTGATCTCTCGAGGAATCTTAATATTCCAACATACTGCACCATCAAGATCAACAAAGCAGGTTCCTACCATTTGGTCAGCGAGTAATAGGACTGTCTCGAGACTAAATTTCCTTAACAAAACCTGAAGAGATCTTCAATACTTGGTCCAAACGGCTCCATCACCATTACATCGTAGTCCCCTTCAGCTCCACACCACTTAATTGTGGGAACGCCCACTAGAGAAAAAGAAACAGTTTATTCAGTATAACAATTTGATTTATATACAAATCTTCAAGGCTCGCAAGATGAATTCTAAGAGGGTCACGACTGCGAATGTTTGGACTCACAAGGAAGCTCAATATTTTATGCAACCTTCAGCCAAGGAAAAGGTGAAAAACTCACCATCGCTGAACATTTCATCATCTGTAAGCTGCCCATCCTTAGCATAAAGGACTCCAAATTTAAAATTCACAGGTCCCTGAGAAATAAAACCAAATATTACAGGACAAACAGACAATCAAACAAAAGACCTAAAATAATGTTTCCTCTAAGGACTTTTATATACATCTTTTGTATATGTCCTACACACGGGAGTATACACTTCATACCAGCTCCATTACATCCTCGAGTAGCATATACCTAATAATTTACTTTTGATCATAGGTTATGAATTTTATGATATTACTAAGTTGGTCATCTATTAATACGATATATTATGCCGGTGCCTAAAATGATTTTTGATCTCATGTGTTGCACAGAAATACCACATTTTTTTACTGCAATAAGCAATTGCTATCTAAGTCGTTATACATCACCAAGTGAGTGCTAGGAGTGAAAAGTTTACATTTACCTCTTGCTCTTCAAGAGCCAATAAATCCTATAAACAAAACAATATCTTTAGCACACCGGTACTGAAGACAGCACAAAACCCCCTGTAACGTACTCTTATATTGGTTTAATTTCAAAGTAGCCAGTTCAACTGATAAAGGCAGCTTCTTTTGTAACTGTAACCCTACTCCTCATTATTATCCTGCTACTGAAAGAAACAAACCACTAGCATTTATACGTAACGACTTATTTTTCCAGAAAATAATAAAAAGCCACAACCAAACAAAAAAAAAGAAGTCACCTCCTACCTTCTGTATCGCAGGATGAAAGGTTTCCCTCAGGCTCTTCCCAAATTTGTCATGACTCAAAACACTGAAATGCAAATGAAATACTGCTTTATAGGAGAGCAAGTATACGTTTCAACATTAAACTGCTAACTGGCTGTAGTTGAACAATTCTTTTTGAAATTGGTTCTAAAAAGCCTTGCTTACATGGAATTTTTTGTGGAAGAGCCATTTACTTCCCACAATACTAACCTCTAAGACTTCCTAAACTTCTTTTGGATTTTAAAAACAGAAATAGCTAGGACTCTGCACGGAGATCAGGTTTAAGTGTACTGTATTTACTTATAAAGCACAGAATTTTATTCCATCATCCTTCACTTTGGCTTTTTACATAATCGTTGTGAGCGTTTTAGGAAGACTCAATAACCTATTCTATTTCATAAGCTTCTCTTCTATCTCTTTGAAAATAATTCAAGGCACATCAAATGAAAAACGAGCCGTTCAGCATCAAGTTCACACCCCAAAAATCCAAAGCAAGATCAACTGCCTCAATCAACAGAAATACCTAATTTATAGCATTTCTTCCTAACTCATGTTTCTACATGACTATTATTTTTGCCCATTTTTTCCCTAGCATTAATTTCTGGAGCTGCGCAGCACGCCACGGAGTGCCAAATGCAGTCTGTCTGAGGCACACTGAGCTGACACGGAGGTCACATCTGATGCACCTTTCCATCATTGCTTATGCTAGGCCACCATGCAGACAGGTTTTCCTGTAGTTCCCTTTGAAAGCAATTAAAATGCTAAAAATAATTTACAGAAAAGCAGGTTTGTGGTGTAACTGAAATTCCTTGAGATAGTCTGTACCTAGACTCACGCTGGCTGTGAACAGGCTGAAATGGCAAAGGGCTATCACCCAGGCCCAAGGGAAGGCTCAAAGGCTGTAAAAGCTAAAGAATAGCCAGGGAAGGGATTTTAGCCCAAGCCCAAGCGGGCAAAAGGAGATGACATTAGTCCTGCTGCCTGCAGGTGTGTGGGAAAATCACCTCGAGTTGGGGGGAATTCAAGAACATTGCATCCTAAAAGAAGCGTAGCATTACGGAAAGCTTTTTTAGGGTAAAATACAGCTATGGCCTTCAGGATGGTTGGCATGCACAGAACCTCTATCACCACAGTTCCCTAAGCAGCAGCTCAGCGCACGTGGATAGCGGTGACGGAGGACGGTGCGGAGTGGAGACACCACGGCCAGGCTGTCGTGCTCCCTGCAGGAAAGGGAACCAGATGGCACCACACAGCTGATAAGCTGCACACCAGTTGTCACACGAAGAATCCAGATGTCTGTGGCTGAGCCAACCATTATGGTGAAATTACTTTCCTCAGCTGAAATAATCCCATTGTAATACTAACGCACACCTCCACCTCAAAGTTGCCTGCTTCCAAGGTACTACTACACCTCACTGGGCACACAACACCAGTTAGTAACAACAATATGCATGACTAAAGTCACTCAAGCTCCGCCTAAATGTGATGGGAATGGACTGGTCCTGGACTGAAGTAAGTCCAAAGGTGGTGGTGGGGGGATTGTCTAAACTCCCCGATTACCCAACTCTGATTCAGTGTTCACAAAGCTAGGTCAAGCTGACTCACTCTCTACAGTTGTTATGCAGGGACTTCTCACCAAGGTAGTCAGCCTTGGGGAGGATGAGAAACAAAGAACAGGTATGAAAACAATGCTGTTATTGAGAGTTATGCAGAAAGAAACCTTCAAGATAGGAAACAGGATGATAAGGTGTTGCAATCCACTGACATCAACAGAAAATTAGTTGAAAATAAGACAGAGACAATTGCCTTATTCTTAGTGGGAGATCACAACCTCCAACTCAAACAGCCCCCCCAAAGGAGAGCAAAACCCCGCCTGAGGAGCATGTGTAGTTAGCAGAGAACTTCAGCAGTGCTATCTGAGGATACGTACTAACTTGTATTAGAAGCCAGAAACTTGTAACTAATCCTGTGTATGATGAATGAATATGCAATGTACTACGAAGTATAAAAGTGGACAGAGGAAGGGAGAAATTAGGGAAGACTCCATCAGAACTGGGATCCGTCGATGGGCTGAACCTGTTTTCTCCCCCATAGGGACACCTATCAGGTAAGAACTTTGTTTTATGCATGCTAAATAACTAACTCATGCTAGCTGTTATTAGCTATAATTTACTTGTATGTAGTTTAGTTGTATATAATTCAAAGCTTGTTTTTGCAGACAGGCCCTATCACTGGCAATCATGAACCTTGATTTGTCACAATTTCCTATTAATAAAGAGTGTTATTCTGTGAACTGTTGGTGTGAGTCCTTTGTGGGCGCTGGCAGTTGCCGGCAGCGGGTAACACATTCAAACAAAGCGGGAAGACCCGCTGAGGGGTCCCCCTAATGCTGCTACAGTTGAATTGCCCTTCGATCCAGTAGGACTTTTCAGTGAAGGGTCCCTGTATTTGGATGCTGACAGATTGGTTGGGAACAAGGGTCTCTGCTTTCCTGGGGCACTAACAGACAGATCAGACACCTTGGGTTGAGAGGACTGTGTACTGCTCCCCCACCCCCCCCTTCACGTGACAACGTGGCACACACCTTGGGAGAAGCAGGGAACAAGGTCTGAAAGAAGCCTGCACTTTCCTTGGTAGAGTAGTGGAGCATCAAAGGATGGAACACACGAGGGCACTTCAGCAAAGGAGTTACAACTCTAGTTAACGAAGACAGTTTCTCTACCCTGGGACGCCTGACCAAAAATGCATATGTGGGTGAGAGTGGAGGGAGAGGCTGCGCTAGGATGGATGCCTAGGAAGAGGTATTTCAGCACTGGTGGGCAGACATGGAAGATCGGGTGCTCACGCAGGTACAACATGCAGTACCGACAACTGGGAACACTACTCAAGCCAGTACCGTAGGAGCTAGAAGACAACACTTAGCTCACCTTGATGAAAAAGATCTGAAGTGTTTCCAACTTAAGATTAAGATCTTGATACTCCAAACAAGCCACAGCTCAGGAAATCAGAATTAAGACGCAAGGCTCAATGGACCTGCTAGCCCCTCTGGCAAATTCAGTGGTCTGGAACCTCTCAGACATCTTGTTGTTGACACAGGTGTTGGAAAATCCAGATCTGATGGTACTGACTTCACATCCCAACACACACCCTGTTCCCAGAACTCTCCTCTCACATCAGGACTGGCAGTGTTATCTCACGCACCAGCTTCAAGCAAGCAAGAGGCATTTGCTCATACTCTACAGTGACCAAAGGTTCTGAAGACACGCAGACTGAAAAGTCAGGACAGCATTACTGTTAGATTGCAACACTACCAGAATCGTTCCCGGTTTGTACTGAAGTACAACAGTAAGTCATAACATGTAAAAAAATAAATGCAGAGGAGAGATTTATGTAGCCAAGGACCACTTACTCCAACTTGTAACTGATCAGTCAACTGAAATCTATGAATCACGTATGCATTAACACACACAAAGCAAACGTAGTAAGACACAAATTTAGGCTTAAGGGTCAAGGCAGTGGAGCCTTCCCTGGAAAGAGGCTCTTTAACCAGCTCGTCCGATTTGTCAGCCTCCTAGGATTTAAAGATGCAACCAAAATCAAGTTCTGCCAGAGCAGCTGCTTGATTTCTAGTAGGAAAAGCCTGTTCACTCAGCAGCTTTGCTCCTGAAATGCATCAATGAGTCCTTGTCCCAATTTCAGAGGGACTTGCCTCGCAAAAGGACCAAGTATAATATGTATATATATACACACACAGACAGAGAGGAGCTTGTCTGATCTGCCAGTGTAATAGATTTGTGTCCTATAAACTCTTGAGGAGTTTGTGGTGTTTAAAACGCTGTGAATTCAGCCGTCCCTTGTTCCCACAAATCTCATAGCAGGCATACGGTGATGGAAAGGATATGAGAGCATCCATACAAGAATGGCAGAATAGCATCTTACCATGTCTCTCTGTTTCTGGAGTCACACGATTGGCAGCTTTATCCAAATGTTGTTTAAACGGCTTGTGCTCTATGTCCTGCTGCTGCTCTCCTGTTACATCCATGGCATCGACGCTCAAATCTGAAAGCAGTGAGCAAGGAAAGTGGTCTATGAACACACAAGTGTTATGGCCTGTGACAAGCTGAGGAAATGAAAAGACAGAATCTTTCAGCCAACAGGATAAGAACGTGCCAAACTGGGAGAGCGTGTACGGCTAGGGCCAAGTGATTGACAGGGAATAAAACACAAGGTGCAGCACGCTAAATGGCCCTCCCAGGTACGGGGTTTGGTTTGGTGTCCCAGAAGGACCGTTTCCAACTTCCAAGAAAGCGTTACCCTGAAAGGTAGATGCGCTTAAGGCAAAAAGCCAGAAGCAAACCCCTCAAAGCCCAGAACCATTCTCAGGAACATAGGAGTTAAGCCTACAAGTGGCTAAAAGCTGCCTCCTACCTCTTCCCTCGCCACCTTTCCCCCTTCAACATCAGCACATTTCCTCGTGATCCCTTTTCACAAAAAGATGGAGGCCTGTGGTATCAGCTCGGTGCCGAAGCACCACGACGCGCTTGCTGGCTACGTGCTCTCTTAGAAGGCTGACAGCTTCTCCGCACACAACAGCCGAGGATTCCAGCCTCTCTGGCCTTCCCACGCCCTGTGAAACGTGAGGAAGGCAAACACCGGTAACATCTCGGGGGGTCAGGAGGAAGCCAAGATGCACTCCATCTAGAGCCCAACGCATTGCCCAAAGGCATTACCACAGCAGAACAAGAGGCAGGAGCGATCGCTAGACAGGCGGATAACATGCACGGCAGCAACACCCAGTCAGACTTGCGGGGCTTCCAGTCACTTCATTCCGCAACTTTGTTTTGAATTTAGTTAAAAGGTAATCAGATTCTTAACGCTCATTCTGCTTTTATAACTGCTGGAGAAAGGCTAACACGTGGCATTGGCGTTACAGTCCAACTACTGCCCAAGCAGCAGCGCAGCACTCGGAAGCAGCGTACAAAAGGCAAGTACAACAGTTATCCCTCCGCAGCCAGCAGCCCGACTCACAAGCACAAGGCACATGTGGAAAAGTAACATTCAGGCTGACCTTCACTTTAGCTGCCCTTGATTTGTCAGCGTACATTGTCATTCCGGATGAATACAAAGAAAAAACAAAGAGCCCCGTTTCACCGGGAAGCAAATCCAAAGCCTCTTCCCCTCGGCTGCTCCCGCACGGGAGCTGACTGTCACGACACAGGATCAGCGAGACACCCGAGCTGCTGCCTCCCGACCCTCCCCGGCAGTTAAACGCTTGCCCTTTGCAACGCTTTTTAGAGAAGTCAGCAGGCGGGGGCGAGGGGCGAGGATCCCGCCGCCGGCTTGCTTCTCCCCTTGCCCGCTCGCAGGGGCTGAGGAGGCTCCTGAGCCGCCCCCCTGCGACAGCGTTACCGCGGGCCCCGATGCGGCCCCTGCGGCCCCAGCCCGCTGCCACGGCCCCGGCCGGCGCTGGGGGAAAGACAAAGCCCCGCGCAGAGCTGCGGCGGCTGCGGCGGCTGCCCGGGCACCCGGAGGCGGCGGGGGGGCGGCAGGGCGCCGCGGGCCGACCCCCCTCCCGGGCCCCGCCGCCACAAGGGAGCACCGGGGCCGCCCCGCCTCGCCTCCTCGCCGAGGCAGTACCGCAGCTCCGAGGGGAAAAAAAAAAAAGTCAGCACCGTGAGCAGCCCGCTGACCACCGTCACTGCCGGGGAGACGAGAACCGCCCGCCGGCCCGCCACGTCCCCCCAGCCGGCCGCTGCCCCACGGCCGCGCCCGCGCTCGCCCACCGGCCCCCGGCCGCCCTCAGCCCGACCGCTCACCCAGCGCGGCGCCGCACATCCCGGCCCGAAAGTCCTCCGGGCTCCCGGGGAAGCCCCGCACCGCCACCGCCGCGCCGGCCGGCAAAGATCCACCCCCCGCCGTACGCGCAGCCCATACGCGTACGTGGCCCGAAACCCCGCCCCAGGGCGTCGAGCCCGTTCTGCGCAGGCGCTGCCCTCAGTTTGCCACTACCACTATTGCGCGTGCGTATTAGGGCTAGGGTTAGGGTGAGGGACTGGGTTAGGTTTAAGTTAGGGTTAGCGTTACGGTAACCCAATAAGCTTAATATTTAAAACTTAACCCTAAGTCTTGACGGCAGGACTAAACACTAAGACTTAGGGTTAAGTCTTAAGGTTAAGTTTTAAGTTTGAGTTTTAGGGTTAAGTCTAAGAGTTAAGTTTTAGGATTAAGTCTTTAGGCTAAGTCTTAAGGTTGAGTCTTAGGGTTAAGTATTAAGGTTAAGTCCTAGGGTAAAGTCTTAGGGTTAAGTCTGAAAGTAAAATCTTAAGGTTGAGTCTTAGCGTTAAGTCTTAAGACTTAAACTTAACACTTAACCCTAAGACTTAGCTCGAAGACTTAACACTAATTCTTAACCCTAAGACTTAACTATAAGATTATCCCTAAGACTTAACCCAAAGACTTAACATGGAGACTTAACCATAAGACCTAACCCTAAGACTTATCCTTAAGACTTAACACTAAAACTTAACCGTAAGGGTTAACACTAAAACCTAACTTTAAGACTTAACCGTAAGACTCAACCTTATAACTTAATCTTGAGACTTAACCCTAAGTCTTAACCGGAAGACCTAATCCTAAGACTTAACCCTAACATTCAACCTTAAGACTTAACCCTAAGATTCAACCTTAAGACTTAACCTTAAGGTATAACCTTAAGAATTAACCTAAAGACCTAACCCTAAGACTCAACACTAAGACTTAACCTTAAGACTTAACCCTAAGACCTAACCCTAAGAATGAACCCTAAGATTTAACAGTAGGACTTAACCGTAAGACTTAATCCTAAAACTTAAGCATAATACTTAACCTTAGGAGTTAACCTTAAGACTGAACCCTAAGACTTATCCTTAAGACTTAATCCTAAGACTTAACCTTAATAATTAACCTTAAGACTTAACCATAAGAGTCAACTGCGGCAAATGAAGAGACGGGACGCAGCTTGATGCAAGCAAATGTCAATTTATTGTACAGAAGCACGAGGTTTTATACACTTTCAGAAGCTGCGCGTTTTAAACAGATTGGTTCTTGAAGCTAGGCACTGCATACTAGGCAATCCCTGATTGGTGGTTAACTACCAGCAATTAACAACAAGGTGTTACCTTTCCTTGGCGCCATCCGTCTCCCACTCCCCTGTGCTCTGCAAACATGCCTCATCATGTTAATTGTTGTCCAGACAAGCTCGAGCACATTCCCCTCAGCTAACCGATTGCCACGCATGGTCCTAGTTTCCAGCCCGCTCCTGCAGTCAACCGTAAAACTTAACTGTAATACTTCACACTTAGACTTATCCCTAAGACTTCGTGGGGGAAAGGTTAGGGATAGGGTTCGTTAGGGTTCAGGTTAGGGTTAGAGTTAGGGTTAGGGTTAGCGTTAGGTTAGGGTGTAGGGTTAGCGTTGGGGTTACCGTATAAACTTAATATTTAAGACTTAAGCCTAAGAGTCGACGGTAGGACTAAACCTTAAGACTCTAGGGTTAAGTCTTAAGGTTGAGTTTTAAGGTTAAAGTCTTAGGGTTAAGTCTTAGGGTTAGGTCTGTAGGTTAAGACTTATGGTTAAGTCTCAAGGTTCAGTCTTAGGGATAAGTCTTAAGGTTGATTCTTAGGGTTAAGTCTTTAGGTGAAGTTCTAAGGTTAAGTCTTAAGGTTCAGACTTAGAGTTAAGTCTTATGGTTAAGTCTTAAGAGTAAGTCTTAGGGTTAAGTCTAAAGGTAGAGTCTTAGGGTTAAGTCTTAGGGATAAGTCTTTGGATTAAGTCTTAGAGTTAAGTCTTAAGGTTAAATTTTAAGGTTGAGTCTTAGAGTTAAGTCTGAGGGTTACGTCTTAGAATTCAGTCTTAAGGTGAAGGCTTAAGGTTGTGTCTTAGGGTTAATTCTTAGGGATAAGTCTTAGTGTTAAGTCTTTAGGTTAAGTCTTAAGGTTGATTCTTAGTGTTAAGGTTAAGTCTTAAGGTTGAGTCTTAGGGTTAAGTGTTATGGTTAGGTCTTATGGTTAAGTCTTAAGGTTAAGACTTAGGGTTAAGTCTTAGAGTTAGGTCTTAGGGTTATGTATTAGGGTTAAGTCTTAAGGTTAAGTCTTATGGCTAAGCCTTAGGGTAAAGACTTATGGTTATGTCTTACTTTTAAGTCGTAGGGTTAAGACTTAGGGATACGTCTTAGGGTTAATTCTTGGGGTTAAGTCATAGGGTAACGTCTTAATGTTAAGTCTCAAAGTTAAGTCTTAGGGTTAAGCCTTAAGGCTGAGTCTTAGAGTTCAGTCTTAGGGTTAAGTCTTAAGGTTAATTATTGTTAGGTCTTATGGTTAATTCTTAAGGTTAAGTGTTAGGGTTAAGTCCTAGGGTTATGTCTTAAGGTTAAGTCTTAAGGTTACGTCTTAGAGTTAAGTCTTATGGGTAAGTCTTAGGGTTAAGTCATAGGGTTAAGACTGAGGGATAAGCCTTACGGTCAGGTCTTAGGGTTTAGACCTAGTGTTAAGTCTTAGGGATAGGTCTAATGGTTAAGTCTTAGCGTTAATTCTTACGATTAAATCTTAGTGTTAAGTGTTAGGGTACAGTCTTCTGGTTAGGTCATTAGCTTAGGTCTTAGGGTTAGGTCTTATGGTTAAGTCTTAAGGTTGAGTCTTAAGGTTGAGTGTTAGGGTTAAGTCTTAAAGTTAAGTCTTAAGATTATTTCTTAGGGTTAAGTCATTATGTTATGTCTTAGGGTGATGTCTTAGAGTTAAGTCTTATGTTTGATTCTTAGGGTTAAGTCTTAAGGTTAAGTATTATTACCAGGAACAGAGGTATAGTTCTCAAGATCTTGCAACTTAGTCTTCTGCAAGATTGATCAACAGATAGATAGTCAGACAGCCAGAAAAACTACGCAATAGCTTCCTTAAATGGTTCAGAGATTTGTTTACATCAGGGTAGGTTGCAGAACTTCCTACAGTAGTTATCTACTTCCTCATGCTGCCAAAAACTCCATCGTGTTTGCCATCACTGCTACCAGTTGCTCTTTTCCTTCTTCTTTGGGTAACTTTGGAGCCTTTGCTGTGGAAACAGGCTCGTGTGATGAAATTTAGCACATAGGAATACTTCATTGTTTTCTGGCTCTTCAGCAGGGGTTTCCTTCCTCCACTCCCTGCCCAGCTCCACCCCTGTTCTCTTCATTCCTCTGTCCCTCTCCTGTCCCTCTCCTGCCACCACACCACCCCACCTCACCCCCCTCTGCTGCTCGAAGTATTAAGGGAACTAGATCTGTATTGAAAAAAGTGGGGTTTCTCTTTCCTCTCCTGAGGATTTACCACCCAGAGCAGGCTCAGGTTCTGATCCTGCCAACTGCTCCCCAGCGCTTGGATGCTTGCTCTGGGAAACAAGGACAGCTGCTCAAATTCTTTTGCAGGCACAATCTTTGTTTAAATTCTAGTTGAAATGAAATGAACAGCTGTCATCAGTCCCACCTGTGGCACAGAGAGACACCCGTGTTTCATGCACATGTCTGCACAGAAACACACGCAGAGGGAAAAAAGCCCAGAACTGCTTTGTGCAATGAAGTACGT
The DNA here is from genome assembly GCF_017639655.2 of Falco naumanni. Lineage (NCBI taxonomy): Eukaryota > Metazoa > Chordata > Aves > Falconiformes > Falconidae > Falco > Falco naumanni. The sequence continues at coordinate 92,797,792 of NC_054058.1, forward strand.
AAAGTCTCAATATCAGCATTGCTGCTTTGAGCAATTGAGTTGTTCTACAGTTATCTGACAAGCCGACATGCTGCCCATCAAATGAGAACCGGAATGTATGCCATTTGCAAGATGGGGCAGCAATAAGCTTTCGACCACTTTCCTGCAAGATCAATTCAAGCAAGGTTGTGTATTCATGGATTTTCTCCTCTGCAAAGCCATGAAGAAAACATGAAACACACTCCCCAAAGGCAAAGGAGCAAACTGAGGGAGAGCAGCTCATTGGCACCTTTCAGAGCTTCAACAGTCGGGAGAAACGGGAAAAAAACCCATACAAAGATAAAGAGCAGCCAAGATGCACTTTTATAAAATGCACATTGGGGCCTGTTCCAGATCTCAGAATGACTTTCAATGTTGCTTTGCATGACTATTAGACCAAGGCCTAAAGTGGCGTGACAGCTTCTGCTTGCTGGGGCATGGTAAGATCACTCAAACGAGCGACAAGGTAACAAGTAAACACCAAAGGCAATAGCGGAGCTTACCGTTTCCCTCCACTGGCGACCAGCTGTGCAGTAAACCAGCTTAACCAGCCTCCCTAAGGATGGCTCTAAAGTCGCTGAAAAGGAAAAAAAGAAGGTAAGTTCTTAGCCTGGAATGCAAAGGCACCATCTTGGCTCCCAGGCAGGTGGCACTGATGGCCCAGCAGGGTCATGTCCCCACATTCCAGGAAAGATAAAAAAAGTGCAGGACATGTTTGTGGCGTGGGTTTGATGCATCCTTTCCGTTTGGTGAAAGCCTGAGGAAGGACGTACCCCACGGTAGGACCGGTGGCACTTTAGACCTGAGGTTAAAAAGATGCTGCACATCAGTGACACTCCCCAAGCTGCTTTCACCACCAAACAAAAAAGGATTTGCTTTCTCCAGTATGGTGGGAATGATGCCATAAAGTCGGTCATGGAGAGAAACCCTCTAAGCCTTGCTTGCAAGTTTCAGAAGGCCGGCATTCTTTATGGCAGTGCTGGGAGCACGGGGGAATGTTTCCTCTGAGCGTGCTCACCCAGTTCCTCGAGGGTACGCACTACGGACAGCAGAGCACTTGCACACTCATAGCGCATTACACACGCATTTTCAGTCAGGCACGGGATGGGTTACAAGTTGCTTGCTTTAATGCAAACGAGCACACACCCTCAGACAGCACTGCTGAGGTTTTTTACTAGCTCCCCGTGCTCCCCAAGCGGGGCCTTGCCCTCTCTCGGGGGGCTATCTGAGTCAGAGGTCACGATCTCCCCCCACAACAATTACCTTTGTCCGACTTCCAACCAACATTCTGCGGATCGCAGCACTCTATCGGCTTGTCTCCTCCTGCGACCACAACGTCCTCACCCAGAGGCTCTTTCTGCATCACCGAAGAGAACGCAGATCTTTTCCCCATCCATTCTTTGTTCCCCATCCTTCCCAGAGGCTGACTCCCTGGATGAGAGGTCCCTTAATTCGTCACTTCTAACAGCTTTAGAGAGTCAGCTTGGCCTAACCTTTGTGCGCAGGTGTGTTTAACGTAGAGCTACACACCAAATCAGAGCGTGGCAACTGGGGAGCTCAGACATCATGTCCCTTTGCCGAGCCAGCAGCCTTCCCTTAACAGAATCCCTGGACACAAACATATATACAGTGGAATCTATACGGTGGCATCAAAGGTCCCCCCAGACACCACATCCGTCCCTAAAATCCTTCCCCCCAAACAACCCTGAAAGACTTCCCTTGACCCCCTCCTCCACCCTGGCTGTTCCTGAAATCATCCCCCCCCGCCCTGTCCCTAAAACATTTCCCCCAGACCCTGGTCCAGCCCCAAAGTCTCTCCCCCACCCTCAGTCCATCCCTAATATCCTTCCCCCAACCCCCTGGTCCTTCCCTAAAGGCCTTCATCAACCCCCTCGTCCATCCCTAAAACCCTTCTCCCAGGCCCCCCAATCTGTTCTCTAAATAAAC